>NC_088713.1:31735676-32364125 GCF_963576615.1 Watersipora subatra
ATTACAAACGTCTGACAAAAGTGAAAAATGTAAATTTCCAATTTCAACCAAACATGCTAGAAATGCTCCAATTGAGCTAATTAGCTTATTGGAGAATATCACAAACGTCTGACAAAAGTGAAAAATGTAAATTTCCAATTTCAACCAAACATGCTAGAAATGCTCCAATTGAGCTAATTAGCTTATTGTGAGAATATTACAAACGTCTGACAACACTGAAAATTTTAATTTCCAATTTCAACAAAACATGCTAGAAATGCTCCAATTGAGCTAATTAGCTTATTGTGAGAATGTTGCAATTGTCTGACAAAAGTGAAAAATGTAAATTTCCAATTTCAACCAAACATGCTAGAAATGCTCCAATTGAGCTAATTAGCTTATTGTGAGAATTTGCAATTGTCTGACAAAAGTGAAAAATGTAAATTCCAATTTCAACCAAACATGCTAGAAATGCTCCAATTGAGCTAATTAGTTTATTGTGAGAATATTGCAATTGTCTGACAAAAGTGAAAAATGTAAATTTCCAAATTCAACCAAACATGCTAGAAATGCTCCAATTGAGCTAATTAGCTTATTGTGAGAATATTGCAATTGTCTGACAAAAGTGAAAAATGTAAATTTCCAATTTCAACCAAACATGCTAGAAATGCTCCAATTGAGCTAATTAGCTTATTGGAGAATATTACAAACGTCTGACAAAAGTGAAAAATGTAAATTTCCAATTTCAACCAAACATGCTAGAAATGCTCCAATTGAGCTAATTAGCTTATTGTGAGAATATTAAAAACGTCTGACAAAACTGAAAATGTAATTTTCCAATTTCAACCAAACATGCTAGAAATGCTCCAATTGAGCTAATTAGCTCATTGTGAGAATATTGCAATTGTCTGACAAAAGTGAAAAATGTAAATTTCCAATTTCAACCAAACATGCTAGAAATGCTCCAATTGAGCTAATTAGCTTATTGTGAGAATATTACAACTGTCTGACAACACTGAAAAATTCAATTTCCAATTTCAACCAAACATGCTAGAAATGCTCCAATTGAGCTAATTAGCTTATTGTGAGAATATTGCAATTGTCTGACAAAAGTGAAAAATGTAAAATTCCAATTTCAACCAAACATGCTAGAAATGCTCCAATTGAGCTAATTAGCTTATTGTGAAAGTATTACAAACGTCTGACAACACTGAAAAATGTGAATTTCCAATTTCAACCAAACATGCTAGAAATGCTCCAATTGAGCTAATTAGCTTATTGTGAGAATATTGCAATTGTCTGACAACACTGAAAATTTTAAATTTCCAATTTCAACCAAACATGCTAGAAATGCTCCAATTGAGCTAATTAGCTTATTGTGAGAATATTGCAACTGTCTGACAAAAGTGAAAAATGTAAAATTCCAACTTCAACCAAACATGCTAGAAATGCTCCAATTGAGCTAATTAGCTTATTGTGAGAATATTACAAACGTCTGACAAAAGTGAAAAATGTAAATTTCCAATTTCAACCAAACATGCTAGAAATGCTCCAATTGAGCTAATTAGCTTATTGTGAGAATATTACAAACGTCTGTACAAAACTGAAAAATGTAAATTTCCAATTTCAACCAAACATGCTAGAAATGCTCCAATTGAGCTAATTAGCTTATTGTGAGAATATTGCAATTGTCTGACAAAGTGAAAAATTTAAATTTCCAATTTCAACCAAACATGCTAGAAATGCTCCAATTGAGCTAATTAGCTTATTGTGAGAATATTACAAACGTCTGACAAAACTGAAAAATGTAATTTTCCAATTTCAACCAAACATGCTAGAAATGCTCCAATTGAGCTAATTAGCTTATTGTGAGAATATTACAAACGTCTGACAAAACTGAAAAATGTAATTTTCCAATTTCAACCAAACATGCTAGAAATGCTCCAATTGAGCTAATTAGTTTATTGTGAGAATATTGCAATTGTCTGACAAAAGTGAAAAATGTAAATTTCCAAATTCAACCAAACATGCTAGAAATGCTCCCAATTGAGCTAATTAGCTTATTGTGAGAATATTGCAATTGTCTGACAAAAGTGAAAAATGTAAATTTCCAATTTCAACCAAACATGCTAGAAATGCTCCAATTGAGCTAATTAGCTTATTGTGAGAATATTACAAACGTCTGACAAAAGTGAAAAATGTAAATTTCCAATTTCAACCAAACATGCTAGAAATGCTCCAATTGAGCTAATTAGCTTATTGGAGAATATTACAAACGTCTGACAAAAGTGAAAAATGTAAATTTCCAATTTCAACCAAACATGCTAGAAATGCTCCAATTGAGCTAATTAGCTTATTGTGAGAATATTAAAAACGTCTGACAAAACTGAAAAATGTAATTTTCCAATTTCAACCAAACATGCTAGAAATGCTCCAATTGAGCTAATTAGCTCATTGTGAGAATATTGCAATTGTCTGACAAAAGTGAAAAATGTAAATTTCCAATTTCAACCAAACATGCTAGAAATGCTCCAATTGAGCTAATTAGCTTATTGTGAGAATATTACAACTGTCTGACAACACTGAAAAATTCAAATTTCCAATTTCAACCAAACATGCTAGAAATGCTCCAATTGAGCTAATTAGCTTATTGTGAGAATATTGCAATTGTCTGACAAAAGTGAAAAATGTAAAATTCCAATTTCAACCAAACATGCTAGAAATGCTCCAATTGAGCTAATTAGCTTATTGTGAAAGTATTACAAACGTCTGACAACACTGAAAAATGTGAATTTCCAATTTCAACCAAACATGCTAGAAATGCTCCAATTGAGCTAATTAGCTTATTGTGAGAATATTGCAATTGTCTGACAACACTGAAAATTTTAAATTTCCAATTTCAACCAAACATGCTAGAAATGCTCCAATTGAGCTAATTAGCTTATTGTGAGAATATTGCAACTGTTTGACAAAAGTGAAAAATGTAAAATTCCAACTTCAACCAAACATGCTAGAAATGCTCCAATTGAGCTAATTAGCTTATTGTGAGAATATTACAAACGTCTGACAAAAGTGAAAAATGTAAATTTCCAATTTCAACCAAACATGCTAGAAATGCTCCAATTGAGCTAATTAGCTTATTGTGAGAATATTACAAACGTCTGACAAAACTGAAAAATGTAAATTTCCAATTTCAACCAAACATGCTAGAAATGCTCCAATTGAGCTAATTAGCTTATTGTGAGAATATTGCAATTGTCTGACAAAAGTGAAAAATGTAATTTTCCAATTTCAACCAAACATGCCAGAAATGCTCCAATTGAGCTAATTAGCTTATTGTGAGAATATTACAAACGTCTGACAAAACTGAAAAATGTAAATTTCCAATTTCAACCAAACATGCTAGAAATGCTCCAATTGAGCTAATTAGTTTATTGTGAGAATATTGCAATTGTCTGACAAAAGTGAAAAATGTAAATTTCCAATTTCAACCAAACATGCTAGAAATGCTCCAATTGAGCTAATTAGCTTATTGTGAGAATATTGCAATTGTCTGACAAAAGTGAAAAATGTAAATTTCCAATTTCAACCAAACATGCTAGAAATGCTCCAATTGAGCTAATTAGCTTATTGTGAGAATATTACAAACGTCTGACAAAAGTGAAAAATGTAAATTTCCAATTTCAACCAAACATGCTAAAAATGCTCCAATTGAGCTAATTAGCTTATTGGAGAATATTACAAACGTCTGACAAAAGTGAAAAATGTAAATTTCCAATTTCAACCAAACATGCTAGAAATGCTCCAATTGAGCTAATTAGCTTATTGTGAGAATATTACAAACGTCTGATAACACTGAAAAATTTAAAGTTCCAATTTCAACCAAACATGCTAGAAATGCTCCAATTGAGCTAATTAGCTTATTGTGAGAATATTACAAACGTCTGACAAAGCTGAAAAATGTAAATTTCCAATTTCAACCAAACATGCTAGAAATGCTCCAATTGAGCTAATTAGCTTATTGTGAGAATGTTGCAATTGTCTGACAAAAGTGAAAAATGTAAATTTCCAATTTCAACCAAACATGCTAGAAATGCTCCAATTGAGCTAATTAGCTTATTGTGAGAATATTAAAAACGTCTGACAAAACTGAAAAATGTAATTTTCCAATTTCAACCAAACATGCTAGAAATGCTCCAATTGAGCTAATTAGCTTATTGTGAGAATATTACAAACGTCTGACAAAACTGAAAAATGTAAATTTCCAATTTCAACCAAACATGCTAGAAATGCTCAAATTGCGCAAATAAGCCTACTGTAGGAATTTTACAAACGTCTGACAAAACTGAAAAATGTAAATTTCCAATTTCAACCAAACATGCTAGAAATGCTCCAATTGAGCTAATTAGCTTATTGTGAGAATATTACAAACGTCTGACAAAACTGAAAAATGTAAATTTCCAATTTCAACCAAACATGCTAGAAATGCTCCAATTGAGCTAATTAGCTTATTGTGAGAATATTGAAATTGTCTGACAAAAGTGAAAAATGTAAATTTCCAATTTCAAGCAAACATGCTAGAAATGCTCTAATTGAGCTAATTAGCTTATTGTGAGAATATTAAAAACGTCTGACAAAAGTGAAAAATGTAAATTTCCAATTTCAACCAAACATGCTAGAAATGCTCCAATTGAGCTAATTAGCTTATTGTGAGAATATTACAAACGTCTGACAAAACTGAAAAATGTAAATTTCCAATTTCAACCAAACATGCTAGAAATGCTCCAATTGAGCTAATTAGCTTATTGTGAGAATATTGCAATTGTCTGACAAAAGTGAAAAATTTAAATTTCCAACTTCAACCAAACATGCTAGAAATGCTCCAATTGAGCTAATTAGCTTATTGTGAGAATATTACAAACGTCTGACAAAACTGAAAAATGTAATTTTCCAATTTCAACCAAACATGCTAGAAATGCTCCAATTGAGCTAATTAGCTTATTGTGAGAATATTACAAACGTTTGACAAAACTGAAAAATGTAATTTTCCAATTTCAACCAAACATGCCAGAAATGCTCCAATTGAGCTAATTAGCTTATTGTGAGAATATTACAAACGTCTGACAAAACTGAAAAATGTAAATTTCCAATTTCAACCAAACATGCTAGAAATGCTCCAATTGAGCTAATTAGTTTATTGTGAGAATATTGCAATTGTCTGACAAAAGTGAAAAATGTAAATTTCCAATTTCAACCAAACATGCTAGAAATGCTCCAATTGAGCTAATTAGCTTATTGTGAGAATATTGCAATTGTCTGACAAAAGTGAAAAATGTAAATTTCCAATTTCAACCAAACATGCTAGAAATGCTCCAATTGAACTAATTAGCTTATTGTGAGAATATTACAAACGTCTGACAAAAGTGAAAAATGTAAATTTCCAATTTCAACCAAACATGCTAGAAATGCTCCAATTGAGCTAATTAGCTTATTGGAGAATATTACAAACGTCTGACAAAAGTGAAAAATGTAAACTTCCAATTTCAACCAAACATGCTAGAAATGCTCCAATTGAGCTAATTAGCTTATTGTGAGAATATTACAAACGTCTGATAACACTGAAAAATTTAAAGTTCCAATTTCAACCAAACATGCTAGAAATGCTCCAATTGAGCTAATTAGCTTATTGTGAGAATATTACAAACGTCTGACAAAGCTGAAAAATGTAAATTTCCAATTTCAACCAAACATGCTAGAAATGCTCCAATTGAGCTAATTAGCTTATTGTGAGAATGTTGCAATTGTCTGACAAAAGTGAACAATGTAAATTTCCAATTTCAACCAAACATGCTAGAAATGCTCCAATTGAGCTAATTAGCTTATTGTGAGAATATTAAAAACGTCTGACAAAACTGAAAAATGTAATTTTCCAATTTCAACCAAACATGCTAGAAATGCTCCAATTGAGCTAATTAGCTTATTGTGAGAATATTACAAACGTCTGACAAAACTGAAAAATGTAAATTTCCAATTTCAACCAAACATGCTAGAAATGCTCAAATTGCGCAAATAAGCCTACTGTAGGAATTTTTCAAACGTCTGACAAAACTGAAAAATGTAAATTTCCAATTTCAACCAAACATGCTAGAAATGCTCCAATTGAGCTAATTAGCTTATTGTGAGAATATTACAAACGTCTGACAAAACTGAAAAATGTAAATTTCCAATTTCAACCAAACATGCTAGAAATGCTCCAATTGAGCTAATTAGCTTATTGTGAGAATATTGCAATTGTCTGACAAAAGTGAAAAATGTAAATTTCCAATTTCAACCAAACATGCTAGAAATGCTCCAATTGAGCTAATTAGTTTATTGTGAGAATATTGCAATTGTCTGGCAAAAGTGAAAAATGTAAATTTTCAAATTCAACCAAACATGCTAGAAATGCTCCAATTGAGCTAATTAGCTTATTGTGAGAATATTGCAATTGTCTGACAAAAGTGAAAAATGTAAATTTCCAATTTCAACCAAACATGCTAGAAATGCTCCAATTGAGCTAATTAGCTTATTGTGAGAATATTGCAATTGTCTGACAAAAGTGAAAAATGTAAATTTCCAATTTCAACCAAACATGCTAGAAATGCTCCAATTGAGCTAATTAGCTTATTGTGAGAATATTACAAACGTCTGACAAAAGTGAAAAATGTAAATTTCCAATTTCAACCAAACATGCTAGAAATGCTCCAATTGAGCTAATTAGCTTATTGGAGAATATTACAAACGTCTGACAAAAGTGAAAAATGTAAATTTCTAATTTCAACCAAACATGCTAGAAATGCTCCAATTGAGCTAATTAGCTTATTGTGAGAATATTAAAAACGTCTGACAAAACTGAAAAATGTGATTTTCCAACTTCAACCAAACATGCTAGAAATGCTCCAATTGAGCTAATTAGCTCATTGTGAGAATATTGCAATTGTCTGACAAAAGTGAAAAATTTAAATTTCCAATTTCAACCAAACATGCTAGAAATGCTCCAATTGAGCTAATTAGCTTATTGTAAGAATATTACAACTGTCTGACAACACTGAAAAATTCAAATTTCCAATTTCAACCAAACATGCTAGAAATGCTCCAATTGAGCTAATTAGCTTATTGTGAGAATATTGCAATTGTCTGACAAAAGTGAAAAATGTAAAATTCCAATTTCAACCAAACATGCTAGAAATGCTCCAATTGAGCTAATTAGTTTATTGTGAGAATATTGCAATTGTCTGACAAAAGTGAAAAATGTAAATTTCCAAATTCAACCAAACATGCTAGAAATGCTCCAATTGAGCTAATTAGCTTATTGTGAGAATATTGCAATTGTCTGACAAAAGTGAAAAATGTAAATTTCCAATTTCAACCAAACATGCTAGAAACGCTCCAATTGAGCTAATTAGCTTATTGTGAGAATATTACAAACGTCTGACAAAAGTGAAAAATGTAAATTTCCAATTTCAACCAAACATGCTAGAAATGCTCCAATTGAGCTAATTAGCTTATTGGAGAATATTACAAACGTCTGACAAAAGTGAAAAATGTAAATTTCCAATTTCAACCAAACATGCTAGAAATGCTCCAATTGAGCTAATTAGCTTATTGTGAGAATATTAAAAACGTCTGACAAAACTGAAAAATGTAATTTTCCAATTTCAACCAAACATGCTAGAAATGCTCCAATTGAGCTAATTAGCTCATTGTGAGAATATTGCAATTGTCTGACAAAAGTGAAAAATGTAAATTTCCAATTTCAACCAAACATGCTAGAAATGCTCCAATTGAGCTAATTAGCTTATTGTGAGAATATTACAACTGTCTGACAACACTGAAAAATTCAAATTTCCAATTTCAACCAAACATGCTAGAAATGCTCCAATTGAGCTAATTAGCTTATTGTGAGAATATTGCAATTGTCTGACAAAAGTGAAAAATGTAAAATTCCAATTTCAACCAAACATGCTAGAAATGCTCCAATTGAGCTAATTAGCTTATTGTGAAAGTATTACAAACGTCTGACAACACTGAAAAATGTGAATTTCCAATTTCAACCAAACATGCTAGAAATGCTCCAATTGAGCTAATTAGCTTATTGTGAGAATATTGCAATTGTCTGACAACACTGAAAATTTTAAATTTCCAATTTCAACCAAACATGCTAGAAATGCTCCAATTGAGCTAATTAGCTTATTGTGAGAATATTGCAACTGTCTGACAAAAGTGAAAAATGTAAAATTCCAACTTCAACCAAACATGCTAGAAATGCTCCAATTGAGCTAATTAGCTTATTGTGAGAATATTACAAACGTCTGACAAAAGTGAAAAATGTAAATTTCCAATTTCAACCAAACATGCTAGAAATGCTCCAATTGAGCTAATTAGCTTATTGTGAGAATATTACAAACGTCTGACAAAACTGAAAAATGTAAATTTCCAATTTCAACCAAACATGCTAGAAATGCTCCAATTGAGCTAATTAGCTTATTGTGAGAATATTGCAATTGTCTGACAAAAGTGAAAAATGTAATTTTCCAATTTCAACCAAACATGCCAGAAATGCTCCAATTGAGCTAATTAGCTTATTGTGAGAATATTACAAACGTCTGACAAAACTGAAAAATGTAAATTTCCAATTTCAACCAAACATGCTAGAAATGCTCCAATTGAGCTAATTAGTTTATTGTGAGAATATTGCAATTGTCTGACAAAAGTGAAAAATGTAAATTTCCAATTTCAACCAAACATGCTAGAAATGCTCCAATTGAGCTAATTAGCTTATTGTGAGAATATTGCAATTGTCTGACAAAAGTGAAAAATGTAAATTTCCAATTTCAACCAAACATGCTAGAAATGCTCCAATTGAGCTAATTAGCTTATTGTGAGAATATTACAAACGTCTGACAAAAGTGAAAAATGTAAATTTCCAATTTCAACCAAACATGCTAGAAATGCTCCAATTGAGCTAATTAGCTTATTGGAGAATATTACAAACGTCTGACAAAAGTGAAAAATGTAAATTTCCAATTTCAACCAAACATGCTAGAAATGCTCCAATTGAGCTAATTAGCTTATTGTGAGAATATTACAAACGTCTGATAACACTGAAAAATTTAAAGTTCCAATTTCAACCAAACATGCTAGAAATGCTCAAATTGCGCAAATAAGCCTACTGTAGGAATTTTACAAACGTCTGACAAAACTGAAAAATGTAAATTTCCAATTTCAACCAAACATGCTAGAAATGCTCCAATTGAGCTAATTAGCTTATTGTGAGAATATTACAAACGTCTGACAAAACTGAAAAATGTAAATTTCCAATTTCAACCAAACATGCTAGAAATGCTCCAATTGAGCTAATTAGCTTATTGTGAGAATATTGAAATTGTCTGACAAAAGTGAAAAATGTAAATTTCCAATTTCAAGCAAACATGCTAGAAATGCTCTAATTGAGCTAATTAGCTCATTGTGAGAATATTAAAAACGTCTGACAAAAGTGAAAAATGTAAATTTCCAATTTCAACCAAACATGCTAGAAATGCTCCAATTGAGCTAATTAGCTTATTGTGAGAATATTACAAACGTCTGACAAAAGTGAAAAATGTAAATTTCCAATTTCAACCAAACATGCTAGAAATGCTCCAATTGAGCTAATTAGCTTATTGGAGAATATTACAAACGTCTGACAAAAGTGAAAAATGTAAATTTCCAATTTCAACCAAACATGCTAGAAATGCTCCAATTGAGCTAATTACCTTATTGTGAGAATATTACAAACGTCTGATAACACTGAAAAATTTAAAGTTCCAATTTCAACCAAACATGCTAGAAATGCTCCAATTGAGCTAATTAGCTTATTGTGAGAATATTACAAACGTCTGACAAAGCTGAAAAATGTAAATTTCCAATTTCAACCAAACATGCTAGAAATGCTCCAATTGAGCTAATTAGCTTATTGTGAGAATGTTGCAATTGTCTGACAAAAGTGAAAAATGTAAATTTCCAATTTCAACCAAACATGCTAGAAATGCTCCAATTGAGCTAATTAGCTTATTGTGAGAATATTAAAAACGTCTGACAAAACTGAAAAATGTAATTTTCCAATTTCAACCAAACATGCTAGAAATGCTCCAATTGAGCTAATTAGCTTATTGTGAGAATATTACAAACGTCTGACAAAACTGAAAAATGTAAATTTCCAATTTCAACCAAACATGCTAGAAATGCTCAAATTGCGCAAATAAGCCTACTGTAGGAATTTTACAAACGTCTGACAAAACTGAAAAATGTAAATTTCCAATTTCAACCAAACATGCTAGAAATGCTCCAATTGAGCTAATTAGCTTATTGTGAGAATATTACAAACGTCTGACAAAACTGAAAAATGTAAATTTCCAATTTCAACCAAACATGCTAGAAATGCTCCAATTGAGCTAATTAGCTTATTGTGAGAATATTGAAATTGTCTGACAAAAGTGAAAAATGTAAATTTCCAATTTCAAGCAAACATGCTAGAAATGCTCTAATTGAGCTAATTAGCTCATTGTGAGAATATTAAAAACGTCTGACAAAAGTGAAAAATGTAAATTTCCAATTTCAACCAAACATGCTAGAAATGCTCCAATTGAGCTAATTAGCTTATTGTGAGAATATTACAAACGTCTGACAAAACTGAAAAATGTAAATTTCCAATTTCAACCAAACATGCTAGAAATGCTCCAATTGAGCTAATTAGCTTATTGTGAGAATATTGCAATTGTCTGACAAAAGTGAAAAATTTAAATTTCCAACTTCAACCAAACATGCTAGAAATGCTCCAATTGAGCTAATTAGCTTATTGTGAGAATATTACAAACGTCTGACAAAACTGAAAAATGTAATTTTCCAATTTCAACCAAACATGCTAGAAATGCTCCAATTGAGCTAATTAGCTTATTGTGAGAATATTACAAACGTCTGACAAAACTGAAAAATGTAATTTTCCAATTTCAACCAAACATGCCAGAAATGCTCCAATTGAGCTAATTAGCTTATTGTGAGAATATTACAAACGTCTGACAAAACTGAAAAATGTAAATTTCCAATTTCAACCAAACATGCTAGAAATGCTCCAATTGAGCTAATTAGTTTATTGTGAGAATATTGCAATTGTCTGACAAAAGTGAAAAATGTAAATTTCCAATTTCAACCAAACATGCTAGAAATGCTCCAATTGAGCTAATTAGCTTATTGTGAGAATATTGCAATTGTCTGACAAAAGTGAAAAATGTAAATTTCCAATTTCAACCAAACATGCTAGAAATGCTCCAATTGAGCTAATTAGCTTATTGTGAGAATATTACAAACGTCTGACAAAAGTGAAAAATGTAAATTTCCAATTTCAACCAAACATGCTAGAAATGCTCCAATTGAGCTAATTAGCTTATTGGAGAATATTACAAACGTCTGACAAAAGTGAAAAATGTAAACTTCCAATTTCAACCAAACATGCTAGAAATGCTCCAATTGAGCTAATTAGCTTATGGTGAGAATATTACAAACGTCTGATAACACTGAAAAATTTAAAGTTCCATTTTCAACCAAACATGCTAGAAATGCTCCAATTGAGCTAATTAGCTTATTGTGAGAATGTTGCAATTGTCTGACAAAAGTGAAAAATGTAAATTTCCAATTTCAACCAAACATGCTAGAAATGCTCCAATTGAGCTAATTAGCTTATTGTGAGAATATTAAAAACGTCTGACAAAACTGAAAAATGTAATTTTCCAATTTCAACCAAACATGCTAGAAATGCTCCAATTGAGCTAATTAGCTTATTGTGAGAATATTACAAACGTCTGACAAAACTGAAAAATGTAAATTTCCAATTTCAACCAAACATGCTAGAAATGCTCAAATTGCGCAAATAAGCCTACTGTAGGAATTTTTCAAACGTCTGACAAAACTGAAAAATGTAAATTTCCAATTTCAACCAAACATGCTAGAAATGCTCCAATTGAGCTAATTAGCTTATTGTGAGAATATTACAAACGTCTGACAAAACTGAAAAATGTAAATTTCCAATTTCAACCAAACATGCTAGAAATGCTCCAATTGAGCTAATTAGCTTATTGTGAGAATATTGCAATTGTCTGACAAAAGTGAAAAATGTAAATTTCCAATTTCAACCAAACATGCTAGAAATGCTCCAATTGAGCTAATTAGTTTATTGTGAGAATATTGCAATTGTCTGGCAAAAGTGAAAAATGTAAATTTTCAAATTCAACCAAACATGCTAGAAATGCTCCAATTGAGCTAATTAGCTTATTGTGAGAATATTGCAATTGTCTGACAAAAGTGAAAAATGTAAATTTCCAATTTCAACCAAACATGCTAGAAATGCTCCAATTGAGCTAATTAGCTTATTGTGAGAATATTGCAATTGTCTGACAAAAGTGAAAAATGTAAATTTCCAATTTCAACCAAACATGCTAGAAATGCTCCAATTGAGCTAATTAGCTTATTGTGAGAATATTACAAACGTCTGACAAAAGTGAAAAATGTAAATTTCCAATTTCAACCAAACATGCTAGAAATGCTCCAATTGAGCTAATTAGCTTATTGGAGAATATTACAAACGTCTGACAAAAGTGAAAAATGTAAATTTCCAATTTCAACCAAACATGCTAGAAATGCTCCAATTGAGCTAATTAGCTTATTGTGAGAATATTAAAAACGTCTGACAAAACTGAAAAATGTGATTTTCCAACTTCAACCAAACATGCTAGAAATGCTCCAATTGAGCTAATTAGCTCATTGTGAGAATATTGCAATTGTCTGACAAAAGTGAAAAATTTAAATTTCCAATTTCAACCAAACATGCTAGAAATGCTCCAATTGAGCTAATTAGCTTATTGTAAGAATATTACAACTGTCTGACAACACTGAAAAATTCAAATTTCCAATTTCAACCAAACATGCTAGAAATGCTCCAATTGAGCTAATTAGCTTATTGTGAGAATATTGCAATTGTCTGACAAAAGTGAAAAATGAAAAATTCCAATTTCAACCAAACATGCTAGAAATGCTCCAAATGAGCTAATTAGCTTATTGTGAGAATATTACAAACGTCTGACAACACTGAAAAATGTAAATTTCCAATTTCAACCAAACATGCTGGAAATGCTCCAATTGAGCTAATTAGCTTATTGTGAGAATATTGCAATTGTCTGACAAAAGTGAAAAATGTAAAATTCCAATTTCAACCAAACATGCTAGAAATGCTCCAATTGAGCTAATTAGCTTATTGTGAGAATATTACAAACGTCTGACAAAAGTGAAAAATGTAAATTTCCAATTTCAACCAAACATGCTAGAAATGCTCCAATTGAGCTAATTAGCTTATTGTGAGAATATTACAAACGTCTGACAAACATGATAAATATAAATTTCCAATTTCAACCAAACATGCTAGAAATGCTCTAATTGAGCTAATTAACTTATTGTGAAAATATTACAAACGTCTGACAAAACTTAAAAATGTAAATTTCCAATTTCAACTAAACATGCTAGAAATGCTCCAATTGAGCTAATTAGCTTATTGTGAGAATATTACAAACGTCTGACAAAACTGAAAAATGTAAATTTCCAATTTCAACCAAACATGCTAGAAATGCTCCAATTGAGCTAATTAGCTTATTGTGAGAATATTGCAATTGTCTGACAAAAGTGAAAAATGTAAATTTCCAATTTCAACCAAACATGCTAGAAATGCTCCAATTGCGCTAATTAGCTTATTGTGAGAATATTACAAACGTCTGACAAAACTGAAAAATGTAAATTTCCAATTTCAACCAAACATGCTAGAAATGCTCCAATTGAGCTAATTAGCTTATTGTGAGAATATTACAAACGTCTGACAAAACTGAAAAATGTAATTTTCCAATTTCAACCAAACATGGCAGAAATGCTCCAATTGAGCTAATTAGCTTATTGTGAGAATATTACAAACGTCTGACAAAAGTGAAAAATGTAAATTTCCAATTTCAACCAAACATGCTAGAAATGCTCCAATTGAGCTAATTAGCTTATTGTGAGAATATTACAAACGTCTGACAAAAGTGAAAAATGTAAATTTCCAATTTCAACCAAACATGCTAGAAATGCTCCAATTGAGCTAATTAGCTTATTGGAGAATATTACAAACGTCTGACAAAAGTGAAAAATGTAAATTTCCAATTTCAAAAAACATGCTAGAAATGCTCCAATTGAGCTAATTAGCTTATTGTGAGAATATTAAAAACGTCTGACAAAACTGAAAAATGTGATTTTCCAACTTCAACCAAACATGCTAGAAATGCTCCAATTGAGCTAATTAGCTCATTGTGAGAATATTGCAATTGTCTGACAAAAGTGAAAAATTTAAATTTCCAATTTCAACCAAACATGCTAGAAATGCTCCAATTGAGCTAATTAGCTTATTGTAAGAATATTACAACTGTCTGACAACACTGAAAAATTCAAATTTCCAATTTCAACCAAACATGCTAGAAATGCTCAAATTGCGCAAATAAGTCTACTGTAGGAATTTTACAGACGTCTGACAAAACTGAAAAATGTAAATTTCCAATTTCAACCAAACATGCTAGAAATGCTCCAATTGAGCTAATTAGCTTATTGTGAGAATATTGCAATTGTCTGACAAAAGTGAAAAATGTAAAATTCCAATTTCAACCAAACATGCTAGAAATGCTCCAATTGAGCTAATTAGCTTATTGTGAGAATATTACAAACGTCTGACAAAAGTGAAAAATGTAAATTTCCAATTTCAACCAAACATGCTAGAAATGCTCCAATTGAGCTAATTAGCTTATTGTGAGAATATTACAAACGTCTGACAAACATGATAAATATAAATTTCCAATTTCAACCAAACATGCTAGAAATGCTCTAATTGAGCTAATTAACTTATTGTGAAAATATTACAAACGTCTGACAAAACTTAAAAATGTAAATTTCCAATTTCAACCAAACATGCTAGAAATGCTCAAATTGCGCAAATAAGTCTACTGTAGGAATTTTACAGACGTCTGACAAAACTGAAAAATGTAAATTTCCAATTTCAACCAAACATGCTAGAAATGCTCCAATTGAGCTAATTAGCTTATTGTGAGAAAATTACAAACGTCTGACAAAACTGAAAAATGTAAATTTCCAATTTCAACCAAACATGCTAGAAATGCTCCAATTGAGCTAATTAGCTTATTGTGAGAATATTGCAATTGTCTGACAAAAGTGAAAAATGTAAATTTCCAATTTCAACCAAACATGCTAGAAATGCTCCAATTGCGCTAATTAGCTTATTGTGAGAATATTACAAACGTCTGACAAAACTGAAAAATGTAAATTTCCAATTTCAACCAAACATGCTAGAAATGCTCCAATTGAGCTAATTAGCTTATTGTGAGAATATTACAAACGTCTGACAAAACTGAAAAATGTAATTTTCGAATTTCAACCAAACATGCCAGAAATGCTCCAATTGAGCTAATTAGTTTATTGTGAGAATATTACAAACGTCTGACAAAACTGAAAAATGTAAATTTCCAATTTCAACCAAACATGCTAGAAATGCTCCAATTGAGCTAATTAGTTTATTGTGAGAATATTGCAATTGTCTGACAAAAGTGAAAAATGTAAATTTCCAATTTCAACCAAACATGCTAGAAATGCTCCAATTGAGCTAATTAGCTTATTGTGAGAATATTGCAATTGTCTGACAAAAGTGAAAAATGTAAATTTCCAATTTCAACCAAACATGCTAGAAATGCTCCAATTGAGCTAATTAGTTTATTGTGAGAATATTGCAATTGTCTGACAAAAGTGAAAAATGTAAATTTCCAATTTCAACCAAACATGCTAGAAATGCTCCAATTGAGCTAATTAGCTTATTGTGAGAATATTGCAATTGTCTGACAAAAGTGAAAAATGTAAATTTCCAATTTCAACCAAACATGCTAGAAATGCTCCAATTGAGCTAATTAGCTTATTGTGAGAATATTAAAAACGTCTGACAAAACTGAAAAATGTAATTTTCCAATTTCAACCAAACATGCTAGAAATGCTCCAATTGAGCTAATTAGCTTATTGTGAGAATATTACAAACGTCTGACAAAACTGAAAAATGTAAATTTCCAAATTCAACCAAACATGCTAGAAATGCTCAAATTGCGCAAATAAGCCTACTGTAGGAATTTTACAAACGTCTGACAAAACTTAAAAATGTAAATTTCCAATTTCAACCAAACATGCTAGAAATGCTCAAATTGCGCAAATAAGCCTACTGTAGGAATTTTACAAACGTCTGACAAAACTTAAAAATGTAAAATTCCAATTTCAACCAAACATGCTAGAAATGCTCCAAATGAGCTAATTAGCTTATTGTGAGAATATTACAAACGTCTGACAACACTGAAAAATGTAAATTTCCAATTTCAACCAAACATGCTAGAAATGCTCCAATTGAGCTAATTAGCTTATTGTGAGAATATTGCAATTGTCTGACAAAAGTGAAAAATGTAAATTTCCAATTTCAACCAAACATGCTAGAAATGCTCCAATTGAGCTAATTAGCTTATTGTGAGAATATTAAAAACGTCTGACAAAACTGAAAAATGTAATTTTCCAATTTCAACCAAACATGGCAGAAATGCTCCAATTGAGCTAATTAGCTTATTGTGAGAATATTACAAACGTCTGACAAAAGTGAAAAATGTAAATTTCCAATTTCAACCAAACATGCTAGAAATGCTCCAATTGAGCTAATTAGCTTATTGTGAGAATATTACAAACGTCTGACAAAAGTGAAAAATGTAAATTTCCAATTTCAACCAAACATGCTAGAAATGCTCCAATTGAGCTAATTAGCTTATTGGAGAATATTACAAACGTCTGACAAAAGTGAAAAATGTAAATTTCCAATTTCAAAAAACATGCTAGAAATGCTCCAATTGAGCTAATTAGCTTATTGTGAGAATATTAAAAACGTCTGACAAAACTGAAAAATGTGATTTTCCAACTTCAACCAAACATGCTAGAAATGCTCCAATTGAGCTAATTAGCTCATTGTGAGAATATTGCAATTGTCTGACAAAAGTGAAAAATTTAAATTTCCAATTTCAACCAAACATGCTAGAAATGCTCCAATTGAGCTAATTAGCTTATTGTAAGAATATTACAACTGTCTGACAACACTGAAAAATTCAAATTTCCAATTTCAACCAAACATGCTAGAAATGCTCAAATTGCGCAAATAAGTCTACTGTAGGAATTTTACAGACGTCTGACAAAACTGAAAAATGTAAATTTCCAATTTCAACCAAACATGCTAGAAATGCTCCAATTGAGCTAATTAGCTTATTGTGAGAATATTGCAATTGTCTGACAAAAGTGAAAAATGTAAAATTCCAATTTCAACCAAACATGCTAGAAATGCTCCAATTGAGCTAATTAGCTTATTGTGAGAATATTACAAACGTCTGACAAAAGTGAAAAATGTAAATTTCCAATTTCAACCAAACATGCTAGAAATGCTCCAATTGAGCTAATTAGCTTATTGTGAGAATATTACAAACGTCTGACAAACATGATAAATATAAATTTCCAATTTCAACCAAACATGCTAGAAATGCTCTAATTGAGCTAATTAACTTATTGTGAAAATATTACAAACGTCTGACAAAACTTAAAAATGTAAATTTCCAATTTCAACCAAACATGCTAGAAATGCTCAAATTGCGCAAATAAGTCTACTGTAGGAATTTTACAGACGTCTGACAAAACTGAAAAATGTAAATTTCCAATTTCAACCAAACATGCTAGAAATGCTCCAATTGAGCTAATTAGCTTATTGTGAGAAAATTACAAACGTCTGACAAAACTGAAAAATGTAAATTTCCAATTTCAACCAAACATGCTAGAAATGCTCCAATTGAGCTAATTAGCTTATTGTGAGAATATTGCAATTGTCTGACAAAAGTGAAAAATGTAAATTTCCAATTTCAACCAAACATGCTAGAAATGCTCCAATTGCGCTAATTAGCTTATTGTGAGAATATTACAAACGTCTGACAAAACTGAAAAATGTAAATTTCCAATTTCAACCAAACATGCTAGAAATGCTCCAATTGAGCTAATTAGCTTATTGTGAGAATATTACAAACGTCTGACAAAACTGAAAAATGTAATTTTCGAATTTCAACCAAACATGCCAGAAATGCTCCAATTGAGCTAATTAGTTTATTGTGAGAATATTACAAACGTCTGACAAAACTGAAAAATGTAAATTTCCAATTTCAACCAAACATGCTAGAAATGCTCCAATTGAGCTAATTAGTTTATTGTGAGAATATTGCAATTGTCTGACAAAAGTGAAAAATGTAAATTTCCAATTTCAACCAAACATGCTAGAAATGCTCCAATTGAGCTAATTAGCTTATTGTGAGAATATTGCAATTGTCTGACAAAAGTGAAAAATGTAAATTTCCAATTTCAACCAAACATGCTAGAAATGCTCCAATTGAGCTAATTAGTTTATTGTGAGAATATTGCAATTGTCTGACAAAAGTGAAAAATGTAAATTTCCAATTTCAACCAAACATGCTAGAAATGCTCCAATTGAGCTAATTAGCTTATTGTGAGAATATTGCAATTGTCTGACAAAAGTGAAAAATGTAAATTTCCAATTTCAACCAAACATGCTAGAAATGCTCCAATTGAGCTAATTAGCTTATTGTGAGAATATTAAAAACGTCTGACAAAACTGAAAAATGTAATTTTCCAATTTCAACCAAACATGCTAGAAATGCTCCAATTGAGCTAATTAGCTTATTGTGAGAATATTACAAACGTCTGACAAAACTGAAAAATGTAAATTTCCAAATTCAACCAAACATGCTAGAAATGCTCAAATTGCGCAAATAAGCCTACTGTAGGAATTTTACAAACGTCTGACAAAACTTAAAAATGTAAATTTCCAATTTCAACCAAACATGCTAGAAATGCTCAAATTGCGCAAATAAGCCTACTGTAGGAATTTTACAAACGTCTGACAAAACTGAAAAATGTAAATTTCCAATTTCAACCAAACATGCTAGAAATGCTCCAATTGAGCTAATTAGCTTATTGTGAGAATATTGCAATTGTCTGACAAAAGTGAAAAATGTAAATTTCCAATTTCAACCAAACATGCTAGAAATGCTCCAATTGAGCTAATTAGCTTATTGTGAGAATATTACAAACGTCTGACAAAAGTGAAAAATGTAAATTTCCAATTTCAACCAAACATGCTAGAAATGCTCCAATTGAGCTAATTAGCTTATTGTGAGAATATTACAAACGTCTGACAAACATGATAAATATAAATTTTCAATTTCAACCAAACATGCTAGAAATGCTCTAATTGAGCTAATTAACTTATTGTGAAAATATTACAAACGTCTGACAAAACTTAAAAATGTAAATTTCCAATTTCAACCAAACATGCTAGAAATGCTCAAATGGCGCAAATAAGTCTACTGTAGGAATTTTACAAACGTCTGACAAAACTGAAAAATGTAAATTTCCAATTTCAACCAAACATGCTAGAAATGCTCCAATTGAGCTAATTAGCTTATTGTGAGAATATTGCAATTGTCTGACAAAAGTGAAAAATGTAAATTTCCAATTTCAACCAAACATGCTAGAAATGCTCCAATTGCGCTAATTAGCTTATTGTGAGAATATTACAAACGTCTGACAAAACTGAAAAATGTAATTTTCCAATTTCAACCAAACATGCTAGAAATGCTCCAATTGAGCTAATTAGCTTATTGTGAGAATATTACAAACGTCTGACAAAACTGAAAAATGTAATTTTCCAATTTCAACCAAACATGCTAGAAATGCTCAAATTGCGCAAATAAGCCTACTGTAGGAATTTTACAAACGTCTGACAAAACTGAAAAATGTAAATTTCCAATTTCAACCAAACATGCTAGAAATGCACAAATTGCGCAAATAAGCCTACTGTAGGAATTTTACAAACGTCTGACAAAACTGAAAAATGTAAATTTCCAATTTCAACCAAACATGCTAGAAATGCTCCAATTGAGCTAATTAGCTTATTGTGAGAATATTACAAACGTCTGACAAAACTGAAAAATGTAAATTTCCAATTTCAACCAAACATGCTAGAAATGCTCCAATTGAGCTAATTAGCTTATTGTGAGAATATTGCAATTGTCTGACAAAAGTGAAAAATTTAAATTTCCAATTTTAACCAAACATGCTAGAAATGCTCCAATTGAGCTAATTAGCTTATTGTGAGAATATTACAAACGTCTGACAAAACTGAAAAATGTAATTTTCCAATTTCAACCAAACATGCTAGAAATGCTCCAATTGAGCTAATTAGCTTATTGTGAGAATATTACAAACGTCTGACAAAACTGAAAAATGTAATTTTCCAATTTCAACCAAACATGCCAGAAATGCTCCAATTGAGCTAATTAGCTTATTGTGAGAATATTACAAACGTCTGACAAAACTGAAAAATGTAAATTTCCAATTTCAACAAAACATGCTAGAAATGCTCCAATTGAGCTAATTAGTTTATTGTGAGAATATTGCAATTGTCTGACAAAAGTGAAAAATGTAAATTTCCAATTTCAACCAAACATGCTAGAAATGCTCCAATTGAGCTAATTAGCTTATTGTGAGAATATTACAAACGTCTGACAAAAGTGAAAAATGTAAATTTCCAATTTCAACCAAACATGCTAGAAATGCTCCAATTGAGCTAATTAGCTTATTGGAGAATATCACAAACGTCTGTCAAAAGTGAAAAATGTAAATTTCCAATTTCAACCAAACATGCTAGAAATGCTCCAATTGAGCTAATTAGCTTATTGTGAGAATATTACAAACGTCTGACAACACTGAAAAATTTAAAGTTCCAATTTCAACCAAACATGCTTGAAATGCTCCAATTGAGCTAATTAGCTTATTGTGAGAATATTACAAACGTCTGACAACACTGAAAAATGTAAATTTCCAATTTCAACCAAACATGCTAGAAATGCTCCAATTGAGCTAATTAGCTTATTGTGAGAATATTGCAATTGTCTGACAAAAGTGAAAAATGTAAAATTCCAATTTCAACCAAACATGCTAGAAATGCTCCAATTGAGCTAATTAGCTTATTGTGAGAATATTACAAACGTCTGACAAAAGTGAAAAATGTAAATTTCCAATTTCAACCAAACATGCTAGAAATGCTCCAATTGAGCTAATTAGCTTATTGTGAGAATATTACAAACGTCTGACAAACATGATAAATATAAATTTCCAATTTCAACCAAACATGCTAGAAATGCTCTAATTGAGCTAATTAACTTATTGTGAAAATATTACAAACGTCTGACAAAACTTAAAAAAGTAAATTTCCAATTTCAACCAAACATGCTAGAAATGCTCAAATTGCGCAAATAAGTCTACTGTAAGAATTTTACAAACGTCTGACAAAACTGAAAAATGTAAATTTCCAATTTCAACCAAACATGCTAGAAATGCTCCAATTGAGCTAATTAGCTTATTGTGAGAATATTGCAATTGTCTGACAAAAGTGAAAAATGTAAATTTCCAATTTCAACCAAACATGCTAGAAATGCTCCAATTGCGCTAATTAGCTTATTGTGAGAATATTACAAACGTCTGACAAAACTGAAAAATGTAATTTTCCAATTTCAACCAAACATGCTAGAAATGCTCCAATTGAGCTAATCAGCTTATTGTGAGAATATTACAAACGTCTGACAAAACTGAAAAATGTAATTTTCCAATTTCAACCAAACATGCCAGAAATGCTCCAATTGAGCTAATTAGCTTATTGTGAGAATATTACAAACGTCTGACAAAACTGAAAAATGTAAATTTCCAATTTCAACCAAACATGCTAGAAATGCTCCAATTGAGCTAATTAGTTTATTGTGAGAATATTACAATTGTCTGACAAAAGTGAAAAATGTAAATTTCCAATTTCAACCAAACATGCTAGAAATGCTCCAATTGAGCTAATTAGCTTATTGTGAGAATATTGCAATTGTCTGACAAAAGTGAAAAATGTAAATTTCCAATTTCAACCAAACATGCTAGAAATGATCCAATTGAGCTAATTAGCTTATTGTGAGAATATTGCAATTGTCTGACAAAAGTGAAAAATGTAAATTTCCAATTTCAACCAAACATGCTAGAAATGCTCCAATTGAGCTAATTAGCTTATTGTGAGAATATTAAAAACGTCTGACAAAACTGAAAAATTTAATTTTCCAATTTCAACCAAACATGCTAGAAATGCTCCAATTGAGCTAATTAGCTTATTGTGAGAATATTACAAACGTCTGACAAAACTGAAAAATGCAAATTTCCAAATTCAACCAAACATGCTAGAAATGCTCAAATTGCGCAAATAAGCCTACTGTAGGAATTTTACAAACGTCTGACAAAACTTAAAAATGTAAATTTCCAATTTCAACCAAACATGCTAGAAATGCTCAAATTGCGGAAATAAGCCTACTGTAGGAATTTTACAAACGTCTGACAAAACTGAAAAATGTAAATTTCCAATTTCAACCAAACATGCTAGAAATGCTCCAATTGAGCTAATTAGCTTATTGTGAGAATATTACAAACGTCTGACAAAACTGAAAAGTGTAAATTTCCAATTTCAACCAAACATGCTAGAAATGCTCCAATTGAGCTAATTAGCTTATTGTGAGAATATTGCAATTGTCTGACAAAAGTGAAAAATTTAAATTTCCAATTTCAACCAAACATGCTAGAAATGCTCCAATTGAGCTAATTAGCTTATTGTGAGAATATTACAAACGTCTGACAAAACTGAAAAATGTAATTTTCCAATTTCAACCAAACATGCTAGAAATGCTCCAATTGAGCTAATTAGCTTATTGTGAGAATATTACAAACGTCTGACAAAACTGAAAAATGTAAATTTCCAATTTCAACAAAACATGCTAGAAATGCTCCAATTGAGCTAATTAGTTTATTGTGAGAATATTGCAATTGTCTGACAAAAGTGAAAAATGTAAATCTCCAATTTCAACCAAACATGCTAGAAATGCTCCAATTGAGCTAATTAGCTTATTGTGAGAATATTACAAACGTCTGACAAAAGTGAAAAATGTAAATTTCCAATTTCAACCAAACATGCTAGAAATGCTCCAATTGAGCTAATTAGCTTATTGGAGAATATCACAAACGTCTGACAAAAGTGAAAAATGTAAATTTCCAATTTTAACCAAACATGCTAGAAATGCTCCAATTGAGCTAATTAGCTTATTGTGAGAATATTACAAACGTCTGACAACACTGAAAAATTTAAAGTTCCAATTTCAACCAAACATGCTAGAAATGCTCCAATTGAGCTAATTAGCTTATTGTGAGAATATTACAAACGTCTGACAAAGCTGAAAAATGTAAATTTCCAATTTCAACAAAACATGCTAGAAATGCTCCAATTGAGCTAATTAGCTTACTGTGAGAATGTTGCAATTGTCTGACAAAAGTGAAAAATGTAAATTTCCAATTTCAACCAAACATGCTAGAAATGCTCCAATTGAGCTAATTAGCTTATTGTGAGAATTTGCAATTGTCTGACAAAAGTGAAAAATGTAAATTTCCAATTTCAACCAAACATGCTAGAAATGCTCCAATTGAGCTAATTAGTTTATTGTGAGAATATTGCAATTGTCTGACAAAAGTGAAAAATGTAAATTTCCAAATTCAACCAAACATGCTAGAAATGCTCCAATTGAGCTAATTAGCTTATTGTGAGAATATTGCAATTGTCTGACAAAAGTGAAAAATGTAAATTTCCAATTTCAACCAAACATGCTAGAAATGCTCCAATTGAGCTAATTAGCTTATTGTGAGAATATTACAAACGTCTGACAAAAGTGAAAAATGTAAATTTCCAATTTCAACCAAACATGCTAGAAATGCTCCAATTGAGCTAATTAGCTTATTGGAGAATATTACAAACGTCTGACAAAAGTGAAAAATGTAAATTTCCAATTTCAACCAAACATGCTAGAAATGCTCCAATTGAGCTAATTAGCTTATTGTGAGAATATTAAAAACGTCTGACAAAACTGAAAAATGTAAATTTCCAATTTCAACCAAACATGCTAGAAATGCTCCAATTGAGCTAATTAGCTCATTGTGAGAATATTGCAATTGTCTGACAAAAGTGAAAAATGTAAATTTCCAATTTCAACCAAACATGCTAGAAATGCTCCAATTGAGCTAATTAGCTTATTGTGAGAATATTACAACTGTCTGACAACACTGAAAAATTCAAATTTCCAATTTCAACCAAACATGCTAGAAATGCTCCAATTGAGCTAATTAGCTTATTGTGAGAATATTACAAACGTCTGACAAAACTGAAAAATGTAATTTTCCAATTTCAACCAAACATGCTAGAAATGCTCAAATTGCGCAAATAAGCCTACTGTAGGAATTTTACAAACGTCTGACAAAACTGAAAAATGTAAATTTCCAATTTCAACCAAACATGCTAGAAATGCTCAAATTGCGCAAATAAGCCTACTGTAGGAATTTTACAAACGTCTGACAAAACTGAAAAATGTAAATTTCCAATTTCAACCAAACATGCTAGAAATGCTCCAATTGAGCTAATTAGCTTATTGTGAGAATATTACAAACGTCTGACAAAACTGAAAAATGTAAATTTCCAATTTCAACCAAACATGCTAGAAATGCTCCAATTGAGCTAATTAGCTTATTGTGAGAATATTGCAATTGTCTGACAAAAGTGAAAAATTTAAATTTCCAATTTCAACCAAACATGCTAGAAATGCTCCAATTGAGCTAATTAGCTTATTGTGAGAATATTACAAACGTCTGACAAAACTGAAAAATGTAATTTTCCAATTTCAACCAAACATGCTAGAAATGCTCCAATTGAGCTAATTAGCTTATTGTGAGAATATTACAAACGTCTGACAAAACTGAAAAATGTAATTTTCCAATTTCAACCAAACATGCCAGAAATGCTCCAATTGAGCTAATTAGCTTATTGTGAGAATATTACAAACGTCTGACAAAACTGAAAAATGTAAATTTCCAATTTCAACAAAACATGCTAGAAATGCTCCAATTGAGCTAATTAGTTTATTGTGAGAATATTGCAATTGTCTGACAAAAGTGAAAAATGTAAATTTCCAATTTCAACCAAACATGCTAGAAATGCTCCAATTGAGCTAATTAGCTTATTGTGAGAATATTACAAACGTCTGACAAAAGTGAAAAATGTAAATTTCCAATTTCAACCAAACATGCTAGAAATGCTCCAATTGAGCTAATTAGCTTATTGGAGAATATCACAAACGTCTGACAAAAGTGAAAAATGTAAATTTCCAATTTCAACCAAACATGCTAGAAATGCTCCAATTGAGCTAATTAGCTTATTGTGAGAATATTACAAACGTCTGACAACACTGAAAAATTTAAAGTTCCAATTTCAACCAAACATGCTTGAAATGCTCCAATTGAGCTAATTAGCTTATTGTGAGAATATTACAAACGTCTGACAACACTGAAAAATGTAAATTTCCAATTTCAACCAAACATGCTAGAAATGCTCCAATTGAGCTAATTAGCTTATTGTGAGAATATTGCAATTGTCTGACAAAAGTGAAAAATGTAAAATTCCAATTTCAACCAAACATGCTAGAAATGCTCCAATTGAGCTAATTAGCTTATTGTGAGAATATTACAAACGTCTGACAAAAGTGAAAAATGTAAATTTCCAATTTCAACCAAACATGCTAGAAATGCTCCAATTGAGCTAATTAGCTTATTGTGAGAATATTACAAACGTCTGACAAACATGATAAATATAAATTTCCAATTTCAACCAAACATGCTAGAAATGCTCTAATTGAGCTAATTAACTTATTGTGAAAATATTACAAACGTCTGACAAAACTTAAAAATGTAAATTTCCAATTTCAACCAAACATGCTAGAAATGCTCAAATTGCGCAAATAAGTCTACTGTAAGAATTTTACAAACGTCTGACAAAACTGAAAAATGTAAATTTCCAATTTCAACCAAACATGCTAGAAATGCTCCAATTGAGCTAATTAGCTTATTGTGAGAATATTGCAATTGTCTGACAAAAGTGAAAAATGTAAATTTCCAATTTCAACCAAACATGCTAGAAATGCTCCAATTGCGCTAATTAGCTTATTGTGAGAATATTACAAACGTCTGACAAAACTGAAAAATGTAATTTTCCAATTTCAACCAAACATGCTAGAAATGCTCCAATTGAGCTAATTAGCTTATTGTGAGAATATTACAAACGTCTGACAAAACTGAAAAATGTAATTTTCCAATTTCAACCAAACATGCCAGAAATGCTCCAATTGAGCTAATTAGCTTATTGTGAGAATATTACAAACGTCTGACAAAACTGAAAAATGTAAATTTCCAATTTCAACCAAACATGCTAGAAATGCTCCAATTGAGCTAATTAGCTTATTGTGAGAATATTGCAATTGTCTGACAAAAATGAAAAATGTAAATTTCCAATTTCAACCAAACATGCTAGAAATGATCCAATTGAGCTAATTAGCTTATTGTGAGAATATTGCAATTGTCTGACAAAAGTGAAAAATGTAAATTTCCAATTTCAACCAAACATGCTAGAAATGCTCCAATTGAGCTAATTAGCTTATTGTGAGAATATTAAAAACGTCTGACAAAACTGAAAAATTTAATTTTCCAATTTCAACCAAACATGCTAGAAATGCTCCAATTGAGCTAATTAGCTTATTGTGAGAATATTACAAACGTCTGACAAAACTGAAAAATGCAAATTTCCAAATTCAACCAAACATGCTAGAAATGCTCAAATTGCGCAAATAAGCCTACTGTAGGAATTTTACAAACGTCTGACAAAACTTAAAAATGTAAATTTCCAATTTCAACCAAACATGCTAGAAATGCTCAAATTGCGGAAATAAGCCTACTGTAGGAATTTTACAAACGTCTGACAAAACTGAAAAATGTAAATTTCCAATTTCAACCAAACATGCTAGAAATGCTCCAATTGAGCTAATTAGCTTATTGTGAGAATATTACAAACGTCTGACAAAACTGAAAAATGTAAATTTCCAATTTCAACCAAACATGCTAGAAATGCTCCAATTGAGCTAATTAGCTTATTGTGAGAATATTGCAATTGTCTGACAAAAGTGAAAAATTTAAATTTCCAATTTCAACCAAACATGCTAGAAATGCTCCAATTGAGCTAATTAGCTTATTGTGAGAATATTACAAACGTCTGACAAAACTGAAAAATGTAATTTTCCAATTTCAACCAAACATGCTAGAAATGCTCCAATTGAGCTAATTAGCTTATTGTGAGAATATTACAAACGTCTGACAAAACTGAAAAATGTAATTTTCCAATTTCAACCAAACATGCCAGAAATGCTCCAATTGAGCTAATTAGCTTATTGTGAGAATATTACAAACGTCTGACAAAACTGAAAAATGTAAATTTCCAATTTCAACAAAACATGCTAGAAATGCTCCAATTGAGCTAATTAGTTTATTGTGAGAATATTGCAATTGTCTGACAAAAGTGAAAAATGTAAATCTCCAATTTCAACCAAACATGCTAGAAATGCTCCAATTGAGCTAATTAGCTTATTGTGAGAATATTACAAACGTCTGACAAAAGTGAAAAATGTAAATTTCCAATTTCAACCAAACATGCTAGAAATGCTCCAATTGAGCTAATTAGCTTATTGGAGAATATCACAAACGTCTGACAAAAGTGAAAAATGTAAATTTCCAATTTCAACCAAACATGCTAGAAATGCTCCAATTGAGCTAATTAGCTTATTGTGAGAATATTACAAACGTCTGACAACACTGAAAAATTTAAAGTTCCAATTTCAACCAAACATGCTAGAAATGCTCCAATTGAGCTAATTAGCTTATTGTGAGAATATTACAAACGTCTGACAAAGCTGAAAAATGTAAATTTCCAATTTCAACAAAACATGCTAGAAATGCTCCAATTGAGCTAATTAGCTTACTGTGAGAATGTTGCAATTGTCTGACAAAAGTGAAAAATGTAAATTTCCAATTTCAACCAAACATGCTAGAAATGCTCCAATTGAGCTAATTAGCTTATTGTGAGAATTTGCAATTGTCTGACAAAAGTGAAAAATGTAAATTTCCAATTTCAACCAAACATGCTAGAAATGCTCCAATTGAGCTAATTAGTTTATTGTGAGAATATTGCAATTGTCTGACAAAAGTGAAAAATGTAAATTTCCAAATTCAACCAAACATGCTAGAAATGCTCCAATTGAGCTAATTAGCTTATTGTGAGAATATTGCAATTGTCTGACAAAAGTGAAAAATGTAAATTTCCAATTTCAACCAAACATGCTAGAAATGCTCCAACTGAGCTAATTAGCTCATTGTGAGAATATTACAAACGTCTGACAAAAGTGAAAAATGTAAATTTCCAATTTCAACCAAACATGCTAGAAATGCTCCAATTGAGCTAATTAGCTTATTGGAGAATATTACAAACGTCTGACAAAAGTGAAAAATGTAAATTTCCAATTTCAACCAAACATGCTAGAAATGCTCCAATTGAGCTAATTAGCTTATTGTGAGAATATTAAAAACGTCTGACAAAACTGAAAAATGTAAATTTCCAATTTCAACCAAACATGCTAGAAATGCTCCAATTGAGCTAATTAGCTTATTGTGAGAATATTACAACTGTCTGACAACACTGAAAAATTCAAATTTCCAATTTCAACCAAACATGCTAGAAATGCTCCAATTGAGCTAATTAGCTTATTGTGAGAATATTGCAATTGTCTGACAAAAGTGAAAAATGTAAAATTCCAATTTCAACCAAACATGCTAGAAATGCTCCAATTGAGCTAATTAGCTTATTGTGAAAGTATTACAAACGTCTGACAACACTGAAAAATGTGAATTTCCAATTTCAACCAAACATGCTAGAAATGCTCCAATTGAGCTAATTAGCTTATTGTAAGAATATTGCAATTGTCTGACAACACTGAAAGTTTTAAATTTCCAATTTCAACCAAACATGCTAGAAATGCTCCAATTGAGCTAATTAGCTTATTGTGAGAATATTGCAATTGTCTGACAAAAGTGAAAAATGTAAAATTCCAACTTCAACCAAACATGCTAGAAATGCTCCAATTGAGCTAATTAGCTTATTGTGAGAATATTACAAACGTCTGACAAAACTGAAAAATGTAAATTTCCAATTTCAACCAAACATGCTAGAAATGCTCCAATTGAGCTAATTAGCTTATTGTGAGAATATTACAAACGTCTGACAAAACTGAAAAATGTAAATTTCCAATTTCAACCAAACATGCTAGAAATGCTCCAATTGAGCTAATTAGCTTATTGTGAGAATATTACAAACGTCTGACAAAAGTGAAAAATGTAAATTTCCAATTTCAACCAAACATGCTAGAAATGCTCCAATTGCGCTAATTAGCTTATTGTGAGAATATTACAAACGTCTGACAAAACTGAAAAATGTAATTTTCCAATTTCAACCAAACATGCTAGAAATGCTCCAATTGAGCTAATTAGCTTATTGTGAGAATATTACAAACGTCTGACAAAACTGAAAAATGTAATTTTCCAATTTCAACCAAACATGCCAGAAATGCTCCAATTGAGCTAATTAGCTTATTGTGAGAATATTACAAACGTCTGACAAAACTGAAAAATGTAAATTTCCAATTTCAACCAAACATGCTAGAAATGCTCCAATTGAGCTAATTAGCTTATTGTGAGAATATTGCAATTGTCTGACAAAAGTGAAAAATGTAAATTTCCAATTTCAACCAAACATGCTAGAAATGATCCAATTGAGCTAATTAGCTTATTGTGAGAATATTGCAATTGTCTGACAAAAGTGAAAAATGTAAATTTCCAATTTCAACCAAACATGCTAGAAATGCTCCAATTGAGCTAATTAGCTTATTGTGAGAATATTAAAAACGTCTGACAAAACTGAAAAATTTAATTTTCCAATTTCAACCAAACATGCTAGAAATGCTCCAATTGAGCTAATTAGCTTATTGTGAGAATATTACAAACGTCTGACAAAACTGAAAAATGCAAATTTCCAAATTCAACCAAACATGCTAGAAATGCTCAAATTGCGCAAATAAGCCTACTGTAGGAATTTTACAAACGTCTGACAAAACTTAAAAATGTAAATTTCCAATTTCAACCAAACATGCTAGAAATGCTCAAATTGCGGAATTAAGCCTACTGTAGGAATTTTACAAACGTCTGACAAAACTGAAAAATGTAAATTTCCAATTTCAACCAAACATGCTAGAAATGCTCCAATTGAGCTAATTAGCTTATTGTGAGAATATTACAAACGTCTGACAAAACTGAAAAATGTAAATTTCCAATTTCAACCAAACATGCTAGAAATGCTCCAATTGAGCTAATTAGCTTATTGTGAGAATATTGCAATTGTCTGACAAAAGTGAAAAATTTAAATTTCCAATTTCAACCAAACATGCTAGAAATGCTCCAATTGAGCTAATTAGCTTATTGTGAGAATATTACAAACGTCTGACAAAACTGAAAAATGTAATTTTCCAATTTCAACCAAACATGCTAGAAATGCTCCAATTGAGCTAATTAGCTTATTGTGAGAATATTACAAACGTCTGACAAAACTGAAAAATGTAATTTTCCAATTTCAACCAAACATGCCAGAAATGCTCCAATTGAGCTAATTAGCTTATTGTGAGAATATTACAAACGTCTGACAAAACTGAAAAATGTAAATTTCCAATTTCAACAAAACATGCTAGAAATGCTCCAATTGAGCTAATTAGTTTATTGTGAGAATATTGCAATTGTCTGACAAAAGTGAAAAATGTAAATCTCCAATTTCAACCAAACATGCTAGAAATGCTCCAATTGAGCTAATTAGCTTATTGTGAGAATATTACAAACGTCTGACAAAAGTGAAAAATGTAAATTTCCAATTTCAACCAAACATGCTAGAAATGCTCCAATTGAGCTAATTAGCTTATTGGAGAATATCACAAACGTCTGACAAAAGTGAAAAATGTAAATTTCCAATTTCAACCAAACATGCTAGAAATGCTCCAATTGAGCTAATTAGCTTATTGTGAGAATATTACAAACGTCTGACAACACTGAAAAATTTAAAGTTCCAATTTCAACCAAACATGCTAGAAATGCTCCAATTGAGCTAATTAGCTTATTGTGAGAATATTACAAACGTCTGACAAAGCTGAAAAATGTAAATTTCCAATTTCAACAAAACATGCTAGAAATGCTCCAATTGAGCTAATTAGCTTACTGTGAGAATGTTGCAATTGTCTGACAAAAGTGAAAAATGTAAATTTCCAATTTCAACCAAACATGCTAGAAATGCTCCAATTGAGCTAATTAGCTTATTGTGAGAATTTGCAATTGTCTGACAAAAGTGAAAAATGTAAATTTCCAATTTCAACCAAACATGCTAGAAATGCTCCAATTGAGCTAATTAGTTTATTGTGAGAATATTGCAATTGTCTGACAAAAGTGAAAAATGTAAATTTCCAAATTCAACCAAACATGCTAGAAATGCTCCAATTGAGCTAATTAGCTTATTGTGAGAATATTGCAATTGTCTGACAAAAGTGAAAAATGTAAATTTCCAATTTCAACCAAACATGCTAGAAATGCTCCAATTGAGCTAATTAGCTCATTGTGAGAATATTACAAACGTCTGACAAAAGTGAAAAATGTAAATTTCCAATTTCAACCAAACATGCTAGAAATGCTCCAATTGAGCTAATTAGCTTATTGGAGAATATTACAAACGTCTGACAAAAGTGAAAAATGTAAATTTCCAATTTCAACCAAACATGCTAGAAATGCTCCAATTGAGCTAATTAGCTTATTGTGAGAATATTAAAAACGTCTGACAAAACTGAAAAATGTAAATTTCCAATTTCAACCAAACATGCTAGAAATGCTCCAATTGAGCTAATTAGCTTATTGTGAGAATATTACAACTGTCTGACAACACTGAAAAATTCAAATTTCCAATTTCAACCAAACATGCTAGAAATGCTCCAATTGAGCTAATTAGCTTATTGTGAGAATATTGCAATTGTCTGACAAAAGTGAAAAATGTAAAATTCCAATTTCAACCAAACATGCTAGAAATGCTCCAATTGAGCTAATTAGCTTATTGTGAAAGTATTACAAACGTCTGACAACACTGAAAAATGTGAATTTCCAATTTCAACCAAACATGCTAGAAATGCTCCAATTGAGCTAATTAGCTTATTGTAAGAATATTGCAATTGTCTGACAACACTGAAAATTTTAAATTTCCAATTTCAACCAAACATGCTAGAAATGCTCCAATTGAGCTAATTAGCTTATTGTGAGAATATTGCAATTGTCTGACAAAAGTGAAAAATGTAAAATTCCAACTTCAACCAAACATGCTAGAAATGCTCCAATTGAGCTAATTAGCTTATTGTGAGAATATTACAAACGTCTGACAAAACTGAAAAATGTAAATTTCCAATTTCAACCAAACATGCTAGAAATGCTCCAATTGAGCTAATTAGCTTATTGTGAGAATATTACAAACGTCTGACAAAACTGAAAAATGTAAATTTCCAATTTCAACCAAACATGCTAGAAATGCTCCAATTGAGCTAATTAGCTTATTGTGAGAATATTGCAATTGTCTGACAAAAGTGAAAATTTTAAATTTCCAATTTCAACCAAACATGCTAGAAATGCTCCAATTGAGCTAATTAGCTTATTGTGAGAATATTACAAACGTCTGACAAAACTGAAAAATGTAATTTTCCAATTTCAACAAAACATGCTAGAAATGCTCCAATTGAGCTAATTAGCTTATTGTGAGAATATTACAAACGTCTGACAAAACTGAAAAATGTAATTTTCCAATTTCAACCAAACATGCCAGAAATGCTCCAATTGAGCTAATTAGCTTATTGTGAGAATATTACAAACGTCTTACAAAACTGAAAAATGTAAATTTCCAATTTCAACCAAACATGCTAGAAATGCTCCAATTGAGCTAATTAGTTTATTGTGAGAATATTGCAATTGTCTGACAAAAGTGAAAAATGTAAATTTCCAATTTCAACCAAACATGCTAGAAATGCTCCAATTGAGCTAATTAGCTTATTGTGAGAATATTGCAATTGTCTGACAAAAGTGAAAAATGTAAATTTCCAATTTCAACCAAACATGCTAGAAATGCTCCAATTGAGCTAATTAGCTTATTGTGAGAATATTACAAACGTCTGACAAAAGTGAAAAATGTAAATTTCCAATTTCAACCAAACATGCTAGAAATGCTCCAATTGAGCTAATTAGCTTATTGTGAGAATATTACAAACGTCTGATAACACTGAAAAATTTAAAGTTCCAATTTCAACCAAACATGCTAGAAATGCTCCAATTGAGCTAATTAGCTTATTGTGAGAATATTACAAACGTCTGACAAAGCTGAAAAATGTAAATTTCCAATTTCAACCAAACATGCTAGAAATGCTCCAATTGAGCTAATTAGCTTATTGTGAGAATGTTGCAATTGTCTGACAAAAGTGAAAAATGTAAATTTCCAATTTCAACCAAACATGCTAGAAATGCTCCAATTGAGCTAATTAGCTTATTGTGAGAATATTAAAAACGTCTGACAAAACTGAAAAATGTAATTTTCCAATTTCAACCAAACATGCTAGAAATGCTCCAATTGAGCTAATTAGCTTATTGTGAGAATATTACAAACGTCTGACAAAACTGAAAAATGTAAATTTCCAATTTCAACCAAACATGCTAGAAATGCTCAAATTGCGCAAATAAGCCTACTGTAGGACTTTTACAAACGTCTGACAAAACTGAAAAATGTAAATTTCCAATTTCAACCAAACATGCTAGAAATGCTCCAATTGAGCTAATTAGCTTATTGTGAGAATATTACAAACGTCTGACAAAACTGAAAAATGTAAATTTCCAATTTCAACCAAACATGCTAGAAATGCTCCAATTGAGCTAATTAGCTTATTGTGAGAATATTGCAATTGTCTGACAAAAGTGAAAAATGTAAATTTCCAATTTCAACCAAACATGCTAGAAATGCTCCAATTGAGCTAATTAGTTTATTGTGACAATATTGCAATTGTCTGACAAAAGTGAAAAATGTAAATTTTCAAATTCAACCAAACATGCTAGAAATGCTCCAATTGAGCTAATTAGCTTATTGTGAGAATATTGCAATTGTCTGACAAAAGTGAAAAATGTAAATTTCCAATTTCAACCAAACATGCTAGAAATGCTCCAATTGAGCTAATTAGTTTATTGTGAGAATATTGCAATTGTCTGACAAAAGTGAAAAATGTAAATTTCCAATTTCAACCAAACATGCTAGAAATGCTCCAATTGAGCTAATTAGCTTATTGTGAGAATATTGCAATTGTCTGACAAAAGTGAAAAATGTAAAATTCCAACTTCAACCAAACATGCTAGAAATGCTCCAATTGAGCTAATTAGCTTATTGTGAGAATATTACAAACGTCTGACAAAACTGAAAAATGTAAATTTCCAATTTCAACCAAACATGCTAGAAATGCTCCAATTGAGCTAATTAGCTTATTGTGAAAATATTACAAACGTCTGACAAAACTGAAAAATGTAAATTTCCAATTTCAACCAAACATGCTAGAAATGCTCCAATTGAGCTAATTAGCTTATTGTGAGAATATTGCAATTGTCTGACAAAAGGGAAAATTTTAAATTTCCAATTTCAACCAAACATGCTAGAAATGCTCCAATTGAGCTAATTAGCTTATTGTGAGAATATTACAAACGTCTGACAAAACTGAAAAATGTAATTTTCCAATTTCAACCAAACATGCAAGAAATGCTCCAATTGAGCTAATTAGCTTATTGTGAGAATATTACAAACGTCTGACAAAACTGAAAAATGTAATTTTCCAATTTCAACCAAACATGCCAGAAATGCTCCAATTGAGCTAATTAGCTTATTGTGAGAATATTACAAACGTCTTACAAAACTGAAAAATGTAAATTTCCAATTTCAACCAAACATGCTAGAAATGCTCCAATTGAGCTAATTAGTTTATTGTGAGAATATTGCAATTGTCTGACAAAAGTGAAAAATGTAAATTTCCAATTTCAACCAAACATGCTAGAAATGCTCCAATTGAGCTAATTAGCTTATTGTGAGAATATTGCAATTGTCTGACAAAAGTGAAAAATGTAAATTTCCAATTTCAACCAAACATGCTAGAAATGCTCCAATTGAGCTAATTAGCTTATTGTGAGAATATTACAAACGTCTGACAAAAGTGAAAAATGTAAATTTCCAATTTCAACCAAACATGCTAGAAATGCTCCAATTGAGCTAATTAGCTTATTGTGAGAATATTACAAACGTCTGATAACACTGAAAAATTTAAAGTTCCAATTTCAACCAAACATGCTAGAAATGCTCCAATTGAGCTAATTAGCTTATTGTGAGAATATTACAAACGTCTGACAAAGCTGAAAAATGTAAATTTCCAATTTCAACCAAACATGCTAGAAATGCTCCAATTGAGCTAATTAGCTTATTGTGAGAATGTTGCAATTGTCTGACAAAAGTGAAAAATGTAAATTTCCAATTTCAACCAAACATGCTAGAAATGCTCCAATTGAGCTAATTAGCTTATTGTGAGAATATTAAAAACGTCTGACAAAACTGAAAAATGTAATTTTCCAATTTCAACCAAACATGCTAGAAATGCTCCAATTGAGCTAATTAGCTTATTGTGAGAATATTACAAACGTCTGACAAAACTGAAAAATGTAAATTTCCAATTTCAACCAAACATGCTAGAAATGCTCAAATTGCGCAAATAAGCCTACTGTAGGAATTTTACAAACGTCTGACAAAACTGAAAAATGTAAATTTCCAATTTCAACCAAACATGCTAGAAATGCTCCAATTGAGCTAATTAGCTTATTGTGAGAATATTACAACTGTCTGACAAAACTGAAAAATGTAAATTTCCAATTTCAACCAAACATGCTAGAAATGCTCCAATTGAGCTAATTAGCTTATTGTGAGAATATTGCAATTGTCTGACAAAAGTGAAAAATGTAAATTTCCAATTTCAACCAAACATGCTAGAAATGCTCCAATTGAGCTAATTAGTTTATTGTGAGAATATTGCAATTGTCTGACAAAAGTGAAAAATGTAAATTTTCAAATTCAACCAAACATGCTAGAAATGCTCCAATTGAGCTAATTAGCTTATTGTGAGAATATTGCAATTGTCTGACAAAAGTGAAAAATGTAAATTTCCAATTTCAACCAAACATGCTAGAAATGCTCCAATTGAGCTAATTAGCTTATTGTGAGAATATTACAAACGTCTGACAAAAGTGAAAAATGTAAATTTCCAATTTCAACCAAACATGCTAGAAATGCTTCAATTGAGCTAATTAGCTCATTGTGAGAATATTGCAATTGTCTGACAAAAGTGAAAAATGTAAATTTCCAATTTCAACCAAACATGCTAGAAATGCTCCAATTGAGCTAATTAGCTTATTGTGAGAATATTACAACTGTCTGACAACACTGAAAAATTCAAATTTCCAGTTTCAACCAAACATGCTAGAAATGCTCCAATTGAGCTAATTAGCTTATTGTGAGAATATTGCAATTGTCTGACAAAAGTGAAAAATGTAAATTTCCAATTTCAACCAAACATGCTAGAAATGCTCCAATTGAGCTAATTAGCTTATTGTGAGAGTATTACAAACGTCTGACAACACTGAAAAATGTAAATTTCCAATTTCAACCAAACATGCTAGAAATGCTCCAATTGAGCTAATTAGCTTATTGTGAGAATAATGCAATTGTCTTACAACACTGAAAATTTTAAATTTCCAATTTCAACCAAACATGCTAGAAATGCTCCAATTGAGCTAATTAGCTTATTGTGAGAATATTGCAATTGTCTGACAAAAGTGAAAAATGTAAAATTCCAATTTCAACCAAACATGCTAGAAATGCTCCAATTGAGCTAATTAGCTTATTGTGAGAATATTACAAACGTCTGACAAAAGTGAAAAATGTAAATTTCCAATTTCAACCAAACATGCTAGAAATGCTCCAATTGAGCTAATTAGCTTATTGTGAGAATATTACAAACAACTGACAAACATGATAAATATAAATTTCCAATTTCAACCAAACATGCTAGAAATGCTCTAATTGAGCTAATTAACTTATTGTGAAAATATTACAAACGTCTGACAAAACTTAAAAATGTAAATTTCCAATTTCAACCAAACATGCTAGAAATGCTCCAATTGAGCTAATTAGCTTATTGTGAGAATATTACAAACGTCTGACAAAACTGAAAAATGTAATTTTCCAATTTCAACCAAACATGCTAGAAATGCTCCAATTGAGCTAATTAGCTTATTGTGAGAATATTACAAACGTCTGACAAAACTGAAAAATGTAATTTTCCAATTTCAACAAAACATGCCAGAAATACTCCAATTGAGCTAATTAGCTTATTGTGAGAATATTACAAACGTCTGACAAAACTGAAAAATGTAAATTTCCAATTTCAACCAAACATGCTAGAAATGCTCCAATTGAGCTAATAAGTTTATTGTGAGAATATTGCAATTGTCTGACAAAAGTGAAAAATGTAAATTTCCAATTTCAACCAAACATGCTAGAAATGCTCCAATTGAGCTAATTAGCTTATTGTGAGAATATTACAAACGTCTGACAAAAGTGAAAAATGTAAATTTCCAATTTCAACCAAACATGCTAGAAATGCTCCAATTGAGCTAATTAGCTTATTGTGAGAATATTACAAACGTCTGACAAAACTGAAAAATGTAAATTTCCAACTTCAACCAAACATGCTAGAAATGCTCCAATTGAGCTAATTAGCTTATTGTGAGAATATTGCAATTGTCTGACAAAAGTGAAAATTTTAAATTTCCAATTTCAACCAAACATGCTAGAAATGCTCCAATTGAGCTAATTAGCTTATTGTGAGAATATTACAAACGTCTGACAAAACTGAAAAATGTAATTTTCCAATTTCAACCAAACATGCTAGAAATGCTCCAATTGAGCTAATTAGCTTATTGTGAGAATATTACAAACGTCTGACAAAACTGAAAAATGTAATTTTCCAATTTCAACCAAACATGCCAGAAATGCTCCAATTGAGCTAATTAGCTTATTGTGAGAATATTACAAACGTCTTACAAAACTGAAAAATGTAAATTTCCAATTTCAACCAAACATGCTAGAAATGCTCCAATTGAGCTAATTAGTTTATTGTGAGAATATTGCAATTGTCTGACAAAAGTGAAAAATGTAAATTTCCAATTTCAACCAAACATGCTAGAAATGCTCCAATTGAGCTAATTAGCTTATTGTGAGAATATTACAAACGTCTGACAAAACTGAAAAATGTAATTTTCCAATTTCAACCAAACATGCTAGAAATGCTCCAATTGAGCTAATTAGCTTATTGTGAGAATATTACAAACGTCTGACAAAACTGAAAAATGTAATTTTCCAATTTCAACCAAACATGCCAGAAATGCTCCAATTGAGCTAATTAGCTTATTGTGAGAATATTACAAACGTCTTACAAAACTGAAAAATGTAAATTTCCAATTTCAACCAAACATGCTAGAAATGCTCCAATTGAGCTAATTAGTTTATTGTGAGAATATTGCAATTGTCTGACAAAAGTGAAAAATGTAAATTTCCAATTTCAACCAAACATGCTAGAAATGCTCCAATTGAGCTAATTAGCTTATTGTGAGAATATTGCAATTGTCTGACAAAAGTGAAAAATGTAAATTTCCAATTTCAACCAAACATGCTAGAAATGCTCCAATTGAGCTAATTAGCTTATTGTGAGAATATTACAAACGTCTGACAAAAGTGAAAAATGTAAATTTCCAATTTCAACCAAACATGCTAGAAATGCTCCAATTGAGCTAATTAGCTTATTGTGAGAATATTACAAACGTCTGATAACACTGAAAAATTTAAAGTTCCAATTTCAACCAAACATGCTAGAAATGCTCCAATTGAGCTAATTAGCTTATTGTGAGAATATTACAAACGTCTGACAAAGCTGAAAAATGTAAATTTCCAATTTCAACCAAACATGCTAGAAATGCTCCAATTGAGCTAATTAGCTTATTGTGAGAATGTTGCAATTGTCTGACAAAAGTGAAAAATGTAAATTTCCAATTTCAACCAAACATGCTAGAAATGCTCCAATTGAGCTAATTAGCTTATTGTGAGAATATTAAAAACGTCTGACAAAACTGAAAAATGTAATTTTCCAATTTCAACCAAACATGCTAGAAATGCTCCAATTGAGCTAATTAGCTTATTGTGAGAATATTACAAACGTCTGACAAAACTGAAAAATGTAAATTTCCAATTTCAACCAAACATGCTAGAAATGCTCCAATTGAGCTAATTAGCTTATTGTGAGAATATTGCAATTGTCTGACAAAAGTGAAAAATGTAAATTTCCAATTTCAACCAAACATGCTAGAAATGCTCCAATTGAGCTAATTAGTTTATTGTGAGAATATTGCAATTGTCTGACAAAAGTGAAAAATGTAAATTTTCAAATTCAACCAAACATGCTAGAAATGCTCCAATTGAGCTAATTAGCTTATTGTGAGAATATTGCAATTGTCTGACAAAAGTGAAAAATGTAAATTTCCAATTTCAACCAAACATGCTAGAAATGCTCCAATTGAGCTAATTAGCTTATTGTGAGAATATTACAAACGTCTGACAAAAGTGAAAAATGTAAATTTCCAATTTCAACCAAACATGCTAGAAATGCTTCAATTGAGCTAATCAGCTTATTGGAGAATATTACAAACGTCTGACAAAACTGAAAAATGTAAATTTCCAATTTCAACCAAACATGCTAGAAATGCTCCAATTGAGCTAATTAGCTCATTGTGAGAATATTGCAAGTGTCTGACAAAAGTGAAAAATGTAAATTTCCAATTTCAACCAAACATGCTAGAAATGCTCCAATTGAGCTAATTAGCTTATTGTGAGAATATTACAACTGTCTGACAACACTGAAAAATTCAAATTTCCAGTTTCAACCAAACATGCTAGAAATGCTCCAATTGAGCTAATTAGCTTATTGTGAGAATATTGCAATTGTCTGACAAAAGTGAAAAATGTAAATTTCCAATTTCAACCAAACATGCTAGAAATGCTCCAATTGAGCTAATTAGCTTATTGTGAGAGTATTACAAACGTCTGACAACACTGAAAAATGTAAATTTCCAATTTCAACCAAACATGCTAGAAATGCTCCAATTGAGCTAATTAGCTTATTGTGAGAATAATGCAATTGTCTTACAACACTGAAAATTTTAAATTTCCAATTTCAACCAAACATGCTAGAAATGCTCCAATTGAGCTAATTAGCTTATTGTGAGAATATTGCAATTGTCTGACAAAAGTGAAAAATGTAAAATTCCAATTTCAACCAAACATGCTAGAAATGCTCCAATTGAGCTAATTAGCTTATTGTGAGAATATTACAAACGTCTGACAAAAGTGAAAAATGTAAATTTCCAATTTCAACCAAACATGCTAGAAATGCTCCAATTGAGCTAATTAGCTTATTGTGAGAATATTACAAACAACTGACAAACATGATAAATATAAATTTCCAATTTCAACCAAACATGCTAGAAATGCTCTAATTGAGCTAATTAACTTATTGTGAAAATATTACAAACGTCTGACAAAACTTAAAAATGTAAATTTGCAATTTCAACCAAACATGCTAGAAATGCTCCAATTGAGCTAATTAGCTTATTGTGAGAATATTACAAACGTCTGACAAAACTGAAAAATGTAAATTTCCAATTTCAACCAAACATGCTAGAAATGCTCCAATTGAGCTAATTAGCTTATTGTGAGAATATTGCAATTGTCTGACAAAAGTGGAAAATGTAAATTTCCAATTTCAACCAAACATGCTAGAAATGCTCCAATTGCGCTAATTAGCTTATTGTGAGAATATTACAAACGTCTGACAAAACTGAAAAATGTAATTTTCCAATTTCAACCAAACATGCTAGAAATGCTCCAATTGAGCTAATTAGCTTATTGTGAGAATATTACAAACGTCTGACAAAACTGAAAAATGTAATTTTCCAATTTCAACCAAACATGCCAGAAATGCTCCAATTGAGCTAATTAGCTTATTGTGAGAATATTACAAACGTCTGACAAAACTGAAAAATGTAAATTTCCAATTTCAACCAAACATGCTAGAAATGCTCCAATTGAGCTAATAAGTTTATTGTGAGAATATTGCAATTGTCTGACAAAAGTGAAAAATGTAAATTTCCAATTTCAACCAAACATGCTAGAAATGCTCCAATTGAGCTAATTAGCTTATTGTGAGAATATTACAAACGTCTGACAAAAGTGAAAAATGTAAATTTCCAATTTCAACCAAACATGCTAGAAATGCTCCAATTGAGCTAATTAGCTTATTGTGAGAATATTACAAACAACTGACAAACATGATAAATATAAATTTCCAATTTCAACCAAACATGCTAGAAATGCTCTAATTGAGCTAATTAACTTATTGTGAAAATATTACAAACGTCTGACAAAACGTAAAAATGTAAATTTCCAATTTCAACCAAACATGCTAGAAATGCTCCAATTGAGCTAATTAGCTTATTGTGAGAATATTACAAACGTCTGACAAAACTGAAAAATGTAAATTTCCAATTTCAACCAAACATGCTAGAAATGCTCCAATTGAGCTAATTAGCTTATTGTGAGAATATTGCAATTGTCTGACAAAAGTGGAAAATGTAAATTTCCAATTTCAACCAAACATGCTAGAAATGCTCCAATTGCGCTAATTAGCTTATTGTGAGAATATTACAAACGTCTGACAAAACTGAAAAATGTAATTTTCCAATTTCAACCAAACATGCTAGAAATGCTCCAATTGAGCTAATTAGCTTATTGTGAGAATATTACAAACGTCTGACAAAACTGAAAAATGTAATTTTCCAATTTCAACCAAACATGCCAGAAATGCTCCAATTGAGCTAATTAGCTTATTGTGAGAATATTACAAACGTCTGACAAAACTGAAAAATGTAAATTTCCAATTTCAACCAAACATGCTAGAAATGCTCCAATTGAGCTAATAAGTTTATTGTGAGAATATTGCAATTGTCTGACAAAAGTGAAAAATGTAAATTTCCAATTTCAACCAAACATGCTAGAAATGCTCCAATTGAGCTAATTAGCTTATTGTGAGAATATTACAAACGTCTGACAAAAGTGAAAAATGTAAATTTCCAATTTCAACCAAACATGCTAGAAATGCTCCAATTGAGCTAATTAGCTTATTGTGAGAATATTACAAACAACTGACAAACATGATAAATATAAATTTCCAATTTCAACCAAACATGCTAGAAATGCTCTAATTGAGCTAATTAACTTATTGTGAAAATATTACAAACGTCTGACAAAACTTAAAAATGTAAATTTCCAATTTCAACCAAACATGCTAGAAATGCTCCAATTGAGCTAATTAGCTTATTGTGAGAATATTACAAACGTCTGACAAAACTGAAAAATGTAAATTTCCAATTTCAACCAAACATGCTAGAAATGCTCCAATTGAGCTAATTAGCTTATTGTGAGAATATTGCAATTGTCTGACAAAAGTGGAAAATGTAAATTTCCAATTTCAACCAAACATGCTAGAAATGCTCCAATAGCGCTAATTAGCTTATTGTGAGAATATTACAAACGTCTGACAAAACTGAAAAATGTAATTTTCCAATTTCAACCAAACATGCTAGAAATGCTCCAATTGAGCTAATTAGCTTATTGTGAGAATATTACAAACGTCTGACAAAACTGAAAAATGTAATTTTCCAATTTCAACCAAACATGCCAGAAATGCTCCAATTGAGCTAATTAGCTTATTGTGAGAATATTACAAACGTCTGACAAAACTGAAAAATGTAAATTTCCAATTTCAACCAAACATGCTAGAAATGCTCCAATTGAGCTAATAAGTTTATTGTGAGAATATTGCAATTGTCTGACAAAAGTGAAAAATGTAAATTTCCAATTTCAACCAAACATGCTAGAAATGCTCCAATTGAGCTAATTAGCTTATTGTGAGAATATTGCAATTGTCTGACAAAAGTGAAAAATGTAAATTTCCAATTTCAACCAAACATGCTAGAAATGCTCCAATTGAGCTAATTAGCTTATTGTGAGAATATTACAAACGTCTGACAAAAGTGAAAAATGTAAGTTTCCAATTTCAACCAAACATACTAGAAATGCTCCAATTGAGCTAATTAGCTTATTGTGAGAATATTACAAACGTCTGACAAAACTGAAAAATGTAAATTTCCAATTTCAACCAAACATGCTAGAAATGCTCCAATTGAGCTAATTAGCTTATTGTGAGAATATTACAAACGTCTGACAAAAGTGAAAAATGTAAATTTCCAATTTCAACCAAACATGCTAGAAATGCTCCAATTGAGCTAATTAGCTTATTGGAGAATATTACAAACGTCTGACAAAAGTGAAAAATGTAAATTTCCAATTTCAACCAAACATGCTAGAAATGCTCCAATTGCGCTAATTAGCTTATTGTGAGAATATTACAAACGTCTGACAACACTGAAAAATTTAAATTTCCAATTTCAACCAAACATGCTAGAAATGCTCCAATTGAGCTAATTAGCTTATTGGAGAATATTACAAACGTCTGACAAAAGTGAAAAATGTAAATTTCCAATTTCAACCAAACATGCTAGAAATGCTCCAATTGAGCTAATTAGCTTATTGTGAGAATATTAAAAACGTCTGACAAAACTGAAAAATGTAATTTTCCAATTTCAACCAAACATGCTAGAAATGCTCCAATTGAGCTAATTAGCTTATTGTGAGAATATTACAAACGTCTGACAAAACTGAAAAATGTAAATTTCCAATTTCAACCAAACATGCTAGAAATGCTCCAATTGAGCTAATTAGCTTATTGTGAGAATATTGCAATTGTCTGACAAAAGTGAAAAATGTAAATTTCCAATTTCAACCAAACATGCTAGAAATGCTCCAATTGAGCTAATGAGCTTATTGTGAGAATATTACAAACGTCTGACAAAAGTGAAAAATGTAAATTTCCAATTTCAACCAAACATGCTAGAAATGCTCCAATTGAGCTAATTAGCTTATTGTGAGAATATTGCAATTGTCTGACAACACTGAAAAATTTAAATTTCCAATTTCAACCAAACATGCTAGAAATGCTCCAATTGAGCTAATTAGCTTATTGTGAGAATATTGCATTTGTCTGACAACACTGAAAAATTTAAATTTCCAATTTCAACCAAACATGCTAGAAATGCTCCAATTGAGCTAATTAGCTTATTGTGAGAATATTACAAACGTCTGACAAAAGTGAAAAATGTAAATTTCCAATTTCAACCAAACATGCTAGAAATGCTCCAATTGAGCTAATTAGCTTATTGTGAGAATATTACAAACGTCTGACAAAACTTAAAAATGTAAATTTCCAATTTCAACCAAACATGCTAGAAATGCTCAAATTGCGCAAATAAGCCTACTGTAGGAATTTTACAAACGTCTGACAAAACTGAAAAATGTAAAATTCCAATTTCAACCAAACATGCTAGAAATGCTCCAATTGAGCTAATTAGCTTATTGTGAGAATATTACAAACGTCTGACAAAACTGAAAAATGTAAATTTCCAATTTCAACCAAACATGCTAGAAATGCTCCAATTGAGCTAATTAGCTTATTGTGAAAATATTGCAATTGTCTGACAAAACTGAAAAATGTAAATTTCCAATTTCAACCAAACATGCTAGAAATGCTCCAATTGAGCTAATTAGCTTATTGTGAGAATATTACAAACGTCTGACAAAACTGAAAAATGTAATTTTCCAATTTCAACCAAACATGCTAGAAATGCTCCAATTGAGCTAATTAGCTTATTGTGAGAATATTACAAACGTCTGACATAACTGAAAAATGTAATTTTCCAATTTCAACCAAACATGCCAGAAATGTTCCATCGAGCTAATTAGCTTATTGTGAGAATATTACAAATGTCTGACAAAACTAAAAAATGTAAATTTTCAATTTCAACCAAACATGCTAGAAATGCTCCAATTGAGCTAATTAGTTTATTGTGAGAATATTGCAATTGTCTGACAAAAGTGAAAAATGTAAATTTCCAATTTCAACCAAACATGCTAGAAATGCTCCAATTGAGCTAATTAGCTTATTGTGAGAATATTGCAATTGTCTGACAAAAGTGAAAAATGTAATTTTTCAATTTCAACCAAACATGCTAGAAATGCTCCAATTGAGCTAATTAGCTTATTGTGAGAATATTACAAACGTCTGACAAAAGTGAAAAATGTAAATTTCCAATTTCAACCAAACATGCTAGAAATGCTCCAATTGAGCTAATTAGCTTATTGGAGAATATTACAAACGTCTGACAAAAGTGAAAAATGTAAATTTCCAATTTCAACCAAACATGCTAGAAATGCTCAAATTGCGCAAATAAGCCTACTGTAGGAATTATACAAACGTCTGACAAAACTGAAAAATGTAAATTTCCAATTTCAACCAAACATGCTAGAAATGCTCCAATTGAGCTAATTAGCTTATTGTGAGAATATTGCAATTGTTTGACAAAAGTGAAAAATGTAAATTTCCAATTTCAACCAAACATGCTAGAAATGCTCCAATTGAGCTAATTAGCTTATTGTGAGAATATTACAAACGTCTGACAACACTGAAAAATGTAAATTTCCAATTTCAACCAAACATGCTAGAAATGCTCCAATTGAGCTAATTAGCTTATTGTGAAAATATTACAAACGTCTGACAAACATGATAAATGTAAATTTCCAATTTCAACCAAACATGCTAGAAATGCTCCAATTGAGCTAATTAGCTTATTGTGAGAATATTACAAACGTCTGACAACACTGAAAAATGTAAATTTCCAATTTCAACCAAACATGCTAGAAATGCTCCAATTGAGCTAATTAGCTTATTGTGAGAATATTGCAATTGTCTGACAAAAGTGAAAAATGTAAAATTCCAATTTCAACCAAACATGCTAGAAATGCTCCAATTGAGCTAATTAGCTTATTGTGAGAATATTACAAACGTCTGACAACACTGAAAAATGTAAACTTCCAATTTCAACCAAACATGCTAGAAATGCTCCAATTGAGCTAATTAGCTTATTGTGAAAATATTACAAACGTCTGACAAAGATGATAAATGTAAATTTCCAATTTCTACCAAACATGCTAGAAATGCTCTAATTGAGCTAATTAGCTTATTGTGAGAATATTACTAACGTCTGACAAAACTGAAAAATGTAAATTTCCAATTTCAACCAAACATGCTAGAAATGCTCCAATTGAGCTAATTAGCTTATTGTGAGAATATTACAAACGTCTGACAACACTGAAAAATGTAAATTTCCAATTTCAACCAAACATGCTAGAAATGCTCCAATTGAGCTAATTAGCTTATTGTGAGAATATTGCAATTGTCTGACAAAAGTGAAAAATGTAAAATTCCAATTTCAACCAAACATGCTAGAAATGCTCCAATTGAGCTAATTAGCTTATTGTGAGAATATTACAAACATCTGACAACACTGAAAAATGTAAATTTCAAATTTCAACCAAACATGCTAGAAATGCTCCAATTGAGCTAATTAGCTTATTGTGAGAATATTGCAATTGTCTGACAACACTGAAAAATTTAAATTTCCAATTTCAACCAAACATGCTAGAAATGCTCCAATTGAGCTAATTAGCTTATTGTGAGAATATTGCAATTGTCTGACAACACTGAAAAATGTAAAATTCCAATTTCAACCAAACATGCTAGAAATGCTCCAATTGAGCTAATTAGCTTATTGTGAGAATATTACAAACGTCTGACAAACATGATAAATATAAATTTCCAATTTCAACCAAACATGCTAGAAATGCTCCAATTGCGCAAATAAGCCTACTGTAGGAATTTTACAAACGTCTGACAAAACTGAAAAATGTAAATTTCCAATTTCAACCAAACATGCTAGAAATGCTCCAATTGAGCTAATTAGCTTATTGTGAGAATATTACAAACGTCTGACAACACTGAAAAATGTAAATTTCCAATTTCAACCAAACATGCTAGAAATGCTCCAATTGAGCTAATTAGCTTATTGTGAGAATATTGCAATTGTCTGACAAAAGTGAAAAATGTAAAATTCCAATTTCAACCAAACATGCTAGAAATGCTCCAATTGAGCTAATTAGCTTAATGTGAGAATATTACAAACATCTGACAACACTGAAAAATGTAAATTTCAAATTTCAACCAAACATGCTAGAAATGCTCCAATTGAGCTAATTAGCTTATTGTGAGAATATTGCAATTGTCTGACAACACTGAAAATTTTAAATTTCCAATTTCAACCAAACATGCTAGAAATGCTCCAATTGAGCTAATTAGCTTATTGTGAGAATATTGCAATTGTCTGACAACACTGAAAAATGTAAAATTCCAATTTCAACCAAACATGCTAGAAATGCTCCAATTGAGCTAATTAGCTTATTGTGAGAATATTACAAACGTCTGACAAACATGATAAATATAAATTTCCAATTTCAACCAAACATGCTAGAAATGCTCCAATTGAGCTAATTAGCTTATTGTGAGAATATTGCAATTGTCTGACAAAACTGAAAAATGTAAATTTCCAATTTCAACCAAACATGCTAGAAATGCTCCAATTGAGCTAATTAGCTTATTGTGAGAATATTACAAACGTCTGACAAAACTGAAAAATGTAATTTTCCAATTTCAACCAAACATGCTAGAAATGCTCCAATTGAGCTAATTAGCTTATTGTGAAAATATTACAAACGTCTGACAAAACTGAAAAATGTAATTTTCCAATTTCAACCAAACATGCCAGAAATGCTCCAATTGAGCTAATTAGCTTATTGTGAGAATATTACAAACGTCTGACAAAACTGAAAAATGTAAATTTCCAATTTCAACCAAACATGCTAGAAATGCTCCAATTGAGCTAATTAGTTTATTGTGAGAATATTGCAATTGTCTGACAAAAGTGAAAAATGTAAATTTCCAAGTTCAACCAAACATGCTAGAAATGCTCCAATTGAGCTAATTAGCTTATTGTGAGAATATTGCAATTGTCTGACAAAAGTGAAAAATGTAAATTTCCAATTTCAACTAAACATGCTAGAAATGCTCCAATTGAGCTAATTAGCTTATTGTGAGAATATTGCAATTGTCTGACAAAAGTGAAAAATTTAAATATCCAATTTCAACCAAACATGCTAGAAATGCTCCAATTGAGCTAATTAGCTTATTGTGAGAATATTACAAACGTCTGACAAAACTGAAAAATGTAATTTTCCAATTTCAACCAAACATGCCAGAAATGCTCCAATTGAGCTAATTAGCTTATTGTGAGAATATTACAAACGTCTGACAAAACTGAAAAATGTAAATTTCCAATTTCAACCAAACATGCTAGAAATGCTCCAATTGAGCTAATTAGTTTATTGTGAGAATATTGCAATTGTCTGACAAAAGTGAAAAATGTAAATTTCCAATTTCAACCAAACATGCTAGAAATGCTCCAATTGAGCTAATTAGCTTATTGTGAGAATATTGCAATTGTCTGACAAAAGTGAAAAATGTAAATTTCCAATTTCAACCAAACATGCTAAAAATGCTCCAATTGAGCTAATTAGCTTATTGTGAGAATATTGCAATTGTCTGACAAAAGTGAAAAATGTAATTTTCCAATTTCAACCAAACATGCTAGAAATGCTCCAATTGAGCTAATTAGCTTATTGTGAGAATATTACAAACGTCTGACAAAACTGAAAAATGTAAATTTCCAATTTCAACCAAACATGCTAGAAATGCTCCAATTGAGCTAATTAGCTTATTGTGAGAATATTGCAAACGTCTGACAAAACTGAAAAATATAAATTTCCAATTTCAACCAAACATGCTAGAAATGCTCAAATTGCGCAAATAAGCCTACTGTAGGAATTTTACAAACGTCTGACAAAACTTAAAAATGTAAATTTCCAATTTCAACCAAACATGCTAGAAATGCTCAAATTGCGCAAATAAGCCTACTGTAGGAATTTTACAAACGTCTGACAAAACTGAAAAATGTAAATTTCCAATTTCAACCAAACATGCTAGAAATGCTCCAATTGAGCTAATTAGCTTATTGTGAGAATAATACAAACGTCTGACAAAACTGAAAAATGTAATATTCCAATTTCAACCAAACATGCTAGAAATGCTCCAATTGAGCTAATTAGCTTATTGTGAGAATATTGCAATTGTCTGACAAAAGTGAAAAATTTAAATTTCCAATTTCAACCAAACATGCTAGAAATGCTCCAATTGAGCTAATTAGCTTATTGTGAGAATATTACAAACGTCTGACAAAACTGAAAAATGTAATTTTCCAATTTCAACCAAACATGCTAGAAATGCTCCAATTGAGCTAATTAGCTTATTGTGAGAATATTGCAATTGTCTGACAAAAGTGAAAAATTTAAATTTCCAATTTCAACCAAACATGCTAGAAATGCTCCAATTGAGCTAATTAGCTTATTGTGAGAATATTACAAACGTCTGACAAAACTGAAAAATGTAATTTTCCAATTTCAACCAAACATGCCAGAAATGCTCCAATTGAGCTAATTAGCTTATTGTGAGAATATTACAAACGTCTGACAAAACTGAAAAATGTAAATTTCCAATTTCAACCAAACATGCTAGAAATGCTCCAATTGAGCTAATTAGCTTATTGGAGAATATTACAAACGTCTGACAAAAGTGAAAAATGTAAATTTCCAATTTCAACCAAACATGCTAGAAATGCTCCAATTGAGCTAATTAGCTTATTGTGAGAATATTACAAACGTCTGACAAAAGTGAAAAATGTAAATTTCCAATTTCAACCAAACATGCTAGAAATGCTCCAATTGAGCTAATTAGCTTATTGGAGAATATTACAAACGTCTGACAAAAGTGAAAAATGTAAATTTCCAATTTCAACCAAACATGCTAGAAATGCTCCAATTGAGCTAATTAGCTTATTGTGAGAATATTGCAATTGTCTGACAAAAGTGAAAAATTTAAATTTCCAATTTCAACCAAACATGCTAGAAATGCTCCAATTGAGCTAATTAGCTTATTGTGAGAATATTACAAACGTCTGACAAAACTGAAAAATGTAATTCTCCAATTTCAACCAAACATGCCAGAAATGCTCCAATTGAGCTAATTAGCTTATTGTGAGAATATTACAAACGTCTGACAAAACTGAAAAATGTAAATTTCCAATTTCAACCAAACATGCTAGAAATGCTCCAATTGAGCTAATTAGCTTATTGTGAAAATATTGCAATTGTCTGACAAAAGTGAAAAATGTAAATTTCCAATTTCAACCAAACATGCTAGAAATGCTCCAATTGAGCTAATTAGCTTATTGTGAGAATATTAAAAACGTCTGACAAAACTGAAAAATGTAATTTTCCAATTTCAACCAAACATGCTAGAAATGCTCCAATTGAGCTAATTAGCTTATTGTGAGAATATTACAAACGTCTGACAAAACTGAAAAATGTAAATTTCCAATTTCAACCAAACATGCTAGAAATGCTCAAATTGCGCAAATAAGCCTACTGTAGGAATTTTACAAACGTCTGACAAAACTTAAAAATGTAAATTTCCAATTTCAACCAAACATGCTAGAAATGCTCAAATTGCGCAAATAAGCCTACTGTAAGAATTTTACAAACGTCTGACAAAACTGAAAAATGTAAATTTCCAATTTCAACCAAACATGCTAGAAATGCTCCAATTGAGCTAATTAGCTTATTGTGAGAATATTACAAACGTCTGACAAAACTGAAAAATGTAAATTTCCAATTTCAACCAAACATGCTAGAAATGCTCCAATTGAGCTAATTAGCTTATTGTGAGAATATTGCAATTGTCTGACAAAAGTGAAAAATTTAAATTTCCAATTTCAACCAAACATGCTAGAAATGCTCCAATTGAGCTAATTACCTTATTGTGAGAATATTACAAACGTCTGACAAAACTGAAAAATGTAAATTTCCAATTTCAACCAAACATGCTAGAAATGCTCAAATTGCGCAAATAAGCCTACTGTAGGAATTTTACAAACGTCTGACAAAACTTAAAAATGTAAATTTCCAATTTCAACCAAACATGCTAGAAATGCTCAAATTGCGCAAATAAGCCTACTGTAAGAATTTTACAAACGTCTGACAAAACTTAAAAATGTAAATTTCCAATTTCAACCAAACATGCTAGAAATGCTCAAATTGCGCAAATAAGCCTACTGTAAGAATTTTACAAACGTCTGACAAAATTGAAAAATGTAAATTTCCAATTTCAACCAAACATGCTAGAAATGCTCAAATTGCGCAAATAAGCCTACTGTAAGAATATTACAAACGTCTGACAAAAGTGAAAAATGTAAATTTCCAATTTCAACCAAACATGCTAGAAATGCTCCAATTGAGCTAATTAGCTTATTGGAGAATATTACAAACGTCTGACAAAAGTGAAAAATGTAAATTTCCAATTTCAACCAAACATGCTAGAAATGCTCCAATTGAGCTAATTAGCTTATTGTGAGAATATTGCAATTGTCTGACAAAAGTGAAAAATTTAAATTTCCAATTTCAACCAAACATGCTAGAAATGCTCCAATTGAGCTAATTAGCTTATTGTGAGAATATTACAAACGTCTGACAAAACTGAAAAATGTAATTCTCCAATTTCAACCAAACATGCCAGAAATGCTCCAATTGAGCTAATTAGCTTATTGTGAGAATATTACAAACGTCTGACAAAACTGAAAAATGTAAATTTCCAATTTCAACCAAACATGCTAGAAATGCTCCAATTGAGCTAATTAGCTTATTGTGAGAATATTGCAATTGTCTGACAAAAGTGAAAAATGTAAATTTCCAATTTCAACCAAACATGCTAGAAATGCTCCAATTGAGCTAATTAGCTTATTGTGAGAATATTAAAAACGTCTGACAAAACTGAAAAATGTAATTTTCCAATTTCAACCAAACATGCTAGAAATGCTCCAATTGAGCTAATTAGCTTATTGTGAGAATATTACAAACGTCTGACAAAACTGAAAAATGTAAATTTCCAATTTCAACCAAACATGCTAGAAATGCTCAAATTGCGCAAATAAGCCTACTGTAGGAATTTTACAAACGTCTGACAAAACTTAAAAATGTAAATTTCCAATTTCAACCAAACATGCTAGAAATGCTCAAATTGCGCAAATAAGCCTACTGTAAGAATTTTACAAACGTCTGACAAAACTGAAAAATGTAAATTTCCAATTTCAACCAAACATGCTAGAAATGCTCCAATTGAGCTAATTAGCTTATTGTGAGAATATTACAAACGTCTGACAAAACTGAAAAATGTAAATTTCCAATTTCAACCAAACATGCTAGAAATGCTCCAATTGAGCTAATTAGCTTATTGTGAGAATATTGCAATTGTCTGACAAAAGTGAAAAATTTAAATTTCCAATTTCAACCAAACATGCTAGAAATGCTCCAATTGAGCTAATTACCTTATTGTGAGAATATTACAAACGTCTGACAAAACTGAAAAATGTAAATTTCCAATTTCAACCAAACATGCTAGAATTGCTCAAATTGCGCAAATAAGCCTACTGTAGGAATTTTACAAACGTCTGACAAAACTTAAAAATGTAAATTTCCAATTTCAACCAAACATGCTAGAAATGCTCAAATTGCGCAAATAAGCCTACTGTAAGAATTTTACAAACGTCTGACAAAACTGAAAAATGTAAATTTCCAATTTCAACCAAACATGCTAGAAATGCTCCAATTGAGCTAATTAGCTTATTGTGAGAATATTACAAACGTCTGACAAAACTGAAAAATGTAAATTTCCAATTTCAACCAAACATGCTAGAAATGCTCCAATTGAGCTAATTAGCTTATTGTGAGAATATTGCAATTGTCTGACAAAAGTGAAAAATGTAATTTTCCAATTTCAACCAAACATGCTAGAAATGCTCCAATTGAGCTAATTAGCTTATTGTGAGAATATTACAAACGTCTGACAAAACTGAAAAATGTAATTTTCCAATTTCAACCAAACATGCCAGAAATGCTCCAATTGAGCTAATTAGCTTATTGTGAGAATATTACAAACGTCTGACAAAACTGAAAAATGTAAATTTCCAATTTCAACCAAACATGCTAGAAATGCTCCAATTGAGCTAATTAGCTTATTGTGAGAATATTGCAAACGTCTGACAAAACTGAAAAATGTAAATTTCCAATTTCAACCAAACATGCTAGAAATGCTCCAATTGAGCTAATTAGTTTATTGTGAGAATATTGCAATTGTCTGACAAAAGTGAAAAATGTAAATTTCCAATTTCAACCAAACATGCTAGAAATGCTCCAATTGAGCTAATTAGCTTATTGTGAGAATATTGCAATTGTCTGACAAAAGTGAAAAATGTAAATTTCCAATTTCAACTAAACATGCTAGAAATGCTCCAATTGAGCTAATTAGCTTATTGTGAGAATATTGCAATTGTCTGACAAAAGTGAAAAATTTAAATATCCAATTTCAACCAAACATGCTAGAAATGCTCCAATTGAGCTAATTAGCTTATTGTGAGAATATTACAAACGTCTGACAAAACTGAAAAATGTAATTTTCCAATTTCAACCAAACATGCCAGAAATGCTCCAATTGAGCTAATTAGCTTATTGTGAGAATATTACAAACGTCTGACAAAACTGAAAAATGTAAATTTCCAATTTCAACCAAACATGCTAGAAATGCTCCAATTGAGCTAATTAGTTTATTGTGAGAATATTGCAATTGTCTGACAAAAGTGAAAAATGTAAATTTCCAATTTCAACCAAACATGCTAGAAATGCTCCAATTGAGCTAATTAGTTTATTGTGAGAATATTGCAATTGTCTGACAAAACTTAAAAATGTAAATTTCCAATTTCAACCAAACATGCTAGAAATGCTCAAATTGCGCAAATAAGCCTACTGTAGGAATTTTACAAACGTCTGACAAAACTGAAAAATGTAAATTTCCAATTTCAACCAAACATGCCAGAAATGCTCCAATTGAGCTAATTAGCTTATTGTGAGAATATTACAAACGTCTGACAAAACTGAAAAATGTAAATTTCCAATTTCAACCAAACATGCTAGAAATGCTCCAATTGAGCTAATTAGTTTATTGTGAGAATATTGCAATTGTCTGACAAAAGTGAAAAATGTAAATTTCCAATTTCAACCAAACATGCTAGAAATGCTCCAATTGAGCTAATTAGCTTATTGTGAGAATATTGCAATTGTCTGACAAAAGTGAAAAATGTAAATTTCCAATTTCAACCAAACATGCTAGAAATGCTCCAATTGAGCTAATTAGCTTATTGTGAGAATATTAAAAACGTCTGACAAAACTGAAAAATGTAATTTTCCAATTTCAACCAAACATGCTAGAAATGCTCCAATTGAGCTAATTAGCTTATTGTGAGAATATTACAAACGTCTGACAAAACTGAAAAATGTAAATTTCCAATTTCAACCAAACATGCTAGAAATGCTCAAATTGCGCAAATAAGCCTACTGTAGGAATTTTACAAACGTCTGACAAAACTTAAAAATGTAAATTTCCAATTTCAACCAAACATGCTAGAAATGCTCAAATTGCGCAAATAAGCCTACTGTAAGAATTTTACAAACGTCTGACAAAACTGAAAAATGTAAATTTCCAATTTCAACCAAACATGCTAGAAATGCTCCAATTGAGCTAATTAGCTTATTGTGAGAATATTACAAACGTCTGACAAAACTGAAAAATGTAAATTTCCAATTTCAACCAAACATGCTAGAAATGCTCCAATTGAGCTAATTAGCTTATTGTGAGAATATTGCAATTGTCTGACAAAAGTGAAAAATTTAAATTTCCAATTTCAACCAAACATGCTAGAAATGCTCCAATTGAGCTAATTACCTTATTGTGAGAATATTACAAACGTCTGACAAAACTGAAAAATGTAAATTTCCAATTTCAACCAAACATGCTAGAAATGCTCAAATTGCGCAAATAAGCCTACTGTAGGAATTTTACAAACGTCTGACAAAACTTAAAAATGTAAATTTCCAATTTCAACCAAACATGCTAGAAATGCTCAAATTGCGCAAATAAGCCTACTGTAAGAATTTTACAAACGTCTGACAAAACTTAAAAATGTAAATTTCCAATTTCAACCAAACATGCTAGAAATGCTCAAATTGCGCAAATAAGCCTACTGTAAGAATTTTACAAACGTCTGACAAAACTGAAAAATGTAAATTTCCAATTTCAACCAAACATGCTAGAAATGCTCAAATTGCGCAAATAAGCCTACTGTAAGAATATTACAAACGTCTGACAAAAGTGAAAAATGTAAATTTCCAATTTCAACCAAACATGCTAGAAATGCTCCAATTGAGCTAATTAGCTTATTGTGAGAATATTGCAATTGTCTGACAAAAGTGAAAAATTTAAATTTCTAATTTCAACCAAACATGCTAGAAATGCTCCAATTGAGCTAATTAGCTTATTGTGAGAATATTACAAACGTCTGACAAAACTGAAAAATGTAATTCTCCAATTTCAACCAAACATGCCAGAAATGCTCCAATTGAGCTAATTAGCTTATTGTGAGAATATTACAAACGTCTGACAAAACTGAAAAATGTAAATTTCCAATTTCAACCAAACATGCTAGAAATGCTCCAATTGAGCTAATTAGCTTATTGTGAGAATATTGCAATTGTCTGACAAAAGTGAAAAATGTAAATTTCCAATTTCAACCAAACATGCTAGAAATGCTCCAATTGAGCTAATTAGCTTATTGTGAGAATATTAAAAACGTCTGACAAAACTGAAAAATGTAATTTTCCAATTTCAACCAAACATGCTAGAAATGCTCCAATTGAGCTAATTAGCTTATTGTGAGAATATTACAAACGTCTGACAAAACTGAAAAATGTAAATTTCCAATTTCAACCAAACATGCTAGAAATGCTCAAATTGCGCAAATAAGCCTACTGTAGGAATTTTACAAACGTCTGACAAAACTTAAAAATGTAAATTTCCAATTTCAACCAAACATGCTAGAAATGCTCAAATTGCGCAAATAAGCCTACTGTAAGAATTTTACAAACGTCTGACAAAACTGAAAAATGTAAATTTCCAATTTCAACCAAACATGCTAGAAATGCTCCAATTGAGCTAATTAGCTTATTGTGAGAATATTACAAACGTCTGACAAAACTGAAAAATGTAAATTTCCAATTTCAACCAAACATGCTAGAAATGCTCCAATTGAGCTAATTAGCTTATTGTGAGAATATTGCAATTGTCTGACAAAAGTGAAAAATTTAAATTTCCAATTTCAACCAAACATGCTAGAAATGCTCCAATTGAGCTAATTACCTTATTGTGAGAATATTACAAACGTCTGACAAAACTGAAAAATGTAAATTTCCAATTTCAACCAAACATGCTAGAATTGCTCAAATTGCGCAAATAAGCCTACTGTAGGAATTTTACAAACGTCTGACAAAACTTAAAAATGTAAATTTCCAATTTCAACCAAACATGCTAGAAATGCTCAAATTGCGCAAATAAGCCTACTGTAAGAATTTTACAAACGTCTGACAAAACTGAAAAATGTAAATTTCCAATTTCAACCAAACATGCTAGAAATGCTCCAATTGAGCTAATTAGCTTATTGTGAGAATATTACAAACGTCTGACAAAACTGAAAAATGTAAATTTCCAATTTCAACCAAACATGCTAGAAATGCTCCAATTGAGCTAATTAGCTTATTGTGAGAATATTGCAATTGTCTGACAAAAGTGAAAAATGTAATTTTCCAATTTCAACCAAACATGCTAGAAATGCTCCAATTGAGCTAATTAGCTTATTGTGAGAAAATTACAAACGTCTGACAAAACTGAAAAATGTAATTTTCCAATTTCAACCAAACATGCCAGAAATGCTCCAATTGAGCTAATTAGCTTATTGTGAGAATATTACAAACGTCTGACAAAACTGAAAAATGTAAATTTCCAATTTCAACCAAACATGCTAGAAATGCTCCAATTGAGCTAATTAGCTTATTGTGAGAATATTGCAAACGTCTGACAAAACTGAAAAATGTAAATTTCCAATTTCAACCAAACATGCTAGAAATGCTCCAATTGAGCTAATTAGTTTATTGTGAGAATATTGCAATTGTCTGACAAAAGTGAAAAATGTAAATTTCCAATTTCAACCAAACATGCTAGAAATGCTCCAATTGAGCTAATTAGCTTATTGTGAGAATATTGCAATTGTCTGACAAAAGTGAAAAATGTAAATTTCCAATTTCAACTAAACATGCTAGAAATGCTCCAATTGAGCTAATTAGCTTATTGTGAGAATATTGCAATTGTCTGACAAAAGTGAAAAATTTAAATATCCAATTTCAACCAAACATGCTAGAAATGCTCCAATTGAGCTAATTAGCTTATTGTGAGAATATTACAAACGTCTGACAAAACTGAAAAATGTAATTTTCCAATTTCAACCAAACATGCCAGAAATGCTCCAATTGAGCTAATTAGCTTATTGTGAGAATATTACAAACGTCTGACAAAACTGAAAAATGTAAATTTCCAATTTCAACCAAACATGCTAGAAATGCTCCAATTGAGCTAATTAGTTTATTGTGAGAATATTGCAATTGTCTGACAAAAGTGAAAAATGTAAATTTCCAATTTCAACCAAACATGCTAGAAATGCTCCAATTGAGCTAATTAGCTTATTGTGAGAATATTGCAATTGTCTGACAAAAGTGAAAAATGTAAATTTCCAATTTCAACCAAACATGCTAAAAATGCTCCAATTGAGCTAATTAGCTTATTGTGAGAATATTGCAATTGTCTGACAAAAGTGAAAAATGTAATTTTCCAATTTCAACCAAACATGCTAGAAATGCTCCAATTGAGCTAATTAGCTTATTGTGAGAATATTACAAACGTCTGACAAAACTGAAAAATGTAAATTTCCAATTTCAACCAAACATGCTAGAAATGCTCCAATTGAGCTAATTAGCTTATTGTGAGAATATTGCAAACGTCTGACAAAACTGAAAAATATAAATTTCCAATTTCAACCAAACATGCTAGAAATGCTCAAATTGCGCAAATAAGCCTACTGTAGGAATTTTACAAACGTCTGACAAAACTTAAAAATGTAAATTTCCAATTTCAACCAAACATGCTAGAAATGCTCAAATTGCGCAAATAAGCCTACTGTAGGAATTTTACAAACGTCTGACAAAACTGAAAAATGTAAATTTCCAATTTCAACCAAACATGCTAGAAATGCTCCAATTGAGCTAATTAGCTTATTGTGAGAATATTACAAACGTCTGACAAAACTGAAAAATGTAATATTCCAATTTCAACCAAACATGCTAGAAATGCTCCAATTGAGCTAATTAGCTTATTGTGAGAATATTGCAATTGTCTGACAAAAGTGAAAAATTTAAATTTCCAATTTCAACCAAACATGCTAGAAATGCTCCAATTGAGCTAATTAGCTTATTGTGAGAATATTACAAACGTCTGACAAAACTGAAAAATGTAATTTTCCAATTTCAACCAAACATGCTAGAAATGCTCCAATTGAGCTAATTAGCTTATTGTGAGAATATTACAAACGTCTGACAAAACTGAAAAATGTAAATTTCCAATTTCAACCAAACATGCTAGAAATGCTCCAATTGAGCTAATTAGCTTATTGTGAGAATATTGCAATTGTCTGACAAAAGTGAAAAATTTAAATTTCCAATTTCAACCAAACATGCTAGAAATGCTCCAATTGAGCTAATTAGCTTATTGTGAGAATATTACAAACGTCTGACAAAACTGAAAAATGTAAATTTCCAATTTCAACCAAACATGCTAGAAATGCTCCAATTGAGCTAATTAGCTTATTGTGAGAATATTACAAACGTCTGACAAAACTGAAAAATGTAAATTTCCAATTTCAACCAAACATGCTAGAAATGCTCCAATTGAGCTAATTAGCTTATTGTGAGAATGTTGCAATTGTCTGACAAAAGTGAAAAATGTAATTTTCCAATTTCAACCAAACATGCTAGAAATGCTCCAATTGAGCTAATTAGCTTATTGTGAGAATATTACAAACGTCTGACAAAAGTGAAAAATGTAAATTTCCAATTTCAACCAAACATGCTAGAAATGCTCCAATTGAGCTAATTAGCTTATTGGAGAATATTACAAACGTCTGACAAAAGTGAAAAATGTAAATTTCCAATTTCAACCAAACATGCTAGAAATGCTCCAATTGAGCTAATTAGCTTATTGTGAGAATATTGCAATTGTCTGACAAAAGTGAAAAATTTAAATTTCCAATTTCAACCAAACATGCTAGAAATGCTCCAATTGAGCTAATTAGCTTATTGTGAGAATATTACAAACGTCTGACAAAACTGAAAAATGTAATTCTCCAATTTCAACCAAACATGCCAGAAATGCTCCAATTGAGCTAATTAGCTTATTGTGAGAATATTACAAACGTCTGACAAAACTGAAAAATGTAAATTTCCAATTTCAACCAAACATGCTAGAAATGCTCCAATTGAGCTAATTAGCTTATTGTGAGAATATTGCAATTGTCTGACAAAAGTGAAAAATGTAAATTTCCAATTTCAACCAAACATGCTAGAAATGCTCCAATTGAGCTAATTAGCTTATTGTGAGAATATTAAAAACGTCTGACAAAACTGAAAAATGTAATTTTCCAATTTCAACCAAACATGCTAGAAATGCTCCAATTGAGCTAATTAGCTTATTGTGAGAATATTACAAACGTCTGACAAAACTGAAAAATGTAAATTTCCAATTTCAACCAAACATGCTAGAAATGCTCAAATTGCGCAAATAAGCCTACTGTAGGAATTTTACAAACGTCTGACAAAACTTAAAAATGTAAATTTCCAATTTCAACCAAACATGCTAGAAATGCTCAAATTGCGCAAATAAGCCTACTGTAAGAATTTTACAAACGTCTGACAAAACTGAAAAATGTAAATTTCCAATTTCAACCAAACATGCTAGAAATGCTCCAATTGAGCTAATTAGCTTATTGTGAGAATATTACAAACGTCTGACAAAACTGAAAAATGTAAATTTTCAATTTCAACCAAACATGCTAGAAATGCTCCAATTGAGCTAATTAGCTTATTGTGAGAATATTGCAATTGTCTGACAAAAGTGAAAAATTTAAATTTCCAATTTCAACCAAACATGCTAGAAATGCTCCAATTGAGCTAATTACCTTATTGTGAGAATATTACAAACGTCTGACAAAACTGAAAAATGTAAATTTCCAATTTCAACCAAACATGCTAGAAATGCTCAAATTGCGCAAATAAGCCTACTGTAGGAATTTTACAAACGTCTGACAAAACTTAAAAATGTAAATTTCCAATTTCAACCAAACATGCTAGAAATGCTCAAATTGCGCAAATAAGCCTACTGTAAGAATTTTACAAACGTCTGACAAAACTTAAAAATGTAAATTTCCAATTTCAACCAAACATGCTAGAAATGCTCAAATTGCGCAAATAAGCCTACTGTAAGAATTTTACAAACGTCTGACAAAACTGAAAAATGTAAATTTCCAATTTCAACCAAACATGCTAGAAATGCTCAAATTGCGCAAATAAGCCTACTGTAAGAATATTACAAACGTCTGACAAAAGTGAAAAATGTAAATTTCCAATTTCAACCAAACATGCTAGAAATGCTCCAATTGAGCTAATTAGCTTATTGGAGAATATTACAAACGTCTGACAAAAGTGAAAAATGTAAATTTCCAATTTCAACCAAACATGCTAGAAATGCTTCAATTGAGCTAATTAGCTTATTGTGAGAATATTGCAATTGTCTGACAAAAGTGAAAAATTTAAATTTCCAATTTCAACCAAACATGCTAGAAATGCTCCAATTGAGCTAATTAGCTTATTGTGAGAATATTACAAACGTCTGACAAAACTGAAAAATGTAATTCTCCAATTTCAACCAAACATGCCAGAAATGCTCCAATTGAGCTAATTAGCTTATTGTGAGAATATTACAAACGTCTGACAAAACTGAAAAATGTAAATTTCCAATTTCAACCAAACATGCTAGAAATGCTCCAATTGAGCTAATTAGCTTATTGTGAGAATATTGCAATTGTCTGACAAAAGTGAAAAATGTAAATTTCCAATTTCAACCAAACATGCTAGAAATGCTCCAATTGAGCTAATTAGCTTATTGTGAGAATATTAAAAACGTCTGACAAAACTGAAAAATGTAATTTTCCAATTTCAACCAAACATGCTAGAAATGCTCCAATTGAGCTAATTAGCTTATTGTGAGAATATTACAAACGTCTGACAAAACTGAAAAATGTAAATTTCCAATTTCAACCAAACATGCTAGAAATGCTCAAATTGCGCAAATAAGCCTACTGTAGGAATTTTACAAACGTCTGACAAAACTTAAAAATGTAAATTTCCAATTTCAACCAAACATGCTAGAAATGCTCAAATTGCGCAAATAAGCCTACTGTAAGAATTTTACAAACGTCTGACAAAACTGAAAAATGTAAATTTCCAATTTCAACCAAACATGCTAGAAATGCTCCAATTGAGCTAATTAGCTTATTGTGAGAATATTACAAACGTCTGACAAAACTGAAAAATGTAAATTTCCAATTTCAACCAAACATGCTAGAAATGCTCCAATTGAGCTAATTAGCTTATTGTGAGAATATTGCAATTGTCTGACAAAAGTGAAAAATTTAAATTTCCAATTTCAACCAAACATGCTAGAAATGCTCCAATTGAGCTAATTACCTTATTGTGAGAATATTACAAACGTCTGACAAAACTGAAAAATGTAAATTTCCAATTTCAACCAAACATGCTAGAAATGCTCAAATTGCGCAAATAAGCCTACTGTAGGAATTTTACAAACGTCTGACAAAACTTAAAAATGTAAATTTCCAATTTCAACCAAACATGCTAGAAATGCTCAAATTGCGCAAATAAGCCTACTGTAAGAATTTTACAAACGTCTGACAAAACTGAAAAATGTAAATTTCCAATTTCAACCAAACATGCTAGAAATGCTCCAATTGAGCTAATTAGCTTATTGTGAGAATATTACAAACGTCTGACAAAACTGAAAAATGTAAATTTCCAATTTCAACCAAACATGCTAGAAATGCTCCAATTGAGCTAATTACCTTATTGTGAGAATATTGCAATTGTCTGACAAAAGTGAAAAATGTAATTTTCCAATTTCAACCAAACATGCTAGAAATGCTCCAATTGAGCTAATTAGCTTATTGTGAGAATATTACAAACGTCTGACAAAACTGAAAAATGTAATTTTCCAATTTCAACCAAACATGCCAGAAATGCTCCAATTGAGCTAATTAGCTTATTGTGAGAATATTACAAACGTCTGACAAAACTGAAAAATGTAAATTTCCAATTTCAACCAAACATGCTAGAAATGCTCCAATTGAGCTAATTAGCTTATTGTGAGAATGTTGCAATTGTCTGACAAAAGTGAAAAATGTAATTTTCCAATTTCAACCAAACATGCTAGAAATGCTCCAATTGAGCTAATTAGCTTATTGTGAGAATATTAAAAACGTCTGACAAAACTGAAAAATGTAATTTTCCAATTTCAACCAAACATGCTAGAAATGCTCCAATTGAGCTAATTAGCTTATTGTGAGAATATTACAAACGTCTGACAAAACTGAAAAATGTAAATTTCCAATTTCAACAAAACATGCTAGAAATGCTCAAATTGCGCAAATAAGCCTACTGTAGGAATTTTACAAACGTCTGACAAAACTTAAAAATGTAAATTTCCAATTTCAACCAAACATGCTAGAAATGCTCAAATTGAGCTAATTAGCTTATTGTGAGAATATTACAAACGTCTGACAAAACTGAAAAATGTAAATTTCCAATTTCAACCAAACATGCTAGAAATGCTCCAATTGAGCTAATTAGCTTATTGTGAGAATGTTGCAATTGTCTGACAAAAGTGAAAAATGTAATTTTCCAATTTCAACCAAACATGCTAGAAATGCTCCAATTGAGCTAATTAGCTTATTGTGAGAATATTAAAAACGTCTGACAAAACTGAAAAATGTAATTTTCCAATTTCAACCAAACATGCTAGAAATGCTCCAATTGAGCTAATTAGCTTATTGTGAGAATATTACAAACGTCTGACAAAACTGAAAAATGTAAATTTCCAATTTCAACAAAACATGCTAGAAATGCTCCAATTGAGCTAATTAGCTTATTGTGAGAATATTGCAATTGTCTGACAAAAGTGAAAAATGTAAATTTCCAATTTCAACCAAACATGCTAGAAATGCTCCAATTGAGCTAATTAGCTTATTGTGAGAATATTAAAAACGTCTGACAAAACTGAAAAATGTAATTTTCCAATTTCAACCAAACATGCTAGAAATGCTCCAATTGAGCTAATTAGCTTATTGTGAGAATATTACAAACGTCTGACAAAACTGAAAAATGTAAATTTCCAATTTCAACCAAACATGCTAGAAATGCTCAAATTGCGCAAATAAGCCTACTGTAGGAATTTTACAAACGTCTGACAAAACTTAAAAATGTAAATTTCCAATTTCAACCAAACATGCTAGAAATGCTCAAATTGCGCAAATAAGCCTACTGTAAGAATTTTACAAACGTCTGACAAAACTGAAAAATGTAAATTTCCAATTTCAACCAAACATGCTAGAAATGCTCCAATTGAGCTAATTAGCTTATTGTGAGAATATTACAAACGTCTGACAAAACTGAAAAATGTAAATTTCCAATTTCAACCAAACATGCTAGAAATGCTCCAATTGAGCTAATTAGCTTATTGTGAGAATATTGCAATTGTCTGACAAAAGTGAAAAATTTAAATTTCCAATTTCAACCAAACATGCTAGAAATGCTCCAATTGAGCTAATTACCTTATTGTGAGAATATTACAAACGTCTGACAAAACTGAAAAATGTAAATTTCCAATTTCAACCAAACATGCTAGAATTGCTCAAATTGCGCAAATAAGCCTACTGTAGGAATTTTACAAACGTCTGACAAAACTTAAAAATGTAAATTTCCAATTTCAACCAAACATGCTAGAAATGCTCAAATTGCGCAAATAAGCCTACTGTAAGAATTTTACAAACGTCTGACAAAACTGAAAAATGTAAATTTCCAATTTCAACCAAACATGCTAGAAATGCTCCAATTGAGCTAATTAGCTTATTGTGAGAATATTACAAACGTCTGACAAAACTGAAAAATGTAAATTTCCAATTTCAACCAAACATGCTAGAAATGCTCCAATTGAGCTAATTAGCTTATTGTGAGAATATTGCAATTGTCTGACAAAAGTGAAAAATGTAATTTTCCAATTTCAACCAAACATGCTAGAAATGCTCCAATTGAGCTAATTAGCTTATTGTGAGAAAATTACAAACGTCTGACAAAACTGAAAAATGTAATTTTCCAATTTCAACCAAACATGCCAGAAATGCTCCAATTGAGCTAATTAGCTTATTGTGAGAATATTACAAACGTCTGACAAAACTGAAAAATGTAAATTTCCAATTTCAACCAAACATGCTAGAAATGCTCCAATTGAGCTAATTAGCTTATTGTGAGAATATTGCAAACGTCTGACAAAACTGAAAAATGTAAATTTCCAATTTCAACCAAACATGCTAGAAATGCTCCAATTGAGCTAATTAGTTTATTGTGAGAATATTGCAATTGTCTGACAAAAGTGAAAAATGTAAATTTCCAATTTCAACCAAACATGCTAGAAATGCTCCAATTGAGCTAATTAGCTTATTGTGAGAATATTGCAATTGTCTGACAAAAGTGAAAAATGTAAATTTCCAATTTCAACTAAACATGCTAGAAATGCTCCAATTGAGCTAATTAGCTTATTGTGAGAATATTGCAATTGTCTGACAAAAGTGAAAAATTTAAATATCCAATTTCAACCAAACATGCTAGAAATGCTCCAATTGAGCTAATTAGCTTATTGTGAGAATATTACAAACGTCTGACAAAACTGAAAAATGTAATTTTCCAATTTCAACCAAACATGCCAGAAATGCTCCAATTGAGCTAATTAGCTTATTGTGAGAATATTACAAACGTCTGACAAAACTGAAAAATGTAAATTTCCAATTTCAACCAAACATGCTAGAAATGCTCCAATTGAGCTAATTAGTTTATTGTGAGAATATTGCAATTGTCTGACAAAAGTGAAAAATGTAAATTTCCAATTTCAACCAAACATGCTAGAAATGCTCCAATTGAGCTAATTAGCTTATTGTGAGAATATTGCAATTGTCTGACAAAAGTGAAAAATGTAAATTTCTAATTTCAACCAAACATGCTAAAAATGCTCCAATTGAGCTAATTAGCTTATTGTGAGAATATTGCAATTGTCTGACAAAAGTGAAAAATGTAATTTTCCAATTTCAACCAAACATGCTAGAAATGCTCCAATTGAGCTAATTAGCTTATTGTGAGAATATTACAAACGTCTGACAAAACTGAAAAATGTAAATTTCCAATTTCAACCAAACATGCTAGAAATGCTCCAATTGAGCTAATTAGCTTATTGTGAGAATATTGCAAACGTCTGACAAAACTGAAAAATATAAATTTCCAATTTCAACCAAACATGCTAGAAATGCTCAAATTGCGCAAATAAGCCTACTGTAGGAATTTTACAAACGTCTGACAAAACTTAAAAATGTAAATTTCCAATTTCAACCAAACATGCTAGAAATGCTCAAATTGCGCAAATAAGCCTACTGTAGGAATTTTACAAACGTCTGACAAAACTGAAAAATGTAAATTTCCAATTTCAACCAAACATGCTAGAAATGCTCCAATTGAGCTAATTAGCTTATTGTGAGAATATTACAAACGTCTGACAAAACTGAAAAATGTAATATTCCAATTTCAACCAAACATGCTAGAAATGCTCCAATTGAGCTAATTAGCTTATTGTGAGAATATTGCAATTGTCTGACAAAAGTGAAAAATTTAAATTTCCAATTTCAACCAAACATGCTAGAAATGCTCCAATTGAGCTAATTAGCTTATTGTGAGAATATTACAAACGTCTGACAAAACTGAAAAATGTAATTTTCCAATTTCAACCAAACATGCTAGAAATGCTCCAATTGAGCTAATTAGCTTATTGTGAGAATATTACAAACGTCTGACAAAACTGAAAAATGTAAATTTCCAATTTCAACCAAACATGCTAGAAATGCTCCAATTGAGCTAATTAGCTTATTGTGAGAATATTGCAATTGTCTGACAAAAGTGAAAAATTTAAATTTCCAATTTCAACCAAACATGCTAGAAATGCTCCAATTGAGCTAATTAGCTTATTGTGAGAATATTACAAACGTCTGACAAAACTGAAAAATGTAAATTTCCAATTTCAACCAAACATGCTAGAAATGCTCCAATTGAGCTAATTAGCTTATTGTGAGAATATTACAAACGTCTGACAAAACTGAAAAATGTAAATTTCCAATTTCAACCAAACATGCTAGAAATGCTCCAATTGAGCTAATTAGCTTATTGTGAGAATATTGCAATTGTCTGACAAAAGTGAAAAATTTAAATTTCCAATTTCAACCAAACATGCTAGAAATGCTCCAATTGAGCTAATTAGCTTATTGTGAGAATATTACAAACGTCTGACAAAAGTGAAAAATGTAAATTTCCAATTTCAACCAAACATGCTAGAAATGCTCCAATTGAGCTAATTAGCTTATTGGAGAATATTACAAACGTCTGACAAAAGTGAAAAATGTAAATTTCCAATTTCAACCAAACATGCTAGAAATGCTCCAATTGAGCTAATTAGCTTATTGTGAGAATATTGCAATTGTCTGACAAAAGTGAAAAATTTAAATTTCCAATTTCAACCAAACATGCTAGAAATGCTCCAATTGAGCTAATTAGCTTATTGTGAGAATATTACAAACGTCTGACAAAACTGAAAAATGTAATTCTCCAATTTCAACCAAACATGCCAGAAATGCTCCAATTGAGCTAATTAGCTTATTGTGAGAATATTACAAACGTCTGACAAAACTGAAAAATGTAAATTTCCAATTTCAACCAAACATGCTAGAAATGCTCCAATTGAGCTAATTAGCTTATTGTGAGAATATTGCAATTGTCTGACAAAAGTGAAAAATGTAAATTTCCAATTTCAACCAAACATGCTAGAAATGCTCCAATTGAGCTAATTAGCTTATTGTGAGAATATTAAAAACGTCTGACAAAACTGAAAAATGTAATTTTCCAATTTCAACCAAACATGCTAGAAATGCTCCAATTGAGCTAATTAGCTTATTGTGAGAATATTACAAACGTCTGACAAAACTGAAAAATGTAAATTTCCAATTTCAACCAAACATGCTAGAAATGCTCAAATTGCGCAAATAAGCCTACTGTAGGAATTTTACAAACGTCTGACAAAACTTAAAAATGTAAATTTCCAATTTCAACCAAACATGCTAGAAATGCTCAAATTGCGCAAATAAGCCTACTGTAAGAATTTTACAAACGTCTGACAAAACTGAAAAATGTAAATTTCCAATTTCAACCAAACATGCTAGAAATGCTCCAATTGAGCTAATTAGCTTATTGTGAGAATATTACAAACGTCTGACAAAACTGAAAAATGTAAATTTTCAATTTCAACCAAACATGCTAGAAATGCTCCAATTGAGCTAATTAGCTTATTGTGAGAATATTGCAATTGTCTGACAAAAGTGAAAAATTTAAATTTCCAATTTCAACCAAACATGCTAGAAATGCTCCAATTGAGCTAATTACCTTATTGTGAGAATATTACAAACGTCTGACAAAACTGAAAAATGTAAATTTCCAATTTCAACCAAACATGCTAGAAATGCTCAAATTGCGCAAATAAGCCTACTGTAGGAATTTTACAAACGTCTGACAAAACTTAAAAATGTAAATTTCCAATTTCAACCAAACATGCTAGAAATGCTCAAATTGCGCAAATAAGCCTACTGTAAGAATTTTACAAACGTCTGACAAAACTTAAAAATGTAAATTTCCAATTTCAACCAAACATGCTAGAAATGCTCAAATTGCGCAAATAAGCCTACTGTAAGAATTTTACAAACGTCTGACAAAACTGAAAAATGTAAATTTCCAATTTCAACCAAACATGCTAGAAATGCTCAAATTGCGCAAATAAGCCTACTGTAAGAATATTACAAACGTCTGACAAAAGTGAAAAATGTAAATTTCCAATTTCAACCAAACATGCTAGAAATGCTCCAATTGAGCTAATTAGCTTATTGGAGAATATTACAAACGTCTGACAAAAGTGAAAAATGTAAATTTCCAATTTCAACCAAACATGCTAGAAATGCTTCAATTGAGCTAATTAGCTTATTGTGAGAATATTGCAATTGTCTGACAAAAGTGAAAAATTTAAATTTCCAATTTCAACCAAACATGCTAGAAATGCTCCAATTGAGCTAATTAGCTTATTGTGAGAATATTACAAACGTCTGACAAAACTGAAAAATGTAATTCTCCAATTTCAACCAAACATGCCAGAAATGCTCCAATTGAGCTAATTAGCTTATTGTGAGAATATTACAAACGTCTGACAAAACTGAAAAATGTAAATTTCCAATTTCAACCAAACATGCTAGAAATGCTCCAATTGAGCTAATTAGCTTATTGTGAGAATATTGCAATTGTCTGACAAAAGTGAAAAATGTAAATTTCCAATTTCAACCAAACATGCTAGAAATGCTCCAATTGAGCTAATTAGCTTATTGTGAGAATATTAAAAACGTCTGACAAAACTGAAAAATGTAATTTTCCAATTTCAACCAAACATGCTAGAAATGCTCCAATTGAGCTAATTAGCTTATTGTGAGAATATTACAAACGTCTGACAAAACTGAAAAATGTAAATTTCCAATTTCAACCAAACATGCTAGAAATGCTCAAATTGCGCAAATAAGCCTACTGTAGGAATTTTACAAACGTCTGACAAAACTTAAAAATGTAAATTTCCAATTTCAACCAAACATGCTAGAAATGCTCAAATTGCGCAAATAAGCCTACTGTAAGAATTTTACAAACGTCTGACAAAACTGAAAAATGTAAATTTCCAATTTCAACCAAACATGCTAGAAATGCTCCAATTGAGCTAATTAGCTTATTGTGAGAATATTACAAACGTCTGACAAAACTGAAAAATGTAAATTTCCAATTTCAACCAAACATGCTAGAAATGCTCCAATTGAGCTAATTAGCTTATTGTGAGAATATTGCAATTGTCTGACAAAAGTGAAAAATTTAAATTTCCAATTTCAACCAAACATGCTAGAAATGCTCCAATTGAGCTAATTACCTTATTGTGAGAATATTACAAACGTCTGACAAAACTGAAAAATGTAAATTTCCAATTTCAACCAAACATGCTAGAAATGCTCAAATTGCGCAAATAAGCCTACTGTAGGAATTTTACAAACGTCTGACAAAACTTAAAAATGTAAATTTCCAATTTCAACCAAACATGCTAGAAATGCTCAAATTGCGCAAATAAGCCTACTGTAAGAATTTTACAAACGTCTGACAAAACTGAAAAATGTAAATTTCCAATTTCAACCAAACATGCTAGAAATGCTCCAATTGAGCTAATTAGCTTATTGTGAGAATATTACAAACGTCTGACAAAACTGAAAAATGTAAATTTCCAATTTCAACCAAACATGCTAGAAATGCTCCAATTGAGCTAATTACCTTATTGTGAGAATATTGCAATTGTCTGACAAAAGTGAAAAATGTAATTTTCCAATTTCAACCAAACATGCTAGAAATGCTCCAATTGAGCTAATTAGCTTATTGTGAGAATATTACAAACGTCTGACAAAACTGAAAAATGTAATTTTCCAATTTCAACCAAACATGCCAGAAATGCTCCAATTGAGCTAATTAGCTTATTGTGAGAATATTACAAACGTCTGACAAAACTGAAAAATGTAAATTTCCAATTTCAACCAAACATGCTAGAAATGCTCCAATTGAGCTAATTAGCTTATTGTGAGAATGTTGCAATTGTCTGACAAAAGTGAAAAATGTAATTTTCCAATTTCAACCAAACATGCTAGAAATGCTCCAATTGAGCTAATTAGCTTATTGTGAGAATATTAAAAACGTCTGACAAAACTGAAAAATGTAATTTTCCAATTTCAACCAAACATGCTAGAAATGCTCCAATTGAGCTAATTAGCTTATTGTGAGAATATTACAAACGTCTGACAAAACTGAAAAATGTAAATTTCCAATTTCAACAAAACATGCTAGAAATGCTCAAATTGCGCAAATAAGCCTACTGTAGGAATTTTACAAACGTCTGACAAAACTTAAAAATGTAAATTTCCAATTTCAACCAAACATGCTAGAAATGCTCAAATTGCGCAAATAAGCCTACTGTAGGAATTTTACAAACGTCTGACAAAACTGAAAAATGTAAATTTCCAATTTCAACCAAACATGCTAGAAATGCTCCAATTGAGCTAATTAGCTTATTGTGAGAATATTACAAACGTCTGACAAAACTGAAAAATGTAAATTTCCAATTTCAACCAAACATGCTAGAAATGCTCCAATTGAGCTAATTAGCTTATTGTGAGAATATTGCAATTGTCTGACAAAAGTGAAAAATTTAAATTTCCAATTTCAACCAAACATGCTAGAAATGCTCCAATTGAGCTAATTAGCTTATTGTGAGAATATTACAAACGTCTGACAAAACTGAAAAATGTAATTTTCCAATTTCAACCAAACATGCTAGAAATGCTCCAATTGAGCTAATTAGCTTATTGTGAGAATATTACAAACGTCTGACAAAACTGAAAAATGTAAATTTCCAATTTCAACCAAACATGCTAGAAATGCTCCAATTGAGCTAATTAGCTTATTGTGAGAATATTGCAATTGTCTGACAAAAGTGAAAAATTTAAATTTCCAATTTCAACCAAACATGCTAGAAATGCTCCAATTGAGCTAATTAGCTTATTGTGAGAATATTACAAACGTCTGACAAAACTGAAAAATGTAATTTTCCAATTTCAACCAAACATGCCAGAAATGCTCCAATTGAGCTAATTAGCTTATTGTGAGAATATTACAAACGTCTGACAAAACTGAAAAATGTAAATTTCCAATTTCAACCAAACATGCTAGAAATGCTCCAATTGAGCTAATTAATTTATTGTGAGAATATTGCAATTGTCTGACAAAAGTGAAAAATGTAAATTTCCAATTTCAACCAAACATGCTAGAAATGCTCCAATTGAGCTAATTAGCTTATTGTGAAAATATTACAAACGTCTGACAAAAGTGAAAAATGTAAATTTCCAATTTCAACCAAACATGCTAGAAATGCTCCAATTGAGCTAATTAGCTTATTGGAGAATATTACAAACGTCTGACAAAAGTGAAAAATGTAAATTTCCAATTTCAACCAAACATGCTAGAAATGCTCCAATTGAGCTAATTAGCTTATTGTGAGAATATTGCAATTGTCTGACAAAAGTGAAAAATTTAAATTTCCAATTTCAACCAAACATGCTAGAAATGCTCCAATTGAGCTAATTAGCTTATTGTGAGAATATTACAAACGTCTGACAAAACTGAAAAATGTAATTCTCCAATTTCAACCAAACATGCCAGAAATGCTCCAATTGAGCTAATTAGCTTATTGTGAGAATATTACAAACGTCTGACAAAACTGAAAAATGTAAATTTCCAATTTCAACCAAACATGCTAGAAATGCTCCAATTGAGCTAATTAGTTTATTGTGAGAATATTGCAATTGTCTGACAAAAGTGAAAAATGTAAATTTCCAATTTCAACCAAACATGCTAGAAATGCTCCAATTGAGCTAATTAGCTTATTGTGAGAATATTGCAATTGTCTGACAAAAGTGAAAAATTTAAATTTCCAATTTCAACCAAACATGCTAGAAATGCTCCAATTGAGCTAATTAGCTTATTGTGAGAATATTACAAACGTCTGACAAAACTGAAAAATGTAATTCTCCAATTTCAACCAAACATGCCAGAAATGCTCCAATTGAGCTAATTAGCTTATTGTGAAAATATTACAAACGTCTGACAAAACTGAAAAATGTAAATTTCCAATTTCAACCAAACATGCTAGAAATGCTCCAATTGAGCTAATTAGCTTATTGTGAGAATATTGCAATTGTCTGACAAAAGTGAAAAATGTAAATTTCCAATTTCAACCAAACATGCTAGAAATGCTCCAATTGAGCTAATTAGCTTATTGTGAGAATATTAAAAACGTCTGACAAAACTGAAAAATGTAATTTTCCAATTTCAACCAAACATGCTAGAAATGCTCCAATTGAGCTAATTAGCTTATTGTGAGAATATTACAAACGTCTGACAAAACTGAAAAATGTAAATTTCCAATTTCAACCAAACATGCTAGAAATGCTCAAATTGCGCAAATAAGCCTACTGTAGGAATTTTACAAACGTCTGACAAAACTTAAAAATGTAAATTTCCAATTTCAACCAAACATGCTAGAAATGCTCAAATTGCGCAAATAAGCCTACTGTAAGAATTTTACAAACGTCTGACAAAACTGAAAAATGTAAATTTCCAATTTCAACCAAACATGCTAGAAATGCTCCAATTGAGCTAATTAGCTTATTGTGAGAATATTACAAACGTCTGACAAAAGTGAAAAATGTAAATTTCCAATTTCAACCAAACATGCTAGAAATGCTCCAATTGAGCTAATTAGCTTATTGTGAGAATATTGCAATTGTCTGACAAAAGTGAAAAATTTAAATTTCCAATTTCAACCAAACATGCTAGAAATGCTCCAATTGAGCTAATTACCTTATTGTGAGAATATTACAAACGTCTGACAAAACTGAAAAATGTAAATTTCCAATTTCAACCAAACATGCTAGAAATGCTCAAATTGCGCAAATAAGCCTACTGTAGGAATTTTACAAACGTCTGACAAAACTTAAAAATGTAAATTTCCAATTTCAACCAAACATGCTAGAAATGCTCAAATTGCGCAAATAAGCCTACTGTAAGAATTTTACAAACGTCTGACAAAACTTAAAAATGTAAATTTCCAATTTCAACCAAACATGCTAGAAATGCTCAAATTGCGCAAATAAGCCTACTGTAAGAATTTTACAAACGTCTGACAAAACTGAAAAATGTAAATTTCCAATTTCAACCAAACATGCTAGAAATGCTCAAATTGCGCAAATAAGCCTACTGTAAGAATATTACAAACGTCTGACAAAAGTGAAAAATGTAAATTTCCAATTTCAACCAAACATGCTAGAAATGCTCCAATTGAGCTAATTAGCTTATTGGAGAATATTACAAACGTCTGACAAAAGTGAAAAATGTAAATTTCCAATTTCAACCAAACATGCTAGAAATGCTCCAATTGAGCTAATTAGCTTATTGTGAGAATATTGCAATTGTCTGACAAAAGTGAAAAATTTAAATTTCCAATTTCAACCAAACATGCTAGAAATGCTCCAATTGAGCTAATTAGCTTATTGTGAGAATATTACAAACGTCTGACAAAACTGAAAAATGTAATTCTCCAATTTCAACCAAACATGCCAGAAATGCTCCAATTGAGCTAATTAGCTTATTGTGAGAATATTACAAACGTCTGACAAAACTGAAAAATGTAAATTTCCAATTTCAACCAAACATGCTAGAAATGCTCCAATTGAGCTAATTAGCTTATTGTGAGAATATTGCAATTGTCTGACAAAAGTGAAAAATGTAAATTTCCAATTTCAACCAAACATGCTAGAAATGCTCCAATTGAGCTAATTAGCTTATTGTGAGAATATTAAAAACGTCTGACAAAACTGAAAAATGTAATTTTCCAATTTCAACCAAACATGCTAGAAATGCTCCAATTGAGCTAATTAGCTTATTGTGAGAATATTACAAACGTCTGACAAAACTGAAAAATGTAAATTTCCAATTTCAACCAAACATGCTAGAAATGCTCAAATTGCGCAAATAAGCCTACTGTAGGAATTTTACAAACGTCTGACAAAACTTAAAAATGTAAATTTCCAATTTCAACCAAACATGCTAGAAATGCTCAAATTGCGCAAATAAGCCTACTGTAAGAATTTTACAAACGTCTGACAAAACTGAAAAATGTAAATTTCCAATTTCAACCAAACATGCTAGAAATGCTCCAATTGAGCTAATTAGCTTATTGTGAGAATATTACAAACGTCTGACAAAACTGAAAAATGTAAATTTCCAATTTCAACCAAACATGCTAGAAATGCTCCAATTGAGCTAATTAGCTTATTGTGAGAATATTGCAATTGTCTGACAAAAGTGAAAAATTTAAATTTCCAATTTCAACCAAACATGCTAGAAATGCTCCAATTGAGCTAATTAGCTTATTGTGAGAATATTACAAACGTCTGACAAAACTGAAAAATGTAAATTTCCAATTTCAACCAAACATGCTAGAATTGCTCAAATTGCGCAAATAAGCCTACTGTAGGAATTTTACAAACGTCTGACAAAACTTAAAAATGTAAATTTCCAATTTCAACCAAACATGCTAGAAATGCTCAAATTGCGCAAATAAGCCTACTGTAAGAATTTTACAAACGTCTGACAAAACTGAAAAATGTAAATTTCCAATTTCAACCAAACATGCTAGAAATGCTCCAATTGAGCTAATTAGCTTATTGTGAGAATATTACAAACGTCTGACAAAACTGAAAAATGTAAATTTCCAATTTCAACCAAACATGCTAGAAATGCTCCAATTGAGCTAATTAGCTTATTGTGAGAATATTGCAATTGTCTGACAAAAGTGAAAAATGTAATTTTCCAATTTCAACCAAACATGCTAGAAATGCTCCAATTGAGCTAATTAGCTTATTGTGAGAATATTACAAAAATCTGACAAAACTGAAAAATGTAATTTTCCAATTTCAACCAAACATGCCAGAAATGCTCCAATTGAGCTAATTAGCTTATTGTGAGAATATTACAAACGTCTGACAAAACTGAAAAATGTAAATTTCCAATTTCAACCAAACATGCTAGAAATGCTCCAATTGAGCTAATTAGCTTATTGTGAGAATATTGCAAACGTCTGACAAAACTGAAAAATGTAAATTTCCAATTTCAACCAAACATGCTAGAAATGCTCCAATTGAGCTAATTAGTTTATTGTGAGAATATTGCAATTGTCTGACAAAAGTGAAAAATGTAAATTTCCAATTTCAACCAAACATGCTAGAAATGCTCCAATTGAGCTAATTAGCTTATTGTGAGAATATTGCAATTGTCTGACAAAAGTGAAAAATGTAAATTTCCAATTTCAACTAAACATGCTAGAAATGCTCCAATTGAGCTAATTAGCTTATTGTGAGAATATTGCAATTGTCTGACAAAAGTGAAAAATTTAAATATCCAATTTCAACCAAACATGCTAGAAATGCTCCAATTGAGCTAATTAGCTTATTGTGAGAATATTACAAACGTCTGACAAAACTGAAAAATGTAATTTTCCAATTTCAACCAAACATGCCAGAAATGCTCCAATTGAGCTAATTAGCTTATTGTGAGAATATTACAAACGTCTGACAAAACTGAAAAATGTAAATTTCCAATTTCAACCAAACATGCTAGAAATGCTCCAATTGAGCTAATTAGTTTATTGTGAGAATATTGCAATTGTCTGACAAAAGTGAAAAATGTAAATTTCCAATTTCAACCAAACATGCTAGAAATGCTCCAATTGAGCTAATTAGCTTATTGTGAGAATATTGCAATTGTCTGACAAAAGTGAAAAATGTAAATTTCCAATTTCAACCAAACATGCTAAAAATGCTCCAATTGAGCTAATTAGCTTATTGTGAGAATATTGCAATTGTCTGACAAAAGTGAAAAATGTAATTTTCCAATTTCAACCAAACATGCTAGAAATGCTCCAATTGAGCTAATTAGCTTATTGTGAGAATATTACAAACGTCTGACAAAACTGAAAAATGTAAATTTCCAATTTCAACCAAACATGCTAGAAATGCTCCAATTGAGCTAATTAGCTTATTGTGAGAATATTGCAAACGTCTGACAAAACTGAAAAATATAAATTTCCAATTTCAACCAAACATGCTAGAAATGCTCAAATTGCGCAAATAAGCCTACTGTAGGAATTTTACAAACGTCTGACAAAACTTAAAAATGTAAATTTCCAATTTCAACCAAACATGCTAGAAATGCTCAAATTGCGCAAATAAGCCTACTGTAGGAATTTTACAAACGTCTGACAAAACTGAAAAATGTAAATTTCCAATTTCAACCAAACATGCTAGAAATGCTCCAATTGAGCTAATTAGCTTATTGTGAGAATATTACAAACGTCTGACAAAACTGAAAAATGTAATATTCCAATTTCAACCAAACATGCTAGAAATGCTCCAATTGAGCTAATTAGCTTATTGTGAGAATATTGCAATTGTCTGACAAAAGTGAAAAATTTAAATTTCCAATTTCAACCAAACATGCTAGAAATGCTCCAATTGAGCTAATTAGCTTATTGTGAGAATATTACAAACGTCTGACAAAACTGAAAAATGTAATTTTCCAATTTCAACCAAACATGCTAGAAATGCTCCAATTGAGCTAATTAGCTTATTGTGAGAATATTACAAACGTCTGACAAAACTGAAAAATGTAAATTTCCAATTTCAACCAAACATGCTAGAAATGCTCCAATTGAGCTAATTAGCTTATTGTGAGAATATTGCAATTGTCTGACAAAAGTGAAAAATTTAAATTTCCAATTTCAACCAAACATGCTAGAAATGCTCCAATTGAGCTAATTAGCTTATTGTGAGAATATTACAAACGTCTGACAAAACTGAAAAATGTAAATTTCCAATTTCAACCAAACATGCTAGAAATGCTCCAATTGAGCTAATTAGCTTATTGTGAGAATATTACAAACGTCTGACAAAACTGAAAAATGTAAATTTCCAATTTCAACCAAACATGCTAGAAATGCTCCAATTGAGCTAATTAGCTTATTGTGAGAATATTGCAATTGTCTGACAAAAGTGAAAAATTTAAATTTCCAATTTCAACCAAACATGCTAGAAATGCTCCAATTGAGCTAATTAGCTTATTGTGAGAATATTACAAACGTCTGACAAAAGTGAAAAATGTAAATTTCCAATTTCAACCAAACATGCTAGAAATGCTCCAATTGAGCTAATTAGCTTATTGGAGAATATTACAAACGTCTGACAAAAGTGAAAAATGTAAATTTCCAATTTCAACCAAACATGCTAGAAATGCTCCAATTGAGCTAATTAGCTTATTGTGAGAATATTGCAATTGTCTGACAAAAGTGAAAAATTTAAATTTCCAATTTCAACCAAACATGCTAGAAATGCTCCAATTGAGCTAATTAGCTTATTGTGAGAATATTACAAACGTCTGACAAAACTGAAAAATGTAATTCTCCAATTTCAACCAAACATGCCAGAAATGCTCCAATTGAGCTAATTAGCTTATTGTGAGAATATTACAAACGTCTGACAAAACTGAAAAATGTAAATTTCCAATTTCAACCAAACATGCTAGAAATGCTCCAATTGAGCTAATTAGCTTATTGTGAGAATATTGCAATTGTCTGACAAAAGTGAAAAATGTAAATTTCCAATTTCAACCAAACATGCTAGAAATGCTCCAATTGAGCTAATTAGCTTATTGTGAGAATATTAAAAACGTCTGACAAAACTGAAAAATGTAATTTTCCAATTTCAACCAAACATGCTAGAAATGCTCCAATTGAGCTAATTAGCTTATTGTGAGAATATTACAAACGTCTGACAAAACTGAAAAATGTAAATTTCCAATTTCAACCAAACATGCTAGAAATGCTCAAATTGCGCAAATAAGCCTACTGTAGGAATTTTACAAACGTCTGACAAAACTTAAAAATGTAAATTTCCAATTTCAACCAAACATGCTAGAAATGCTCAAATTGCGCAAATAAGCCTACTGTAAGAATTTTACAAACGTCTGACAAAACTGAAAAATGTAAATTTCCAATTTCAACCAAACATGCTAGAAATGCTCCAATTGAGCTAATTAGCTTATTGTGAGAATATTACAAACGTCTGACAAAACTGAAAAATGTAAATTTTCAATTTCAACCAAACATGCTAGAAATGCTCCAATTGAGCTAATTAGCTTATTGTGAGAATATTGCAATTGTCTGACAAAAGTGAAAAATTTAAATTTCCAATTTCAACCAAACATGCTAGAAATGCTCCAATTGAGCTAATTACCTTATTGTGAGAATATTACAAACGTCTGACAAAACTTAAAAATGTAAATTTCCAATTTCAACCAAACATGCTAGAAATGCTCAAATTGCGCAAACAAGCCTACTGTAAGAATTTTACAAACGTCTGACAAAACTTAAAAATGTAAATTTCCAATTTCAACCAAACATGCTAGAAATGCTCAAATTGCGCAAATAAGCCTACTGTAAGAATTTTACAAACGTCTGACAAAACTGAAAAATGTAAATTTCCAATTTCAACCAAACATGCTAGAAATGCTCAAATTGCGCAAATAAGCCTACTGTAAGAATATTACAAACGTCTGACAAAAGTGAAAAATGTAAATTTCCAATTTCAACCAAACATGCTAGAAATGCTCCAATTGAGCTAATTAGCTTATTGGAGAATATTACAAACGTCTGACAAAAGTGAAAAATGTAAATTTCCAATTTCAACCAAACATGCTAGAAATGCTCCAATTGAGCTAATTAGCTTATTGTGAGAATATTGCAATTGTCTGACAAAAGTGAAAAATTTAAATTTCCAATTTCAACCAAACATGCTAGAAATGCTCCAATTGAGCTAATTAGCTTATTGTGAGAATATTACAAACGTCTGACAAAACTGAAAAATGTAATTCTCCAATTTCAACCAAACATGCCAAAAATGCTCCAATTGAGCTAATTAGCTTATTGTGAGAATATTACAAACGTCTGACAAAACTGAAAAATGTAAATTTCCAATTTCAACCAAACATGCTAGAAATGCTCCAATTGAGCTAATTAGCTTATTGTGAGAATATTGCAATTGTCTGACAAAAGTGAAAAATGTAAATTTCCAATTTCAACCAAACATGCTAGAAATGCTCCAATTGAGCTAATTAGCTTATTGTGAGAATATTAAAAACGTCTGACAAAACTGAAAAATGTAATTTTCCAATTTCAACCAAACATGCTAGAAATGCTCCAATTGAGCTAATTAGCTTATTGTGAGAATATTACAAACGTCTGACAAAACTGAAAAATGTAAATTTCCAATTTCAACCAAACATGCTAGAAATGCTCAAATTGCGCAAATAAGCCTACTGTAGGAATTTTACAAACGTCTGACAAAACTTAAAAATGTAAATTTCCAATTTCAACCAAACATGCTAGAAATGCTCAAATTGCGCAAATAAGCCTACTGTAAGAATTTTACAAACGTCTGACAAAACTGAAAAATGTAAATTTCCAATTTCAACCAAACATGCTAGAAATGCTCCAATTGAGCTAATTAGCTTATTGTGAGAATATTACAAACGTCTGACAAAACTGAAAAATGTAAATTTTCAATTTCAACCAAACATGCTAGAAATGCTCCAATTGAGCTAATTAGCTTATTGTGAGAATATTGCAATTGTCTGACAAAAGTGAAAAATTTAAATTTCCAATTTCAACCAAACATGCTAGAAATGCTCCAATTGAGCTAATTACCTTATTGTGAGAATATTACAAACGTCTGACAAAACTGAAAAATGTAAATTTCCAATTTCAACCAAACATGCTAGAAATGCTCAAATTGCGCAAATAAGCCTACTGTAGGAATTTTACAAACGTCTGACAAAACTTAAAAATGTAAATTTCCAATTTCAACCAAACATGCTAGAAATGCTCAAATTGCGCAAACAAGCCTACTGTAAGAATTTTACAAACGTCTGACAAAACTTAAAAATGTAAATTTCCAATTTCAACCAAACATGCTAGAAATGCTCAAATTGCGCAAATAAGCCTACTGTAAGAATTTTACAAACGTCTGACAAAACTGAAAAATGTAAATTTCCAATTTCAACCAAACATGCTAGAAATGCTCAAATTGCGCAAATAAGCCTACTGTAAGAATATTACAAACGTCTGACAAAAGTGAAAAATGTAAATTTCCAATTTCAACCAAACATGCTAGAAATGCTCCAATTGAGCTAATTAGCTTATTGTGAGAATATTACAAACGTCTGACAAAACTGAAAAATGTAATTCTCCAATTTCAACCAAACATGCCAGAAATGCTCCAATTGAGCTAATTAGCTTATTGTGAGAATATTACAAACGTCTGACAAAACTGAAAAATGTAAATTTCCAATTTCAACCAAACATGCTAGAAATGCTCCAATTGAGCTAATTAGCTTATTGTGAGAATATTGCAATTGTCTGACAAAAGTGAAAAATGTAAATTTCCAATTTCAACCAAACATGCTAGAAATGCTCCAATTGAGCTAATTAGCTTATTGTGAGAATATTAAAAACGTCTGACAAAACTGAAAAATGTAATTTTCCAATTTCAACCAAACATGCTAGAAATGCTCCAATTGAGCTAATTAGCTTATTGTGAGAATATTACAAACGTCTGACAAAACTGAAAAATGTAAATTTCCAATTTCAACCAAACATGCTAGAAATGCTCAAATTGCGCAAATAAGCCTACTGTAGGAATTTTACAAACGTCTGACAAAACTTAAAAATGTAAATTTCCAATTTCAACCAAACATGCTAGAAATGCTCAAATTGCGCAAATAAGCCTACTGTAAGAATTTTACAAACGTCTGACAAAACTGAAAAATGTAAATTTCCAATTTCAACCAAACATGCTAGAAATGCTCCAATTGAGCTAATTAGCTTATTGTGAGAATATTACAAACGTCTGACAAAACTGAAAAATGTAAATTTCCAATTTCAACCAAACATGCTAGAAATGCTCCAATTGAGCTAATTAGCTTATTGTGAGAATATTGCAATTGTCTGACAAAAGTGAAAAATTTAAATTTCCAATTTCAACCAAACATGCTAGAAATGCTCCAATTGAGCTAATTACCTTATTGTGAGAATATTACAAACGTCTGACAAAACTGAAAAATGTAAATTTCCAATTTCAACCAAACATGCTAGAAATGCTCAAATTGCGCAAATAAGCCTACTGTAGGAATTTTACAAACGTCTGACAAAACTTAAAAATGTAAATTTCCAATTTCAACCAAACATGCTAGAAATGCTCAAATTGCGCAAATAAGCCTACTGTAAGAATTTTACAAACGTCTGACAAAACTGAAAAATGTAAATTTCCAATTTCAACCAAACATGCTAGAAATGCTCCAATTGAGCTAATTAGCTTATTGTGAGAATATTACAAACGTCTGACAAAACTGAAAAATGTAAATTTCCAATTTCAACCAAACATGCTAGAAATGCTCCAATTGAGCTAATTACCTTATTGTGAGAATATTGCAATTGTCTGACAAAAGTGAAAAATGTAATTTTCCAATTTCAACCAAACATGCTAGAAATGCTCCAATTGAGCTAATTAGCTTATTGTGAGAATATTACAAACGTCTGACAAAACTGAAAAATGTAATTTTCCAATTTCAACCAAACATGCCAGAAATGCTCCAATTGAGCTAATTAGCTTATTGTGAGAATATTACAAACGTCTGACAAAACTGAAAAATGTAAATTTCCAATTTCAACCAAACATGCTAGAAATGCTCCAATTGAGCTAATTAGCTTATTGTGAGAATATTGCAATTGTCTGACAAAAGTGAAAAATGTAATTTTCCAATTTCAACCAAACATGCTAGAAATGCTCCAATTGAGCTAATTAGCTTATTGTGAGAATATTAAAAACGTCTGACAAAACTGAAAAATGTAATTTTCCAATTTCAACCAAACATGCTAGAAATGCTCCAATTGAGCTAATTAGCTTATTGTGAGAATATTACAAACGTCTGACAAAACTGAAAAATGTAAATTTCCAATTTCAACCAAACATGCTAGAAATGCTCAAATTGCGCAAATAAGCCTACTGTAGGAATTTTACAAACGTCTGACAAAACTTAAAAATGTAAATTTCCAATTTCAACCAAACATGCTAGAAATGCTCAAATTGCGCAAATAAGCCTACTGTAGGAATTTTACAAACGTCTGACAAAACTGAAAAATGTAAATTTCCAATTTCAACCAAACATGCTAGAAATGCTCCAATTGAGCTAATTAGCTTATTGTGAGAATATTACAAACGTCTGACAAAACTGAAAAATGTAAATTTCCAATTTCAACCAAACATGCTAGAAATGCTCCAATTGAGCTAATTAGCTTATTGTGAGAATATTGCAATTGTCTGACAAAAGTGAAAAATTTAAATTTCCAATTTCAACCAAACATGCTAGAAATGCTCCAATTGAGCTAATTAGCTTATTGTGAGAATATTACAAACGTCTGACAAAACTGAAAAATGTAATTTTCCAATTTCAACCAAACATGCTAGAAATGCTCCAATTGAGCTAATTAGCTTATTGTGAGAATATTACAAACGTCTGACAAAACTGAAAAATGTAAATTTCCAATTTCAACCAAACATGCTAGAAATGCTCCAATTGAGCTAATTAGCTTATTGTGAGAATATTGCAATTGTCTGACAAAAGTGAAAAATTTAAATTTCCAATTTCAACCAAACATGCTAGAAATGCTCCAATTGAGCTAATTAGCTTATTGTGAGAATATTACAAACGTCTGACAAAACTGAAAAATGTAATTTTCCAATTTCAACCAAACATGCCAGAAATGCTCCAATTGAGCTAATTAGCTTATTGTGAGAATATTACAAACGTCTGACAAAACTGAAAAATGTAAATTTCCAATTTCAACCAAACATGCTAGAAATGCTCCAATTGAGCTAATTAATTTATTGTGAGAATATTGCAATTGTCTGACAAAAGTGAAAAATGTAAATTTCCAATTTCAACCAAACATGCTAGAAATGCTCCAATTGAACTAATTAGCTTATTGTGAAAATATTACAAACGTCTGACAAAAGTGAAAAATGTAAATTTCCAATTTCAACCAAACATGCTAGAAATGCTCCAATTGAGCTAATTAGCTTATTGGAGAATATTACAAACGTCTGACAAAAGTGAAAAATGTAAATTTCCAATTTCAACCAAACATGCTAGAAATGCTCCAATTGAGCTAATTAGCTTATTGTGAGAATATTGCAATTGTCTGACAAAAGTGAAAAATTTAAATTTCCAATTTCAACCAAACATGCTAGAAATGCTCCAATTGAGCTAATTAGCTTATTGTGAGAATATTACAAACGTCTGACAAAACTGAAAAATGTAATTCTCCAATTTCAACCAAACATGCCAGAAATGCTCCAATTGAGCTAATTAGCTTATTGTGAGAATATTACAAACGTCTGACAAAACTGAAAAATGTAAATTTCCAATTTCAACCAAACATGCTAGAAATGCTCCAATTGAGCTAATTAGTTTATTGTGAGAATATTGCAATTGTCTGACAAAAGTGAAAAATGTAAATTTCCAATTTCAACCAAACATGCTAGAAATGCTCCAATTGAGCTAATTAGCTTATTGTGAGAATATTGCAATTGTCTGACAAAAGTGAAAAATGTAAATTTCCAATTTCAACCAAACATGCTAGAAATGCTCCAATTGAGCTAATTAGCTTATTGTGAGAATATTGCAATTGTCTGACAAAAGTGAAAAATGTAAATTTCCAATTTCAACCAAACATGCTAGAAATGCTCCAATTGAGCTAATTAGCTTATTGTGAGAATATTAAAAACGTCTGACAAAACTGAAAAATGTAATTTTCCAATTTCAACCAAACATGCTAGAAATGCTCCAATTGAGCTAATTAGCTTATTGTGAGAATATTACAAACGTCTGACAAAACTGAAAAATGTAAATTTCCAATTTCAACCAAACATGCTAGAAATGCTCAAATTGCGGAAATAAGCCTACTGTAGGAATTTTACAAACGTCTGACAAAACTGAAAAATGTAAATTTCCAATTTCAACCAAACATGCTAGAAATGTTCAAATTGCGCAAATAAGCCTACTGTAAGAAATTTACAAACGTCTGACAAAACTGAAAAATGTAAATTTCCAATTTCAACCAAACATGCTAGAAATGCTCCAATTGAGCTAATTAGCTTATTGTGAGAATATTGCAATTGTCTGACAAAAGTGAAAAATGTAAATTTCCAATTTCAACCAAACATGCTAGAAATGCTCCAATTGAGCTAATTAGCTTATTGTGAGAATATTGCAATTGTCTGACAAAAGTGAAAAATTTAAATTTCCAATTTCAACCAAACATGCTAGAAATGCTCCAATTGAGCTAATTACCTTATTGTGAGAATATTACAAACGTCTTACAAAACTGAAAAATGTAATTTTCCAATTTCAACCAAACATGCTAGAAATGCTCCAATTGAGCTAATTAGCTTATTGTGAGAATATTACAAACGTCTGACAAAACTGAAAAATGTAATTTTCCAATTTCAACCAAACATGCTAGAAATGCTCCAATTGAGCTAATTAGCTTATTGTGAGAATATTACAAACGTCTGACAAAACTGAAAAATGTAAATTTCCAATTTCAACCAAACATGCTAGAAATGCTCCAATTGCGCAAATAAGCCTACTGTAGGAATTTTACAAACGTCTGACAAAACTTAAAAATGTAAATTTCCAATTTCAACCAAACATGCTAGAAATGCTCAAATTGCGCAAATAAGCCTACTGTAGGAATTTTACAAACGTCTGACAAAACTGAAAAATGTAAATTTCCAATTTCAACCAAACATGCTAGAAATGCTCCAATTGAGCTAATTAGCTTATTGTGAGAATATTGCAATTGTCTGACAAAAGTGAAAAATGTAAATTTCCAATTTCAACCAAACATGCTAGAAATGCTCCAATTGAGCTAATTAGCTTATTGTGAGAATATTACAAACGTCTGACAAAACTGAAAAATGTAATTTTCCAATTTCAACCAAACATGCCAGAAATGCTCCAATTGAGCTAATTAGCTTATTGTGAGAATATTACAAACGTCTGACAAAACTGAAAAATGTAAATTTCCAATTTCAACCAAACATGCTAGAAATGCTCCAATTGAGCTAATTAGCTTATTGTGAGAATATTGCAATTGTCTGACAAAAGTGAAAAATGTAATTTTCCAATTTCAACCAAACATGCTAGAAATGCTCCAATTGAGCTAATTAGCTTATTGTGAGAATATTAAAAACGTCTGACAAAACTGAAAAATGTAATTTTCCAATTTCAACCAAACATGCTAGAAATGCTCCAATTGAGCTAATTAGCTTATTGTGAGAATATTACAAACGTCTGACAAAACTGAAAAATGTAAATTTCCAATTTCAACCAAACATGCTAGAAATGCTCAAATTGCGCAAATAAGCCTACTGTAGGAATTTTACAAACGTCTGACAAAACTTAAAAATGTAAATTTCCAATTTCAACCAAACATGCTAGAAATGCTCAAATTGCGCAAATAAGCCTACTGTAGGAATTTTACAAACGTCTGACAAAACTGAAAAATGTAAATTTCCAATTTCAACCAAACATGCTAGAAATGCTCCAATTGAGCTAATTAGCTTATTGTGAGAATATTACAAACGTCTGACAAAACTGAAAAATGTAAATTTCCAATTTCAACCAAACATGCTAGAAATGCTCCAATTGAGCTAATTAGCTTATTGTGAGAATATTGCAATTGTCTGACAAAAGTGAAAAATTTAAATTTCCAATTTCAACCAAACATGCTAGAAATGCTCCAATTGAGCTAATTAGCTTATTGTGAGAATATTACAAACGTCTGACAAAACTGAAAAATGTAATTTTCCAATTTCAACCAAACATGCTAGAAATGCTCCAATTGAGCTAATTAGCTTATTGTGAGAATATTACAAACGTCTGACAAAACTGAAAAATGTAAATTTCCAATTTCAACCAAACATGCTAGAAATGCTCCAATTGAGCTAATTAGCTTATTGTGAGAATATTGCAATTGTCTGACAAAAGTGAAAAATTTAAATTTCCAATTTCAACCAAACATGCTAGAAATGCTCCAATTGAGCTAATTAGCTTATTGTGAGAATATTACAAACGTCTGACAAAACTGAAAAATGTAATTTTCCAATTTCAACCAAACATGCCAGAAATGCTCCAATTGAGCTAATTAGCTTATTGTGAGAATATTACAAACGTCTGACAAAACTGAAAAATGTAAATTTCCAATTTCAACCAAACATGCTAGAAATGCTCCAATTGAGCTAATTAATTTATTGTGAGAATATTGCAATTGTCTGACAAAAGTGAAAAATGTAAATTTCCAATTTCAACCAAACATGCTAGAAATGCTCCAATTGAACTAATTAGCTTATTGTGAAAATATTACAAACGTCTGACAAAAGTGAAAAATGTAAATTTCCAATTTCAACCAAACATGCTAGAAATGCTCCAATTGAGCTAATTAGCTTATTGGAGAATATTACAAACGTCTGACAAAAGTGAAAAATGTAAATTTCCAATTTCAACCAAACATGCTAGAAATGCTCCAATTGAGCTAATTAGCTTATTGTGAGAATATTGCAATTGTCTGACAAAAGTGAAAAATTTAAATTTCCAATTTCAACCAAACATGCTAGAAATGCTCCAATTGAGCTAATTAGCTTATTGTGAGAATATTACAAACGTCTGACAAAACTGAAAAATGTAATTCTCCAATTTCAACCAAACATGCCAGAAATGCTCCAATTGAGCTAATTAGCTTATTGTGAGAATATTACAAACGTCTGACAAAACTGAAAAATGTAAATTTCCAATTTCAACCAAACATGCTAGAAATGCTCCAATTGAGCTAATTAGTTTATTGTGAGAATATTGCAATTGTCTGACAAAAGTGAAAAATGTAAATTTCCAATTTCAACCAAACATGCTAGAAATGCTCCAATTGAGCTAATTAGCTTATTGTGAGAATATTGCAATTGTCTGACAAAAGTGAAAAATGTAAATTTCCAATTTCAACCAAACATGCTAGAAATGCTCCAATTGAGCTAATTAGCTTATTGTGAGAATATTGCAATTGTCTGACAAAAGTGAAAAATGTAAATTTCCAATTTCAACCAAACATGCTAGAAATGCTCCAATTGAGCTAATTAGCTTATTGTGAGAATATTAAAAACGTCTGACAAAACTGAAAAATGTAATTTTCCAATTTCAACCAAACATGCTAGAAATGCTCCAATTGAGCTAATTAGCTTATTGTGAGAATATTACAAACGTCTGACAAAACTGAAAAATGTAAATTTCCAATTTCAACCAAACATGCTAGAAATGCTCAAATTGCGGAAATAAGCCTACTGTAGGAATTTTACAAACGTCTGACAAAACTGAAAAATGTAAATTTCCAATTTCAACCAAACATGCTAGAAATGTTCAAATTGCGCAAATAAGCCTACTGTAAGAAATTTACAAACGTCTGACAAAACTGAAAAATGTAAATTTCCAATTTCAACCAAACATGCTAGAAATGCTCCAATTGAGCTAATTAGCTTATTGTGAGAATATTGCAATTGTCTGACAAAAGTGAAAAATGTAAATTTCCAATTTCAACCAAACATGCTAGAAATGCTCCAATTGAGCTAATTAGCTTATTGTGAGAATATTGCAATTGTCTGACAAAAGTGAAAAATTTAAATTTCCAATTTCAACCAAACATGCTAGAAATGCTCCAATTGAGCTAATTACCTTATTGTGAGAATATTACAAACGTCTTACAAAACTGAAAAATGTAATTTTCCAATTTCAACCAAACATGCTAGAAATGCTCCAATTGAGCTAATTAGCTTATTGTGAGAATATTACAAACGTCTGACAAAACTGAAAAATGTAATTTTCCAATTTCAACCAAACATGCTAGAAATGCTCCAATTGAGCTAATTAGCTTATTGTGAGAATATTACAAACGTCTGACAAAACTGAAAAATGTAAATTTCCAATTTCAACCAAACATGCTAGAAATGCTCCAATTGCGCAAATAAGCCTACTGTAGGAATTTTACAAACGTCTGACAAAACTTAAAAATGTAAATTTCCAATTTCAACCAAACATGCTAGAAATGCTCAAATTGCGCAAATAAGCCTACTGTAGGAATTTTACAAACGTCTGACAAAACTGAAAAATGTAAATTTCCAATTTCAACCAAACATGCTAGAAATGCTCCAATTGAGCTAATTAGCTTATTGTGAGAATATTACAAACGTCTGACAAAACTGAAAAATGTAAATTTCCAATTTCAACCAAACATGCTAGAAATGCTCCAATTGAGCTAATTAGCTTATTGTGAGAATATTGCAATTGTCTGACAAAAGTGAAAAATTTAAATTTCCAATTTCAACCAAACATGCTAGAAATGCTCCAATTGAGCTAATTAGCTTATTGTGAGAATATTACAAACGTCTGACAAAACTGAAAAATGTAATTTTCCAATTTCAACCAAACATGCTAGAAATGCTCCAATTGAGCTAATTAGCTTATTGTGAGAATATTACAAACGTCTGACAAAACTGAAAAATGTAAATTTCCAATTTCAACCAAACATGCTAGAAATGCTCCAATTGAGCTAATTAGCTTATTGTGAGAATATTGCAATTGTCTGACAAAAGTGAAAAATTTAAATTTCCAATTTCAACCAAACATGCTAGAAATGCTCCAATTGAGCTAATTAGCTTATTGTGAGAATATTACAAATGTCTGACAAAACTGAAAAATGTAAATTTCCAATTTCAACCAAACATGCCAGAAATGCTCCAATTGAGCTAATTAGCTTATTGTGAGAATATTACAAACGTCTGACAAAACTGAAAAATGTAAATTTCCAATTTCAACCAAACATGCTAGAAATGCTCCAATTGAGCTAATTAATTTATTGTGAGAATATTGCAATTGTCTGACAAAAGTGAAAAATGTAAATTTCCAATTTCAACCAAACATGCTAGAAATGCTCCAATTGAGCTAATTAGCTTATTGTGAGAATATTACAAACGTCTGACAAAACTGAAAAATGTAAATTTCCAATTTCAACCAAACATGCTAGAAATGCTCCAATTGAGCTAATTAGCTTATTGTGAGAATATTGCAATTGTCTGACAAAAGTGAAAAATTTAAATTTCCAATTTCAACCAAACATGCTAGAAATGCTCCAATTGAGCTAATTAATTTATTGTGAGAATATTGCAATTGTCTGACAAAAGTGAAAAATGTAAATTTCCAATTTCAACCAAACATGCTAGAAATGCTCCAATTGAGCTAATTAGCTTATTGTGAGAATATTGCAATTGTCTGACAAAAGTGAAAAATGTAAATTTCCAATTTCAACCAAACATGCTAGAAATGCTCCAATTGAGCTAATTAGCTTATTGTGAGAATATTGCAATTGTCTGACAAAAGTGAAAAATTTAAATTTCCAATTTCAACCAAACATGCTAGAAATGCTCCAATTGAGCTAATTACCTTATTGTGAGAATATTACAAACGTTTTACAAAACTGAAAAATGTAATTTTCCAATTTCAACCAAACATGCTAGAAATGCTCCAATTGAGCTAATTAGCTTATTGTGAGAATATTACAAACGTCTGACAAAACTGAAAAATGTAATTTTCCAATTTCAACCAAACATGCTAGAAATGCTCCAATTGAGCTAATTAGCTTATTGTGAGAATATTACAAACGTCTGACAAAACTGAAAAATGTAAATTTCCAATTTCAACCAAACATGCTAGAAATGCTCCAATTGCGCAAATAAGCCTACTGTAGGAATTTTACAAACGTCTGACAAAACTTAAAAATGTAAATTTCCAATTTCAACCAAACATGCTAGAAATGCTCAAATTGCGCAAATAAGCCTACTGTAGGAATTTTACAAACGTCTGACAAAACTGAAAAATGTAAATTTCCAATTTCAACCAAACATGCTAGAAATGCTCCAATTGAGCTAATTAGCTTATTGTGAGAATATTACAAACGTCTGACAAAACTGAAAAATGTAAATTTCCAATTTCAACCAAACATGCTAGAAATGCTCCAATTGAGCTAATTAGCTTATTGTGAGAATATTGCAATTGTCTGACAAAAGTGAAAAATTTAAATTTCCAATTTCAACCAAACATGCTAGAAATGCTCCAATTGAGCTAATTAGCTTATTGTGAGAATATTACAAACGTCTGACAAAACTGAAAAATGTAATTTTCCAATTTCAACCAAACATGCTAGAAATGCTCCAATTGAGCTAATTAGCTTATTGTGAGAATATTACAAACGTCTGACAAAACTGAAAAATGTAAATTTCCAATTTCAACCAAACATGCTAGAAATGCTCCAATTGAGCTAATTAGCTTATTGTGAGAATATTGCAATTGTCTGACAAAAGTGAAAAATTTAAATTTCCAATTTCAACCAAACATGCTAGAAATGCTCCAATTGAGCTAATTAGCTTATTGTGAGAATATTACAAACGTCTGACAAAACTGAAAAATGTAATTTTCCAATTTCAACCAAACATGCCAGAAATGCTCCAATTGAGCTAATTAGCTTATTGTGAGAATATTACAAACGTCTGACAAAACTGAAAAATGTAAATTTCCAATTTCAACCAAACATGCTAGAAATGCTCCAATTGAGCTAATTAATTTATTGTGAGAATATTGCAATTGTCTGACAAAAGTGAAAAATGTAAATTTCCAATTTCAACCAAACATGCTAGAAATGCTCCAATTGAGCTAATTAGCTTATTGTGAAAATATTACAAACGTCTGACAAAAGTGAAAAATGTAAATTTCCAATTTCAACCAAACATGCTAGAAATGCTCCAATTGAGCTAATTAGCTTATTGGAGAATATTACAAACGTCTGACAAAAGTGAAAAATGTAAATTTCCAATTTCAACCAAACATGCTAGAAATGCTCCAATTGAGCTAATTAGCTTATTGTGAGAATATTGCAATTGTCTGACAAAAGTGAAAAATTTAAATTTCCAATTTCAACCAAACATGCTAGAAATGCTCCAATTGAGCTAATTAGCTTATTGTGAGAATATTACAAACGTCTGACAAAACTGAAAAATGTAATTCTCCAATTTCAACCAAACATGCCAGAAATGCTCCAATTGAGCTAATTAGCTTATTGTGAGAATATTACAAACGTCTGACAAAACTGAAAAATGTAAATTTCCAATTTCAACCAAACATGCTAGAAATGCTCCAATTGAGCTAATTAGTTTATTGTGAGAATATTGCAATTGTCTGACAAAAGTGAAAAATGTAAATTTCCAATTTCAACCAAACATGCTAGAAATGCTCCAATTGAGCTAATTAGCTTATTGTGAGAATATTGCAATTGTCTGACAAAAGTGAAAAATGTAAATTTCCAATTTCAACCAAACATGCTAGAAATGCTCCAATTGAGCTAATTAGCTTATTGTGAGAATATTGCAATTGTCTGACAAAAGTGAAAAATGTAAATTTCCAATTTCAACCAAACATGCTAGAAATGCTCCAATTGAGCTAATTAGCTTATTGTGAGAATATTAAAAACGTCTGACAAAACTGAAAAATGTAATTTTCCAATTTCAACCAAACATGCTAGAAATGCTCCAATTGAGCTAATTAGCTTATTGTGAGAATATTACAAACGTCTGACAAAACTGAAAAATGTAAATTTCCAATTTCAACCAAACATGCTAGAAATGCTCAAATTGCGCAAATAAGCCTACTGTAGGAATTTTACAAACGTCTGACAAAACTTAAAAATGTAAATTTCCAATTTCAACCAAACATGCTAGAAATGCTCAAATTGCGCAAATAAGCCTACTGTAAGAATTTTACAAACGTCTGACAAAACTGAAAAATGTAAATTTCCAATTTCAACCAAACATGCTAGAAATGCTCCAATTGAGCTAATTAGCTTATTGTGAGAATATTACAAACGTCTGACAAAACTGAAAAATGTAAATTTTCAATTTCAACCAAACATGCTAGAAATGCTCCAATTGAGCTAATTAGCTTATTGTGAGAATATTGCAATTGTCTGACAAAAGTGAAAAATTTAAATTTCCAATTTCAACCAAACATGCTAGAAATGCTCCAATTGAGCTAATTACCTTATTGTGAGAATATTACAAACGTCTTACAAAACTGAAAAATGTAATTTTCCAATTTCAACCAAACATGCTAGAAATGCTCCAATTGAGCTAATTAGCTTATTGTGAGAATATTACAAACGTCTGACAAAACTGAAAAATGTAATTTTCCAATTTCAACCAAACATGCCAGAAATGCTCCAATTGAGCTAATTAGCTTATTGTGAGAATTTTACAAACGTCTGACAAAACTGAAAAATGTAAATTTCCAATTTCAACCAAACATGCTAGAAATGCTCCAATTGAGCTAATTAATTTATTGTGAGAATATTGCAATTGTCTGACAAAAGTGAAAAATGTAAATTTCCAATTTCAACCAAACATGCTAGAAATGCTCCAATTGAGCTAATTAATTTATTGTGAGAATATTGCAATTGTCTGACAAAAGTGAAAAATGTAAATTTCCAATTTCAACCAAACATGCTAGAAATGCTCCAATTGAACTAATTAGCTTATTGTGAAAATATTACAAACGTCTGACAAAAGTGAAAAATGTAAATTTCCAATTTCAACCAAACATGCTAGAAATGCTCCAATTGAGCTAATTAGCTTATTGGAGAATATTACAAACGTCTGACAAAAGTGAAAAATGTAAATTTCCAATTTCAACCAAACATGCTAGAAATGCTCCAATTGAGCTAATTAGCTTATTGTGAGAATATTGCAATTGTCTGACAAAAGTGAAAAATTTAAATTTCCAATTTCAACCAAACATGCTAGAAATGCTCCAATTGAGCTAATTAGCTTATTGTGAGAATATTACAAACGTCTGACAAAACTGAAAAATGTAATTCTCCAATTTCAACCAAACATGCCAGAAATGCTCCAATTGAGCTAATTAGCTTATTGTGAGAATATTACAAACGTCTGACAAAACTGAAAAATGTAAATTTCCAATTTCAACCAAACATGCTAGAAATGCTCCAATTGAGCTAATTAGTTTATTGTGAGAATATTGCAATTGTCTGACAAAAGTGAAAAATGTAAATTTCCAATTTCAACCAAACATGCTAGAAATGCTCCAATTGAGCTAATTAGCTTATTGTGAGAATATTGCAATTGTCTGACAAAAGTGAAAAATGTAAATTTCCAATTTCAACCAAACATGCTAGAAATGCTCCAATTGAGCTAATTAGCTTATTGTGAGAATATTGCAATTGTCTGACAAAAGTGAAAAATGTAAATTTCCAATTTCAACCAAACATGCTAGAAATGCTCCAATTGAGCTAATTAGCTTATTGTGAGAATATTAAAAACGTCTGACAAAACTGAAAAATGTAATTTTCCAATTTCAACCAAACATGCTAGAAATGCTCCAATTGAGCTAATTAGCTTATTGTGAGAATATTACAAACGTCTGACAAAACTGAAAAATGTAAATTTCCAATTTCAACCAAACATGCTAGAAATGCTCAAATTGCGCAAATAAGCCTACTGTAGGAATTTTACAAACGTCTGACAAAACTGAAAAATGTAAATTTCCAATTTCAACCAAACATGCTAGAAATGTTCAAATTGCGCAAATAAGCCTACTGTAAGAAATTTACAAACGTCTGACAAAACTGAAAAATGTAAATTTCCAATTTCAACCAAACATGCTAGAAATGCTCCAATTGAGCTAATTAGCTTATTGTGAGAATATTGCAATTGTCTGACAAAAGTGAAAAATGTAAATTTCCAATTTCAACCAAACATGCTAGAAATGCTCCAATTGAGCTAATTAGCTTATTGTGAGAATATTGCAATTGTCTGACAAAAGTGAAAAATTTAAATTTCCAATTTCAACCAAACATGCTAGAAATGCTCCAATTGAGCTAATTACCTTATTGTGAGAATATTACAAACGTCTTACAAAACTGAAAAATGTAATTTTCCAATTTCAACCAAACATGCTAGAAATGCTCCAATTGAGCTAATTAGCTTATTGTGAGAATATTACAAACGTCTGACAAAACTGAAAAATGTAATTTTCCAATTTCAACCAAACATGCTAGAAATGCTCCAATTGAGCTAATTAGCTTATTGTGAGAATATTACAAACGTCTGACAAAACTGAAAAATGTAAATTTCCAATTTCAACCAAACATGCTAGAAATGCTCCAATTGCGCAAATAAGCCTACTGTAGGAATTTTACAAACGTCTGACAAAACTTAAAAATGTAAATTTCCAATTTCAACCAAACATGCTAGAAATGCTCAAATTGCGCAAATAAGCCTACTGTAGGAATTTTACAAACGTCTGACAAAACTGAAAAATGTAAATTTCCAATTTCAACCAAACATGCTAGAAATGCTCCAATTGAGCTAATTAGCTTATTGTGAGAATATTACAAACGTCTGACAAAACTGAAAAATGTAAATTTCCAATTTCAACCAAACATGCTAGAAATGCTCCAATTGAGCTAATTAGCTTATTGTGAGAATATTGCAATTGTCTGACAAAAGTGAAAAATTTAAATTTCCAATTTCAACCAAACATGCTAGAAATGCTCCAATTGAGCTAATTAGCTTATTGTGAGAATATTACAAACGTCTGACAAAACTGAAAAATGTAATTTTCCAATTTCAACCAAACATGCTAGAAATGCTCCAATTGAGCTAATTAGCTTATTGTGAGAATATTACAAACGTCTGACAAAACTGAAAAATGTAAATTTCCAATTTCAACCAAACATGCTAGAAATGCTCCAATTGAGCTAATTAGCTTATTGTGAGAATATTGCAATTGTCTGACAAAAGTGAAAAATTTAAATTTCCAATTTCAACCAAACATGCTAGAAATGCTCCAATTGAGCTAATTAGCTTATTGTGAGAATATTACAAACGTCTGACAAAACTGAAAAATGTAAATTTCCAATTTCAACCAAACATGCCAGAAATGCTCCAATTGAGCTAATTAGCTTATTGTGAGAATATTACAAACGTCTGACAAAACTGAAAAATGTAAATTTCCAATTTCAACCAAACATGCTAGAAATGCTCCAATTGAGCTAATTAATTTATTGTGAGAATATTGCAATTGTCTGACAAAAGTGAAAAATGTAAATTTCCAATTTCAACCAAACATGCTAGAAATGCTCCAATTGAGCTAATTAGCTTATTGTGAGAATATTACAAACGTCTGACAAAACTGAAAAATGTAAATTTCCAATTTCAACCAAACATGCTAGAAATGCTCCAATTGAGCTAATTAGCTTATTGTGAGAATATTGCAATTGTCTGACAAAAGTGAAAAATTTAAATTTCCAATTTCAACCAAACATGCTAGAAATGCTCCAATTGAGCTAATTAATTTATTGTGAGAATATTGCAATTGTCTGACAAAAGTGAAAAATGTAAATTTCCAATTTCAACCAAACATGCTAGAAATGCTCCAATTGAGCTAATTAGCTTATTGTGAGAATATTGCAATTGTCTGACAAAAGTGAAAAATGTAAATTTCCAATTTCAACCAAACATGCTAGAAATGCTCCAATTGAGCTAATTAGCTTATTGTGAGAATATTGCAATTGTCTGACAAAAGTGAAAAATTTAAATTTCCAATTTCAACCAAACATGCTAGAAATGCTCCAATTGAGCTAATTACCTTATTGTGAGAATATTACAAACGTTTTACAAAACTGAAAAATGTAATTTTCCAATTTCAACCAAACATGCTAGAAATGCTCCAATTGAGCTAATTAGCTTATTGTGAGAATATTACAAACGTCTGACAAAACTGAAAAATGTAATTTTCCAATTTCAACCAAACATGCTAGAAATGCTCCAATTGAGCTAATTAGCTTATTGTGAGAATATTACAAACGTCTGACAAAACTGAAAAATGTAAATTTCCAATTTCAACCAAACATGCTAGAAATGCTCCAATTGCGCAAATAAGCCTACTGTAGGAATTTTACAAACGTCTGACAAAACTTAAAAATGTAAATTTCCAATTTCAACCAAACATGCTAGAAATGCTCAAATTGCGCAAATAAGCCTACTGTAGGAATTTTACAAACGTCTGACAAAACTGAAAAATGTAAATTTCCAATTTCAACCAAACATGCTAGAAATGCTCCAATTGAGCTAATTAGCTTATTGTGAGAATATTACAAACGTCTGACAAAACTGAAAAATGTAAATTTCCAATTTCAACCAAACATGCTAGAAATGCTCCAATTGAGCTAATTAGCTTATTGTGAGAATATTGCAATTGTCTGACAAAAGTGAAAAATTTAAATTTCCAATTTCAACCAAACATGCTAGAAATGCTCCAATTGAGCTAATTAGCTTATTGTGAGAATATTACAAACGTCTGACAAAACTGAAAAATGTAATTTTCCAATTTCAACCAAACATGCTAGAAATGCTCCAATTGAGCTAATTAGCTTATTGTGAGAATATTACAAACGTCTGACAAAACTGAAAAATGTAAATTTCCAATTTCAACCAAACATGCTAGAAATGCTCCAATTGAGCTAATTAGCTTATTGTGAGAATATTGCAATTGTCTGACAAAAGTGAAAAATTTAAATTTCCAATTTCAACCAAACATGCTAGAAATGCTCCAATTGAGCTAATTAGCTTATTGTGAGAATATTACAAACGTCTGACAAAACTAAAAAATGTAATTTTCCAATTTCAACCAAACATGCCAGAAATGCTCCAATTGAGCTAATTAGCTTATTGTGAGAATATTACAAACGTCTGACAAAACTGAAAAATGTAAATTTCCAATTTCAACCAAACATGCTAGAAATGCTCCAATTGAGCTAATTAATTTATTGTGAGAATATTGCAATTGTCTGACAAAAGTGAAAAATGTAAATTTCCAATTTCAACCAAACATGCTAGAAATGCTCCAATTGAGCTAATTAGCTTATTGTGAAAATATTACAAACGTCTGACAAAAGTGAAAAATGTAAATTTCCAATTTCAACCAAACATGCTAGAAATGCTCCAATTGAGCTAATTAGCTTATTGGAGAATATTACAAACGTCTGACAAAAGTGAAAAATGTAAATTTCCAATTTCAACCAAACATGCTAGAAATGCTCCAATTGAGCTAATTAGCTTATTGTGAGAATATTGCAATTGTCTGACAAAAGTGAAAAATTTAAATTTCCAATTTCAACCAAACATGCTAGAAATGCTCCAATTGAGCTAATTAGCTTATTGTGAGAATATTACAAACGTCTGACAAAACTGAAAAATGTAATTCTCCAATTTCAACCAAACATGCCAGAAATGCTCCAATTGAGCTAATTAGCTTATTGTGAGAATATTACAAACGTCTGACAAAACTGAAAAATGTAAATTTCCAATTTCAACCAAACATGCTAGAAATGCTCCAATTGAGCTAATTAGTTTATTGTGAGAATATTGCAATTGTCTGACAAAAGTGAAAAATGTAAATTTCCAATTTCAACCAAACATGCTAGAAATGCTCCAATTGAGCTAATTAGCTTATTGTGAGAATATTGCAATTGTCTGACAAAAGTGAAAAATGTAAATTTCCAATTTCAACCAAACATGCTAGAAATGCTCCAATTGAGCTAATTAGCTTATTGTGAGAATATTGCAATTGTCTGACAAAAGTGAAAAATGTAAATTTCCAATTTCAACCAAACATGCTAGAAATGCTCCAATTGAGCTAATTAGCTTATTGTGAGAATATTAAAAACGTCTGACAAAACTGAAAAATGTAATTTTCCAATTTCAACCAAACATGCTAGAAATGCTCCAATTGAGCTAATTAGCTTATTGTGAGAATATTACAAACGTCTGACAAAACTGAAAAATGTAAATTTCCAATTTCAACCAAACATGCTAGAAATGCTCAAATTGCGCAAATAAGCCTACTGTAGGAATTTTACAAACGTCTGACAAAACTTAAAAATGTAAATTTCCAATTTCAACCAAACATGCTAGAAATGCTCAAATTGCGCAAATAAGCCTACTGTAAGAATTTTACAAACGTCTGACAAAACTGAAAAATGTAAATTTCCAATTTCAACCAAACATGCTAGAAATGCTCCAATTGAGCTAATTAGCTTATTGTGAGAATATTACAAACGTCTGACAAAACTGAAAAATGTAAATTTTCAATTTCAACCAAACATGCTAGAAATGCTCCAATTGAGCTAATTAGCTTATTGTGAGAATATTGCAATTGTCTGACAAAAGTGAAAAATTTAAATTTCCAATTTCAACCAAACATGCTAGAAATGCTCCAATTGAGCTAATTAGTTTATTGTGAGAATATTACAAACGTCTTACAAAACTGAAAAATGTAATTTTCCAATTTCAACCAAACATGCTAGAAATGCTCCAATTGAGCTAATTAGCTTATTGTGAGAATATTACAAACGTCTGACAAAACTGAAAAATGTAATTTTCCAATTTCAACCAAACATGCCAGAAATGCTCCAATTGAGCTAATTAGCTTATTGTGAGAATTTTACAAACGTCTGACAAAACTGAAAAATGTAAATTTCCAATTTCAACCAAACATGCTAGAAATGCTCCAATTGAGCTAATTAATTTATTGTGAGAATATTGCAATTGTCTGACAAAAGTGAAAAATGTAAATTTCCAATTTCAACCAAACATGCTAGAAATGCTCCAATTGAGCTAATTAGCTTATTGTGAGAATATTACAAACGTCTGACAAAAGTGAAAAATTTAAATTTCCAATTTCAACCAAACATGCTAGAAATGCTCCAATTGAGCTAATTAGCTTATTGTGAGAATATTACAAACGTCTGACAAAACTGAAAAATGTAAATTTCCAATTTCAACCAAACATGCTAGAAATGCTCAAATTGCGCAAATAAGTCTACTGTAGGAATTTTACAAACGTCTGACAAAACTTAAAAATGTAAATTTCCAATTTCAACCAAACATGCTAGAAATGCTCAAATTGCGCAAATAAGCCTACTGTAAGAATTTTACAAACGTCTGACAAAACTGAAAAATGTAAATTTCCAATTTCAACCAAACATGCTAGAAATGCTCCAATTGAGCTAATTAGCTTATTGTGAGAATATTACAAACGTCTGACAAAACTGAAAAATGTAAATTTCCAATTTCAACCAAACATGCTAGAAATGCTCCAATTGAGCTAATTAGCTTATTGTGAGAATATTGCAATTGTCTGACAAAAGTGAAAAATTTAAATTTCCAATTTCAACCAAACATGCTAGAAATGCTCCAATTGAGCTAATTACCTTATTGTGAGAATATTACAAACGTCTTACAAAACTGAAAAATGTAATTTTCCAATTTCAACCAAACATGCTAGAAATGCTCCAATTGAGCTAATTAGCTTATTGTGAGAATATTACAAACGTCTGACAAAAGTGAAAAATGTAATTTTCCAATTTCAACCAAACATGCCAGAAATGCTCCAATTGAGCTAATTAGCTTATTGTGAGAATTTTACAAACGTCTGACAAAACTGAAAAATGTAAATTTCCAATTTCAACCAAACATGCTAGAAATGCTCCAATTGAGCTAATTACCTTATTGTGAGAATATTACAAACGTCTTACAAAACTGAAAAATGTAATTTTCCAATTTCAACCAAACATGCTAGAAATGCTCCAATTGAGCTAATTAGCTTATTGTGAGAATATTACAAACGTCTGACAAAACTGAAAAATGTAATTTTCCAATTTCAACCAAACATGCCAGAAATGCTCCAATTGAGCTAATTAGCTTATTGTGAGAATTTTACAAACGTCTGACAAAACTGAAAAATGTAAATTTCCAATTTCAACCAAACATGCTAGAAATGCTCCAATTGAGCTAATTAATTTATTGTGAGAATATTGCAATTGTCTGACAAAAGTGAAAAATGTAAATTTCCAATTTCAACCAAACATGCTAGAAATGCTCCAATTGAGCTAATTAGCTTATTGTGAGAATATTACAAACGTCTGACAAAAGTGAAAAATTTAAATTTCCAATTTCAACCAAACATGCTAGAAATGCTCCAATTGAGCTAATTAGCTTATTGTGAGAATATTACAAACGTCTGACAAAACTGAAAAATGTAAATTTCCAATTTCAACCAAACATGCTAGAAATGCTCAAATTGCGCAAATAAGCCTACTGTAGGAATTTTACAAACGTCTGACAAAACTTAAAAATGTAAATTTCCAATTTCAACCAAACATGCTAGAAATGCTCAAATTGCGCAAATAAGCCTACTGTAAGAATTTTACAAACGTCTGACAAAACTGAAAAATGTAAATTTCCAATTTCAACCAAACATGCTAGAAATGCTCCAATTGAGCTAATTAGCTTATTGTGAGAATATTACAAACGTCTGACAAAACTGAAAAATGTAAATTTCCAATTTCAACCAAACATGCTAGAAATGCTCCAATTGAGCTAATTAGCTTATTGTGAGAATATTGCAATTGTCTGACAAAAGTGAAAAATTTAAATTTCCAATTTCAACCAAACATGCTAGAAATGCTCCAATTGAGCTAATTACCTTATTGTGAGAATATTACAAACGTCTTACAAAACTGAAAAATGTAATTTTCCAATTTCAACCAAACATGCTAGAAATGCTCCAATTGAGCTAATTAGCTTATTGTGAGAATATTACAAACGTCTGACAAAACTGAAAAATGTAAATTTCCAATTTCAACCAAACATGCCAGAAATGCTCCAATTGAGCTAATTAGCTTATTGTGAGAATTTTACAAACGTCTGACAAAACTGAAAAATGTAAATTTCCAATTTCAACCAAACATGCTAGAAATGCTCCAATTGAGCTAATTAATTTATTGTGAGAATATTGCAATTGTCTGACAAAAGTGAAAAATGTAAATTTCCAATTTCAACCAAACATGCTAGAAATGCTCCAATTGAGCTAATTAGCTTATTGTGAGAATATTACAAACGTCTGACAAAAGTGAAAAATTTAAATTTCCAATTTCAACCAAACATGCTAGAAATGCTCCAATTGAGCTAATTAGCTTATTGTGAGAATATTACAAACGTCTGACAAAACTGAAAAATGTAATTTTCCAATTTCAACCAAACATGCTAGAAATGCTCCAATTGAGCTAATTAGCTTATTGTGAGAATATTGCAATTGTCTGACAAAAGTGAAAAATTTGAATTTCCAATTTCAACCAAACATGCTAGAAATGCTCCAATTGAGCTAATTAGCTTATTGTGAGAATATTACAAACGTCTGACAAAACTGACAAATGTAATTTTCCAATTTCAACCAAACATGCCAGAATTGCTCCAGTTGAGCTAATTAGCTTATTGTGAGAATATTACAAACGTCTGACAAAACTGAAAAATATAAATTTCCAATTTCAACCAAACATGCTAGAAATGCTCCAATTGAGCTAATTAATTTATTGTGAGAATATTGCAATTGTCTGACAAAAGTGAAAAATGTAAATTTCCAATTTCAACCAAACATGCTAGAAATGCTCCAATTGAGCAAATTAGCTTATTGGAGAATATTACAAACGTCTGACAAAAGTGAAAAATGTAAATTTCCAATTTCAACCAAACATGCTAGAAATGCTCCAATTGAGCTAATTAGCTTATTGTGAGAATATTGCAATTGTCTGACAAAAGTGAAAAATGTAAATTTCCAATTTCAACCAAACATGCTAGAAATGCTCCAATTGAGCTAATTAGCTTATTGTGAGAATATTACAAACGTCTGACAAAACTGAAAAATGTAATTTTCCAATTTCAACCAAACATGCCAGAAATGCTCCAATTGAGCTAATTAGCTTATTGTGAGAATTTTACAAACGTCTGACAAAACTGAAAAATGTAAATTTCCAATTTCAACCAAACATGCTAGAAATGCTCCAATTGAGCTAATTAATTTATTGTGAGAATATTGCAATTGTCTGACAAAAGTGAAAAATGTAAATTTCCAATTTCAACCAAACATGCTAGAAATGCTCCAATTGAGCTAATTAGCTTATTGTGAGAATATTACAAACGTCTGACAAAAGTGAAAAATTTAAATTTCCAATTTCAACCAAACATGCTAGAAATGCTCCAATTGAGCTAATTAGCTTATTGTGAGAATATTACAAACGTCTGACAAAACTGAAAAATGTAAATTTCCAATTTCAACCAAACATGCTAGAAATGCTCAAATTGCGCAAATAAGCCTACTGTAGGAATTTTACAAACGTCTGACAAAATTTAAAAATGTAAATTTCCAATTTCAACCAAACATGCTAGAAATGCTCAAATTGCGCAAATAAGCCTACTGTAAGAATTTTACAAACGTCTGACAAAACTGAAAAATGTAAATTTCCAATTTCAACCAAACATGCTAGAAATGCTCCAATTGAGCTAATTAGCTTATTGTGAGAATATTACAAACGTCTGACAAAACTGAAAAATGTAAATTTCCAATTTCAACCAAACATGCTAGAAATGCTCCAATTGAGCTAATTAGCTTATTGTGAGAATATTGCAATTGTCTGACAAAAGTGAAAAATTTAAATTTCCAATTTCAACCAAACATGCTAGAAATGCTCCAATTGAGCTAATTACCTTATTGCGAGAATATTACAAACGTCTTACAAAACTGAAAAATGTAATTTTCCAATTTCAACCAAACATGCTAGAAATGCTCCAATTGAGCTAATTAGCTTATTGTGAGAATATTACAAACGTCTGACAAAACTGAAAAATGTAATTTTCCAATTTCAACCAAACATGCCAGAAATGCTCCAATTGAGCTAATTAGCTTATTGTGAGAATTTTACAAACGTCTGACAAAACTGAAAAATGTAAATTTCCAATTTCAACCAAACATGCTAGAAATGCTCCAATTGAGCTAATTAATTTATTGTGAGAATATTGCAATTGTCTGACAAAAGTGAAAAATGTAAATTTCCAATTTCAACCAAACATGCTAGAAATGCTCCAATTGAGCTAATTAGCTTATTGTGAGAATATTACAAACGTCTGACAAAAGTGAAAAATGTAAATTTCCAATTTCAACCAAACATGCTAGAAATGCTCCAATTGAGCTAATTAGCTTATTGTGAGAATATTGCAATTGTCTGACAAAAGTGAAAAATGTAAATTTCCAATTTCAACCAAACATGCTAGAAATGCTCCAATTGAGCTAATTAGCTTATTGTGAGAATATTACAAACGTCTGACAAAACTGAAAAATGTAATTTTCCAATTTCAACCAAACATGCCAGAAATGCTCCAATTGAGCTAATTAGCTTATTGTGAGAATATTACAAACGTTTGACAAAACTGAAAAATGTAAATTTCCAATTTCAACCAAACATGCTAGAAATGCTCCAATTGAGCTAATTAGTTTATTGTGAGAATATTGCAATTGTCTGACAAAAGTGAAAAATGTAAATTTCCAATTTCAACCAAACATGCTAGAAATGCTCCAATTGAGCTAATTAGCTTATTGTGAGAATATTGCAATTGTCTGACAAAAGTGAAAATGTAAATTTCCAATTTCAACCAAACATGCTAGAAATGCTCCAATTGAGCTAATTAGCTTATTGTGAGAATATTGCAATTGTCTGACAAAAGTGAAAAATGTAAATTTCCAATTTCAACCAAACATGCTAGAAATGCTCCAATTGAGCTAATTAGCTTATTGTGAGAATATTAAAAACGTCTGACAAAACTGAAAAATGTAATTTTCCAATTTCAACCAAACATGCTAGAAATGCTCCAATTGAGCTAATTAGCTTATTGTGAGAATATTACAAACGTCTGACAAAACTGAAAAATGTAAATTTCCAATTTCAACCAAACATGCTAGAAATGCTCAAATTGCGCAAATAAGCCTACTGTAGGAATTTTACAAACGTCTGACAAAACTGAAAAATGTAAATTTCCAATTTCAACCAAACATGCTAGAAATGCTCCAATTGAGCTAATTAGCTTATTGTGAGAATATTACAAACGTCTGACAAAACTGAAAAATGTAAATTTCCAATTTCAACCAAACATGCTAGAAATGCTCCAATTGAGCTAATTAGCTTATTGTGAGAATATTGCAATTGTCTGACAAAAGTGAAAAATTTAAATTTCCAATTTCAACCAAACATGCTAGAAATGCTCCAATTGAGCTAATTACCTTATTGTGAGAATATTACAAACGTCTGACAAAACTGAAAAATGTAATTTTCCAATTTCAACCAAACATGCTAGAAATGCTCCAATTGAGCTAATTAGCTTATTGTGAGAATTTTACAAACGTCTGACAAAACTGAAAAATGTAAATTTCCAATTTCAACCAAACATGCTAGAAATGCTCCAATTGAGCTAATTAATTTATTGTGAGAATATTGCAATTGTCTGACAAAAGTGAAAAATGTAAATTTCCAATTTCAACCAAACATGCTAGAAATGCTCCAATTGAGCTAATTAGCTTATTGTGAGAATATTACAAACGTCTGACAAAAGTGAAAAATTTAAATTTCCAATTTCAACCAAACATGCTAGAAATGCTCCAATTGAGCTAATTAGCTTATTGTGAGAATATTACAAACGTCTGACAAAACTGAAAAATGTAAATTTCCAATTTCAACCAAACATGCTAGAAATGCTCAAATTGCGCAAATAAGCCTACTGTAGGAATTTTACAAACGTCTGACAAAACTTAAAAATGTAAATTTCCAATTTCAACCAAACATGCTAGAAATGCTCAAATTGCGCAAATAAGCCTACTGTAAGAATTTTACAAACGTCTGACAAAAGTGAAAAATGTAAATTTCCAATTTCAACCAAACATGCTAGAAATGCTCCAATTGAGCTAATTAGCTTATTGTGAGAATATTACAAACGTCTGACAAAACTGAAAAATGTAAATTTCCAATTTCAACCAAACATGCTAGAAATGCTCCAATTGAGCTAATTAGCTTATTGTGAGAATATTGCAATTGTCTGACAAAAGTGAAAAATTTAAATTTCCAATTTCAACCAAACATGCTAGAAATGCTCCAATTGAGCTAATTACCTTATTGTGAGAATATTACAAACGTCTTACAAAACTGAAAAATGTAATTTTCCAATTTCAACCAAACATGCTAGAAATGCTCCAATTGAGCTAATTAGCTTATTGTGAGAATATTACAAACGTCTGACAAAACTGAAAAATGTAATTTTCCAATTTCAACCAAACATGCCAGAAATGCTCCAATTGAGCTAATTAGCTTATTGTGAGAATTTTACAAACGTCTGACAAAACTGAAAAATGTAAATTTCCAATTTCAACCAAACATGCTAGAAATGCTCCAATTGAGCTAATTAATTTATTGTGAGAATATTGCAATTGTCTGACAAAAGTGAAAAATGTAAATTTCCAATTTCAACCAAACATGCTAGAAATGCTCCAATTGAGCTAATTAGCTTATTGTGAGAATATTACAAACGTCTGACAAAAGTGAAAAATTTAAATTTCCAATTTCAACCAAACATGCTAGAAATGCTCCAATTGAGCTAATTAGCTTATTGTGAGAATATTACAAACGTCTGACAAAAGTGAAAAATGTAATTTTCCAATTTCAACCAAACATGCTAGAAATGCTCCAATTGAGCTAATTAGCTTATTGTGAGAATATTACAAACGTCTGACAAAACTGAAAAATGTAAATTTTCAATTTCAACCAAACATGCTAGAAATGCTCCAATTGAGCTAATTAGCTTATTGTGAGAATATTGCAATTGTCTGACAAAAGTGAAAAATTTAAATTTCCAATTTCAACCAAACATGCTAGAAATGCTCCAATTGAGCTAATTAGCTTATTGTGAGAATATTACAAACGTCTGACAAAACTGAAAAATGTAATTTTCCAATTTCAACCAAACATGCCAGAAATGCTCCAATTGAGCTAATTAGCTTATTGTGAGAATATTACAAACGTCTGACAAAACTGAAAAATATAAATTTCCAATTTCAACCAAACATGCTAGAAATGCTCCAATTGAGCTAATTAATTTATTGTGAGAATATTGCAATTGTCTGACAAAAGTGAAAAATGTAAATTTCCAATTTCAACCAAACATGCTAGAAATGCTCCAATTGAGCTAATTAGCTTATTGGAGAATATTACAAACGTCTGACAAAAGTGAAAAATGTAAATTTCCAATTTCAACCAAACATGCTAGAAATGCTCCAATTGAGCTAATTAGCTTATTGTGAGAATATTGCAATTGTCTGACAAAAGTGAAAAATGTAAATTTCCAATTTCAACCAAACATGCTAGAAATGCTCCAATTGAGCTAATTAGCTTATTGTGAGAATATTACAAACGTCTGACAAAACTGAAAAATGTAATTTTCCAATTTCAACCAAACATGCCAGAAATGCTCCAATTGAGCTAATTAGCTTATTGTGAGAATATTACAAACGTCTGACAAAACTGAAAAATGTAAATTTCCAATTTCAACCAAACATGCTAGAAATGCTCCAATTGAGCTAATTAGTTTATTGTGAGAATATTGCAATTGTCTGACAAAAGTGAAAAATGTAAATTTCCAATTTCAACCAAACATGCTAGAAATGCTCCAATTGAGCTAATTAGCTTATTGTGAGAATATTGCAATTGTCTGACAAAAGTGAAAAATGTAAATTTCCAATTTCAACCAAACATGCTAGAAATGCTCCAATTGAGCTAATTAGCTTATTGTGAGAATATTGCAATTGTCTGACAAAAGTGAAAAATGTAAATTTCCAATTTCAACCAAACATGCTAGAAATGCTCCAATTGAGCTAATTAGCTTATTGTGAGAATATTAAAAACGTCTGACAAAACTGAAAAATGTAATTTTCCAATTTCAACCAAACATGCTAGAAATGCTCCAATTGAGCTAATTAGCTTATTGTGAGAATATTACAAACGTCTGACAAAACTGAAAAATGTAAATTTCCAATTTCAACCAAACATGCTAGAAATGCTCAAATTGCGCAAATAAGCCTACTGTAGGAATTTTACAAACGTCTGACAAAACTTAAAAATGTAAATTTCCAATTTCAACCAAACATGCTAGAAATGCTCAAATTGCGCAAATAAGCCTACTGTAGGAATTTTACAAACGTCTGACAAAACTGAAAAATGTAAATTTCCAATTTCAACCAAACATGCTAGAAATGCTCCAATTGAGCTAATTAGCTTATTGTGAGAATATTACAAACGTCTGACAAAACTGAAAAATGTAAATTTCCAATTTCAACCAAACATGCTAGAAATGCTCCAATTGAGCTAATTAGCTTATTGTGAGAATATTGCAATTGTCTGACAAAAGTGAAAAATTTAAATTTCCAATTTCAACCAAACATGCTAGAAATGCTCCAATTGAGCTAATTACCTTATTGTGAGAATATTACAAACGTCTGACAAAACTGAAAAATGTAATTTTCCAATTTCAACCAAACATGCTAGAAATGCTCCAATTGAGCTAATTAGCTTATTGTGAGAATATTACAAACGTCTGACAAAACTGAAAAATGTAATTTTCCAATTTCAACCAAACATGCTAGAAATGCTCCAATTGAGCTAATTAGCTTATTGTGAGAATATTGCAATTGTCTGACAAAAGTGAAAAATTTAAATTTCCAATTTCAACCAAACATGCTAGAAATGCTCCAATTGAGCTAATTAGCTTATTGTGAGAATATTACAAACGTCTGACAAAACTGAAAAATGTAATTTTCCAATTTCAACCAAACATGCCAGAATTGCTCCAGTTGAGCTAATTAGCTTATTGTGAGAATATTACAAACGTCTGACAAAACTGAAAAATATAAATTTCCAATTTCAACCAAACATGCTAGAAATGCTCCAATTGAGCTAATTAATTTATTGTGAGAATATTGCAATTGTCTGACAAAAGTGAAAAATGTAAATTTCCAATTTCAACCAAACATGCTAGAAATGCTCCAATTGAGCAAATTAGCTTATTGGAGAATATTACAAACGTCTGACAAAAGTGAAAAATGTAAATTTCCAATTTCAACCAAACATGCTAGAAATGCTCCAATTGAGCTAATTAGCTTATTGTGAGAATATTGCAATTGTCTGACAAAAGTGAAAAATGTAAATTTCCAATTTCAACCAAACATGCTAGAAATGCTCCAATTGAGCTAATTAGCTTATTGTGAGAATATTACAAACGTCTGACAAAACTGAAAAATGTAATTTTCCAATTTCAACCAAACATGCCAGAAATGCTCCAATTGAGCTAATTAGCTTATTGTGAGAATATTACAAACGTTTGACAAAACTGAAAAATGTAAATTTCCAATTTCAACCAAACATGCTAGAAATGCTCCAATTGAGCTAATTAGTTTATTGTGAGAATATTGCAATTGTCTGACAAAAGTGAAAAATGTAAATTTCCAATTTCAACCAAACATGCTAGAAATGCTCCAATTGAGCTAATTAGCTTATTGTGAGAATATTGCAATTGTCTGACAAAAGTGAAAATGTAAATTTCCAATTTCAACCAAACATGCTAGAAATGCTCCAATTGAGCTAATTAGCTTATTGTGAGAATATTGCAATTGTCTGACAAAAGTGAAAAATGTAAATTTCCAATTTCAACCAAACATGCTAGAAATGCTCCAATTGAGCTAATTAGCTTATTGTGAGAATATTAAAAACGTCTGACAAAACTGAAAAATGTAATTTTCCAATTTCAACCAAACATGCTAGAAATGCTCCAATTGAGCTAATTAGCTTATTGTGAGAATATTACAAACGTCTGACAAAACTGAAAAATGTAAATTTCCAATTTCAACCAAACATGCTAGAAATGCTCAAATTGCGCAAATAAGCCTACTGTAGGAATTTTACAAACGTCTGACAAAACTGAAAAATGTAAATTTCCAATTTCAACCAAACATGCTAGAAATGCTCCAATTGAGCTAATTAGCTTATTGTGAGAATATTACAAACGTCTGACAAAACTGAAAAATGTAAATTTCCAATTTCAACCAAACATGCTAGAAATGCTCCAATTGAGCTAATTAGCTTATTGTGAGAATATTGCAATTGTCTGACAAAAGTGAAAAATTTAAATTTCCAATTTCAACCAAACATGCTAGAAATGCTCCAATTGAGCTAATTACCTTATTGTGAGAATATTACAAACGTCTGACAAAACTGAAAAATGTAATTTTCCAATTTCAACCAAACATGCTAGAAATGCTCCAATTGAGCTAATTAGCTTATTGTGAGAATTTTACAAACGTCTGACAAAACTGAAAAATGTAAATTTCCAATTTCAACCAAACATGCTAGAAATGCTCCAATTGAGCTAATTAATTTATTGTGAGAATATTGCAATTGTCTGACAAAAGTGAAAAATGTAAATTTCCAATTTCAACCAAACATGCTAGAAATGCTCCAATTGAGCTAATTAGCTTATTGTGAGAATATTACAAACGTCTGACAAAAGTGAAAAATTTAAATTTCCAATTTCAACCAAACATGCTAGAAATGCTCCAATTGAGCTAATTAGCTTATTGTGAGAATATTACAAACGTCTGACAAAACTGAAAAATGTAAATTTCCAATTTCAACCAAACATGCTAGAAATGCTCAAATTGCGCAAATAAGCCTACTGTAGGAATTTTACAAACGTCTGACAAAACTTAAAAATGTAAATTTCCAATTTCAACCAAACATGCTAGAAATGCTCAAATTGCGCAAATAAGCCTACTGTAAGAATTTTACAAACGTCTGACAAAACTGAAAAATGTAAATTTCCAATTTCAACCAAACATGCTAGAAATGCTCCAATTGAGCTAATTAGCTTATTGTGAGAATATTACAAACGTCTGACAAAACTGAAAAATGTAAATTTCCAATTTCAACCAAACATGCTAGAAATGCTCCAATTGAGCTAATTAGCTTATTGTGAGAATATTGCAATTGTCTGACAAAAGTGAAAAATTTAAATTTCCAATTTCAACCAAACATGCTAGAAATGCTCCAATTGAGCTAATTACCTTATTGTGAGAATATTACAAACGTCTTACAAAACTGAAAAATGTAATTTTCCAATTTCAACCAAACATGCTAGAAATGCTCCAATTGAGCTAATTAGCTTATTGTGAGAATATTACAAACGTCTGACAAAACTGAAAAATGTAATTTTCCAATTTCAACCAAACATGCCAGAAATGCTCCAATTGAGCTAATTAGCTTATTGTGAGAATTTTACAAACGTCTGACAAAACTGAAAAATGTAAATTTCCAATTTCAACCAAACATGCTAGAAATGCTCCAATTGAGCTAATTAATTTATTGTGAGAATATTGCAATTGTCTGACAAAAGTGAAAAATGTAAATTTCCAATTTCAACCAAACATGCTAGAAATGCTCCAATTGAGCTAATTAGCTTATTGTGAGAATATTACAAACGTCTGACAAAAGTGAAAAATTTAAATTTCCAATTTCAACCAAACATGCTAGAAATGCTCCAATTGAGCTAATTAGCTTATTGTGAGAATATTACAAACGTCTGACAAAACTGAAAAATGTAATTTTCCAATTTCAACCAAACATGCTAGAAATGCTCCAATTGAGCTAATTAGCTTATTGTGAGAATATTACAAACGTCTGACAAAACTGAAAAATGTAAATTTTCAATTTCAACCAAACATGCTAGAAATGCTCCAATTGAGCTAATTAGCTTATTGTGAGAATATTGCAATTGTCTGACAAAAGTGAAAAATTTAAATTTCCAATTTCAACCAAACATGCTAGAAATGCTCCAATTGAGCTAATTAGCTTATTGTGAGAATATTACAAACGTCTGACAAAACTGAAAAATGTAATTTTCCAATTTCAACCAAACATGCCAGAAATGCTCCAATTGAGCTAATTAGCTTATTGTGAGAATATTACAAACGTCTGACAAAACTGAAAAATATAAATTTCCAATTTCAACCAAACATGCTAGAAATGCTCCAATTGAGCTAATTAATTTATTGTGAGAATATTGCAATTGTCTGACAAAAGTGAAAAATGTAAATTTCCAATTTCAACCAAACATGCTAGAAATGCTCCAATTGAGCTAATTAGCTTATTGGAGAATATTACAAACGTCTGACAAAAGTGAAAAATGTAAATTTCCAATTTCAACCAAACATGCTAGAAATGCTCCAATTGAGCTAATTAGCTTATTGTGAGAATATTGCAATTGTCTGACAAAAGTGAAAAATGTAAATTTCCAATTTCAACCAAACATGCTAGAAATGCTCCAATTGAGCTAATTAGCTTATTGTGAGAATATTACAAACGTCTGACAAAACTGAAAAATGTAATTTTCCAATTTCAACCAAACATGCCAGAAATGCTCCAATTGAGCTAATTAGCTTATTGTGAGAATATTACAAACGTCTGACAAAACTGAAAAATGTAAATTTCCAATTTCAACCAAACATGCTAGAAATGCTCCAATTGAGCTAATTAGTTTATTGTGAGAATATTGCAATTGTCTGACAAAAGTGAAAAATGTAAATTTCCAATTTCAACCAAACATGCTAGAAATGCTCCAATTGAGCTAATTAGCTTATTGTGAGAATATTGCAATTGTCTGACAAAAGTGAAAAATGTAAATTTCCAATTTCAACCAAACATGCTAGAAATGCTCCAATTGAGCTAATTAGCTTATTGTGAGAATATTGCAATTGTCTGACAAAAGTGAAAAATGTAAATTTCCAATTTCAACCAAACATGCTAGAAATGCTCCAATTGAGCTAATTAGCTTATTGTGAGAATATTAAAAACGTCTGACAAAACTGAAAAATGTAATTTTCCAATTTCAACCAAACATGCTAGAAATGCTCCAATTGAGCTAATTAGCTTATTGTGAGAATATTACAAACGTCTGACAAAACTGAAAAATGTAAATTTCCAATTTCAACCAAACATGCTAGAAATGCTCAAATTGCGCAAATAAGCCTACTGTAGGAATTTTACAAACGTCTGACAAAACTTAAAAATGTAAATTTCCAATTTCAACCAAACATGCTAGAAATGCTCAAATTGCGCAAATAAGCCTACTGTAGGAATTTTACAAACGTCTGACAAAACTGAAAAATGTAAATTTCCAATTTCAACCAAACATGCTAGAAATGCTCCAATTGAGCTAATTAGCTTATTGTGAGAATATTACAAACGTCTGACAAAACTGAAAAATGTAAATTTCCAATTTCAACCAAACATGCTAGAAATGCTCCAATTGAGCTAATTAGCTTATTGTGAGAATATTGCAATTGTCTGACAAAAGTGAAAAATTTAAATTTCCAATTTCAACCAAACATGCTAGAAATGCTCCAATTGAGCTAATTACCTTATTGTGAGAATATTACAAACGTCTGACAAAACTGAAAAATGTAATTTTCCAATTTCAACCAAACATGCTAGAAATGCTCCAATTGAGCTAATTAGCTTATTGTGAGAATATTACAAACGTCTGACAAAACTGAAAAATGTAATTTTCCAATTTCAACCAAACATGCCAGAAATGCTCCAATTGAGCTAATTAGCTTATTGTGAGAATATTACAAACGTCTGACAAAACTGAAAAATGTAAATTTCCAATTTCAACCAAACATGCTAGAAATGCTCTAATTGAGCTAATTAATTTATTGTGAGAATATTGCAATTGTCTGACAAAAGTGAAAAATGTAAATTTCCAATTTCAACCAAACATGCTAGAAATGCTCCAATTGAGCTAATTAGCTTATTGTGAGAATATTGCAATTGTCTGACAAAAGTGAAAAATTTAAATTTCCAATTTCAACCAAACATGCTAGAAATGCTCCAATTGAGCTAATTAGCTTATTGTGAGAATATTACAAACGTCTGACAAAACTGAAAAATGTAAATTTCCAATTTCAACCAAACATGCTAGAAATGCTCCAATTGAGCTAATTAGCTTATTGTGAGAATATTGCAATTGTCTGACAAAAGTGAAAAATTTAAATTTCCAATTTCAACCAAACATGCTAGAAATGCTCCAATTGAGCTAATTACCTTATTGTGAGAATATTACAAACGTCTGACAAAACTGAAAAATGTAATTTTCCAATTTCAACCAAACATGCTAGAAATGCTCCAATTGAGCTAATTAGCTTATTGTGAGAATTTTACAAACGTCTGACAAAACTGAAAAATGTAAATTTCCAATTTCAACCAAACATGCTAGAAATGCTCCAATTGAGCTAATTAATTTATTGTGAGAATATTGCAATTGTCTGACAAAAGTGAAAAATGTAAATTTCCAATTTCAACCAAACATGCTAGAAATGCTCCAATTGAGCTAATTAGCTTATTGTGAGAATATTACAAACGTCTGACAAAAGTGAAAAATTTAAATTTCCAATTTCAACCAAACATGCTAGAAATGCTCCAATTGAGCTAATTAGCTTATTGTGAGAATATTACAAACGTCTGACAAAACTGAAAAATGTAAATTTCCAATTTCAACCAAACATGCTAGAAATGCTCAAATTGCGCAAATAAGCCTACTGTAGGAATTTTACAAACGTCTGACAAAACTTAAAAATGTAAATTTCCAATTTCAACCAAACATGCTAGAAATGCTCAAATTGCGCAAATAAGCCTACTGTAAGAATTTTACAAACGTCTGACAAAACTGAAAAATGTAAATTTCCAATTTCAACCAAACATGCTAGAAATGCTCCAATTGAGCTAATTAGCTTATTGTGAGAATATTGCAATTGTCTGACAAAAGTGAAAAATGTAAATTTCCAATTTCAACCAAACATGCTAGAAATGCTCCAATTGAGCTAATTAGCTTATTGTGAGAATATTACAAACGTCTGACAAAACTGAAAAATGTAAATTTCCAATTTCAACCAAACATGCTAGAAATGCTCCAATTGAGCTAATTAGCTTATTGTGAGAATATTGCAATTGTCTGACAAAAGTGAAAAATTTAAATTTCCAATTTCAACCAAACATGCTAGAAATGCTCCAATTGAGCTAATTACCTTATTGTGAGAATATTACAAACGTCTGACAAAACTGAAAAATGTAATTTTCCAATTTCAACCAAACATGCTAGAAATGCTCCAATTGAGCTAATTAGCTTATTGTGAGAATATTACAAACGTCTGACAAAACTGAAAAATGTAATTTTCCAATTTCAACCAAACATGCCAGAAATGCTCCAATTGAGCTAATTAGCTTATTGTGAGAATATTACAAACGTCTGACAAAACTGAAAAATGTAAATTTCCAATTTCAACCAAACATGCTAGAAATGCTCTAATTGAGCTAATTAATTTATTGTGAGAATATTGCAATTGTCTGACAAAAGTGAAAAATGTAAATTTCCAATTTCAACCAAACATGCTAGAAATGCTCCAATTGAGCTAATTAGCTTATTGTGAGAATATTGCAATTGTCTGACAAAAGTGAAAAATTTAAATTTCCAATTTCAACCAAACATGCTAGAAATGCTCCAATTGAGCTAATTAGCTTATTGTGAGAATATTACAAACGTCTGACAAAACTGAAAAATGTAAATTTCCAATTTCAACCAAACATGCTAGAAATGCTCCAATTGAGCTAATTAGCTTATTGTGAGAATATTGCAATTGTCTGACAAAAGTGAAAAATTTAAATTTCCAATTTCAACCAAACATGCTAGAAATGCTCCAATTGAGCTAATTACCTTATTGTGAGAATATTACAAACGTCTGACAAAACTGAAAAATGTAATTTTCCAATTTCAACCAAACATGCTAGAAATGCTCCAATTGAGCTAATTAGCTTATTGTGAGAATATTACAAACGTCTGACAAAACTGAAAAATGTAAATTTCCAATTTCAACCAAACATGCTAGAAATGCTCAAATTGCGCAAATAAGCCTACTGTAGGAATTTTACAAACGTCTGACAAAACTTAAAAATGTAAATTTCCAATTTCAACCAAACATGCTAGAAATGCTCAAATTGCGCAAATAAGCCTACTGTAGGAATTTTACAAACGTCTGACAAAACTGAAAAATGTAAATTTCCAATTTCAACCAAACATGCTAGAAATGCTCCAATTGAGCTAATTAGCTTATTGTGAGAATATTACAAACGTCTGACAAAACTGAAAAATGTAAATTTCCAATTTCAACCAAACATGCTAGAAATGCTCCAATTGAGCTAATTAGCTTATTGTGAGAATATTGCAATTGTCTGACAAAAGTGAAAAATTTAAATTTCCAATTTCAACCAAACATGCTAGAAATGCTCCAATTGAGCTAATTACCTTATTGTGAGAATATTACAAACGTCTGACAAAACTGAAAAATGTAATTTTCCAATTTCAACCAAACATGCTAGAAATGCTCCAATTGAGCTAATTAGCTTATTGTGAGAATATTACAAACGTCTGACAAAACTGAAAAATGTAATTTTCCAATTTCAACCAAACATGCCAGAAATGCTCCAATTGAGCTAATTAGCTTATTGTGAGAATATTACAAACGTCTGACAAAACTGAAAAATGTAAATTTCCAATTTCAACCAAACATGCTAGAAATGCTCTAATTGAGCTAATTAATTTATTGTGAGAATATTGCAATTGTCTGACAAAAGTGAAAAATGTAAATTTCCAATTTCAACCAAACATGCTAGAAATGCTCCAATTGAGCTAATTAGCTTATTGTGAGAATATTGCAATTGTCTGACAAAAGTGAAAAATTTAAATTTCCAATTTCAACCAAACATGCTAGAAATGCTCCAATTGAGCTAATTAGCTTATTGTGAGAATATTACAAACGTCTGACAAAACTGAAAAATGTAAATTTCCAATTTCAACCAAACATGCTAGAAATGCTCCAATTGAGCTAATTAGCTTATTGTGAGAATATTGCAATTGTCTGACAAAAGTGAAAAATTTAAATTTCCAATTTCAACCAAACATGCTAGAAATGCTCCAATTGAGCTAATTAGCTTATTGTGAGAATATTACAAACGTCTGACAAAACTGAAAAATGTAATTTTCCAATTTCAACCAAACATGCTAGAAATGCTCCAATTGAGCTAATTAGCTTATTGTGAGAATTTTACAAACGTCTGACAAAACTGAAAAATGTAAATTTCCAATTTCAACCAAACATGCTAGAAATGCTCCAATTGAGCTAATTAATTTATTGTGAGAATATTGCAATTGTCTGACAAAAGTGAAAAATGTAAATTTCCAATTTCAACCAAACATGCTAGAAATGCTCCAATTGAGCTAATTAGCTTATTGTGAGAATATTACAAATGTCTGACAAAAGTGAAAAATTTAAATTTCCAATTTCAACCAAACATGCTAGAAATGCTCCAATTGAGCTAATTAGCTTATTGTGAGAATATTACAAACGTCTGACAAAACTGAAAAATGTAAATTTCCAATTTCAACCAAACATGCTAGAAATGCTCAAATTGCGCAAATAAGCCTACTGTAGGAATTTTACAAACGTCTGACAAAACTTAAAAATGTAAATTTCCAATTTCAACCAAACATGCTAGAAATGCTCAAATTGCGCAAATAAGCCTACTGTAAGAATTTTACAAACGTCTGACAAAACTGAAAAATGTAAATTTCCAATTTCAACCAAACATGCTAGAAATGCTCCAATTGAGCTAATTAGCTTATTGTGGGAATATTACAAACGTCTGACAAAACTGAAAAATGTAAATTTCCAATTTCAACCAAACATGCTAGAAATGCTCCAATTGAGCTAATTAGCTTATTGTGAGAATATTGCAATTGTCTGACAAAAGTGAAAAATTTAAATTTCCAATTTCAACCAAACATGCTAGAAATGCTCCAATTGAGCTAATTACCTTATTGTGAGAATATTACAAACGTCTTACAAAACTGAAAAATGTAATTTTCCAATTTCAACCAAACATGCTAGAAATGCTCCAATTGAGCTAATTAGCTTATTGTGAGAATATTACAAACGTCTGACAAAACTGAAAAATGTAATTTTCCAATTTCAACCAAACATGCCAGAAATGCTCCAATTGAGCTAATTAGCATATTGTGAGAATTTTACAAACGTCTGACAAAACTGAAAAATGTAAATTTCCAATTTCAACCAAACATGCTAGAAATGCTCCAATTGAGCTAATTAATTTATTGTGAGAATATTGCAATTGTCTGACAAAAGTGAAAAATGTAAATTTCCAATTTCAACCAAACATGCTAGAAATGCTCCAATTGAGCTAATTAGCTTATTGTGAGAATATTACAAACGTCTGACAAAAGTGAAAAATTTAAATTTCCAATTTCAACCAAACATGCTAGAAATGCTCCAATTGAGCTAATTAGCTTATTGTGAGAATATTACAAACGTCTGACAAAACTGAAAAATGTAATTTTCCAATTTCAACCAAACATGCTAGAAATGCTCCAATTGAGCTAATTAGCTTATTGTGAGAATATTACAAACGTCTGACAAAACTGAAAAATGTAAATTTTCAATTTCAACCAAACATGCTAGAAATGCTCCAATTGAGCTAATTAGCTTATTGTGAGAATATTGCAATTGTCTGACAAAAGTGAAAAATTTAAATTTCCAATTTCAACCAAACATGCTAGAAATGCTCCAATTGAGCTAATTAGCTTATTGTGAGAATATTACAAACGTCTGACAAAACTGAAAAATGTAATTTTCCAATTTCAACCAAACATGCCAGAAATGCTCCAATTGAGCTAATTAGCTTATTGTGAGAATATTACAAACGTCTGACAAAACTGAAAAATATAAATTTCCAATTTCAACCAAACATGCTAGAAATGCTCCAATTGAGCTAATTAATTTATTGTGAGAATATTGCAATTGTCTGACAAAAGTGAAAAATGTAAATTTCCAATTTCAACCAAACATGCTAGAAATGCTCCAATTGAGCTAATTAGCTTATTGGAGAATATTACAAACGTCTGACAAAAGTGAAAAATGTAAATTTCCAATTTCAACCAAACATGCTAGAAATGCTCCAATTGAGCTAATTAGCTTATTGTGAGAATATTGCAATTGTCTGACAAAAGTGAAAAATGTAAATTTCCAATTTCAACCAAACATGCTAGAAATGCTCCAATTGAGCTAATTAGCTTATTGTGAGAATATTACAAACGTCTGACAAAACTGAAAAATGTAATTTTCCAATTTCAACCAAACATGCCGGAAATGCTCCAATTGAGCTAATTAGCTTATTGTGAGAATATTACAAACGTCTGACAAAACTGAAAAATGTAAATTTCCAATTTCAACCAAACATGCTAGAAATGCTCCAATTGAGCTAATTAGTTTATTGTGAGAATATTGCAATTGTCTGACAAAAGTGAAAAATGTAAATTTCCAATTTCAACCAAACATGCTAGAAATGCTCCAATTGAGCTAATTAGCTTATTGTGAGAATATTGCAATTGTCTGACAAAAGTGAAAAATGTAAATTTCCAATTTCAACCAAACATGCTAGAAATGCTCCAATTGAGCTAATTAGCTTATTGTGAGAATATTGCAATTGTCTGACAAAAGTGAAAAATGTAAATTTCCAATTTCAACCAAACATGCTAGAAATGCTCCAATTGAGCTAATTAGCTTATTGTGAGAATATTAAAAACGTCTGACAAAACTGAAAAATGTAATTTTCCAATTTCAACCAAACATGCTAGAAATGCTCCAATTGAGCTAATTAGCTTATTGTGAGAATATTACAAACGTCTGACAAAACTGAAAAATGTAAATTTCCAATTTCAACCAAACATGCTAGAAATGCTCAAATTGCGCAAATAAGCCTACTGTAGGAATTTTACAAACGTCTGACAAAACTTAAAAATGTAAATTTCCAATTTCAACCAAACATGCTAGAAATGCTCAAATTGCGCAAATAAGCCTACTGTAGGAATTTTACAAACGTCTGACAAAACTGAAAAATGTAAATTTCCAATTTCAACCAAACATGCTAGAAATGCTCCAATTGAGCTAATTAGCTTATTGTGAGAATATTACAAACGTCTGACAAAACTGAAAAATGTAAATTTCCAATTTCAACCAAACATGCTAGAAATGCTCCAATTGAGCTAATTAGCTTATTGTGAGAATATTGCAATTGTCTGACAAAAGTGAAAAATTTAAATTTCCAATTTCAACCAAACATGCTAGAAATGCTCCAATTGAGCTAATTACCTTATTGTGAGAATATTACAAACGTCTGACAAAACTGAAAAATGTAATTTTCCAATTTCAACCAAACATGCTAGAAATGCTCCAATTGAGCTAATTAGCTTATTGTGAGAATATTACAAACGTCTGACAAAACTGAAAAATGTAATTTTCCAATTTCAACCAAACATGCCAGAAATGCTCCAATTGAGCTAATTAGCTTATTGTGAGAATATTACAAACGTCTGACAAAACTGAAAAATGTAAATTTCCAATTTCAACCAAACATGCTAGAAATGCTCTAATTGAGCTAATTAATTTATTGTGAGAATATTGCAATTGTCTGACAAAAGTGAAAAATGTAAATTTCCAATTTCAACCAAACATGCTAGAAATGCTCCAATTGAGCTAATTAGCTTATTGTGAGATTATTACAAACGTCTGACAAAAGTGAAAAATGTAAATTTCCAATTTCAACCAAACATGCCAGAAATGCTCCAATTGAGCTAATTAGCTTATTGTGAGAATATTACAAACGTCTGACAAAACTGAAAAATGTAAATTTCCAATTTCAACCAAACATGCTAGAAGTGCTCCAATTGAGCTAATTAATTTATTGTGAGAATATTGCAATTGTCTGACAAAAGTGAAAAATGTAAATTTCCAATTTCAACCAAACATGCTAGAAATGCTCCAATTGAGCTAATTAGCTTATTGTGAGAATATTACAAACGTCTTACAAAACTGAAAAATGTAATTTTCCAATTTCAACCAAACATGCTAGAAATGCTCCAATTGAGCTAATTAGCTTATTGTGAGAATATTACAAACGTCTGACAAAACTGAAAAATGTAATTTTCCAATTTCAACCAAACATGCCAGAAATGCTCCAATTGAGCTAATTAGCATATTGTGAGAATTTTACAAACGTCTGACAAAACTGAAAAATGTAAATTTCCAATTTCAACCAAACATGCTAGAAATGCTCCAATTGAGCTAATTAATTTATTGTGAGAATATTGCAATTGTCTGACAAAAGTGAAAAATGTAAATTTCCAATTTCAACCAAACATGCTAGAAATGCTCCAATTGAGCTAATTAGCTTATTGTGAGAATATTACAAACGTCTGACAAAAGTGAAAAATTTAAATTTCCAATTTCAACCAAACATGCTAGAAATGCTCCAATTGAGCTAATTAGCTTATTGTGAGAATATTACAAACGTCTGACAAAACTGAAAAATGTAATTTTCCAATTTCAACCAAACATGCTAGAAATGCTCCAATTGAGCTAATTAGCTTATTGTGAGAATATTACAAACGTCTGACAAAACTGAAAAATGTAAATTTTCAATTTCAACCAAACATGCTAGAAATGCTCCAATTGAGCTAATTAGCTTATTGTGAGAATATTGCAATTGTCTGACAAAAGTGAAAAATTTAAATTTCCAATTTCAACCAAACATGCTAGAAATGCTCCAATTGAGCTAATTAGCTTATTGTGAGAATATTACAAACGTCTGACAAAACTGAAAAATGTAATTTTCCAATTTCAACCAAACATGCCAGAAATGCTCCAATTGAGCTAATTAGCTTATTGTGAGAATATTACAAACGTCTGACAAAACTGAAAAATATAAATTTCCAATTTCAACCAAACATGCTAGAAATGCTCCAATTGAGCTAATTAATTTATTGTGAGAATATTGCAATTGTCTGACAAAAGTGAAAAATGTAAATTTCCAATTTCAACCAAACATGCTAGAAATGCTCCAATTGAGCTAATTAGCTTATTGGAGAATATTACAAACGTCTGACAAAAGTGAAAAATGTAAATTTCCAATTTCAACCAAACATGCTAGAAATGCTCCAATTGAGCTAATTAGCTTATTGTGAGAATATTGCAATTGTCTGACAAAAGTGAAAAATGTAAATTTCCAATTTCAACCAAACATGCTAGAAATGCTCCAATTGAGCTAATTAGCTTATTGTGAGAATATTACAAACGTCTGACAAAACTGAAAAATGTAATTTTCCAATTTCAACCAAACATGCCGGAAATGCTCCAATTGAGCTAATTAGCTTATTGTGAGAATATTACAAACGTCTGACAAAACTGAAAAATGTAAATTTCCAATTTCAACCAAACATGCTAGAAATGCTCCAATTGAGCTAATTAGTTTATTGTGAGAATATTGCAATTGTCTGACAAAAGTGAAAAATGTAAATTTCCAATTTCAACCAAACATGCTAGAAATGCTCCAATTGAGCTAATTAGCTTATTGTGAGAATATTGCAATTGTCTGACAAAAGTGAAAAATGTAAATTTCCAATTTCAACCAAACATGCTAGAAATGCTCCAATTGAGCTAATTAGCTTATTGTGAGAATATTGCAATTGTCTGACAAAAGTGAAAAATGTAAATTTCCAATTTCAACCAAACATGCTAGAAATGCTCCAATTGAGCTAATTAGCTTATTGTGAGAATATTAAAAACGTCTGACAAAACTGAAAAATGTAATTTTCCAATTTCAACCAAACATGCTAGAAATGCTCCAATTGAGCTAATTAGCTTATTGTGAGAATATTGCAATTGTCTGACAAAAGTGAAAAATTTAAATTTCCAATTTCAACCAAACATGCTAGAAATGCTCCAATTGAGCTAATTACCTTATTGTGAGAATATTACAAACGTCTGACAAAACTGAAAAATGTAATTTTCCAATTTCAACCAAACATGCTAGAAATGCTCCAATTGAGCTAATTAGCTTATTGTGAGAATATTACAAACGTCTGACAAAACTGAAAAATGTAATTTTCCAATTTCAACCAAACATGCCAGAAATGCTCCAATTGAGCTAATTAGCTTATTGTGAGAATATTACAAACGTCTGACAAAACTGAAAAATGTAAATTTCCAATTTCAACCAAACATGCTAGAAATGCTCTAATTGAGCTAATTAATTTATTGTGAGAATATTGCAATTGTCTGACAAAAGTGAAAAATGTAAATTTCCAATTTCAACCAAACATGCTAGAAATGCTCCAATTGAGCTAATTAGCTTATTGTGAGATTATTACAAACGTCTGACAAAAGTGAAAAATGTAAATTTCCAATTTCAACCAAACATGCCAGAAATGCTCCAATTGAGCTAATTAGCTTATTGTGAGAATATTACAAACGTCTGACAAAACTGAAAAATGTAAATTTCCAATTTCAACCAAACATGCTAGAAGTGCTCCAATTGAGCTAATTAATTTATTGTGAGAATATTGCAATTGTCTGACAAAAGTGAAAAATGTAAATTTCCAATTTCAACCAAACATGCTAGAAATGCTCCAATTGAGCTAATTAGCTTATTGTGAGAATATTACAAACGTCTGACAAAACTGAAAAATGTAAATTTCCAATTTCAACCAAACATGCTAGAAATGCTCCAATTGAGCTAATTAGCTTATTGTGAGAATATTGCAATTGTCTGACAAAAGTGAAAAGTTTAAATTTCCAATTTCAACCAAACATGCTAGAAATGCTCCAATTGAGCTAATTACCTTATTGTGAGAATATTACAAACGTCTTACAAAACTGAAAAATGTAATTTTCCAATTTCAACCAAACATGCTAGAAATGCTCCAATTGAGCTAATTAGCTTATTGTGAGAATTTTACAAACGTCTGACAAAACTGAAAAATGTAAATTTCCAATTTCAACCAAACATGCTAGAAATGCTCCAATTGAGCTAATTAGCTTATTGTGAGAATATTGCAATTGTCTGACAAAAGTGAAAAATTTAAATTTCCAATTTCAACCAAACATGCTAGAAATGCTCCAATTGAGCTAATTAGCTTATTGTGAGAATATTACAAACGTCTGACAAAACTGAAAAATGTAATTTTCCAATTTCAACCAAACATGCCAGAAATGCTCCAATTGAGCTAATTAGCTTATTGTGAGAATATTACAAACGTCTGACAAAACTGAAAAATGTAAATTTCCAATTTCAACCAAACATGCTAGAAATGCTCCAATTGAGCTAATTAGTTTATTGTGAGAATATTGCAATTGTCTGACAAAAGTGAAAAATGTAAATTTCCAATTTCAACCAAACATGCTAGAAATGCTCCAATTGAGCTAATTAGCTTATTGTGAGAATATTGCAATTGTCTGATAAAAGTGAAAAATGTAAATTTCCAATTTCAACCAAACATGCTAGAAATGCTCCAATTGAGCTAATTAGCTTATTGTGAGAATATTGCAATTGTCTGACAAAAGTGAAAAATGTAAATTTCCAATTTCAACCAAACATGCTAGAAATGCTCCAATTGAGCTAATTAGCTTATTGTGAGAATATTAAAAACGTCTGACAAAACTGAAAAATGTAATTTTCCAATTTCAACCAAACATGCTAGAAATGCTCCAATTGAGCTAATTAGCTTATTGTGAGAATATTACAAACGTCTGACAAAACTGAAAAATGTAAATTTCCAATTTCAACCAAACATGCTACAAATGCTCAAATTGCGCAAATAAGCCTACTGTAGGAATTTTACAAACGTCTGACAAAACTTAAAAATGTAAATTTCCAATTTCAACCAAACATGCTAGAAATGCTCAAATTGCGCAAATAAGCCTACTGTAGGAATTTTACAAACGTCTGACAAAACTGAAAGATGTAAATTTCCAATTTCAACCAAACATGCTAGAAATGCTCCAATTGAGCTAATTAGCTTATTGTGAGAATATTACAAACGTCTGACAAAACTGAAAAATGTAAATTTCCAATTTCAACCAAACATGCTAGAAATGCTCCAATTGAGCTAATTAGCTTATTGTGAGAATATTGCAATTGTCTGACAAAAGTGAAAAATTTAAATTTCCAATTTCAACCAAACATGCTAGAAATGCTCCAATTGAGCTAATTACCTTATTGTGAGAATATTACAAACGTCTGACAAAACTGAAAAATGTAATTTTCCAATTTCAACCAAACATGCTAGAAATGCTCCAATTGAGCTAATTAGCTTATTGTGAGAATATTACAAACGTCTGACAAAACTGAAAAATGTAATTTTCCAATTTCAACCAAACATGCCAGAAATGCTCCAATTGAGCTAATTAGCTTATTGTGAGAATATTACAAACGTCTGACAAAACTGAAAAATGTAAATTTCCAATTTCAACCAAACATGCTAGAAATGCTCCAATTGAGCTAATTAATTTATTGTGAGAATATTGCAATTGTCTGACAAAAGTGAAAAATGTAAATTTCCAATTTCAACCAAACATGCTAGAAATGCTCCAATTGAGCTAATTAGCTTATTGTGAGAATATTACAAACGTCTGACAAAAGTGAAAAATGTAAATTTCCAATTTCAACCAAACATGCCAGAAATGCTCCAATTGAGCTAATTAGCTTATTGTGAGAATATTACAAACGTCTGACAAAACTGAAAAATGTAAATTTCCAATTTCAACCAAACATGCTAGAAGTGCTCCAATTGAGCTAATTAATTTATTGTGAGAATATTGCAATTGTCTGACAAAAGTGAAAAATGTAAATTTCCAATTTCAACCAAACATGCTAGAAATGCTCCAATTGAGCTAATTAGCTTATTGTGAGAATATTACAAACCTCTGACAAAAGTGAAAAATGTAAATTTCCAATTTCAACCAAACATGCTAGAAATGCTCCAATTGAGCTAATTAGCTTATTGTGAGAATATTACAAACGTCTGACAACACTGAAAAATTTAAAGTTCCAATTTCAACCAAACATGCTAGAAATGCTCCAATTGAGCTAATTAGCTTATTGTGAGAATATTACAAACGTCTGACAAAGCTGAAAATTGTAAATTTCCAATTTCAACCAAACATGCTAGAAATGCTCCAATTGAGCTAATTAGCTTATTGTGAGAATGTTGCAATTGTCTGACAAAAGTGAAAAATGTAAATTTCCAATTTCAACCAAACATGCTAGAAATGCTCCAATTGAGCTAATTAGCTTATTGTGAGAATATTACAAACGTCTGACAAAACTGAAAAATGTAATTTTCCAATTTCAACCAAACATGCTAGAAATGCTCCAATTGAGCTAATTAGCTTATTGTGAGAATATTACAAACGTCTGACAAAACTGAAAAATGTAATTTTCCAATTTCAACCAAACATGCCAGAAATGCTCCAATTGAGCTAATTAGCTTATTGTGAGAATATTACAAACGTCTGACAAAACTGAAAAATGTAAATTTCCAATTTCAACCAAACATGCTAGAAATGCTCCAATTGAGCTAATTAGTTTATTGTGAGAATATTGCAATTGTCTGACAAAAGTGAAAAATGTAAACTTCCAATTTCAACCAAACATGCTAGAAATGCTCCAATTGAGCTAATTAGCTTATTGTGAGAATATTACAAACTTCTGACAAAAGTGAAAAATGTAATTTTCCAATTTCAACCAAACATGCTAGAAATGCTCCAATTGAGCTAATTAGCTTATTGGAGAATATCACAAACGTCTGACAAAAGTGAAAAATGTAAATTTCCAATTTCAACCAAACATGCTAGAAATGCTCCAATTGAGCTAATTAGCTTATTGTGAGAATATTACAAACGTCTGACAAAGCTGAAAATTGTAAATTTCCAATTTCAACCAAACGTGCTAGAAATGCTCCAATTGAGCTAATTAGCTTATTGTGAGAATGTTGCAATTGTCTGACAAAAGTGAAAAATGTAAATTTCCAATTTCAACCAAACATGCTAGAAATGCTCCAATTGAGCTAATTAGCTTATTGTGAGAATATTACAAACGTCTGACAAAACTGAAAAATGTAAATTTCCAATTTCAACCAAACATGCTAGAAATGCTCAAATTGCGCAAATAAGCCTACTGTAGGAATTTTACAAACGTCTGACAAAACTGAAAAATGTAAATTTCCAATTTCAACCAAACATGCTAGAAATGCTCCAATTGAGCTAATTAGCTTATTGTGAGAATATTGCAATTGTCTGACAAAAGTGAAAAATGTAAATTTCCAATTTCAACCAAACATGCTAGAAATGCTCCAATTGAGCTAATTAGCTTATTGTGAGAATATTACAAACGTCTGACAAAAGTGAAAAATGTAAATTTCCAATTTCAACCAAACATGCTAGAAATGCTCCAATTGAGCTAATTAGCTTATTGGAGAATATTACAAACGTCTGACAAAAGTGAAAAATGTAAATTTCCAATTTCAACCAAACATGCTAGAAATGCTCCAATTGAGCTAATTAGCTTATTGTGAGAATATTAAAAACGTCTGACAAAACTGAAAAATGTAATTTTCCAATTTCAACCAAACATGCTAGAAATGCTCCAATTGAGCTAATTAGCTCATTGTGAGAATATTGCAATTGTCTGACAAAAGTGAAAAATGTAAATTTCCAATTTCAACCAAACATGCTAGAAATGCTCCAATTGAGCTAATTAGCTTATTGTGAGAATATTACAACTGTCTGACAACACTGAAAAATTCAAATTTCCAATTTCAACCAAACATGCTAGAAATGCTCCAATTGAGCTAATTAGCTTATTGTGAGAATATTGCAATTGTCTGACAACACTGAAAATTTTAAATTTCCAATTTCAACCAAACATGCTAGAAATGCTCCAATTGAGCTAATTAGCTTATTGTGAGAATATTGCAATTGTCTGACAAAAGTGAAAAATGTAAATTTCCAATTTCAACCAAACATGCTAGAAATGCTCCAATTGAGCTAATTAGCTTATTATGAGAATATTACAAACGTCTGACAAAACTGAAAAATGTAATTTTCCAATTTCAACCAAACATGCTAGAAATGCTCCAATTGAGCTAATTAGCTCATTGTGAGAATATTACAAATGTCTGACAAAACTGAAAAATGTAAATTTCCAATTTCAACCAAACATGCCAGAAATGCTCCAATTGAGCTAATTAGCTTATTGTGAGATTATTACAAACGTCTGACAAAACTGAAAAATGTAAATTTCCAATTTCAACCAAACATGCTAGAAATGCTCCAATTGAGCTAATTAGTTTATTGTGAGAATATTGCAATTGTCTGACAAAAGTGAAAAATGTAAATTTCCAATTTCAACCAAACATGCTAGAAATGCTCCAATTGAGCTAATTAGCTTATTGTGAGAATATTGCAATTGTCTGACAAAAGTGAAAAATGTAAATTTCCAATTTCAACCAAACATGCTAGAAATGCTCCAATTGAGCTAATTAGCTTATTGTGAGAATATTACCAACGTCTGACAAAAGTGAAAAATGTAAATTTCCAATTTCAACCAAACATGCTAGAAATGCTCCAATTGAGCTAATTAGCTTATTGGAGAATATTACAAACGTCTGACAAAAGTGAAAAATGTAAATTTCCAATTTCAACCAAACATGCTAGAAATGCTCCATGAGCTGCTATACACTGTTGCACTATGGAACTGTCACATTTCCCTGTTTTCTTTAGTGCTCGCCGAGGAGGAATGTCAGTTATACCTAAACTTTCATGCCAAGTTCTATACCTGCACCATCTACAGTTATCGCCACCCGATAGATTGTGACAATTTTGCAGGCAGTTTCGATCAGCAAGAGTATAAATTCATGAATTGCGAAATAATGATTCAGCTTGAGGTACGTTCCTAGAGTTGTTCCATTTTTCCTGACTAAAAGTAATTTTTATTTTGCGTGTAAATTTTAATAAGTGGCTAGCATTGATAGAAAGATATGTATTTTCTCTATTTTAAAGTTTTATGGTACCTGACCGATTGTAAAGTTTTATGATATCTGATATATTATCAGGTTCAATGGTATCTGATATATTGTAAGGTTCTATGGTATCTATTCTATTTGGGTGTAGTGGATTGAAGGTTGCAAATTCGAATCCTACGCATTGTAATATTTTTCCCATTTTTAATTGTGGCTTCAGACAGAAAAAAGGACACTACACTTATGATAGCATAGAATGCGCATGTTGCATATTATTCATTGAGTATGCTCACTTTATTATTCACTGAAAAAGAAACTGTTTAATTGCTTCACATCTGGTTGAAGTTGAGAATACTTTTGAAACTAGTTGACATGTGATTGGTTTTTATGACATGGTTATTTTTTCTTTAGTTCAGCGTAGCAGAGGACATCCGGAACCTTATGCTTCTGCATGCCTTTGACAGCGAGGACAAGCTGTTATCAACCTTAATGAGGTCACACGCTTACCATACCAGTTACCATACACCCGCTTACTGTCATACCAGTAACACCTACTGGTAAAAAGCTCAACTTCCCATAAGATCTGATAAATCCAACAAGTCAGCTCGCTGTTCTCTACTGCAAAGGTACCAGCCAACCTGACAATGCAGAATTGACACCACAAGACAGTTTTAAAACAGTTGTTTTCAAATACACAAGACTGTTGAATTTGCTTTCCATATTATTCTATTTTGACTATGTTTAGTTTGTGCACTTTTACTTAACTTGTAGGTGCTAATTCAAATATTATTGGTTCAGATATAGTGAAAGTGTTAAGCTATAGTAAGTAATGCTGATATTTACCAGTACAAGTTACTTCTTTATTCTATAAGTTGAACAATCATCTATTGTACCTGATATATTGTTAGGTTCTATGGTATCTTATCTATTATGAAGCTTTATGGTATCTGATATATTGTAAGGCTCTGTGGTACTATTTTCTCGATTTTAAGGTTCTATGGTACCTGATCAATTGTAAAGTTTTATGATATCTGATATATTATAAGGTTCAATGGTATCTGATATATTGTAAGGTTCTATGGTAGCTAATCTGTTTCGGTGCAGCGGATTTGAGGTTGCAAATTCGAATCATACGCAATGTAATGTTTTTCTAAACCTGTAATTGTGGTTTCAGACAGACAAAAGGACCCGACTCTTATGATAGCATAGAATGCACATGTTGCATATTATTCATTGAGTATGCTCACTAAATTATTCACTGAAAAAGAAACTGTTCAATTGCTTCACATCTGGTTAAAGTTGAGAATTCTTTTGAAACTAGTTAACATATAATTGGTTTTAATGACATGGTTATTTTTTCTTTAATTCAGAGTAGTAGAGGACATTTGGAACCTCATGCTTATGCATGCCTTTGACAGCGAGGACTAGCTGTTATCAACCTTAATGAGGTCACACGCTTGCATACCAGTAACACCTACTGGTAAATCTCAACTTCCCAAAAGATCTGATAAATCCAACAAGTCAGCTCGCTGTTCTCTACTGCAAAGGTACCAGCCAACCTGACAATGCAGAATTGACATCACAAGATAGTTTTAAACAGTTGTTTTTAAATAAACATCAGTGTCGAATTTACTTGTCATATTATTCTATTTTGACTATGTTTAGTTTGTGCACTTTACTTAACTTGTAAGTGCTAAATTAAATATTAATGGTTCAGATATAGTGAAAGTGTTAAGCTATTGTATGTAATGCTGATATTTACCAGTACAAGTTACTTCTTTATTCTATAAGTTGAACAATCATCTATTGTACCTGATATATTGTTAGGTTCTATGGTATCTTATCTATTATGAAGCTTTATGGTACCTGATATATTGTAAGGCTCTGTAGTACCTGATGTATTGTAAGGTTTTTGGTACTTGATCAATTGTAAGGCTCTATGGTACCTGATCATTTGCAAAGTCCTATAGTAACTGAGCTATTGTCAGGTTCGCCCTTCACTCAGTTAGAGTACAGCAAATGGTGTATCGATAACTAACCATCATATTTAGAAGGTTGAAGTAGAGTAATAAAACTATGATGGTAAAATCTTATTGGTAAAGACAGCGACGGCTGTATTTGTACTTTAATACATTTTTTGTGCTACGCTAGGTAACTCTATGTTTACACATAGAGTTTGCTAGCGTAGCACAAAAATACAGCTCAAGTTGATGGGCTATTACTTACTGCTGTGACAAAACATCTAATACTAGTAGTTAGTAACACAAGAGATCTGTTATATTTTTTTCAGGTGGTAAACTGATGAGCTGCTATACACTGTTGCACTATGGAACTGTCACATTTCCCTGTTTTCTTTAGTGCTCGCCGTGGAGGAATGTCAGTTATACCTAAACTTTCATGCCAAGTTCTATACCTGCACCATCTACAGTTATTGCCACACGATAGGTTGTGACAATTTTGAAGGCAGTCTTGATCAGCAAGAGTGTAAATTCATGAGTTGCGAAATAATGATTTGGCTTGAGGTACGTTTCTAAAGTTTTTCCATTTTTCCTGACTAAAGGTGATTTTTATTTTGCGTGTAAACATATAAAAGTGACTAGCATTGATAGAAAGCTATGTATTTTTTCTATTGTAAGGTGCTATGGTACCTGATCAATTGCAAAGTTCTATGGTAAATGAGCTAATGTCAGGTTTGCCCTACATACAGTTAGAGTACAGCAAATGTTGTATCGATAACTAACCATTAGATTTAGAAGGTTGAAGTAGAGTAATAAAACTATGATGGTAAAATCTTATTGGTAAAGACATTGACGGCTGTATTTATACTTTAATACATTTTTTGTGCTAAGCTAGGTAACTCTATGTTTGCGCATAGAGTTACCTAGTGTAGCACCAAAATACAGTTCAAGTTGATATTACTTACTGCTGTGACAAAACACCTATTACTAGTAGTTAGTAACACAAGAGATCTGTTATATTTTTTTCAAGTGGTAAACTGTTGAGCTGCTATACACTGTTGCACTATAGAATTGTCCTATTTCCCTGTTTTCTTTAGTGCTCGCCGAGGAGGAATGTCAGTTATACCTAAACTTTCATGCCAAGTTCTATACCTGCACCATTTGCAGTTGTCGCCAACCGATAAATTGTGGCAATTTTGCAGGCAGTTCCGATCAGCCAGAGTATAAATTCATGAGTTGCGAAATAATGATTCAGCTTGAGGTACGTTCCTAGAGTTGTTCCATTTTTCCTGACTAGAGGTAATTTTTATTTTGCGTGTAAATTTTAAAAAGTCACTAGCATTGATAGAAAGCTATGTATTTTCTCTATTTTAAAGTTTTATGGTACCTGACCGATTGTAAAGTTTTATGATATCTGATATATTATAAGGTTCAATGGTATCTCATATATTGTAAGGTTCTATGGTATCTATTCTATTTGGGTGTAGTGCGTTGAAGGTTGCAAATTCGAATCCTACGTATTGTAATATTTTTTCCAACTTTTAATTGTGGCTTCAGACAGAAAAAAGGACACTACACTTATGATAGCATAGATTGCACATGTTGCATATTATTCATTGAGTATGCTCACTTAATTATTCACTGAAAAAGAAACTGTTTAATTGCTTCACATCTGGTTGAAGTTGGGAATACTTTTGAAACTAGTTGACATATGATTGGGTTTTATGAAATGGTTATTTTTTCTTTAATTCACAGTAGCAGAGGACATCCAGAACCTTATGCTTCTGCATGCCTTTGACAGCGAGGACAAGCTGTTATCAACTTTAATGAGGTCAGACGCTTGCATACCAGTAACACCTACTGGTAAAAAGCTCAACTTTCCGCAAGATCTGATAAATCCAACAAGTCAGCTCGCTGTTCTCTACTGCAAAGGTACCAGCCAACCTGAAAATGCAGAATTGACACCACAAGACAGTTTTAAAACAGTTGTTTTCAAATACACAAGACTGTTGAATTTGCTTTTCATATTATTCTACCTTGACTATGTTTAGTTTGTGCACTTTCACTTAACTTGTAGGTGCTAATTCAAATATTATTGGTTCAGATATAATGAAAGCGTTAAGCTCTTGTAAGTAATGCTGATATTTACCAGTACAAGTTACTTCTTTATTCTATATGTTGAACAATCATCTATTGTACCTGATACATTGTTAGGTTCTATGGTATCTTATCTATTATGAAGCTTTATGGTACCTGATATATTGTAAGGCTCTGTAGTACCTGATGTATCGTAAGGTTTTTGGTACTTGATCAATTGTAAGGCTCTATGGTACCTGATCATTTGCGAATTTCTATGGTAACTGAGCTATTGTCAGGTTCACCCTTCATACAGTTAGAGTACAGCAAAGGTTGTATCGATAACTAACCATTAGATTTAGAAGGTTGAAGTAGAGTAATAAAACTATGATGGTAAAGTCTTGTTGGTAAAGACAGTGACGGCTGTATTTATACTTTAATACATTTTTTGTGCTACGCTAGGTAACTCTATGTTTACGCATAGAGTTACCTAGCGTAGCACAAGAATACAGTTCAAGTGCATATTACTTACTGCTGCGACAAAACATCTATTACTAGTAGTTAGTAACACAAGAGATCTGTTATATTTTTTTTCAGGTGGTAAACTGATGAGCCGCTATACACCGTTGCACTATAGAACTGTCACATTTCCCTGTTTTCTTTAGTGCTCGCCGAGGAGGAATGTCAGTTATACCTAAACTTTCATGCCAAGTTCTATACCTGCACCATCTGCAGTTGTTGCCAACCGATAGGTTGTGACAATTTTGCAGGCAGTTCCAATCAGCAAGAGTATAAATTCATGAATTGCGAAATAATGATTCAGCTTGAGGTACGTTCCTAGAGTTGTTCCATTTTTCCTGACTAAAGGTAATTTTTATTTTGCGTGTAAATTTTAAAAAGTGGCTAGCATTGATAGAAAGCTATGTATTTTCTCTATTTTAAAGTTTTATGGTACCTGACCGATTGTAAAGTTTTATGATATCTGATATATTATAAGGTTCAATGGTATCTGATATATTGTAAGGTTCTATGGTATCTATTCTATTTGGGTGTAGTGGGTTGAAGGTTGCAAATTCGAATCCTACGCATTGTAATATTTTTCCCAACTTTTAATTGTGGCTTCAGACAAAAAAAGGACACTACACTTATGATAGCATAGAATGCACATGTTGCATATTATTCATTGAGTATGCTCACTTAATTATTCACTGAAAAAGAAACTGTTTAATTGTTTCACATCTGGTTAAAGTTGAGAATACTTTTGAAACTTGTTGACATATGATTGGTTTTTATGACATGGTTATTTTTTCTTTAATTCAAAATAGCAGAGGGCATCTGGAACCTTATGATCCTGCATGCCTTTGACAGCGAAGACAAGCTGTTATCAACCTTAATGAGGTCACACGCTTGCATACCAGTAACACCTACTGCATGGTAAAAAGCTCAACTTCCCAAAAGATCTGATAAATCCAACAAGTCAGCTCACTGTTCTCTACTGCAAAGGTACCAGCCAACCTGACAATCCAGAATTGACATCACAAAATAGTTTTAAAACAGTTGTTTTCAAATAAACATGAGTGTTGAATTTGCTTGTCATATTATTCTATTTTGACTATGTTTAGTTTGTGCACTTTCACTTAACTTGTAGGTGCTAATTCAAATATTATTGGTTCAGATATAATGAAAGCGTTAAGCTCTTGTAAGTAATGCTGATATTTACCAGTACAAGTTACTTCTTTATTTTATAAGTTGAACAATCATCTATTGTACCTGACATATTGTAAGGTTCTATGGTATCCTATATATTATAAAGCTTTATGGTACATGATGTATTGTAAGGCTCTGTAGCACCTGATGTATCGTAAGGTTTTTGGTACTTGATCAATTGTAAGGCTCTATGGTACCTGATCAATTGCAAAGTTCTCTGGTAACTGAGCTATTGTCAGGTTCGCCCTTCATACAATTAGAGTACAGCAAAGGTTGTATCGATAACTAACCATTAGATTTGGAAGGTTGAAGTAGAGTAATATAACTATGATGGTGAAATCTTATTGGTAAAGACAGTGATGGCTGTATTTATACTTTAATACATTTTTTGTGCTACACTAGGTAACTCTATGTTTACACATAGAGTTACCTAGCGTAGCACAAAAATACAGTTCAAGTTGATATTACTTACTGCTGTGACAAAACCTCTATTACTAGTAGTTAGTAACACAAGAGTTCTGTTCTATTTTTTTCAGGTGGTAAACTGATGAGCTGCTGTACACTGTTGCACTATGGAACTGTCACATTTCCCTGTTTTCTTTAGTGCTCGCCGAGGAGGAATGTCAGTTATACGTAAACTTTCATGCCAAGTTCTATACCTTCACCATCTACAGTTATCGCCACCCGATAGATGGTGACAGTTTTGAAGGCAGTTCTGATCAGCAAGAGTATAAATTCATGAATTGCGAAATAATGATTCAGCTTGAGGTACGTTCCTAGAGTTGTTCCATTTTTCCTGACTAAAGGTAATTTTAATTTTGTGTGTAAACATTAAAAAATGACTAGCATTGATAGAAAGCTATGAATTTTCTCTATTGTTCTATGTTATTTGATCAGTTGTAAAGTTCTATGATATCTGATATATTATAAGGTTCAATAGTATCTGATCTATTGTAAAGTTCTATGGTATTTGATGGGTCAAAAGACTGTATTTCCGCACAAGAAAGTTACTGCATGAATGTCTAATATTAGTTCATATCATGTTAACAACCTTGCTAGAGTTGCCTGCCCGCGGACAAGCAACTCAAACAACAAGCTTCACAAGATTCCTTTCATGATTTGAACTTGTCTAATATGTATTATCCCCTTGGTTACCAATCAGTCTAATGGAGTTTTGCTACAGTGGCATTCGGACATATCCATAAAAAATGTTTAAAAAATCAGATTTTAAACAAGGAATTAAATGCCAAGTGGGTACCAGCTTTACTTCTAGCAAAATAAAGAAATATAAATAAAAACATTAACTAATTGTTTAAGTAAAAAAATTTTATACATTTGGCTAACACCAAACCCTGAGATAAAATGCAAGATGAAAAATAAATTCTGGTAGATTAATAGCTTTTTAGATTGCCATTCAAAATACTAATAAATTCTAACTGCAAATCACCTTATTCAAAGTTTATTTTTGGAAAGATACATGTACCAGCTGCTTAATAATAAACTCAGAGTTAGTAAGTGCCTCTCGTAGTTGAAGTGAATGGATTATGTTACGGAAGGATAAGAATGTTTGTAAGCTAAGAAAGAATTTGTCTTGATGCTGATAGCTTATAGAAGATTTTAGCTTCACAAGTGTTGCGTTCCGTTGCTCTTCAACTTGAGTGTTGATAGTTTTTAGATGGTCGTATGCATTTATATTATATCCACCACAGCATCCTGAAAACAGAATTAGTCAAGCATGATCAGCAATACAGATGCGTCTCTCAATGACGCAAATATTGTAATATAGCAAAAAATGTAATATAACATTATTACCAAATACTGTTATACTATTTATGATGACTATATTTATACGCCGCTTACCAGTATGGTTGTGCCAGTGAAATCTATATACCAGAAACTTTGTCTCTCTGAAAAAGGCCGGATTTCGATTGAGAGCATACCTGGGTAATGCCCAAGCATTGTTGTAGATGACAATCTTAGGTGCTAAAAATAAAAGAAATGTTCAAAACATGGCATTGCTTCATTATGAAAAAGTTGAATATCAATATAAAAAGACAACATGCAGGTGTATACTAATGTTAGATGTTTTGAACCATATTCTTGATATATATTACTGAATTTAAACTGTCGAAAGAGTTAGGGAAAGCAAATTAAAATGATACTATGGAATCTTCAGTTGAATTATCTGCAAAGAGGTGTTCTGAATATATTTCTCCATTCCAATTATCTACAAGTGCATTGCAGACAATTGCCTGGCTCATTGCATATTTATTAGACCTCGTCTGCTTGCCGTAGGAGCAGCTCCATTACCTGGCTATTTATTTTGTCAATCAAGATTTTGTGTAAAAACAATTAGATATAGAAGGGAAGGCGTTTAAACGTATTTAACAGTTTAAATGGGCTTTAGGTTTCTAAGATAGCGCTATTGGCAGGTGGAGTTGGCAGGTGAAGACAGAGTGTATCCTATTGTTGTTAGCTGTTACTGTTATTGTTATTAATATTAGCTATTATTGTGTATCCAGGATACTAACATAGCATATTTTTGGTACTACCATAGTGCATTCAAGTTACCATCAAACAATGTATAACATACTCTTAAATAATATTTATAGAATGCTACCAGAAAATATATAGATATGTGAATATGTAGAATGTACTGAATGAATCGTGTGTTGCAGATGTGGTACAAGCAGAGCATAGAGGTATGTCATTTTCTCGGACTGTCCGACAGAGTGCTTGACCGATCTGTTCACTGGCTGGTCACTTCTTCAATGGGCGATTGGGACGCCTTAGAGATTGCTCTCAGATATGAAGGTTTAGCGCCAGTAGGAGGTATGGCTGTCCCTCTTGACCAGAAGTGTGGGTTTTTATATTCACTCGTGTTTTAATGGTCTTACTTTCTTCTTTTTAGCTGAGGAAGCTGGTCAAGAATGTTATGTAGAACAAGATCTTTTTATATCTATTGATCCTTTATTGTTGTATTTTCATAGATATGAGACAAGATGTACTCCAGCCTCGAGTTATGAAAGAAACCAAGTCGGATGGCTATGCAGGCAAAGTTTTCTGCTACCTTCCACTGCCTATGAAAAGTGGTCTTCCTGTGCACATTAACATTAACATCGCGAGCAAGTCTTGTATTGATAAGGCTTATCGTAGCTTCTGCGTCGACGAGTGATGTGCAGATAAATCCATTGATCTTCACATCTATTGTGGCTCTTCTACAATCTTTATTTGAGGCTTTGGTAACACCATTAACCTGTTCGGGTTATCTTCGCGAAGTTTGTATATTGTATGCCTGCGAAAAGTAGTCATTCCATGCCCTCAATCATTCACGCTTTTCGTCAGTTGCTCCTGGTCGTGAGTATTTGGGTACGTAGGGTTTATATGATGGTGGTGCACTGCTTAAGTCTTCTAATGATAATTCGATTTCTAAGTCTTCCGGTGGTGCGGATGGGTCATCATCGAACTATTTTTCAGATTCGTCTTCTCGTTCGGGCATGTCGGTTAGTTCCAGTGCCGTCTCCACATGTAAAGCGTTTACCGTTGCACTCTTCCTTGCTCTGTACACAAAGCATCCTTTTGTGATTCCTCCGATGACTGTTGATAAAACCATTAATGTAAGAATGATGTTGCAAGCGAACGTCCAGAGCTCATAACCTGAGGTTACGTGTCCTCCAAATAGAAAGCTGAATAGTGAAGGGCCAAATAGTTTCTCTCTGCTCTCTACGGTGTTGTAATGTAGGGTGTTATGGCGGTTCGTGACGATTCCCATAGCCTTTAGTACTCTTTTCTGTCTGTCTAAGGTAGATAGGATTTCATTCAGTTCTCCGTAATTAATCGTCTGTGTTTGACCATCTTAACATATGTGCTCTGCTAAATATTGTTTCTTGTATTTGTAGGGGCTGGCTGCAGAGGTTGATGTACGGAATGCTCAAGTCGGTGGCTTCCTTAATTGGCGAAATCGTCCCGTTCGGAAAGTATTCAGAGATGTTACCTTCCAGCATCATCAATGTGCCTCTTTTGTCTTGCAATTGACTGTATAGGTGTCTGGGTGTATCACATTGTCTTTTGGATTGAAATATCCAATTTTTTCTGTACCGGCTGTTTTGATCATCGGAATAAATTCTGTGCAGTTATTCTCTTCCATTGGCAGTATTTCGTATTGACTGTAGTTAAGTATAGTACAAGGGTAAACTTGGAGGAAACCCGGACCTGTTGTAGCAATAACATTTGGGTTTCCCAGTAAATATCTTGCGCTGAGTGTCGCGTGTTCTCCTATTAGCATGGTAACTATCTGTAAAATCTCAGCTAGATTGTAGGAGGCGTAGAAGTAAGCTGACCAAAATAGTTTTTGAGTCATCTTAGTTTGCTGGTAGGCAAGTGACTGTAGCATTGTATTGAAGAAGGCAGCGTTTTGACCCACTGCTGATACTCTTGCCTTTATCGTATCGTTAATTGTGACATTCGTCAATGGTGTGAGAAATTTCACTATAAGGCCTTGGTCCGAAAGCGAAACATTAGAGTTGTTACAGCCTTTATGTGAATTCAGTCTCGAGTTATAAAATGTCAGAGCTAAATCTTGTTTATTGGAGACAAAATGTGCGTCGAAAAATTATTCTTTTTTGTTGAACCATGGCGGGTATTCACATGTTTCAACTATGTCCAGGTCCCACATAAGCATTGATCTGTCGTTTAATTCACAAGAGCCGTTGTTGTAATTGCAGTAAATGACGTCTCCGGTTGTACTTTAAAATTTGTCAGATCCGTGTCTCTTGTATAGGTAAGTTGCCACATAACTGCATTGCTTAGCGCTGAAGGTTTTCTGTTGGCAGCACCATACATACATGGCGTTGGTTGGTTCATTCGTAATATATCTGGGTTCTGCTTGAGGTTGTCCTGGTCTTAATGTCTCTGAAAAATTAAATTTGTGTCGTGACATGTGCGGTGAACTCCGTGCACCGGTAGGCGATAGTCTTTTGCTTGATCATATTCTTCTTGTAGGTAGTAACATTAAATTTCTGGGGTGCCATGTCTGATTGTTTGCTGGTGTCCGTCGAGCATTCGTATTCTTGTTCTACTCAAAATGTTTGTGGAGAATCATTTTCTCCTGTGCCGCAAATCATGGGGTTGTTTGGTTGTCCTTTTGATGCTGTCGCCCCGGTAATGCGTAAGGCTAAGCATAGAAGGCTAAATTGGAAGTAGCTGGCAAGGTTGAATAGGCCGAGCCGTCCTCCGGTGAATCTTATGCGTTTAGGTCGTCGGTCTACTATTTAGATCTAATGTGGCATTTATGTTTGCAACCACAACTTTGACCTTCACAAAAGACATGTGTAGATAAACCGTTCATAGTGGAATCACTGCAATGAAAACTCGGTGAATATTTATATTTTGCTGAGAAATCATTAGCTGTCAATATATTGAAAAAGGGAGGCAACTCTATTATTGAATGCAACCAGAGTATAGTCTAAGAAGAGACAACTCTATTACTTAGCGCATGCATTTGATTCACTTTCTGTGAACTCAATGTTCATCTGAGGTCGATAGAGAATCGGGTTTTAAGATGAAACGGTCCTAAACTAAGAAACGGCTTAAACTATAAATGGGACCTCTTATTCAACTCACAGTGAAAATAAATCAAGGGGAGATAATTCTTTTGCTCAATACACCCAGGTCCTTGTGTTCATGTGAAATCACAATTTTTACTATTGAATACAGTATTGACTCTATAAGATTCTGATGCATATTAAGGCTACAAGCTAACTTCAAATCATTTTATTTTACGTTGTTAAAGTTTTTTGAATTATTTAGTTGAAGTGCCTCAGAACTGTCTGCTTCGATAGCATTCATTGGACTGCCTTATATATATACTTCACTTTATATATGTTCACTTACACAGTTGTATCAGCATACGACATACTGACTTATATAAAATTTATTAGCTCAACATTCTGGCAAATTTGATCTGTTGGAAAACTAGGGTAAACTACATGTATGTTCACATGATGAATAGATGAGCTCTGGTTCACTTGAAAACTGTTTTGTCGAATGATATTAAAACTTCATTGGTTTTCCTAGCTAGTGGTTTATACATCTGTAGGTTTATTGTCTATACGGTTTGTATTATGTTTGAGGTACAATTCCTTATTAAAATCGGTCGGATCATGATATTCCACGATTATAGGCTGCAATGTCAAGTTTTATGGTAATCCGTCATGTTAAAGGTATCCATGAAGTTACGGGTAGTCATGATGTTTTATTAAAGTGTTTTAGGTTAGAATACCTTTTCATAAAACGTTTTTACCTGTCCACCAGAACAGACACACACACACACAGCTAAAGTTCTACTGACAGTGGTTTTTTATACCGTAAAACAACTCCATGTATACGGTCTACTAAAACTGTTTGCCCTGATTGTACTATTTTTATACGTGTCGAAAGCATTCCTGCATGTCAATGATAGGGTGAAAACAATGGAAATCTGCAGTGTGTTTTGCAGCTAGTCCCTATTGTATCAGACTCAAACCACTCCAATCGGAGATGTCCTGTTGTTATACAGAGAACTAACAATAAAATTGAAAATGTTAGGCAAACTGAAAATCTTCAAATTGGCTGTATTGAAAAAAAAATTTCTTTGTTGTCAAATTTTATGGTAATCTGCTAGTTGAAAACATTTTGTGAAAAAATGGTACATCACAAATTCTAATTGATCGTTAATTAAGCAATATCAGTTGACTGCTATAATAATTACATAACTAGGACAATTCTAACTTTCGAACATGTATGCATTATATATACATCTTGCTACTTTTACTTTATTTCATCACCAAATTCAATGCTTTAAAAAAGTATATCATAATAATCATCACGCAAGTGATATTATTTATTAACAAGCAGTATTGCTATTGTCGGACAAAAAATTGATGAAAAACTTTGCAATTAGGCTATCTCAGCTTTTGGATAGTTTCTTTACAGAAGTTTTCCTCCCTTTATTTTAATAAACAACCTATACATACAGGTTTTTGCTTTAACCTTAGAAAAATATTTTGATATCATAATCTTATTAATAATCTGGCTGAGTTTTGTAATGGTTAGTTTAACATATATCTATGCAGTATCAGAAATTACAATTCTATTGAAAAGGCAACTCTAAATACAAACATGCAGTCAGACATATTTGTATGTCTGACGGCATTCTCTGTCTTGTCACAAGCATCGCATCTACAACTTGTTCCATATGTGCAAACACATTATCAATTGATGGGTCAAAAGACTGTATTTCCGCACTAGAAAATTACTGCATGGATGTCTAACATTAGTTCAAATCATGTGAACCTTGCTGGAGTTGCCTGCCCACAAAGAGTTTCCTAAAGATGGAAACTGGCGGTTTTTTATTGAATTCCACCAATCGAATTCCGTCACAGAACAAGACTGTCATCCATTGCCGCGAATAGATGAAAGTCTTGATGCATTGGCCGGGAGTAAGATATACAATTATCAAACCGAAGGGTTATATTCAGGGCATTTAGTTTGCAAAAGGACTAATCATAGTTTCTAAACGACGCAGCGATCTTCACGAACGCTGACGGAAAGACCGCTCAGGCATTGGATAAACAATTGGTCGGAGACAGCGTAACTGAAACGATGTTTCGATAAAAGCAAAAAGGCCTATGTAAAAAGGTCGGTGCTATCTATAAAAATAGACTTTCGGACAAAGTGGCTAGTGGTCGTGCATTAACCCTTTGTGACGACACCAGTGTTCGTTCTAATCGCAGCACGTTAAAAGGGCAACAAAGGCAAATGTCTTTAGATAGGTTTATCTTAAAACGGCCGGCTAGTCGTGAAAGTGAAACAAAGGAAAAACTAGCTAACTAGCGAGAAACCTCAAACTATAAACGCCGAAGAAATTTCAATTACGAAAAATGAAAGTTTGCTTTTAGGTTTGCTTTTAAGTTTGTCTTTGAAGGCTTAGATAAAACCCAAATTTATCAAAGTCAACTGTTGTAACAAAGAATAACACGTATATCGCCCTCTCTGGCAAATGCTAGCGTTAGCTGCTACTGTATGTATTTAATTTTACATTTTAATTAATCACATTTCCTCTTGCCTTGTTTTTTTATTTGTTACTTTTTGAAAGCGTGTGGTAAGTTAGGACAATAACCAACATGTTTTTTCTGTTACAATATCTTGTTTTGAGTGTTTTATTTGCATTTTTAAAGTATAGAAACCAATTATTACATATTTAATTGTTCTATATGTAAATAGATTGCACCAACATGCGAGTAAATTGACATACGAGCTCAGTCTCGGAACGCATTAAGCGCGTATGTCGAAGTATGACTGCACCTCAAATTGAAAACTAGCTGCTAGACAGAGTTAGTAAACATAGCCAAGTTCCAAATTTTTTCAAATCGCCGCTGGGGCTTTGAAATACATGTAAGCCCATTGCTAATGCATCACACGTCTTTGCCAAATTTTTCAACCTTGTCGCAAGTTATTCGGAATTTGACATGGCATCATCATTGAAAAAATCTCTTGCAGTTCTATACGCTGAAAAAACTCATAACTTACCACCACAAATTGTTGGTTCACTAAAGGCTTTCACATCGATGAACATTCATGAAAATCTCTGAATGCGGCAAAAAATAAATTTCATACAAACATAAATTTCTCAGCTAAATATAAACCTAAACAAGTGGTATACGCATGTGAAGGTCTTACTCTATTGCTAACTGCTTTCACGGATTAATTTATTTGCGAATGTGTTCATCCGCGAATAATTTAGTCCGCGAATATGCTTGAAAAGACCATTTTCGCGAAATTCAATTCCACGAATAATTTCATCCTGTAGGGTAAAATATAGTTTTATATTCCTAGTAGAGACTGGAGCGAGGCACTAACCAGTGCATCAACTATTGATATATTAACAATGAGTCACTGTTTGACTTCCAGCAGTTTAAGAATGGCTAGGAAAAGGTGTGACGGCGTGATGGCATGCCACCTGTTCATTAACCAGTTCTAAGGCTACTGATACTCGAGAGATGCCATCGAGAATGATAACATTTATTATGAGATGAATGGCTATTATTAATGCTCAAATCATTATAGATCGAGAGGGAGCTAGTTTTGTCCAAGTATTATCTTTGTATGTTATATATCCATATGTTGACAAAATAGATAACATCACTAAATTATATAAATGCAATTATATTACTGCAATTTGAAAGCTCGATGCTTTCAACAAAAAATTATCTTGTACGGTATGCATTCATAAATTGACAAGCAAAAGGTCGATACAGTGGGTGATTGACCAAAATATAGATGACCTCGCTAGATCATGAAAATGCAATTAGATTGCCAGTTAGAAAGATCAACCCTATCAACAAATATTATCTTCATACTGTATAGATTCATGAGTTGATTGATAAAAAGTCAATATATTATATGATCAATAAAATATAGCCATGGGTTGACCTCAGTAGATTATGTGGACTGATTTTGATTGATGAAACTCGAGGAATGCTCATGGAAGAACTATCGATGAAAGATCGACCCACAAAAGACATGTGTAGATAACCTGTTCATAGTGGAATCACTGCAATGAAAACTCGGTGAATATTCATATTTTGCTGAAAAATCATTAGCTGTCAATATATTGAATAAAGAGAGGCAACTCTATTATTGAATGCAACCAGAGTATAGTCTAAGAAGAGACAACTCTATTACTTAGCACATGCATTTGATTCACTTTCTGGGAACTCAATGTTCATCTGAGGTTGATAGAGAATCGGGCTATAAGATAAAACGGTCCTAATGCTTAAACTATAATTGGTACCTCTTATTCAACTCACAGTGAAAATAAATCAAGGGGAGATAATTTTTTTGCTCAATACACCCAGGGCCTTGTGTTCATGTGGAATCACAATTTTTACTATTGAATACAGTATTGACTCTATAAGATTCTGATGCATATTAAGGCTACAAGCTAACTTCAAATCATTTTATTTTACCTTGTTAAAGTTTTTTGAATTATTTAGTTGAAGTGCCTCAGAACCATCTGCTTCGATAGCATTCATTGGACTGCTTTATATATATACTTCACTTTATACATGTTCACTTACACAGTTGTATAAGCATACGACATACTGACTTATATGAAATTTATTAGCTCAACATTCTTGCAAATTTGATCTGTTGGAAAACTAGAGTAAACTATGTTCACATGGTGAATAGATGAGCTCTGGTTCACTTGAAAACTGTTTTGTCGAATGATATTAAGACTTCATTGGTTTTCCTAGCTAGTGGTTTATATATCTGTAGGTTTATTGTCTTTATGGTTTGTATTATGTTTGAGGTACAATTTTTTATTAAAATCGTTCGGATCATGATATTTCACGATTATAGGCTGCAATGTCAAGTTTTATGGTAATCCGTCATGTTAACAGTATCCGTGAAGTTAGGGGTGGTCATGATTTCTTATTAAAGTATTTCAGGTTAGAATACCTTTTCATAAAACGTTTTCACCTGTCCACCAGAACAGACACACACATAGCTAAAGTTCTATTGACAGTGGTCTTTCATACCGTAAAACAACTCCATATATATGGTCTACTGAAAATGTTTGCCCTGAACACACAGTTTTTATACGTGTCGTAAGCATTCCTGCATGTCAATGATAGGGTGAAAACAATGGAAATCTGCGGTGTGTTTTACAGCTAGTCCCTTTTGTATCAGACTCAAACCACTCCAATCGCAGATGTCCGGTTGTTATACAGAGAACTAACAATAAAAAATTGAAGATGTTAAGCGAACTGAAAATCTTCAAATTGGCTGTATTGAAAAAAAATTTCTTTGTTGTCAAATTTTATGGTAATCTGTTAGTTGAAAACATTTTGTGAAAAAATGGTGCATCACGAATTCTTATTAATCGTTAATTAAGCAATATCAGTTGACTGCTATAATAATTACATAACTAGGACAATTCTAACTTTTGAACATGTATGCATTATACATACGTCTTGCTACTTTTACTTTTTTATCACCAAATTCAATGCTTTAAAAAATATATTATAATAATCATCACGCAAGTGATATTATTTATTAACAAGCAGTATTGCTATTGTCGGAAAGAAAATTGATGACAAACTTTGCAATTAGGCTATCTTAGCAACTGGATAGTTTCTTTACAGAAGTTGTCCTCCCTTTATTTTACTAAACAACCTATACATACAGGTTTTTACTTTAACGTTATAAAAATATTTTGATATAATATTCTTATTAATAATCTGGCGGAGTTTTGTAATGGTTAGTTTAACATATATCTATGCAATATCAGAATTTACAATTCTATTGAAAAGGCAACTCCAAATACAAACATGCAGTCAGACATATTTGTATGTCTGACGGCATTCTCTGCTTTGTCACAAGCATCTCATCTACAACTTGTTCCATATGTGCAAACACATTATCAATTGATGGGTCAAAAGACTGTATTTCCGCACAAGAAAATTACTGCATGAATGTCTAACATTAGTTCAAGTCGTGTGAACAACCTTGCTGGAGTTGTCTGCCCGCGGACAAGCAACTCAAACAACAAGGTTCACAAGATTCCTTTCGTGATTTGAACTTGTCTAATATGTATTATCCCCTTGGTTACCAATCAGTTTTATGGAGTTTTCCTACAGTGGCATTCGGACATATCCATAAAAAAATCAGATTTTAAACAAGGAATTAAATGCCAAGTGGGTACCAGCTTTATTTCTAGCGAAATAAAGAAATATAAATAAAAACATTAACCAATGGTTTAAGTAAAAAATTTTTATACATTCGGCTAACACCAAACCCTGAGATGAAATGCAAGATGAAAAATAAAATCTAGTAGAGTAATAGCTTTTTAGATTGCCATTTAAAATACTAATAAATTCTAACTGCAAATCACCTTATTCAAAGTTCATTTTAGGAAAGATACACGTACCAGCTGCTTTATAATAAACTCAGAGTTAGTAAGTGCCTCTCGTAGTTGAAGTGAATGGATTATGTTACGGAAGGATAAGAATGTTTGTAAGCTAAGAAAGAATTTGTCTTGATGCTGATAGCTTATAAAAGATTTTAGCTTCACAAGTGTTGCGTTCCGTTGCTCTTCAACTTGAGTGTTGATAGTTTTTAGATGGTCGTATGCATTTATATTATATCCACCACAGCATCCTGAAATCAGAATTAGTCAAGCATGATCAGCAATACAGATGCGTCTCTCAATGACGCAAATATTGTAATATAGCAAAAAATGTAATATAACAATATTACTAAATACTGTTATACTATTTATGATGACTATATTTATACGCCACTTACCAGTATGGTTGTGCCAGTGAAATCTATCTACCAGAAACTTTGTCTCTCTGAAGAAGCCCGGATTTCGATTGAGAGCACACCTGGGTAATGCACAAGCATTGTTGTAGATGACAATCTTAGGTGCTAAAAATAAAAGAAATGTTCAAAACATGGCATGGCTTCATTATGAAAAAGTTGAATATCAATATAAAAAGACAACATGCAGGTGTATACTAATGTTAGATGTTTTGAACCATATGCTTGATATATATTACTGAATTTAAACTGTCGAAAGAGTTAGGGAAAGCAAATTAAAAAGATACTATGGAATCTTCAGTTGAATTATCTGCAAAGAGGTGTTCTGAATATATTTCTCCATTCCAATCATCTACAAGTGCATTGCATACAAATATCATAAAGTGCAGAATAAAGTGTGAATGTGAATTCTACTTTGATAGCCTCAAATAAATAAGCACAAATGAATGCAAATGACAAAAAAATTGAAAAAAGATTTTTGCGAATTTCATAATAGCAAATGCTACTTAGTCATTATAATTTCTGCTAAATTAATTCACTTTGCACATGGAATTCATAAAAATGAATTTTAATACATTTTCAAAACATCATTTAGCATAATCATTACCACACTGCAGGTTTGTCCCAGGGGCTACACCCGATTAGCCAGGTAGGATGTTCAATGATCTCAACAGCATGAAGAATGTCTTCACCTATGTCTTCAACTGCTATTTGCCCGATCACTTCTTTTTAGATGGCGCAACTACATGTATGTTCAGGTTGGCAGAGATATCACTGTTTACTTGAAAATACCTTTCTCTGTTTTTACATAATGGTTATTATTTGCTCCTAGTTTTTATTAGACCTCATCCTATTGTTGCAGGAGCAGACAATTGCCTGGCTCATTGCATATTTATTAGACCTCGTTTGCTTGCCGTAGGAGCAGTTCCATTACCTGGCTCATTGCATATTTATTTTGTCAATGAAGATTTTGTGTAAAAACAATTAGATATAGAAGTGAAGGCGTTTAAACGTATTTGACAGTTTAAACGGGCTTTAGGTTTCCAAGATAGCGCTATTGGCAGGTGGAGTTGGCAGGTGAAGACGGAGTGTATCCTATTGTTGTTAGCTGTTACTGTTATTGTTATTAATATTAGCTATTATTGTGTATCCAGGATACTAACATAGCATATTTTTGGTACTACCATAGTGCATTCAAGTTACCATCAAACAATGTATAACATACTCTTAAATAATATTTATAGAATGCTACCAGAAAATATATAGATATGTGAATATGTAGAATGTACTGAATGAATCGTGTGTTGCAGATGAGGTACAAGCAGAGCAGAGTGGTATGTCATTTTCTCGGACTGTTCGAGGGAGTGCTTGACCGATCTGTTCACTGGCTGGTCACTTCCTCAATGGGCGATTGGGACGCCTTAGAGAATGCTCTCAGATATGAAGGCTTAGCGCCAGTAGGAGGTATGGCTGTCCCTCTTGACCAGAAGTGTGGGTTTTTATATTCACTCGTGTTTTAATGGTCTTACTTTCTCCTTTTTAGCTGAGGAAGCTGGTCAAGAATGTTATGTAGAACGAGATTTTTTTATACCTATTGATCCTTTATTGTTGTATTTTCATAGATAGGAGACAAGATGTACTCCAGCCTTGAGTTATGAAAGAAACCGAGTTGGATGGCTATGCAGGCAAAGTTTTCTGCTACCTTCCACTGCCTATGAAAAGTCGTCTTCCTGTGCACATTAACATTAACATCGCAAGCAAGTCTTGTATTGATAAGGCTTATCGTAGCTTCTGCGTCGACGAGTGATGTGCAGATAAATCCATTGATCTTCACATCTATTGTGGCTCTTCTACAATCTTTATTTGAGGCTTTGGTAACACCATTAACCTGTTCGGGTTATCTTCGCGAAGTTTGTATATTGTATTCCTGCGAAAAGTAGTCATTCTATGCCCTCCATCATTCACGTTTTTCGTCAGTTGCTCCTGGTCGTGAGTATTTGGGTACGTAGGGTTTATATGATGGTGGTGCACTGCTTAAGTCTTCTAATGATAATTCGATTTCTAAGTCTTCCGGTGGTGCGGATGGGTCAACATCGAACTATTTTTCAGATTTATCTTCTCGTTCGGGCATGTCGGTTAGTTCCAGTGCCGTCTCCACATGTAAAGCGTTTACCGTTGCACTCTTCCTTGCTCTGTACACAAAGCATCCTTTTGTGATTCCTCCGATGACTGTTGATAAAACCATTAATGTAAGAATGATGTTGCAAGCGAACGTCCAGAGCTCATAACCTGAGGTTACGTGTCCTCCAAATAGAAAGCTGAATAGTGAAGGGCCAAATAGTTTCTCTCTGCTCTCTACGGTGTTGTAATGTAGGGTGTTATGGCGGTTCGTGACGATTCCCATAGCCTTTAGTACTCTTTTCTGTCTGTCTAAGGTAGATAGGATTTCATTCAGTTCTCCGTAATTAATCGTCTGTGTTTGACCATCTTAACATATGTGCTCTGCTAAATATTGTTTCTTGTATTTGTAGGGGCTGGCTGCAGAGGTTGATGTACGGAATGCTCAAGTCGGTGGCTTCCTTAATTGGCGAATTCGTCCCGTTCGGAAAGTATTCAGAGATGTTATCTTCCAGCATCATCAATGTGCCTCTTTTGTCTTGCAATTGACTGTATAGGTGTCTGGGTGTATCACATTGTCTTTTGGATTAAAATATCCAATTTTTTTTGTACCGGCTATTTTGATCATCGTCGGAATAAATTCTGTGCAATTATTCTCTTCCATCGGCAGTATTTCGTATTGACTGTAGTTAAGTATAGTAGAAGGGTAAACTTGGAGGAAACCCGGACCTGCTGTAGCAATAACGTTTGGGTTTTCCAGTAAATATCTTGCGCTGAGTGTCGAGTGTTCTCCTATTAACATGGTAACTATCTGTAAAATCTCAGCTAGATTGTAGCAGGCGTAGAAGTAAGCTGACCAAAATAGTTTTTGAGTCATCTTAGTTTGCTGGTAGGCAAGTGACTGTAGCATTGTATTGAAGAAGGCAGCGTTTTGACCCACTGCTGATACTCTTGCCTTTATCGTATCGTTAATTGTGACATTCGTCAATGGTGTGAGAAATTTCACTATAAGGCCTTGGTCCGAAAGCGAAACATTAGAGTTGTTACAGCCTTTATGTGAATTCAGTCTCGAGTTATAAAATGTCAGAGCTAAATCTTGTTTATTGGAGACAAAATGTGCGTCAAAAAATTATTCTTTTTCGTTGAACCATGGTGGGTATTCACATGTTTCGACTATGTCCAGGTCCCACATAAGCATTGATCTGTCGTTTAATTCACAAGAGCTGTTGTTGTAATTGCAGTAACTGACGTCTCCGGTTGTACTTTAAAATTTGTCAGATTCGTGTCTCTTGTATAGGTAAGTTGCCACATAACTGCATTGCTTAGCGCTGAAGGTTTTCTGTTGGCAGCACCATACATACATGGCGTTGGTTGGTTCATTCGTAATATACATTCCATCTCCTCTATGTAAAAATCCAGCTTAGCACTTCTTATGTATTACCATGTCAGTGCATTCTTCTAAGGTTACTTTCTGGGTTCTGCTTGAGGTTGTCCTGGTCTTAATGTCTCTGAAAAATTAAATTTGTGTCATGACATGTGCGGTGAACTTCTACTCTTCTAACTTCTTCGCTTCCGCTCATTTGGTCGGGGGGGGGGGGGGGGGGGGAGATAAGTAATTTGATATATCAGTATGACTCGAGACATTGAGGTCAAGGACCTAATCACTAATCAAGTCTTCTGTTTACCGCTATTAATAGCAGCTGATTTTATAAATAGAGGCTGTTAATTGGTTATTCACCTACTTAATATCTGCCATATATTTTTCCATTCAAGATAATCTTCCCTTGAATTAAATTTACTCTTTTATCTATTAATGTTAGCGTGTTTAGCACATTACCAAAAATTTAAAAACTTTGAATGAAATGTTCGTATGTCATCAAGAAACTACTGTATTGAGTGATCTCTGCTACTTTTGTATTCTGGCATCTCACCTGAACATTCTCCTTCTGTTCTGTCACACAGGTTACAGATGAACTTTTTACATTTCTCACAGGCTTTTATCAGCTGCTCGTTTTTGTTATTTTTACAGAAAGCTTTTCGGTATTTGCCTGCTGTCTGTTCAAATTCTTTCATAGATATGAACTTGTGACCTCCTCGGAAATATCTATCATGCAGCTGAAAAATTGACAAGTACTCGCATCACTCTATGACAGTAATAATAGATGAATGAACCAGCCTATCATTAGAGAGCGCTGAATTAGTGACTCATCAATCAGACACAAGTGGTAGTCAATTACTGTACCAAGGACTATGTATGTTAATTTGACAACTACTGCATGTGACTGCTCTCATTGGTACACTGCCAATTAAGAAGCAATAACAAGTCTTCTGAGAAACAGTATTACAAATTAACTTACATCAAAATTTTTATTACACAAAGTAATAAGTTCTATCAATACTTTCAAGCTATGAAACTAAACAGAAATATTTGCGATGTGCAAAATATGGAATGGAAACAGCTGTGACACTATATATATTTATTAAAGTTGTTCGGTTGTGGAACTTGATATTACGTTCAAAATCCTTAATCTTGGAAGCAGAGCAAACGCTTACACGTTTTAAACACATGACTTTTGACAATAGCTAGTTTTAAAGAAAATTAAGTTTTAAAGAAAATTCTTTAGAGTGAACTTCCAAGATGTACACACAAACTGGTCAGTGTTGATCTATACCCACTTCTTACATCTAGCAGCTAGCCAATATGTGAGCTTCCATGATGCTGGTAATTTGTGAGTCTGCGTCATTTTTGAGTGACAAATAGCAAAAAGTCAAGCGAGTTTTAGTAGCTGAAATTTTTTATCAAATGTTTCGTGCTTTCTGAAGAAAGATATTTCACTAGCAAATTCCGCGTAAGAATATGCCAGGCAAGCCTATCCATTTTCATCATTTTCGCAATTGAGTTGTTTCAATTTGGACTCGGGCAGTTTCATGTGCTCCAACTCAGAATATAACTTTCAGACATAATACTTATGCTTTTAAACTGTATACCCCAACACTCCATTCAGGGACAAAGAGGCATTTACATTACTGTCTCTGATAAACAAACCTGATTTACAAAAGCTCATTGACAGAAAGTTTCAAACGAACCAAGAGATTGTTAGAAGTTTAGCAGAGCTGCTCATCAGGAGAACAAGCTACGAGCAGCTTTAAAACGAATAAAAAGTGCTAAAGCAATGAAGAATTCCTTTTTTTAAAGTGTCCGAGTTAATATACGACATGTGAATATTTATTGTAACACTCATCACGGAGTAACTTAAAGTGTGCATCATCTACAAAGTGAAAATCTAGTTAAAGGTTGACTTGCGACAAAATTCACATTACAGTTATTTGATATCAAAAGGTTCACCATGTCTTACTCTGTTGCGTTGTGTGTTGGTTCCTGCGACCAACACGTAGAGGCGACTGGGTCGGCTTACTCTACCGGTCTGCATTCACCCCTCTCAGGGGCTGTGTAGTGGTTTCCCGTGACCAACACGCAGAGACGACTAGGTCGGCTTACTCCACCGGTCAATATTAACCACCCCACACAAGGGATTGCGCCCAGAGAGGTTTTATACTAGGTCGACAAGGTCGACCGGAGGTCGACAAGGTCGACAGTGTTTTTATGAGTCTATCCCCACAGCACAGTCCATAGACTAGGTCTTTGGAGATAGCTATATGCCGGGGTGGTTCTGGTATCACACAAGGTAGCAGAAACAGTATGGTTCCAAATGCACTGCATGTATTGAACGAACATAAAGAGCCGAGGTCCTGTCTTAAGTACATCAAATTATGCAAATGAGATGCTTAGACCAGCCTCCCTTAGGGGCGTGGCTACAAAAGGATAAAAAGGGAACATAACTCCAGTTAGAAACTGTACAAGAAGGATAGAAACTTGGTGTTTCACCACACACGCCGCCCCTATAGACAGCAATCGGCTATAATAAAAAAAAACAAAAAAATAAAATAATAAAAGAAAACACAAACAACTAGAATATACTACAAGATAGGGATAGTCAATGTTTTTAACGGGATTCGTGTCGCAATCTTTCACTTGGTCGACATCTGGTTAGCCAACTCTTCTAGGCGACGGGCCGTTCGTCTGAGGCTAGAGGCCTCTTCTCGAAGGGCGTCCACCGTGGCTCGGGGTCGGACATCTCCCAGTCGACATTGGATGCTCCCGACCGTCGTTAGTGTCTTCCTGGGAGCAGGTATGGGTTTCCCCTTCTTGAGCGGACTACATTTCCAATCTATCCGCTTTTCCTTCGGGGGAAAGGGAAAGGGTGCCTGCGGTCCTCTCCTCACAGGTGGCTTCATCTTAACCGGACCATAAGGCATAGGTTTCTCGAAGGCCGGTGGGTTGATTAATTGGACCCTCCTGATCCATGTGGGATAGCGTTCCACCGTGGTTTTTCCGGTTCTCCACGCCCTTCACCCTCGATTGGTGCTTGGCGATTGTATCTCTCGAGGTAGAATTTCTCCCACATTTGCAGAAGAACCTCGAAAAATGTTGTGCAATGTGGATCCGGCGCTGTCGGGGGGTGGATAATGACTGCTGGCACAACGGACAGTAGACACCGTCTTCCTGACATAACTTCATTATTTTCCTGGTCGTCTCCTCTGAGACCCACTTGGTCGGTAGGCGAGAGCTCGGGGAGGAATCTTCCGTCGTCGAGTCGGAATCCATACCATCCAACGTTTCATTGGGAGCCGAGTGTAGTTCTAATGGAGTCACTAGCTCCGATAGCAAGAGTAGAGCTCCGGTAATTGGAGAAGCTTCCTTAATGGTCTCTTTAATCACTTCCATGGCTGGAGGGTGTAAATATGCGTGTGTGTGCGTGTCGAGCTGATAACAAACAGTGAGAGAGCTTTCTTCGGTTTCCAAAATGGCCGTCCTTTGGCCTTGACTCCTTCTGGCCTCTCCTGATTGGACAGTATTGGTGTCATAATCCGCTAGATACGCAGGGGGCTTTCTTATTCGTTGAGGCCGCGTGGTGTTTCCGGTCCCAGTGGTACTAGCCTGGACTCCTTCATTCCCCGTAGCTCTTGCTTCTTTGGTCGCCAATTCGCAGCCAGTGTCGAGGCCAGCCCTCGAGTCAGAGTTGGGTTCACTTGGTGAGACCAAAAAATCTTCGCTGGGGAGCCGAGGTGGTTCCAATCTTCCTGGCGATTGTGGTATTGGTAAATCTATTAATCGACTAGGCAGAAGTGATTCGGAAATAACGGCATCTGGATTACCGTTTTCCCGTGATACTCGTCTCCGGGGATAACCTCTCATGTTGGGACGTCGGGCAGGTTTGACTTCAGCTGGGGCTCGACCTTGTTGCACCGGGCTAGGGCGACAGAGCCTTAATCTTCCTTCGGCTTGAGTGGATCGCTGTCCATATCTTTCTACTTCGTACATATGATTTTCGTGACTCCTTAGTACGCGATTGGGCCCCACATACTTGGCCGCTAATTTCGGATTTTCCCCTTTTCTTCGCCGCTTGCTTAGCAACCATACGAGGTCGCCCTCATTGAACAGCGGAGGCTCTCTCACATCGGTTGATACAATTTCCTTCTGTCTATCTCGGAGGAGAGTATGAGCTTGTATCAACCGGTCGTGAACAGTCTGGACATACTCGTGTGTGCTCGTAAATGACTCCAACCTATTTCCATGCAGCAATTGGTCAGGAAGACGAAGCTCTCGACCCAACATCAAATAATTGGGTGTTTCCTTAGTGGCGGAGTGCGGTAGCCCTCGCAGCGTCTGCATGATCTGTGGCAATAATTGATCCCAGTCCTCTTGTCCTCTGCCCAGTAAAAGTGCTCGTAGGGAGTCACCCAATATTCGATTGTTTCTTTCAACCACACCATTTCCTTCGGGGTGGTACGGAGTGGTCCTAGATTTGTCGACTCCCCACAAGTCACATAGCTCTTGAAACAAAGAGGACTCGAATTGGCTCCCCTGGTCGGTGTAGATAATTTCGGGCAGACCGAAGTAACTGAATACTCTTTCATCCAAGACTTGGGCCACCGTTGGAGCTGTAGCCTCAAGGATAGCTAAGGCATCCGACCACCGAGTGAAATGGTCAGTGAGTACCAACCCCCAGCTATTTCCTCGAGGTGTCTGAGTTAGGGGTCCCACTAAATCGACTGCTAGACGTTGCCATGGCCTCCCAGCGTACAACCGTTGTCGATTCCCGGAGGTCCGGGCCTTTCCCGTCTTAGCCCGCCGGCAAACTTCACAGGAGAGAACTGCCTTCCTGATATCTCCAGTCATGCCCGGCCAGTACCAATCCAGCTGGACGCGCTTTAGGGTCCTTTCCACACCGCAGTGAGTTTGTTCGTGGGCCTTCCACAGGATCTCCTGTCGCAGAGTTTGGGGGCATACCAGCACCACCCTTTCTCGCCCATTCTGAATGAGATGAAGGGTCAATACACCTGATTCGTCAATCTAGAGCTGATGGAACATCCGGGCCAACCGCTGCAACTCGGAGCTGCCTACTTGTAATACTGCCTCTTCGACTCTTTTCCGGTTCCTGACGGCCTGGTAAATTATCCCTAGGTCGGCAGCGGGTTTCTGTTGCAATGCTCGTACTTCATCTGGTGAGGTTTGCACTACTGTCAACAATTCCGGAACCTTTGGAGCAGCTGGCGGTGAGAGATCTAAACTCGTGGCTCTAGCGTCTGATTGTACTGCAACTTGGTCATTCTCCACGCCGAGTCCTGGCTCACCTGCCACCTTGATGGCCCGTAACCGAGGGTTTTGAGACTTTCTGAGGGGGTTGTCCAACACTCTGGGTGACCCCGCACCGCATGGCAGCCGTACTGGAACTTGGCTGGCTGGTGTGGGAGTCGGGAGGCTGGGCCCTGATGTATGTCTGCTGCTGGGTAGTCGAGGCCATTCGTCTTTGTCCAACTGGTGGGCGCTAGGACTGGGTTCTCCCGTACCTCTTGGTGGTTGTACTGGAACTTGGTCCACTAGTACAGTAGTTTCCCAATTAGTCCCTGGGGGTACTAGCGAGTCACACACTTGTAGCCTAGTTGGCCCCCGATCCCGCTTTTCAATGGCAGCACACTGCCTGCACTCGATGCACTGTTGTCGACTCAACCCATCGGCGTTACCGTGCTTAACGCCTTTTCGATGGATGATTCGATACTTGTGCTCGGCTAGGCTTACCAGCCACCGGGCCACCTGGCTAGAGGGTTCCTTTCTCCGGTGCAGCCAAACCAAGCCTCGACAAGGTCGACAAAACGACAAGGTCGACCGGAGGTCGACGAGGTCGACAGTGTTTTTATGAGTCTATCCCCACAGCACAGTCCATAGACTAGGTCCTTGGAGATAGCTATATGCCGGGGTGGTTCTGGTATCACGCAAGGTAGCAGAAAGAGTATGGTTCCAAATGCACTGCATGTATTGAACGAACATAAAGAGCCGAGGCCCTGCCTTAAGTACATCAAATTATGCAAATGAGATGCTAAGACCAGCCTCCCTTAGGGGCGTGGCTACAAAAGGATAAAAAGGGAACATAACTCCAGTTAGAAACTGTACAAGAAGGATAGAAACTTGGTGTTCCACCACAGTTGTAGGGCCCAAAAGTGTAGAAATGTGATTACAAGCTCTAAAAATCTCAAAAACGAAAAGCCAGTGTAAATTGGAATCTTTTTATTTCTCTGACGTAGTCATGATAGTTTGGTTATTGTCTTGTGGCGCGATGTTCTCACGTGAATTGAAAGACTAATAACAAGCTCAATAAAAACTTATCGTAGCACTAGTATATGACCAACACTTCGGGTTTTACCAAAGACCCCGTATCAACTATAGATGCTCGCTACTACAGTTTTGTTTCGGCTTGAACTAATTGTCGAGTCGTAATCTGATCATGTGACCCAATACTTTGAAAATAATTTTTGCAGCACTTTTCAATTATCACAGTTGACCAACAGGCTCGTCATGCTCATCAGACAATGATATGTACGCCTTTGAGCTAAAGTTAAAAAGGTTAACAAGTTTTTATGATTCGTTACAAGAGATCAGTGCTAAATCTGACAACATTACAATGAGGATGAAACAGAAGTGTAATAACAATAGACATGGTTTTATTGAATGCGTGAAGTATATTTGTGAAAATATTTTGACATATAAGGTTGCATGACAGTGTAAACAAAAACCATCTACCACAGCTATGTCATATTGAGCCATTTTGGCAAAAGAATCCAAACTTCAGTGATCTCGTGTGGCTGCAATTAACTGTTCCTTTTTTGGCTTTCGAGAGCTTGTAATCACATTTCCACATATTTTGCACCTCCAGCGCAACAGAGTAAGCCATGGTGAATCTTTTCATATTAAATAACTGTAATGTGAATTTTGTTACAAGTCAACCTTTAATTAAGCAAAAAGAGTTTTGAATTAGTTAGTATCACACATGATTGCACTGTAATGTATCTTTGTGTCTAGTTTCCTCATAAACTGCAAGTATTATCAACAGACTCATTTGATTATCATTATGAAATAAAAAACCTGTTAGTATTCAGTACAAGAGCTATTCTACAGAACTAAACATTCCCAATTTTCAATTACCATAATTATTGCAGGTCTACCATAAACTATTCACTCACTGAGTGTCAGTGTGTGGTACAGCACGTAACTTAAAGTGTGATCTACTGCCATATGTGTAGCAGTTACGAAAATGTTTCTCAAACAGTAACTTTATGATAACAAATAGTTATGACCCATGATAGTGGTTACTGCCTATAATATTCTATTCGCTCGCCTTCTATTTGAACACAGGTAAATGTAATTTTCAAGTTTAGTTACCAAACCTCAACTCTGTCCACACTAACAGGAGTTTGATTCATTGTTTAGTGTAAAATTGAATATATTAACATAATGTGTAATTATAATTGCTTGAAGCTATTAAACAGTATCAGGACATTTTAAATAAATGACAATATACCTCAAGGTCATCATTGCAAACTTTCTCTCCACAGTCTACACAGAAGTTGTATGCTGTATTATTACATGTCGGTCTATCACAGGCCACTGTTGTTGGATGCTCTGACTCATGAAACATCGCAATCAGCAGACTCTGAATGTCAAGCTTCTTGTACACCTTTGCTAAATATATATGCAGTCAAATTTCAAGATGTATCACACCGACTAGTGCCAGCTATAGCATGTAAGTTGGTGTAAATTCGGAATATATATTAACTATAGCATCTCATAACTATAGTTATGAGATATGAAGTTATTATGCGCTGTAATGGACTCTATTGAATCATATTTACTTCTTGAACATAGATAGAAATTGTCAGATTACCAGAGTGAAAGTAGTTCTTTTCCTATAACAGACCAATAAGGTGAGAGCATGTTTTTACTATTACCTACAGTACTTAATGATGGACATTTGCAAATTCAATCACAGAAAGCCTCAGATAGTAGATAAAAGTTTCCATCCTATTTCATACAGCTTTGCTGTTAGGTATTACCATGGTACATGGTAAAAGGGATGAAGTAAAGCTATGTGGTAATATATTCTATTGAATATTCTATTAGGTTTGCGACCTTGTTGAATATTCTATTGGCTCACTTTCAAACAATACTTCAGTACTATTGCTATTCAAGTGAGTGTAAATATCTAAAAATTACATTGACTACATATTACAAGGTTTTACTTACTGGCAGGTTTCACATCTAACACCTTTATGTATCTTGTACTTTGCCTCTAAACACGGGGTGCAGCTGATACGACCACATGGTAAGACACGAGGTTCTGTCAGCTTTCGTAGCTTTCCCCAACAGTGAGAACACTCTTCTTCTTTGTCAAATGTTGTGGCTGATGCCATTTTGAGAGGGAATGATATTTACTTGTTCTAACTGCTGATTGGCTGTCGTTATGAACTGTGTGCTTGACACTTAACTCTATATTCTTATCAGTAATAGATAAGGAATTGATTAGTATTCCATATTTGGTGATTACAATTCGTAATCAGTGACGATGATGTGTAGATGCCACCTACTTAATTTCTATTTAGTCAAGGTCATCTCCTTTAAGGGTCAGCAACAGGAAGCCGACTAAGTGCAGAGCCAGTAGTGAACTGGGTGGTGGACTTGGTGGTGAGATAATGTTCATTAGAAACGAGGCAGAATAAGCATAAGGTGTGTTCAAACTAAGAAGCAGTAAGTCATATCTAAACATTTAAAAAGTTTGGACATTAAAAATTGACTACTACACGGTTATAACCCAGTAATAGCACAGTAAATAATAACGCAAATTCTTTCAGATTTATTCACAAACACTGACAAAACATTTGAAAAGTTCGCCTATACTCTGGAACATGCAATGCTAGCAACATAACAAGTTTTCTATTGGTCAAGTCATCCTTCGGATAGAAAAAGTTGCAGTGAACCAGAGTCTAAATTCGAGATATTGCCTGAACAATTTAAAGTTGAAGAAAAAGAAATCTGAAAGAGAGTACAAAGTGGTGTATGATAACTGAGTGGAGTTTCTATACCTTAGACATGAGCACTAGTAATAATGTATCATTCCTGCTGTAACCTGAGTCTTGTTTGTAAACTATGATAACTTACCACTTACTGTGTAACAAATATATTTGGTAACTACTAAAGTGTTTGCTTCTAGCAGCTTTGAAGCTAATTCAAAACATACAATCACAGAATAGTCAGAGACTGATGAGTGTCATGCGCAAAAAATGTTGGAAATGTCACACAAAATAAATTTCAGTAATAAACCATCTAGCATATAATAATGAATCTAAATTAATATCGGTGTTTGTCTGATTGTTGGTCACTGAGTTTTGTGTCAAGTTATAGCGATACAGTTGTAGGAGCGAAAAATCTACATCGCACTGAATTTGAACTCCGATCCTCCAAGATTACAAGCAGAAATTCTCTTTACTAGGCTAAGCGGCTAAATAGCTAAACATAGTAATAATCGTGGTCATATTCATTACTTAATTATTCATTACTTATTCATGACACGTAACGATTACAAACTGGCTGCATGGCTCTTAGAATAGTAAATATTTAGACAAGTTTGTGTTACTCAAAATAGTCATCTTGCTTATTTTGACATTGGCTAATTAGTCAACTTAGCCAGTACTGACTACATGACCTGTCACTTTTTATAAGCTGGCACTGTAATATACATGTATGTACTAGCAACACTACTACTGTATCAACACTGCACACTCTGCACTAGGTAATACCACAAACACTGGTTATTATGTATGAATAAAGAGTTGTACTGTGTTTATACGGTACACTGCATGTTCGACTTACACTCCGCTGTTACTCGACATAAGAAAGAATGTACATATATGTACTTCCTGTTGCACGCATAAAGCTAGCATTATGAAGGAAGATTTGACAACTCATCGATTGCATAATGAGTTTTCTATGAAATATTTACAAATATGTGTTACATGAAGACCCAACGCACCAGGTTTCATCTTGCAAGCAAGCGCAACAACAGCAACAACAGCAACAACAGCAACAACAGCAACAACAGCACCTTGCTATGCTACATGCCATCAGATAGCATTATTCCAGCCGTTACTCTAGAATGGAGTCAACTTTTGTAAAGTAACAAAAACAATAGTTTTACATTTTTATGCTACAAGACGTATTCAGGCTACGCGTTAGCAACTAGAATTTATTATATACAAACATAACCGATGGCAAGAAACAAAACAGATTAAATATTTCACTAGATACTAACAGAAAACGACTAGATTTTGTACAGTACATGGCTAAGCCAAGGTTTAGATAGGTAAATGTTTGCTAGATCGTGAAATGATACGCTGCAGCGAAAGGTCTACCCATTCAGATTTTGTGAATCAGCTGCTACATCAAAATGCTTGTTCTTAATGTCAAAGTGAAGCTCAGAATGTGCTTCCAAACGTCATAGAAACAGAATTTTGATATCGACTACAAAACTAATTTTTGAGCATAAGAATTGATACCGATCGATATGACAAAACTGTAACCGATGATTTACAGAATAACAAAAAAGGTATCGATTTCAGGTATGCAAGCAAAGTTTCTCGAATCTTTCAAGAGAATGTTCCCAACCAACTGCGAGAGAAAGTCAACCTTACCAATCCTATCTTCAACTGCTTGTTTGTAGTTGCTGTTGACTTACTTCAGCAGTTGGTCAATTCGCTACTCAACCTTTTCAAGAGTATGAAACTGAGCAACTGCGAAAGAAAGTAAACCTTACCGATTCCCTTTTCAACTTCAGCTCTTTATGCCACTGTCTCTGTTGCTCAGTTGTTTTGCAACTTGCTGTTGATCTACTTTGGCAGATGGATGAAAATAATCTCAACTCTTTCAAGAGATTGTTCCTAACCAACTGCAAAAGAAAGTCAACCTTACCAATACTATCTTCAACTTCTGCTCTTTATGCCGCTGTCTCTGTTGCTCAGTAGTTCTGCGAGGTGCTGTTGACTTACTGCTACAGACAATTAGCCTTTTTTTCAAATATTTCAAAACAAAAAGGCCAATGACCTACAGCAGGAAGTAAACCATACCATGCTATTGACTTATTCGGTCTTGACTGATTCTCCTTATCTTCAATCTCTGCTCATCTCGCATGCAACTATTTCTTCTTACCTACAACCCAACCAAAATAAGTTTGCACTTTATATACTTTAATCTTACTGCTATTGAATACTACTATGTATAATACTCTAACTAGCATTTTGCTATACCTCTGAATTAGACACCAAATCTTCCGGCCGCATAGGTTACTCCTTCTTTATGCCGCTGTCTTTGTTGTTTTGTAGTTCTGCGACGTACTTTCGACTTCCTCTGGCTGCCACTGACGATCTTTCTCTTCAATCTGTCCTCATCTTTGGCATCTGCATGCAGTAATGACTTCTCACCTACAAGCAGACCGAAACACTTTTGTACCCTGAATACTTCAGTTCTAACACCATTGAAGACCATCACAGCCATCGTCAAACCCACTGTCACTGCACGCTTACCATACCACTGGGTCTTTGGGCAGGGTCACCAGATTTTCCCATTCAAGCATTCGTTCGCATTCTGAGTACTCACATTCGCACACCGCTCCAACAATCTCTCGTCTGACAATCATTTGTATACAAGATCATACTCAACATCGCAATCGGCAAGTCAGGTTTCGAAGGCAACATGCTGAGATTCTTATACCAGCACTAGCTATCACGAGGGCAATAATCATGCTGCGGGTGCGAGTAATCATACGTGATGTGATACAGCGCGGCAGAAATTGCTTTTTTCATTCCGTCAATGTCGCCTGAATTCTGAGTGATGGCGTTGCGATAATAAGACTGCAAATCTCGCATCAATGTGTCTGCAAGCTTGCCTTTACCGGAAATAGGCGTCGACGTCTTTTTATATAAAACGTTGAGATTTTTCAAGTGAGTCCTCAAACGTTTAGCAACATGATTTATACACTCTTCCTTCTTGACACTGACATCACCGTATACGTTTAGACTACACACCGCATCATACGCTAAACTGTCACCATCACCAAGAAAAGCAGTATATCGTAAAGGCCCTGTTGTAGATCTCTGCCAGATGATCTTTGCTGCGTCTCTCCATAGCACCGCTCGAGCCCCCATGGTTCTTCTCGCAAGCATCTTGGTGTTTCTTCCAGAACTCATTGTAATCACTGTCATCCTTCTTCGGTCCTTTCTCACATACCTGGCAGTAGTTTGACATCACTTCAAGGTCTACAACAGATCCAGTAAGAACATCTATAACAACAAATACACCATTGTGTGAACTATTTCCACGCTTCTGCCATGTACCGTCATAACTTACAGCTATATCTACAGTATCTACATCAACATCAGTCCTACGTTCCTCAAGCTTTAGATGCTCTTCCTTTACAATAATCCTAATGATTCTAAAATGCTCCTCTAAAGCTTTAGTGCATGCAGTAGTTAACTTATCTAACTTAGTGTAGTATGCACAAGAAGTAGTAGGCTGAGGTAAATTTAGATCTGAAATAAAGCTACACGCCTGTGCATATCCTACCCCGTTACTCTTACAAGAATAAACATCATTGATATCATAAGCCCTACCAATTACCACACTCGGGGATGTGTGCTGCGACATAATTGTGGCCTCACAATCTTGACAAACTACTTCAAATAAACTAGACATACCGTAGACATTAGCATTCTCAACTAACCTTACATTCGTACTAGAACAGGTGTAACAAACTATATAAGATACTACGCTATTTAGAAATTCCAAACTAACTACCCTATAGCTGCCTGCACAGACACTGCTTGCGGCAGCATCACCAGAAAAAATGTCGGCACTAGCATAAATAGGGTGGCCAGCAGTATATTCCCTGAAGGTCTCCAGCTTGCGCTTGGACGCAGCAACTGGAGTAGCAGCAGAAACTGGAACAGCAGCAGAATCTGTAGCAGCAGCAGAATCTGAAGCAGCAGCAGAATCTGAATCAGCACAAACTGGAGCATAAAATGTTGATGGTGCTGGTGACAGAAGAGATGTGCTCGGCGGTGTTGTGGCGGCATCAATTTTTTAGAAATAAAAAAAATAATGATGCTTAGGAATTATCGGTTACGGATAATTAATTTTTTTGCTGAGCCATCACATTTATCTTGAGTTCATATTCGGCCATGTAGACAACATAAACAGCATACTGAAGCACCATAGCTAACTTCACCACTGATAGAAGCGCTAATAGGAAATCTCCAACACGAATGTTTTGTAGCGAATAGCATAACACCAACTAGGTATTATCGATACATAACCAACATTTTATATTTGATACTGTTGAATTCTTTGGTTTAGCCTAATGAAATAGATAGACGCTGAAAAGATATCTAGTAACTAATTAAAACTAGTCATAGCGACAAAAAATTGAATCGAAATAAATAAAAAATAGCAAGACGAGAATACTAACATCATCATCAGTTTTTTTAGATGAAAGACTCTTTTCTTTTTCTTCTTGCCGTATGAACTGGGTGTATATGTTTTCACCATCTTGTAATTCGAAATAGCAACTTGTAATAATGTGTGAGAGTTTTAGAAACGCGTACGTTTGGGTCTTCGGTCAAAGACAAAAGGAATGAGCTTATCAATGGCTTCGCAATGTTTACAATCGCTACCTACATCCGCACCGCGGCATTCCATTGGTCAATTTTAATGATGCGTTGATTTCATTTGATAAGAAAATAGCAGCTCCGACGCAAATCAAACTAGCAGGTTTCACTTGCTTCAAGGTTATTCTTTTGGCGGGAATAAAAAGGCTCTCACTCTTCATTAGTTGATTGAAAGTGAATATTATCAGTACGATTGAAAAGATCACGTGTTGAGCTTTCGCTTGGTGTATAGATTTCATTTGATAACGGCCGATAAGGAGCCATTTATTATGCCAATAAACAGGTCGTAAGGGTTGCATTTTTTGCGGTTTTCTTGCGGTTTGGTTTATTACAGGGTCGCAATAAAAGGCTTATTTGTATAGTTTGCATTAGTTTCTGTCAATAAAATGCATACCTGTTGAAAGAGCACATTCTACTGCTTACAGTACTTCATAAATCTGCAATTTTAGAAAATTTGACAAAAAGTCAAAGATTTTGTACAAAATTGCCATTACATTACATTGGTTGGATAGAAGACTGCCCATAAAGTACATCTAGTGATTCCACCTGCCATAAAGAGATACCAGATTGGTCACTCTCTATGAGAATAACAAGTCCTTAGCTGTAAATGAGTCAGACAGGCTGATTTTCAGTATGTTGGGAGAATACAGAAAGTAGATTAATGTTCTAAGGAAACTAAACAAACAAACAAGGATTTAATATTTGTTTCAAACAAATTTATACCAAATGTTAATTGTATATTAGATCTCTTTTAACAAAGGTAATTCATTATAGAAAACCCATTGATAAAGGAATTCATCGTTAAATAGGTCCATCTCATCCTCACTCGGCAATATGGTGCCGTTATATTTGTTCCTCTTTTACACATTAGATTCCTATTCACTGCTTTGGTAGTATATTAAAGTATCATATTAAATATGAGAACTTGTTTAGTAGTATGAAGTAATTAAACTCAATTAAAAATTGATTATGTTATTCTTCTAGTTCAGAATCTCATATCAACCAGAGTGAATGTGTAAACATTGTCTATGTGAGGAAGTCTATGAAACAAAGCTCCACCTACCTGGTGGTGTGACCTGTTTAGTTGATGAAGGTACTCATTAGTTAAATTATTTCAACTAAATAATAGGATGATTATGTTAGTCTTTTAGTTCTGAATCACATATCAAACAGAATGCATGTGTAAACAATGTCTATGTAAATAAGTCTATGAAACTAAGCTCCACCTACCTGGTGGTGTGACCTGTTCCATCAATGCAGGTACTTATGAGTGAGATGCCAAGCCAGGAGAGCAACACAGTAGAGTTGGCAGTATCCCTTAGTTTAAACCACGGCAGCCATCTTTCTCGAATATCATCTGTCCACAGCTAAAGGGCAAGTTGAAGAGATGCATTAGTTTCAAAAAATCGGTATTTGTTCTACCTACAAGGGAAGATAAATACTCTGTATCATTTGAAGAATACGATAGCAAAATACAAGTTGATCAAAAGTAGATCTATGTATGAAAGAACCTGTCTGCCGAGAGGGTGGGTAGCCATGCTACAACATCCCACAAAGATTATGGGTTAAATATTAGTTACCCTAGGACATAGTTACCCTATAATTCGCTAATATTTAGTTTCGTGAGTAGCATACAGAGTAAAGTATTACTGCAACTTAACTTCGCAGCGCTGGAGAGTGCGAAAATATAGTGATGTGAAAATAAAAGCAGTGGAACAAACAATTAGATTCCACAAGTTCAGTTCACTGCAGGCCTGTATTCACTAGTTGCAAGTTGGGGTGGTTAATGTTAGGCGACTGGTTATGAACACCTGGGGGTGTGGAGGGGGCGGTGTAAGCCACCAACAGGTTTTTCTTAAGTAGGGCCTCAGCCGGGCCTCTTGTGTTAGGTTTTAAAAAAAAATTATCGGAAAATATCAACATTTTTCTATCTTTTTGAGATTTGTTTTGCTTTAGGTGATGTAATTGACGAGACGTCTTTAAATTGAAATAGGCAAAACTTGACCGCAGTTGAAACGCTCGGAAAAAAGACATCTTTTTCTTTTGAGCGTTTTAACAAAGATCGATTTTGCCGATTTTATTTTAAGTTTATACGGAGATTTCCACGCTTTCGATGGAACATGGCCAAACGGATGTTTGATAAAATTGATATTTTGCAAACCTTTATAAAGATCGCGAACAAGAATATTTTGCCACTGATGAGGATAATAATGATGCCTAAGAACTACTGAAAGGTGATGTTTGTCTGTATGGCTTCGAATGAAGTGATATTCTACAGCGATAAAAACAGTTTCCATAGCCGTTGGGCAAATAACTTTTCGAATAAACGGGGTTGAGGTCGAGTTATCTGAAGCAATTTATCATTGCGTGGGAATGGACCAAACAAATCCGTTCGAGTTAACCTTGTGTTTGAGATGAAATGTTACATTTTATTTGAGGGCGAGTTATCCGAGTTTGACTGTACTTAGCCGCAGAAAGTTCCTAAAAAGTTGGAATGGCTCAGCCGGCCAGCCGCCCCAGGGAATACGGGCCTGGTTCATCGATAAGAAAAACATTTCAATTTGGGAACTGTGAATAATTGCGGGTAATTGTGAACTGCAGGTAGAATGGCGTGGGCGAGGTCGATAATGCAATTTGATCGCTTGCTGCCATTTGTTTCTTCGACTATCAATGAACAAAGCTATTTAATTTCGCGTTTTCGCTCATTCGTTATGATAGTTTAGTTTCGCACATTAAATTTTCGCGGGAGGATGACTCCGCGAAAACACGAAGGTTAGATGTGGTGAATACATAAATGTCCTAGGGTATATAGGTCTGACTACAAGATTAATCCATCCAATCACAGAAGCTGTTGTAAGACTACCATGTGGACATATCTAGAAAAGATTTTGTTTTACAAAAGGTCACTAGTCTGCAGTATGCCAATAAGATGGCAATTTGCCAGATTTAACAAGTTCTTCCATAAGCCTGGTTCCCATATCGATTGCAAGACTCCGGCAGTAACACGCCCAGCAAATCGCTTGCGCCGCTCGCTCGCATCTGTTCACATAAAGCCACATCGTTAATAATATCGTAAACATAATTGCGTTATCAAATAAAATACTCCAATGCCGTTTCTATAATGGTGACCTGTACCCGTACAGTGCATTTCGGGAAAGTTTTGTCTGCGGTCTTTGGCGAAATTTGAGCAGTGCAAAACTATTGCGATGCCGCCGGCAACTACCGGCCGTACCCGGCGCGTAAATTCCCATTTCTTCGCTAATAGCTTGCGGTACTGATGGGGTGCTTTGCGACGTATATAGGAACCAGGCTTTACTGAATTACTTGGGACCACCAAAGTTGTTCACAGTGTCACAGTTGTTCACAACAAGTCAGTTAGTTTTACCATATAGTAACTATGGCACGGTTGGATATTCACATCTAGTTGAATGCTAAGGGGAGGGGTTGATGATGATACCCAGCTATGATCATGATACCATGTGACCCGTTATGATTTTGATACCACGTGACCAGCTAAGCCGTGATACCATATGGCCAGGTATGCCCGTTATACCATGTGACCAGCAATGACTACCAGAGCATTCGACTAGCTATAACCATGATAGCTTGTGACCAGCTGTGATCATGATACCGTGTGACTAGGTAGGGGAGTTATACCATGTTACCAGCTATAAAAATTATATCCTGTGAGCAGCTATGAATGTGATACGATGTGACCAGCTGTGACTGTTATACCAAGTGACCCGCTATGACTGCAATGTGCTCGACAGTCAGGACATCAAAGAGTTAGATTGAAAGTGAGTCCATACAGCGAGGAGATCAAATATCCTTTTTAGTCTGTAGTTATTTTAAAAGCAGAAACAGAAGGTCTATGACTATAACTGCTATCAAAGTTGGCTGTCAGAAGATACGACCTGATTAAAAGCTATAATCTACTCAAGTTTTAAAAAAGTGATATACAGTACATGCCTCCTAAACAGCTAGCTATAAAGTACACCATGATGGTTATAGAAACCTCACCTCTTCTGATCTACAAAGTAAATACAAATAGAGTGATAGTATGTATGTCCAGTGCTTATAATGATACAAAGGCCTGAACTAGTTACAACTAACTATAGATCTAAATATTGTTATTAATAAAGTTAAACTTACAAGAGATGATGTGAGTCTATGTCAGCCTGGAGCACTTTATTGCTATAAACTATTATAAAAGTATTTTTAAAATAAGAGCAGTGACAATAACCAGAGTAAGATGTACACACGTTATATAACATTGAGGCATGACGTCATGCAACCTTTGTTAGCCCTGTGTAAGGACTGCTGAATTTTCGTAAGTAGAGTTTAGGTGAATCTTGATATGGCTGGTTTAACCAGCTTCGAAAATGACCACCATATTGACTTTGTTCTTGCTACATTGATATCGCTATCATCATGAGTTGTGTTTACCTTCTCGTGTTATCTTAACCTAATATAAACAAAACAAGTTGTGAAAGTCACCAAAATGACTCACTCTTTAATTATTACCATTCTGGCCACCAACATCTACATTGTATAGATGGTGTGTAGATAACAGAACAAACAACTACTCTGGTAGTAAAGATTCTATTTTTAAAGACAAAGGGCTTGTTATTAGTTACATTCTTTGTATCTATTTTAAAGCACGTAAATTACATAATATTTTTATTATGTATTTTAATGCATCAGAGTCTTGGCTTTCGAATGAGCCTATATTCAATACACAAAGAATGATAGAACTATAAAAAACGGGGTGTCAAAAGTACGTCCTGCAAAAAAAAACACTTGGTTCAGGTACTCAAAATGTGACGCCCTAATTCTCATTTAGCCTTAGGTCGTCAATCCCTTTTGCCGCCATTGAGGCTGCGTTTTTCTGTGACAATCGATGCTGTTAAATCCGGAGAGCGCTAATAATAAACTAAGATTCTAGATAATCAACAATGCCCGCGATCGTGCTAACGCCCAACCAATACAAACACATGTTCTGGGTTAATTAATTATGCTTCAATAAATGTACTGTTGTTGATAGAGGTAATGAAATCACATCGATTAAATTATGACCTGCGTGGCCCTTAGACTAAATGTCAACCGCATTTTCGCGAAATCACGCAATGCTTGAAATTAATTAGTCTCAGTCGTCACCCTCAACATTACATTAAAAATAAAGAGCTAGCGCATAATATCATCGGGAAATTATAGTATGGTGCTTTGAGTCTGAGGTACTTATCATAGAAATAATATGTACGTGGAGAACTAATGACACTGACTGATTTGTCATCTTCATTCGTTCTCTGGAGTTATCCTACCTTGGCCTGCCACTAGCGTCATTATCGCCATTATCGTAGTTGATAAATAAACAATAAGAGCACACAACAACGAATATGAGAATTGCGACATCACAATTTTCGAGACTATGCCAGTAAACTCTTTCGCGGTAGAGCTTTAGGGAAATCCTATAAACACCAACCAATGTCTGTCTCACTATGGCAAACAATAGCTAATTTGAAAGCCAAGACTCTAATGTATTGAAATATACCATAAAAAAAATTATGTAATTTATGAGCTTTAATGTTAAAGGTTGACTTGCAACAAAATTCACATTACAGTAATTTGGTATCGGAAAATTAGCTATGTCTTACTCTGCTGTGTTGCAGGTGCCAAATATGTGGAAATGTGATTACAAGCTCTAAAAAGCTCAAAAACGAACAAATAATCGCCGCCATCACAAAACCGCTGCAGATTAAAATTTCTTTAAAAAAGATCTTGAGCTTTTAAGATCTTGTAACCACATTTCCCCATATTTTGCACCTACAACACAGCAGAGTAAGACATGGTGAATATTTTGATACCAAATAACTGTAAAATGAATTTTGTTGCAAGTCTATCTTAAACATTCTTTGAAATTCTCTTCATATGGGGGATATCTATTTAGCACGTGTGCATACTAATGTATTTAGGAGGTGTCATTTATGTTACAACCATATCACTGTACAATAATTACAGCCGTTATATTCTAATGACTTGGGCGCGCAATGTTACAATTGTCCTTGACCTTGCACACATATTAATAACCACCAATATAGTCAGTTTGTAAACCATGGGGTGAAGGAGATAGCGGTAAAACAAAAATATACAGACGCATAGATATGTTTGGTTCATCTTAGGTTTTATGCAGACGTTACCATCAATAAATGTTTGTGATATACCTACTTTCAAATGTTAAAAAATAACTATGAGTGGGAACTGTCAAAAAGCTTTTGGGATCCTACAGTAAGCTGAGGGATCCCAACAGAAGATCTCGCAGTGAGTGGGATTCTCTGTTGGGATTCCACTCACTATAGCTGGTACCCTGCTCTGGTGAATGGGACCAGTTCACTAGAGTCCAAACTGTTAATGAACTATTTTAATGGTTTTCCATAAATACTGATCAATATGTTATGTTTACACGCCAAATAAGAATTAACTGCAGTCAGAAAAAATGGAACAAATCTTGGAACGTACCTCCAGCTGTCTCACTATTTTGCAATTCATGAATTTATACGCTTCCTGATGTGAAAGGCATTCAAATCTGTCACAATCTATAGGTTGAATACGACTGTAGATGGTGAAGGTATAGAACTTGGTCTGGAAGTTGAGGTACTCTTGACAATCCTCCTCAGCTAACACTAAAGGAGACAGGGTAAGGTACAACATGACAGTTCTTTGGTTCAACAAATTACAGAGAAAAACAGCTCATCAGTTGACTACCTGAAGAAAATATAACAAATTTTTGTATTACTAACCACCAGTGATAGAGCTCTGGTCACAGCTTACTGTCTACTAAGCTGTGACCAGAGGAGAGGAGCTTTAATAAAGTGACTAGAACTAACAGAACTGCACTCAAGACACACTAACACCCACAATGCACTAGTCTGTTCTTTGAAACTTCCTGTTAGGCACAATCAGTCTTCTCTACTTGAGAGAGATTTTCCAATATCTACACTAATATATTTCTAACCTTCTGATCAATAATATTTTCTCAGTGTATTCCAAAGTTTCTCACATAGTACTCGGTTAGAACTAGCTTGAAAACCTTACAATATACTTCAACTTACGAGTGCCCCAACTTACGAGAAACTTGAGATACGAGTCAGCTTTCAAGCAAGTTTTAGCACTACCATACGAGCCATGTTTGATATACGAGCACCTGAATCAGTTGCCCAGTACGTCGAAGGTGTTTTATGAGAACAGCATCGCGCTATATTTTTTAACTGCTCTGGTTACACTTTTGTACTGTGTTTTTGTTGTGCCCAATTTTCAGTGCAGAATCATGTGAATTAAAAGTACTGTGCGTCGACCGAGTTTTTGCCAGTAAAATAAATAATAATGCAAAAAAAACTGAATGATAGCAATTGATATTAAATGGACAAGTATTGAAAAATAGGCGAAATTTGTATGCGTGATTGAGCTAGCTCAGTAAAATGACAGAAATACATCCACAATTATCAAACAGAAAGTTTATGTTCAGGGCATTTAGTTTGCTAAAGGCCAACCATAGTTTCTACACAACACAGCGATCTTCACGACCGCTGATGAAGAGACTGCTCAGGTATTGAATTAAAGACAAACAATTGGCCGGCGACAGCGTAACTGAAACGATGCTATGTGAAAAAGCCGGTGATATCTATCACAACTATAAAAAATAGACATTCGGACAAGCTGGTTAGTGGTCGTGCATTAACCCTTTGTGATGACACCTGTGTTTGTCCTAATCGCAACATATTGAAAGGGCGACAAAGGCAAATGTCCTTAGATAGGTTTCGGTTAAACAGCCAGCTGGTCGTGAGAGCGAAACACAGGAAAATTAGCTAACTAACGTGAAACTAGAACCACCATACCATACCAGAATACCATAGAACCTTACAATAGATCAAACAGCATAGAATGTTACAAAGATCAGCAATCATAGCACCTAAAGCCGGGTTCCCATATACGTCGCAAAGCACCGGCGACACACCGCAGGCTATTAGCGATGAAATGGGAACGTATGCGCCGAGGACCGCCGAGGATCGCCGAGGATCGCCGGTAGTTGCCGGCGGCATCGCAATAGTTTAGCGCTGTTCAAATTTCGCAAACGACCGCAGGCAAAACCTTCCCGAAATGCACTGTACGGGTAAAGGTCACCATTATAAGAACGGCATGGCGAGCGAACATTTTATTTGTTTACGCAATTATGTTTACAATATTATTAACGATGTGGCTTTTATGTGAACATTAAACTGCGCCGAGCACCGCAAGTGTTTTGCTGCGCGATATTACCGCCGGTGCTTTGCGGCGTATATGGGAACCAGGCTTAAGAATAGATCAGGTACCATAGAACCTTACAATAGATCTGATAACATAGAACCTTGCAATAGATCAGGTACTATAAAACCTTATAATGGACCAGGTACCAAAGAACCTTATAGTAAATTAGGTACCATAGAACCTTACAATAGATCAAATACCATATAAACGTACAATAAATCAGCTACCATAGAACCTTACAATAGATCGGGTACCATATAATCGTACAATAGATCAGATACCATACAACTTTACAATTTATCACGTACCATTGCGGCTTATAATAAATCAGGTACCATATAATCTTACAATACTGACATTAAATTTGATCTTGATCGAGGATGTAACAATAGAATACATATATCAAAGCAAAAACTTGCATTAGATTATTGTTAGCCTGAGTAACTTACGTTAAAGTAAAGCTAGTTGCATCTCTGGCGCTAGGTTCACGACCTTCAATTAGATTAAAACTAACTCGTGTGCATCGCTCTATGTTAAAGTTAGTTTCAGAAAGTATGAGTTATAGCTTCATTTAAGACCTTGTACTAAATCACAAGATATTTCTACTTACTAATAATACCGGATAGAACGGAGTTGAGATTGACAATCCATCTTTGAAGACAACCCAATGTCCCGGAGTTGATTGAACAGGATCACAGCAATCAATGAACCTCCGATAAAAACATGTGGTTGGCACTATGGATCCAGCTGCAATAGAGGTAACTCTCAAATCTAAGAGACATTCTCTATAGATAACACAAGCTTAACAGCAACATTTTAACTAGTACTCAACTATTCCTCTACAGATGTAGAGTTTATAGAGAGAAATTTCTTATAAGTTGACAGTGAGATAAACATCAACTATTAATCAAATAATATACTGAGTTTATATACTACATGAACATGTCTAATATACCATATTATACAAATGTGGTACTTTATGGTTGAATTATTAAAACATAAAATGATGGCTTGTAATGTTAGAATTACTGAGACAAGCTTGTGAAGAGAGTTTGGTGCTTTGAGTTAACAGCTAGGAGTGAGGCGGAACAATGAATGAAACACCAGTGAGACGATGACTAACCTTAACGGTATTCAGAGAGTGAGTTGCCAGGCAATCAGCTATTCCTAAATCAAACAAAGTTAATGGGCTAGATATTACTTTGTTGATTCTGACCCGCAATGGCTATGACACCGTGTGATCAGCTTTGACTGTGATATCATGTGACTAGTTATGAACATGATACCATGTGATCAGCTATGATTGTGATACCATATGATCGAAGTGACCAGCAATGATGCAGGAGCATTCGGCCACATAGCATGATGTAAGGTAAAACAGTCATAGCTGGTCACATGGTAGAACTCCTTAGTTGGTCACGTGGTATCATGGTCATATGTGGTCACAAGCTATCATGGTCAAATGATGGCTTGTGACCAGTTATGACTGTGATACTATGTGACCAGCTATGACCATAGTAATATCATGTTTGCACGAGGATGAAATCTGACAAATATAAATTATTTTTATGTAAAAAATACATTAATAAGCATATATCAAGAGTTACATTGCCAGAAAATGAAAAAAAATTTGAGTTTTACGTGACGCTAAAATAGCTTAAATCTACAAAACTTGATAAAAATAAGGCCCGCTGACCTACTTTAGCAACCTCTGACCCTAAATGACAGCCTCAAACAGAAAAGTTTTTAAATGAAAATGATAGATCACATGTGGAAGAAGACAACTAAAAATTCAGATTTTTAGAAGATATAGTTTTCGAGATATTTGTTATCAAAAAACCTAACAAATCCGACTCGGAGTTGCCCCTCCTGAATGGCAAACTTTGAGGTGATGCCGGCAACGCCACTAAATGTTGAGAGGCTAAGAAATTTAGATTCCCACCAAGTTTGACATGCTCTTTAACATAGAATTAGTTTTAATCATATCTGTGACAGGTCAGCACACACATTGGACCAGTCCCCATGGAATGGCCCTTATGCATGAGATAGCATGGGACTAACTAAGACAGTGATGTGATCAACGGCCAGCATATCAAAGAGTTGCACTTAAAGGGAACACTAAAGTTCACCTCAGAGTTCTAATACCCTTTTTAGCTTCTGCATGTTTTAAAATTGGAGGCAGCAGATTATGTTACTATAGGCAACCCTAGTTGTTCGGACTAATATCGGCACCTAAGAAACTGGTTAAAGATCACTAGCCCGCATCACTTGGCTCGTCTGTCATGACAACATCTATTGGTCAGAGCCATCATTCCTCAGACAGGCCTGGCGTATCGAACGAACGACTGGACAACTGAATGTTCAGAGTTGTCAAGATTTATAGAGAGGATCTATGGGTATATCTACAAACAAAGTTGACTGTCAAAGATGTAACCTTATCCAATACTATCAGTATCTACTCAAGTATAGTAATGACATACAGTACATACATCCTATACAGCCAGCTATAAAGTGCATCATTTTGGTTATAGAAAGATGGAGATAACCTGTGATATCAAACACTACCTTCTCCTGTTCTGATCTACAAGTAGAGTAAATACAAATAGAGTGATAGCATGTATACCCAGTGCTTATAATGATACAAAGGCCTAAACTAGTTACAACTAACTAAAGATATAAATATTATTATTAATAAAGTTAAACTTACAAGAGATGATGTGGGTCTATGTCAGTTTGGAGCAGTTTATTACTATAAACTATTATAAAAGTATTTTTATAATAAGAGCAGTGACAATAACTAGAGTAAGATGTACACGCATTACATAACATTGAGGCATGGCTTCGTGTCACCTTTGTTAGCCCTGTGTAAGGACTGCTGGCTTTTCATATGTGGAGTTTAGCTGAATCTAGATTTGGCTGGCGAAACCTGATTTTACAATGACTACCATATTGAAACTGTGGTACGTGTTACTACTATGCGCTACCGTGACAACTATGTGTCATTTCATATAAGCATGCACATATTAGCAAAAGTGTACAAACTATGTATCACATACACAATTTTACATACGACATTTGAAGGTTTTGAAATATTTCAGATAAATCTATCACCAAATTGTAACAGAGACTTCACTTAGTTTACTAAAGCTAACAATAGAGTGTTTGTTGTGATATAAAGAGAAACTTGGAGGCATATAAAACTACTTGGTAAGCACACAATAAATTCGTTAAAACAATAGATAGTTTTACACAAGTGTAGATACAGATATGATATATATACAAACACATGGACATGTTGAATATAGATAGCAACTGATCATAAACAGGAAATGAAACTATAGGTAAACAAGTAGAGTTCTCACTGTATGACCTTGCACGTAAAGCTGACAGAATCTACTTCACTTTTTTGTTCTCAAATTAATTTTTTTTCACTAGGACATACTTACATATTTGTTAAAACCTAATATTTCATTAAGGTGCATCCAAAGTTCAAAGCTTTTGAACAGCACGGTCTTTAAAGGTTGACTAGCAACAAAATTTCCATTACAGGTATTTGGTATCAAAAGATTCACTATGTCTTACTCTGCTGTGTTATAGATGCAAAATATGTGGAAATGTGATTACAAGCTCTTGAGAGCTCAAAAACAAACGGTTAATTGTGGCCATTACGAAAACGCTGTGGATTAAAATCCCTTTGCAAAACGGCTCAAATGGGACGTAGTTGAACGAGATGGCTCCCGGTTACACTTTCATGCAACCTTATTCGTCAAAAAATTTTCACAAATATACTTCAAGCATTCAATAGAACCATGCATATTGTCATTACGCGTCAATTACATAATCATTGTAATGCTGTCATTTTGAGCATCGATATTTCAAAACCTAACGTAAAAATTTGCTTAATCTTTTAACCTTAGCTCCTAGGAGTGCATATCATCCTCTGATAAACATGACGAGCCTGTTGATTACCTGTGATAGTCGAAAAATGCTGCATAAAATTATTTGCGCTGCTTGGCAGGAAGTATGGGTCACATGATCAGATTACGACTAGACGATTAGACCAATCCGAAACAGAACTGCAAAGTAGCGAGCATCTAGATTTGACACGGGCTTTTCGGTAGAACCCCCGAAGTGTTTGTCATAAACTAGTGTTACAAAACGTTTTATATTGAACTTTTTATTAGCCGTTCAATTAACGTGATAACATCACATGTCAAAACAATAATCAAATTGTTTGAATACGTCAGAGAAATAAACTAATTCCAACTTACAGCGTTTTGTGATGACGGCGATTAACTGTTCGTTTTTGAGCTTATAAGAGCTTGTAATCAGATTTCCCCATATTTTGCACCTACAACACAGCAGAGTAAGACATGGTGAATCTTTTGATACCAAATAACTGTAATGTGAACTTTGTTGCGAGTCAACCTTTAAAGTTTATTTAAAGGTGTAAACCTTTTAATGTATTCCGATATACTGTACAGTTAATCAGCATAAATTGGTTTTACCAACCACAAAAATGTCCGAAATGTTTTGCAGGAATTGCTTGGACATTTTCAAAGCCAGTTTAGCTTCTACCGCAAGCACGTTCATCTCAGACGAGCAATTAATATTATTACAGCGTGCAACATTATTATTACTAAAAAGTAAAATAATAACTCTCAGTAGAATGATTGTACAACTTATATTAATCTGTGAATGATTTGGTCAATCGATACAAATATATACAATTATGCCTATTCATAAGGCTTATGGTCTGAGATGATTATATTTCTTTTAATGTATGTTCATTCATTTTTGGAAATTGAAATATATTTACTGACTATCTCAATAAAAACAATTTAATATGGTAACCTGCCAGGCTGTTCTAGAAGGAATTGAACTTACCACAATAATGTGGTACAGATCATTCAATACCAGAGGACGTGTGAAGCCACAAAAGTAAGTTGTTCCATGAGCAAATACTCTGTACTATAATTTATCAAGGTAAGTATATTAATACTATAAACTAGGACTAAAGAACTGAAGCTTTGTAGACAGTTGTAGATAGGTACTGACACTTAGTGTTCAGTACTAGCTTATGATTGGCTTAGCAAAATGACTAAAATCTCGTTCTTTAGACTTATTTTGTCTTAACTTGTCCAAGTTTTGGACAAACACAAATCTGGTATTCACATGTTACAGATGAGGTTGGACCAACTATTTTGTTGGAAATACATATCATAATCATTATGAATAATATTGATTGTGTATAAAGCAATAGAAGACAATTTTAACAACCAAACTCAACCTTGGTTAGGAATATATATAAATTAAAAAGCAACTAACTTACATCTATTATTAACAGTAATTCTCAAGACAGTTTGTGAATTTTCAGTAGAAGTAAATCATAGGGTTTAAAAACATACTTGGCAAATTATTAAAATTTGTCGTTTAATTATTCGATTAATAATCCATAATTAATTAAACATATGACTATATGAGTACCTAATGTGAAAATAATTGAATGCTAAAAAAAGTGCATTTCCTCTAGTATCAGTTCTGTCACAAAAAATCCCAAAGAGATACTATTTGTACATCACCTGGCTTTTTAAAAAAAAAATTTTTATCATACCTTTTTTTAAATAACTACACACTGACATATAGACAACGATTTTAATGGATATTATTTTACAAATTTGATTCGATGTGGGAAAGGAAATTGTTATCTTATCTCAAACATTCATTACCTTTATTGACACTAAAGTTATAATTATCTGATTTTAGCTTGATATTCTTTATTCTGTTTGATACTTATAGAAAACGTCTGTGCAAATAGGAAAGACAGGCATTGCCATATAACTCATTGGCTTATGGTGGTAAAAGGTTTAGAAGATGTGTTCTTTAAACTGAAACCAGATGTTTCGTGTGATAATGGACTCAGCTTTGCTGTAACAATGAACTAGCCAGATGGAGAGCATCAAAAATACAGCTAACTCGTTGTTTTATTGCTTTAAACTTCCTTTTCGATTGGTTAATTCTACACAGCAAAAGTGCTTCGTGATTATGAAACGACCTTCAACAAAACCTTGAATGTTAAATGACAGCATTTTAAAATGATTTTAATTTCTCCAATTATAATAATGATATATCCTTGTTCACCAAAGATTTTGAACTTGAAAAATCAAAACAGTTTGGAAAACACAAAATAATTATGATGGAAGCTCTATGCTGTGACACAAGGTCACTTGTTTGGTAAAACACAGACATATTATATGTGATGTCAATACCGAGGATGAGCAATGTATGATTGCAATATATTTTTACACATTTTCTATCATCTAGACGTCAAACTGAAGGCTTTGATTGCCAAAAATGGCAGATAATCATAATGTGAGGTGAAAACATATTCCACAAAGTTCGAAAAAGGTTGCTTCGTAGTTATACGCCCAGCATTAACTTTTAAGTGGAGGTTATAGAATTATACTAACCAGCTTGTGAGCTAGCAAAATGTTCTTTTACACAAACGGGTCCATTAGAAAACTCGAATTCATCAAAGTCGTAGGGTTCGTAGAATTAGCTATTCTCAAATTGTTTGTTCAAAACACAAGTTTTAAACAATAAGCTTAGAAGATGTGTCAGTTTTAATGCTTGAGAATTGCTTCCATCTTATAAACACTTGCTCTGCCTTCATTCTCAAAGATAGTCAAGTTTAAAAATAAACGTTTTAATATGATTATATAATATTGCAACTATTTCTAGTCAAAATTTCCCAAAGCTCTGTCTACTTTTACAATTTAAAAAAGTTGATAAAAACCAGTACATGTTTAAAGTTACACAACAATATTACTCAACCACTAATCTGTAATGTTATCTCTGATTATTAATGCAGTAACAGTTTGTGTCATCACTGTACTTTTAAACAGGCCATGATAAGTGAGTGTTGTGTCTTGTTACCATATTAGCTGTTTTGAGTGTGTTTTATCAGAGCAGCTAATCCGCACTTGAATATGATAGATTATTCATTGTATAAAATAAACATGTACATGGTAATATTTTTATAGCAGCCTCCTTAATGGGCTTAAAATAGGCAATAAACCTATAGAGTTGCATTTCACTAAGAAGTTCTTGTTTTACCACCACACTTCAATTTTACACAACATCTGAATTCTCAGTAGTGATTAGCCCATTTCTCACAGCACAAACTACTGCTTCCAATTAAAAGGCGCCCAAACTTTTTCATAGCTTAGCAATGCTGGTTCTTTTGTAATTAGTATTAAATGCTTGTCTTTATTACTATTACTACTATTTTCTTCTGGCAGTTAATGTTTTCATGTTAAAATATAGAAGGTTGTGATCAGACACTCAAATATTAAGTTTGTAGTTACAGTGTTTTCATGTACTAGGTCATACTTTAAAATTATTAACAAAGACAAATCCTTACAACTAAACAGTCTGCACCCTAAAATATTTTACATGTTACTATCAAATTGTATACTTCTTTATACCCCTAATTGTCTGTTTGTTTGTTTCATCTGACATCCAATAGCAACCCAGAGCGGATGTTTAAACAGTGACAGCAATTATTTCACCAACATCTATGGGAAATGGTTAAACAATGATTATAGTTTAACCTGAATCTCCCCGTTATAAAGGCACAAACAAGCATACTTTTATCTATGACAGGAAATCATAGCATAAACTAATAATAAAATATGATTCTGTAAAAAATTCAGAACAAATTCTTAACAATTAACTTGTTACATACACTTAAATCATTTCAATTTGTCTCAAGGCAGAATTCATATTAGTGCAATCAAGCTAAGAAGTTTCATCTTTCTGAAAAGCTCTTATCACAGCTTTTCTTATCAACTTAAACCATAACTGCCACGAACAACTTTTATCGTATTTACTAGGTAAATCAGACATGCTGATTCCGATTTTGTAATCAAAATAAAGATTAGGCCACTAACTTTCAGAGTAATAAAGGATTTTTTATAGCGTTTTAATATCGGTCTCGAAAACAACACGATCGGCATAACAAGCTCCGCCCATGAATACTTGACGTAACCTAGCTTTTTAGGAACAGAAGTTACGTAAAGACGTTTAGACCGATTTAGAATAATAGAGATGGGTGTTTTAAAATCTATTAATATCTAAATCCAGCTTTAAAAATAATATCAGTTTTTTCTGAAAGATAGATAAGCTATTCAGCATTGCGTATTTAAAAAGCGCGATAACAACGCTAGCTCGTGATAAAACCGCGCTTTTTGAGCTCCTTTTTCTCGGCGTCCAGCCCATTTAAACGTCAAGTAACAAGCTGCGAGCAATTTTAAATAGTTTATATCCCTTTCATAAAAAACTGAAATTATTTTACAGGCTGGATTTAGACAATAATGGGTTTTAAGACACCCATCTCTATTATTTTAAATCGGACTAAACTTTCCTAACTTCCGTTTCTGAAAAAGCTAGGTTTCGTCACATATTTATGGGCGAAGCTTGTAATGCCGATTGTGTTGTTTTCGAAACGGATATTGAAACGCTTTAAAAAAGCCTAAATGACTTTGAAGGTTAGTGGACTAATCTTTATTTTGAGTACAAAATCGGAATCAGCGTGTCTGATTTACCTAGTAAATACAATAAAAGTTGTTCGTGACAGTTATGGTTTAATAGATGATACAGTTTTATCAGCTTATGTATTTACATTAACTGATATCACAATCTACGGTATCTTTTACAGGAACTAAAATTTCCGTTACAAACATTTGCGCACATAATTTTATTCTGTAAGCAAACTGAGCAAAGCAATGAATTTAAACAAACTACAAGACTTAAAACTATCCCAATGACTAGAAATGTTTCAATTAATAATACAAAAATCAGCTTGCATAAAAAATCAAATGACAGAAAACAAGACTTTCTATAAAAAAACAATGGCAACCCAAAATGCTGGTAGAGATAAAAGAGAGAATGAAAAACCTGTGAACAATGAAGCAAAGAGTAGCGAAATTGACAACTACAAAGAAAGGTACTTTTTAAGTCACCTAAAAGACCACACTGTGGTAACAATGATAGACCTCTGCACAGCGGGGTTCGAATATACACCATGTACATGTTTGCATTTGCTTGTGTAACTATTTGGGTACTTACTAATGTACACCCATTTCAGTATTATGTTTGATATTATCCAGATGTATTTGATTGCTATCTACCTTTTCATCCTTACTGTGAAATATGAAGAATGCGGAGCCATACTGAGCAACCGGTGGTGTTGCTTGCAGCGATTGAGGTTGTGCATGAAAGCTCTTACTTATCCCTTGTAAGACAACTCGGACGCCGAACAAACTCACAAGTGGCTGGTCGACACCGACTTTCTCAACACTTTTTATACAAACTAACCATCTGATCTCTTGAAATCTTCTGGTTTTTCGAAATGATATAATGCATAAAAAGCTATTGAAAATTCACTATTTACTATTTTTGATTATAGCCGTGTGATCAAATTTTAAACGAACAAAATGATCCATGAAATTACTATTGAACTTATTGTTTGTTAGTCGTTAGTATGACTAAATTTTCAAGTAAAAGATCAATGAGAATAACGAAAGCAAATTTAATGTTCCTTATCTGTAGAAAAAGTCAGATCAATATTGTAAATCAAGTCTTTTAGGTTAATTCATGTAGCCGTTGTCGCCAGTAAGGCTTACCAAACAACTGAAAAAATAGCACACCTGAAGCAAATGTCATCTGTGACATACAAACAATCCCTCGCATTACACAGCCTCCCGTTATTACGATGACCGACTGGATTCAAATTCGTTACTAAGCTCCGCCTACTTAATTAGTTAATGACATAGAGCGTGTATGTGATTGCACTTGCGAGCTTATGTGTCAAAAAATAATTAGCGTAACGTAAATGTCAAGGAACTCTGCCGTCATAACGTATCCATTGTTGTACGTTTATACAAAAACAAATCGCTTATAATAACCGTGGCCAGGCTATCAGCAAACCATTCACAGCTAGTATTATGAACGGTTTCCACTGTGCAATAAACTTTTCCATAGTGTAAGTAAAACAAAGGTCAAGTAGCCCTACAACTTTGTATTAAGTCATTATATCTTGTTTTGTTGCTCGCGTGTCAATGGCGTACGTGTCATTTAAACCTCGCCTTGTTACATATGAGCAATCTTTATTGTGGTAATCAATAGTCATATTTTACAATATGTTTTCCACAAGGTACCACGGCAAGTAAACTAACTAAAAAGCGGTGTACGACAAAAAAAAATAAAAACACTTTACTGAAAATTTTAAATCAAGACCTTATGGTCGATTTTAAAAAGTTTACACTGTGCAACTCCGCCTATTTTACTCGTGGGTCTAATATTAGGCACACTATTAATACAGATGCCATGAAGTTCTCATTTTTTAACCGAGTCATGAAGTTTTGATATATATATATGGAACAAGCTCAATGGCAGATTTTATTTAACTCTCGATTTTATAAGAATATCTGATCTCTTTTATCGTTATAGTCGCATCTTATCTCTAAAGGCTTATCGGGCCACAAGAGATATTTTATCGAGATAGATAGATAGGACTGCAAAGAAACTATAGTCTAACTAAAAAACTAGTGAATAGTCTAACTAATATAATAATATTAGAACTGAATGCATAAAATATGTAGAACACAAGCTTGAAGATTGATATGAGTATTGTTTAAACAAAAAGTGGACAAATAATAGCTCAGTGAAAATAGTATACAAATATATGACAAGTTTTCTAGTCATGAAAACAAAGTGTAATATGAAATGGTTAAAATAGGTAAGGCTATATGGTGAATGGTATTATTGGTCAGAGGAAAGTAGATGTAGTTTGAGTTTTGTTTTAAAAGATTGCAGAGGAAGAGTTCTTAAATGAGTGCAGAGATTATTAAATGAATTTAGCAGGTTGCTGTTGAGTTTGTTGTGGCTTATGGCACTAGGTAATTTGAATCTGTTTCTGGTTTTGTGACTATGGTTTACGGTTTGAAAGCTATAGCTGAGATATTTAGGGCAGTTATCGTGGAGTATTGAATGAGCAGCGAGGCAGGTGAAGTAATGTGATAGCTTACGTAAGGGAAGAACACCGGTAGTGCTTGTTATTAAGTTGGTAGATGGTAAGTGCTGGTTTTTATGGGGTATGTTTAGGTCTTTGCATATAAGTCGTAAAGCTTTTTTTGTAAAATAAATAGTGTGTTGGTATATTTTACAGGTGTTGTAGGGTAAAACACATGCAGGCCATATATAAGATAGGAATGGATAAAATTATAGTGATATAGTCTGGCAGTATCAAAGATCATAAGATGACGAATGTTATAAAATAAACGTAGGTTAGATGATATTTTATTTGAAATGAATGAGATGTGGTCTAGCCATGATAAAACGTCGTTGATGATGAAGCCAAGTAGTTTAGAAGTAGATTGTCTTGTTAGGGTACTGTCAAATATAGAAATTGTCAGAGGGAAATTCAATGGTGGATTTACTAAGATATTGTGAGATTTTGAAATTGTTGCTGTACCTTTTCATCACATTTGCTTGCAGTGCTGGACCATCGTTGTCATTGTTTGCTTATCGTTCATGCGGTGTTATTTTTGGTATATTTTTGTAAGGTATATTGTTATATTGCTCGGGGGAGCGATTAAGCACTCACCGTTGACTCAAGATCACAAGAGGCCTTTGTCAGCTTTGTCTCCAGTCACTATATATCCATGGGGGTCACGTGTCTCCTAGGCGTTTAAGCCGCAGCCTAATAGCCGACTAAGCCGTAGATTCTAGTAGCTATAACTTCTAGTAGTCTATTTAGCCCAGGGGTTCCCAACCTTTTTTACTATGTTCCCCCTCAGACATGTTCAGAAGTTTGAATTCCTCCACACATACTTCATGGCTAAAAACAAAGACTAATACAAATTATAATGAGACTTTATTGTACATTTGCAAACACATAACAAAATATTTTTATACAACATGTAACTATGTAATTATTGAGAATTCTGTTGCCGCTCATTCGCGCACAGTACTTCAATGTGAGGCTTTGTTTTGGACAGAGCACAGCGCTGATCATTTTGTACGATCAATTGATCACAAGTTTTAGACTGAATGGGAAGTACGTGTAATGTTGAGAAGCCTGACTCGCACAGTTATGTAGTCACAAATGGCAGCAGTTTGTGGAGTTCAATTTTCACTACCTTGGGATAACATGCGGTCATTGTTGGCTAAAAGTCAGCAATGGACGTTATTCCAAATGAAAGTTTTGCAGCCGACTCAAGTTTTAACTCTAGAAACTTTTTCTGACAGTCATCTGGTACCATGTTGACTTCACACTGAAATGGATGGTCAGATCCAAGTCTTCGCTAGGTATTTTAGGGAAATATCTTTTGGACTCTGTGTGAAGGTGTTCTAGATGTTCTGCAATCTCGTCCTGCATTTCAGGAGGAAGATCCAAGTTGCCACTGTCCAGCAAGTTGTCTAAGCTTTAAACATTGCAAAGTTTCCACAGCAGACTTTCCTCTTCTAGCTCATCAGCTTTGCTTGAAAAGCATTCAGCTGGTTGATAAATATGATCATGTCAGTATTAGGACCCTGCATCTTCAGATTTAGTTAATTAAACTGCTCAAAAATATCTACTAGATATGCAATCTGAATAATCCAGTTGTTGTCTGTGAGATGCTTATGGAAACTCTCTTTTCCCTGTTGCTCGGTAAACAATATCAGTTCATTTCGGAGGCTGTAAACTCGAGCTGTGACATTACCTCGTGATAACCAACGAACATGTGTGTGATACAAAAGTGTTTGGTGCTCAACATCCATGTCTTTGCAAAGTACCTTAAATAGCCTTGTGTGCAGTGCATTGCTCTTCATGTAGTTAATTAATTCGATTACCTCCTGTAAGACAATGGAAAGAGATGAAGGAAGGGTTCTAACTGCCAATGCATGCCGGTGCAGCATACAGTGAGTGCTCTCTACATTAAGTGAAACTTTTTTACAAGAGCTTGAAAGCCTGATTTTGTGCCTAGCATAGCTGGTGCCCCATCTGTACAACAGCTAATAACATTTTCCCATTTTAGATCTACTTCATCAAAAAAGTTGGAGACAACATTAAAAATGTCTTTAGCTTTGGTTGTGGTTTCCAGAGGTACACGAAACAGAAATTCCTTTTTTATTTCTTCGTTGTGTACATAGCGGGCATACACCATTAACTGTGAGCATGAAGCTACATCAGTTGACTCATCCAACTGAATAGCAAAGAGCCCAAATGGAGATAACATTATCTGCTGGACAACCTGATCTTTAATGTCATCGACCATGCTGCAATTTCTTCTCTGCACTGTGTTATTAGACAATGACACTGCAGCCAGCTTCTTCTCAGCCTCCTTTCCCAATATAGGTTTCGCCATCATCAGTGTACATGGCTTTAATAAATCTTCTCCAATGGTATGGGGTTTTTTCTGATTAGCGATTTCATATGCTACCTTGTACGGAGGCTTCCAGTAGTTTGGAGTTTCATTCATGAAAAGCCCCAATTGTGTCTAGCCTCATCTGCTTGAGCGGTTTTCCATGTCGCTCAAAGAAGTTTTGTTCCTTTGCTGAGGAGAGATGATGCTTCAATTTGTTAGGTCGTATTGAATCATTGCCCAATACTTTTATGCATCACATACATTTGGCTTTTCTTCACCCTTGCTAACTAGACATTGAAATAAATATTGCATGTAGCTTGCATCATATTTTTGTTTCTTGCTAGTACTCATTCTGTAATGAAAGATATTATTAGTTCAATATTTAAGCCGCATTTTAACATGAAATCTGTAGTAAGAACAATATTACACACTGTATTACATCCCAAATACACAAATGCAAATTATATAATATATACCGTAAGTTCTCGTGCTCAAGTCGCGTGGCTAAGGCCATTCTTTTAAAACCTATGTGGAGCTCAGGGCGGCTTCTCGATAAATGCGGTCTCTTCTCAGTTGCCGCACTATAACCATAGAAGCGCATTCATAATAAACTTTTATGTATGGGGTCTTGGCAACCTACTTGTTTATTTTCAAGAACATGTTTAAGGAATACTTTACACTAAAGAAGAATTTATCGCCCAAGTCGAGATGAATTATTAGTGAATTATCAATGAAGATTTTGTTTAGTTTGAATTCATGACACTCAAATTCTTGGGTGTTTTTTCGGTATTTTTTAAAAGTAAATTTAAATTCCAAACGAAATTTTTATCTATGAAGATGATGAGGTATGTTTAGCTCACCACAGTCATAGATTATTAACACCTTTTCATTCTTGACCGGCATCTTTTCATAAAGATGAAGCCCTCTAACAGTGCAATAATGATCTAGCTGAGACATGGCAAGTGAGTTCTTGATGCAAGGGTTCAGGAATTTTAATTTGAACATGGAAGTGAACGAAAATTCTTTTCACATGCACTGATGTAGCCTGTTTTCTTATTCAAAAGGACACGAGTATAGCGAAACCCGTCTCAACACTCGCTCCCGAAGGAGTCATGATGACAAAACTTCAGTCGTTAGCCGCGTGTTCTGTGAGCATATGGGGCTTGTTGGTAAGGGCGGCTAGATACCACTGACAGCTTATTTGAGAGTTATTTTTCCGTCATGAGTCATCTGTTTGTGAGCATAAGCCCACGGCTTGAGCATGAGGACTTATGGTACTGACCTGATGAAAATCAGAATGTACTGTACTGCAGCTTCCCTGTTGACTGTAGAGTAATTACTGTTATTAACATCCACTATTACTTGGTACAAGCAGCCAATAAAAATGCAGCACTACTAAACATCATACTACAGGAGTTCCCAACCATAGGGGAATTCCCCTGGTTGCCTTATCGTACTACAGTGCACCCTCGAGATACGATGTTAATCCGTTCCAAGATTGGCATCTTATGGTGAAAAAATTGTATGTCCGGGTATAGAAACCATTGTAATTATACAAAGAAAAAAAAGAAGGTAAAAATCGTCAAAATTTTTATAAAAATGCGGTACATATTGAAATTTAGTAAGAAAATGGTATGTTAACTTTAGTAACTATAGTTACATACAGTAGTTACATTATATATAGCTCCAAGCTACATCAGATCTATTGTAAGGTTCTATGGTATTCTGGTATGGTATGGTGGTTCTAGTTTCACGTTAGTTAGCTAATTTTCCTGTGTTTCGCTCTCACGACCAGCTGGCTGTTTAACCGAAACCTATCTAAGGACATTTGCCTTTGTCGCCCTTTCAATATGTTGCGATTAGGACAAACACAGGTGTCATCACAAAGGGTTAATGCACGACCACTAACCAGCTTGTCCGAATGTCTATTTTTTATAGTTGTGATAGATATCACCGGCTTTTTCACATAGCATCGTTTCAGTTACGCTGTCGCCGGCCAATTGTTTGTCTTTAATTCAATACCTGAGCAGTCTCTTCATCAGCGGTCGTGAAGATCGCTGTGTTGTGTAGAAACTATGGTTGGCCTTTAGCAAACTAAATGCCCTGAACATAAACTTTCTGTTTGATAATTGTGGATGTATTTCTGTCATTTTACTGAGCTAGCTCAATCACGCATACAAATTTCGCCTATTTTTCAATACTTGTCCATTTAATATCAATTGCTATCATTCAGTTTTTTTTGCATTATTATTTATTTTACTTGCAAAAACTCGGTCGACGCACAGTACTTTTAATTCACATGATTCTGCACTGAAAATTGCGCACAACAAAAACACAGTACAAAAGTGTAACCAGAGCAGTTAAAAAATATAGCGCGATGCTGTTCTCATAAAACACCTTCGACGTACTGGGCAACTGATTCAGGTGCTCGTATATCAAACATGGCTCGTATGGTAGTGCTAAAACTTGCTTGAAAGCTGACTCGTATCTCAAGTTTCTCGTAAGTTGGGGCACTCGTAAGTTGAAGTATATTGTAAGGTTTTCAAGCTAGTTCTAACCGAGTACTATGTGAGAAACTTTGGAATACACTGAGAAAATATTATTGATCAGAAGGTTAGAAATATATTAGTGTAGATATTGGAAAATCTCTCTCAAGTAGAGAAGACTGATTGTGCCTAACAGGAAGTTTCAAAGAACAGACTAGTGCATTGTGGGTGTTAGTGTGTCTTGAGTGTAGTTCTGTTAGTTCTAGTCACTTTATTAAAGCTCCTCTCCTCTGGTCACAGCTTAGTAGACAGTAAGCTGTGACCAGAGCTCTATCACTGGTGGTTAGTAATACAAAAATTTGTTATATTTTCTTCAGGTAGTCAACTGATGAGCTTTTTTTCTCTGTAATTTGTTGAACCAAAGAACTGTCATGTTGTACCTTACCCTGTCTCCTTTAGTGTTAGCTGAGGAGGATTGTCAAGAGTACCTCAACTTCCAGACCAAGTTCTATACCTTCACCATCTACAGTCGTATTCAACCTATAGATTGTGACAGATTTGAATGCCTTTCACATCAGGAAGCGTATAAATTCATGAATTGCAAAATAGTGAGACAGCTGGAGGTACGTTCCAAGATTTGTTCCATTTTTTCTGACTGCAGTTAATTCTTATTTGGCGTGTAAACATAACATATTGATCAGTATTTATGGAAAACCATTAAAATAGTTCATTAACAGTTTGGACTCTAGTGAACTGGTCCCATTCACCAGAGCAGGGTACCAGCTATAGTGAGTGGAATCCCAACAGAGAATCCCACTCACTGCGAGATCTTCTGTTGGGATCCCTCAGCTTACTGTAGGATCCCAAAAGCTTTTTGACAGTTCCCACTCATAGTTATTTTTTAACATTTGAAAGTAGGTATATCACAAACATTTATTGATGGTAACGTCTGCATAAAACCTAAGATGAACCAAACATATCTATGCGTCTGTATATTTTTGTTTTACCGCTATCTCCTTCACCCCATGGTTTACAAACTGACTATATTGGTGGTTATTAATATGTGTGCAAGGTCAAGGACAATTGTAACATTGCGCGCCCAAGTCATTAGAATATAACGGCTGTAATTATTGTACAGTGATATGGTTGTAACATAAATGACACCTCCTAAATACATTAGTATGCACACGTGCTAAATAGATATCCCCCATATGAAGAGAATTTCAAAGAATGTTTAAGATAGACTTGCAACAAAATTCATTTTACAGTTATTTGGTATCAAAATATTCACCATGTCTTACTCTGCTGTGTTGTAGGTGCAAAATATGGGGAAATGTGGTTACAAGATCTTAAAAGCTCAAGATCTTTTTTAAAGAAATTTTAATCTGCAGCGGTTTTGTGATGGCGGCGATTATTTGTTCGTTTTTGAGCTTTTTAGAGCTTGTAATCACATTTCCACATATTTGGCACCTGCAACACAGCAGAGTAAGACATAGCTAATTTTCCGATACCAAATTACTGTAATGTGAATTTTGTTGCAAGTCAACCTTTAACATTAAAGCTCATAAATTACATAATTTTTTTTATGGTATATTTCAATACATTAGAGTCTTGGCTTTCAAATTAGCTATTGTTTGCCATAGTGAGACAGACATTGGTTGGTGTTTATAGGATTTCCCTAAAGCTCTACCGCGAAAGAGTTTACTGGCATAGTCTCGAAAATTGTGATGTCGCAATTCTCATATTCGTTGTTGTGTGCTCTTATTGTTTATTTATCAACTACGATAATGGCGATAATGACGCTAGTGGCAGGCCAAGGTAGGATAACTCCAGAGAACGAATGAAGATGACAAATCAGTCAGTGTCATTAGTTCTCCACGTACATATTATTTCTATGATAAGTACCTCAGACTCAAAGCACCATACTATAATTTCCCGATGATATTATGCGCTAGCTCTTTATTTTTAATGTAATGTTGAGGGTGACGACTGAGACTAATTAATTTCAAGCATTGCGTGATTTCGCGAAAATGCGGTTGACATTTAGTCTAAGGGCCACGCAGGTCATAATTTAATCGATGTGATTTCATTACCTCTATCAACAACAGTACATTTATTGAAGCATAATTAATTAACCCAGAACATGTGTTTGTATTGGTTGGGCGTTAGCACGATCGCGGGCATTGTTGATTATCTAGAATCTTAGTTTATTATTAGCGCTCTCCGGATTTAACAGCATCGATTGTCACAGAAAAACGCAGCCTCAATGGCGGCAAAAGGGATTGACGACCTAAGGCTAAATGAGAATTAGGGCGTCACATTTTGAGTACCTGAACCAAGTGTTTTTTTTTGCAGGACGTACTTTTGACACCCCGTTTTTTATAGTTCTATCATTCTTTGTGTATTGAATATAGGCTCATTCGAAAGCCAAGACTCTGATGCATTAAAATACATAATAAAAATATTATGTAATTTACGTGCTTTAAAATAGATACAAAGAATGTAACTAATAACAAGCCCTTTGTCTTTAAAAATAGAATCTTTACTACCAGAGTAGTTGTTTGTTCTGTTATCTACACACCATCTATACAATGTAGATGTTGGTGGCCAGAATGGTAATAATTAAAGAGTGAGTCATTTTGGTGACTTTCACAACTTGTTTTGTTTATATTAGGTTAAGATAACACGAGAAGGTAAACACAACTCATGATGATAGCGATATCAATGTAGCAAGAACAAAGTCAATATGGTGGTCATTTTCGAAGCTGGTTAAACCAGCCATATCAAGATTCACCTAAACTCTACTTACGAAAATTCAGCAGTCCTTACACAGGGCTAACAAAGGTTGGATGACGTCATGCCTCAATGTTATATAACGTGTGTACATCTTACTCTGGTTATTGTCACTGCTCTTATTTTAAAAATACTTTTATAATAGTTTATAGCAATAAAGTGCTCCAGGCTGACATAGACTCACATCATCTCTTGTAAGTTTAACTTTATTAATAACAATATTTAGATCTATAGTTAGTTGTAACTAGTTCAGGCCTTTGTATCATTATAAGCACTGGACATACATACTATCACTCTATTTGTATTTACTTTGTAGATCAGAAGAGGTGAGGTTTCTATAACCATCATGGTGTACTTTATAGCTAGCTGTTTAGGAGGCATGTACTGTATATCACTTTTTTAAAACTTGAGTAGATTATAGCTTTTAATCAGGTCGTATCTTCTGACAGCCAACTTTGATAGCAGTTATAGTCATAGACCTTCTGTTTCTGCTTTTAAAATAACTACAGACTAAAAAGGATATTTGATCTCCTCGCTGTATGGACTCACTTTCAATCTAACTCTTTGATGTCCTGACTGTCGAGCACATTGCAGTCATAGCGGGTCACTTGGTATAACAGTCACAGCTGGTCACATCGTATCACATTCATAGCTGCTCACAGGATATAATTTTTATAGCTGGTAACATGGTATAACTCCCCTACCTAGTCACACGGTATCATGATCACAGCTGGTCACAAGCTATCATGGTTATAGCTAGTCGAATGCTCTGGTAGTCATTGCTGGTCACATGGTATAACGGGCATACCTGGCCATATGGTATCACGGCTTAGCTGGTCACGTGGTATCAAAATCATAACGGGTCACATGGTATCATGATCATAGCTGGGTATCATCATCAACCCCTCCCCTTAGCATTCAACTAGATGTGAATATCCAACCGTGCCATAGTTACTATATGGTAAAACTAACTGACTTGTTGTGAACAACTGTGACACTGTGAACAACTTTGGTGGTCCCAAGTAATTCAGTAAAGCCTGGTTCCTATATACGTCGCAAAGCACCCCATCAGTACCGCAAGCTATTAGCGAAGAAATGGGAATTTACGCGCCGGGTACGGCCGGTAGTTGCCGGCGGCATCGCAATAGTTTTGCACTGCTCAAATTTCGCCAAAGACCGCAGACAAAACTTTCCCGAAATGCACTGTACGGGTACAGGTCACCATTATAGAAACGGCATTGGAGTATTTTATTTGATAACGCAATTATGTTTACGATATTATTAACGATGTGGCTTTATGTGAACAGATGCGAGCGAGCGGCGCAAGCGATTTGCTAGGCGTGTTACTGCCGGAGTCTTGCAATCGATATGGGAACCAGGCTTATGGAAGAACTTGTTAAATCTGGCAAATTGCCATCTTATTGGCATACTGCAGACTAGTGACCTTTTGTAAAACAAAATCTTTTCTAGATATGTCCACATGGTAGTCTTACAACAGCTTCTGTGATTGGATGGATTAATCTTGTAGTCAGACCTATATACCCTAGGACATTTATGTATTCACCACATCTAACCTTCGTGTTTTCGCGGAGTCATCCTCCCGCGAAAATTTAATGTGCGAAACTAAACTATCATAACGAATGAGCGAAAACGCGAAATTAAATAGCTTTGTTCATTGATAGTCGAAGAAACAAATGGCAGCAAGCGATCAAATTGCATTATCGACCTCGCCCACGCCATTCTACCTGCAGTTCACAATTACCCGCAATTATTCACAGTTCCCAAATTGAAATGTTTTTCTTATCGATGAACCAGGCCCGTATTCCCTGGGGCGGCTGGCCGGCTGAGCCATTCCAACTTTTTAGGAACTTTCTGCGGCTAAGTACAGTCAAACTCGGATAACTCGCCCTCAAATAAAATGTAACATTTCATCTCAAACACAAGGTTAACTCGAACGGATTTGTTTGGTCCATTCCCACGCAATGATAAATTGCTTCAGATAACTCGACCTCAACCCCGTTTATTCGAAAAGTTATTTGCCCAACGGCTATGGAAACTGTTTTTATCGCTGTAGAATATCACTTCATTCGAAGCCATACAGACAAACATCACCTTTCAGTAGTTCTTAGGCATCATTATTATCCTCATCAGTGGCAAAATATTCTTGTTCGCGATCTTTATAAAGGTTTGCAAAATATCAATTTTATCAAACATCCGTTTGGCCATGTTCCATCGAAAGCGTGAAAATCTCCGTATAAACCTAAAATAAAATCGGCAAAATCGATCTTTGTTAAAACGCTCAAAAGAAAAAGATGTCTTTTTTCCGAGCGTTTCAACTGCGGTCAAGTTTTGCCTATTTCAATTTAAAGACGTCTCGTCAATTACATCACCTAAAGCAAAACAAATCTCAAAAAGATAGAAAAATGTTGATATTTTCCGATAATGTTTTTTTAAAACCTAACACAAGAGGCCCGGCTGAGGCCCTACTTAAGAAAAACCTGTTGGTGGCTTACACCGCCCCCTCCACACCCCCAGGTGTTCATAACCAGTCGCCTAACATTAACCACCCCAACTTGCAACTAGTGAATACAGGCCTGCAGTGAACTGAACTTGTGGAATCTAATTGTTTGTTCCACTGCTTTTATTTTCACATCACAATATTTTCGCACTCTCCAGCGCTGCGAAGTTAAGTTGCAGTAATACTTTACTCTGTATGCTACTCACGAAACTAAATATTAGCGAATTATAGGGTAACTATGTCCTAGGGTAACTAATATTTAACCCATAATCTTTGTGGGATGTTGTAGCATGGCTACCCACCCTCTCGGCAGACAGGTTCTTTCATACATAGATCTACTTTTGATCAACTTGTATTTTGCTATCGTATTCTTCAAATGATACAGAGTATTTATCTTCCCTTGTAGGTAGAACAAATACCGATTTTTTGAAACTAATGCATCTCTTCAACTTGCCCTTTAGCTGTGGACAGATGATATTCGAGAAAGATGGCTGCCGTGGTTTAAACTAAGGGATACTGCCAACTCTACTGTGTTGCTCTCCTGGCTTGGCATCTCACTCATAAGTACCTGCATTGATGGAACAGGTCACACCACCAGGTAGGTGGAGCTTAGTTTCATAGACTTATTTACATAGACATTGTTTACACATGCATTCTGTTTGATATGTGATTCAGAACTAAAAGACTAACATAATCATCCTATTATTTAGTTGAAATAATTTAACTAATGAGTACCTTCATCAACTAAACAGGTCACACCACCAGGTAGGTGGAGCTTTGTTTCATAGACTTCCTCACATAGACAATGTTTACACATTCACTCTGGTTGATATGAGATTCTGAACTAGAAGAATAACATAATCAATTTTTAATTGAGTTTAATTACTTCATACTACTAAACAAGTTCTCATATTTAATATGATACTTTAATATACTACCAAAGCAGTGAATAGGAATCTAATGTGTAAAAGAGGAACAAATATAACGGCACCATATTGCCGAGTGAGGATGAGATGGACCTATTTAACGATGAATTCCTTTATCAATGGGTTTTCTATAATGAATTACCTTTGTTAAAAGAGATCTAATATACAATTAACATTTGGTATAAATTTGTTTGAAACAAATATTAAATCCTTGTTTGTTTGTTTAGTTTCCTTAGAACATTAATCTACTTTCTGTATTCTCCCAACATACTGAAAATCAGCCTGTCTGACTCATTTACAGCTAAGGACTTGTTATTCTCATAGAGAGTGACCAATCTGGTATCTCTTTATGGCAGGTGGAATCACTAGATGTACTTTATGGGCAGTCTTCTATCCAACCAATGTAATGTAATGGCAATTTTGTACAAAATCTTTGACTTTTTGTCAAATTTTCTAAAATTGCAGATTTATGAAGTACTGTAAGCAGTAGAATGTGCTCTTTCAACAGGTATGCATTTTATTGACAGAAACTAATGCAAACTATACAAATAAGCCTTTTATTGCGACCCTGTAATAAACCAAACCGCAAGAAAACCGCAAAAAATGCAACCCTTACGACCTGTTTATTGGCATAATAAATGGCTCCTTATCGGCCGTTATCAAATGAAATCTATACACCAAGCGAAAGCTCAACACGTGATCTTTTCAATCGTACTGATAATATTCACTTTCAATCAACCAATGAAGAGTGAGAGCCTTTTTATTCCCGCCAAAAGAATAACCTTGAAGCAAGTGAAACCTGCTAGTTTGATTTGCGTCGGAGCTGCTATTTTCTTATCAAATGAAATCAACGCATCATTAAAATTGACCAATGGAATGCCGCGGTGCGGATGTAGGTAGCGATTGTAAACATTGCGAAGCCATTGATAAGCTCATTCCTTTTGTCTTTGACCGAAGACCCAAACGTACGCGTTTCTAAAACTCTCACACATTATTACAAGTTGCTATTTCGAATTACAAGATGGTGAAAACATATACACCCAGTTCATACGGCAAGAAGAAAAAGAAAAGAGTCTTTCATCTAAAAAAACTGATGATGATGTTAGTATTCTCGTCTTGCTATTTTTTATTTATTTCGATTCAATTTTTTGTCGCTATGACTAGTTTTAATTAGTTACTAGATATCTTTTCAGCGTCTATCTATTTCATTAGGCTAAACCAAAGAATTCAACAGTATCAAATATAAAATGTTGGTTATGTATCGATAATACCTAGTTGGTGTTATGCTATTCGCTACAAAACATTCGTGTTGGAGATTTCCTATTAGCGCTTCTATCAGTGGTGAAGTTAGCTATGGTGCTTCAGTATGCTGTTTATGTTGTCTACATGGCCGAATATGAACTCAAGATAAATGTGATGGCTCAGCAAAAAAATTAATTATCCGTAACCGATAATTCCTAAGCATCATTATTTTTTTTATTTCTAGAAAATTGATGCCGCCACAACACCGCCGAGCACATCTCTTCTGTCACCAGCACCATCAACATTTTATGCTCCAGTTTGTGCTGATTCAGATTCTGCTGCTGCTTCAGATTCTGCTGCTGCTACAGATTCTGCTGCTGTTCCAGTTTCTGCTGCTACTCCAGTTGCTGCGTCCAAGCGCAAGCTGGAGACCTTCAGGGAATATACTGCTGGCCACCCTATTTATGCTAGTGCCGACATTTTTTCTGGTGATGCTGCCGCAAGCAGTGTCTGTGCAGGCAGCTATAGGGTAGTTAGTTTGGAATTTCTAAATAGCGTAGTATCTTATATAGTTTGTTACACCTGTTCTAGTACGAATGTAAGGTTAGTTGAGAATGCTAATGTCTACGGTATGTCTAGTTTATTTGAAGTAGTTTGTCAAGATTGTGAGGCCACAATTATGTCGCAGCACACATCCCCGAGTGTGGTAATTGGTAGGGCTTATGATATCAATGATGTTTATTCTTGTAAGAGTAACGGGGTAGGATATGCACAGGCGTGTAGCTTTATTTCAGATCTAAATTTACCTCAGCCTACTACTTCTTGTGCATACTACACTAAGTTAGATAAGTTAACTACTGCATGCACTAAAGCTTTAGAGGAGCATTTTAGAATCATTAGGATTATTGTAAAGGAAGAGCATCTAAAGCTTGAGGAACGTAGGACTGATGTTGATGTAGATACTGTAGATATAGCTGTAAGTTATGACGGTACATGGCAGAAGCGTGGAAATAGTTCACACAATGGTGTATTTGTTGTTATAGATGTTCTTACTGGATCTGTTGTAGACCTTGAAGTGATGTCAAACTACTGCCAGGTATGTGAGAAAGGACCGAAGAAGGATGACAGTGATTACAATGAGTTCTGGAAGAAACACCAAGATGCTTGCGAGAAGAACCATGGGGGCTCGAGCGGTGCTATGGAGAGACGCAGCAAAGATCATCTGGCAGAGATCTACAACAGGGCCTTTACGATATACTGCTTTTCTTGGTGATGGTGACAGTTTAGCGTATGATGCGGTGTGTAGTCTAAACGTATACGGTGATGTCAGTGTCAAGAAGGAAGAGTGTATAAATCATGTTGCTAAACGTTTGAGGACTCACTTGAAAAATCTCAACGTTTTATATAAAAAGACGTCGACGCCTATTTCCGGTAAAGGCAAGCTTGCAGACACATTGATGCGAGATTTGCAGTCTTATTATCGCAACGCCATCACTCAGAATTCAGGCGACATTGACGGAATGAAAAAAGCAATTTCTGCCGCGCTGTATCACATCACGTATGATTACTCGCACCCGCAGCATGATTATTGCCCTCGTGATAGCTAGTGCTGGTATAAGAATCTCAGCATGTTGCCTTCGAAACCTGACTTGCCGATTGCGATGTTGAGTATGATCTTGTATACAAATGATTGTCAGACGAGAGATTGTTGGAGCGGTGTGCGAATGTGAGTACTCAGAATGCGAACGAATGCTTGAATGGGAAAATCTGGTGACCCTGCCCAAAGACCCAGTGGTATGGTAAGCGTGCAGTGACAGTGGGTTTGACGATGGCTGTGATGGTCTTCAATGGTGTTAGAACTGAAGTATTCAGGGTACAAAAGTGTTTCGGTCTGCTTGTAGGTGAGAAGTCATTACTGCATGCAGATGCCAAAGATGAGGACAGATTGAAGAGAAAGATCGTCAGTGGCAGCCAGAGGAAGTCGAAAGTACGTCGCAGAACTACAAAACAACAAAGACGCGGCATAAAGAAGGAGTAACCTATGCGGCCGGAAGATTTGGTGTCTAATTCAGAGGTATAGCAAAATGCTAGTTAGAGTATTATACATAGTAGTATTCAATAGCAGTAAGATTAAAGTATATAAAGTGCAAACTTATTTTGGTTGGGTTGTAGGTAAGAAGAAATAGTTGCATGCGAGATGAGCAGAGATTGAAGATAAGGAGAATCAGTCAAGACCGAATAAGTCAATAGCATGGTATGGTTTACTTCCTGCTGTAGGTCATTGGCCTTTTTGTTTTGAAATATTTGAAAAAAAGGCTAATTGTCTGTAGCAGTAAGTCAACAGCACCTCGCAGAACTACTGAGCAACAGAGACAGCGGCATAAAGAGCAGAAGTTGAAGATAGTATTGGTAAGGTTGACTTTCTTTTGCAGTTGGTTAGGAACAATCTCTTGAAAGAGTTGAGATTATTTTCATCCATCTGCCAAAGTAGATCAACAGCAAGTTGCAAAACAACTGAGCAACAGAGACAGTGGCATAAAGAGCTGAAGTTGAAAAGGGAATCGGTAAGGTTTACTTTCTTTCGCAGTTGCTCAGTTTCATACTCTTGAAAAGGTTGAGTAGCGAATTGACCAACTGCTGAAGAAAGTCAACAGCAACTACAAACAAGCAGTTGAAGATAGGATTGGTAAGGTTGACTTTCTCTCGCAGTTGGTTGGGAACATTCTCTTGAAAGATTCGAGAAACTTTGCTTGCATACCTGAAATCGATACCTTTTTTGTTATTCTGTAAATCATCGGTTACAGTTTTGTCATATCGATCGGTATCAATTCTTATGCTCAAAAATTAGTTTTGTAGTCGATATCAAAATTCTGTTTCTATGACGTTTGGAAGCACATTCTGAGCTTCACTTTGACATTAAGAACAAGCATTTTGATGTAGCAGCTGATTCACAAAATCTGAATGGGTAGACCTTTCGCTGCAGCGTATCATTTCACGATCTAGCAAACATTTACCTATCTAAACCTTGGCTTAGCCATGTACTGTACAAAATCTAGTCGTTTTCTGTTAGTATCTAGTGAAATATTTAATCTGTTTTGTTTCTTGCTATCGGTTATGTTTGTATATAATAAATTCTAGTTGCTAACGCGTAGCCTGAATACGTCTTGTAGCATAAAAATGTAAAACTATTGTTTTTGTTACTTTACAAAAGTTGACTCCATTCTAGAGTAACGGCTGGAATAATGCTATCTGATGGCATGTAGCATAGCAAGGTGCTGTTGTTGCTGTTGTTGCTGTTGTTGCTGTTGTTGCTGTTTTTGCTGTTGTTGCGCTTGCTTGCAAGATGAAACCTGGTGCGTTGGGTCTTCATGTAACACATATTTGTAAATATTTCATAGAAAACTCATTATGCAATCGATGAGTTGTCAAATCTTCCTTCATAATGCTAGCTTTATGCGTGCAACAGGAAGTACATATATGTACATTCTTTCTTATGTCGAGTAACAGCGGAGTGTAAGTCGAACATGCAGTGTACCGTATAAACACAGTACAACTCTTTATTCATACATAATAACCAGTGTTTGTGGTATTACCTAGTGCAGAGTGTGCAGTGTTGATACAGTAGTAGTGTTGCTAGTACATACATGTATATTACAGTGCCAGCTTATAAAAAGTGACAGGTCATGTAGTCAGTACTGGCTATAGGGGCGGCGTGTGTGGTGAAACACCAAGTTTCTATCCTTCTTGTACAGTTTCTAACTGGAGTTATGTTCCCTTTTTATCTTTTTGTAGCCACGCCCCTAAGGGAGGCTGGTCTTAGCATCTCATTTGCATAATTTGATGTACTTAAGACAGGACCTCGGCTCTTTATGTTCGTTCAATACATGCAGTGCATTTGGAACCATACTGTTTCTGCTACCTTGTGTGATACCAGAACCACCCCGGCATATAGCTATCTCCAAAGACCTAGTCTATGGACTGTGCTGTGGGGATAGACTCATAAAAACACTGTCGACCTCCGGTCGACCTTGTCGACCTAGTATAAAACCTCTCTGGGCGCAATCCCTTGTGTGGGGCGGTTAATATTGACCGGTGGAGTAAGCCGACCTAGTCGTCTCTGCGTGTTGGTCACGGGAAACCACTACACAGCCCCTGAGAGGGGTGAATGCAGACCGGTAGAGTAAGCCGACCCAGTCGCCTCTACGTGTTGGTCGCAGGAACCAACACACAACGCAACAGAGTAAGACATGGTGAACCTTTTGATATCAAATAACTGTAATGTGAATTTTGTCGCAAGTCAACCTTTAACTAGATTTTCACTTTGTAGATGATGCACACTTTAAGTTACTCCGTGATGAGTGTTACAATAAATATTCACATGTCGTATATTAACTCGGACACTTTAAAAAAAGGAATTCTTCATTGCTTTAGCACTTTTTATTCGTTTTAAAGCTGCTCGTAGCTTGTTCTCCTGATGAGCAGCTCTGCTAAACTTCTAACAATCTCTTGGTTCGTCTGAAACTTTCTGTCAATGAGCTTTTGTAAATCAGGTTTGTTTATCAGAGACAGTAATGTAAATGCCTCTTTGTCCCTGAATGGAGTGTTGGGGTATACAGTTTAAAAGCATAAGTATTATGTCTGAAAGTTATATTCTGAGTTGGAGCACATGAAACTGCCCGAGTCCAAATTGAAACAACTCAATTGCGAAAATGATGAAAATGGATAAGCTTGCCTGGCATATTCTTACGCGGAATTTGCTAGTGAAATATCTTTCTTCAGAAAGCACGAAACATTTGATAAAAAATTTCAGCTACTAAAACTCGCTTGACTTTTTGCTATTTGTCACTCAAAAATGACGCAGACTCACAAATTACCAGCATCATGGAAGCTCACATATTGGCTAGCTGCTAGATGTAAGAAGTGGGTATAGATCAACACTGACCAGTTTGTGTGTACATCTTGGAAGTTCACTCTGAAGAATTTTCTTTAAAACTTAATTTTCTTTAAAACTAGCTATTGTCAAAAGTCATGTGTTTAAAACGTGTAAGCGTTTGCTCTGCTTCCAAGATTAAGGATTTTGAACGTAATATCAAGTTCCACAACCGAACAACTTTAATAGATATATATAGTGTCACAGCTGTTTCCATTCCATATTTTGCACATCGCAAATATTTCTGTTTAGTTTCATAGCTTGAAAGTATTGATAGAACTTATTACTTTGTGTAATAAAAATTCTGATGTAAGTTAATTTGTAATACTGTTTCTCAGAAGACTTGTTATTGCTTCTTAATTGGCAGTGTACCAATGAGAGCAGTCACATGCAGTAGTTGTCAAATTAACATACATAGTCCTTGGTACAGTAATTGACTACCACTTGTGTCTGATTGATGAGTCACTAATTCAGCGCTCTCTAATGATAGGCTGGTTCATTCATCTATTATTACTGTCATAGAGTGATGCGAGTACTTGTCAATTTTTCAGCTGCATGATAGATATTTCCGAGGAGGTCACAAGTTCATATCTATGAAAGAATTTGAACAGACAGCAGGCAAATACCGAAAAGCTTTCTGTAAAAATAACAAAAACGAGCAGCTGATAAAAGCCTGTGAGAAATGTAAAAAGTTCATCTGTAACCTGTGTGACAGAACAGAAGGAGAATGTTCAGGTGAGATGCCAGAATACAAAAGTAGCAGAGATCACTCAATACAGTAGTTTCTTGATGACATACGAACATTTCATTCAAAGTTTTTAAATTTTTGGTAATGTGCTAAACACGCTAACATTAATAGATAAAAGAGTAAATTTAATTCAAGGGAAGATTATCTTGAATGGAAAAATATATGGCAGATATTAAGTAGGTGAATAACCAATTAACAGCCTCTATTTATAAAATCAGCTGCTATTAATAGCGGTAAACAGAAGACTTGATTAGTGATTAGGTCCTTGACCTCAATGTCTCGAGTCATACTGATATATCAAATTACTTATCTCCCCCCCCCCCCCCCCCCCCGACCAAATGAGCGGAAGCGAAGTTTGATTTGAGAGTTTTAATAATAAATGCATGTGCACACAACTTACGAAAATTATTCATTATTAACGTCGCAACTCTTGTTTCAAAATCTCATCAACAATTTTTAAAATCATTTTGTAGAGTTGTTAAAGTATAATAGCAATAAAAAACACATATAAACCTATTCAAATATATTACCAAGTCTTTGTAAATTGTCGAAATTATCTTAAAACTTACCCATCTGAACGGATTATACACAAATAGACAAATTAGTTTGGCTGAAATTCTTTTCAAAACGCTTGACAAGTTTGGTTTAATAAAAGTTAAGACTGGAAATTGAAACGCCTAGCAACAGAGAATAGAACGATTAAGTTGTGCGCATTTCACGGAAAAATAATGTGCGCATCTCATTAGTCTATAGCATTGTCGAAATGTCGAAGGTTTTTGTAATTAACGTAGGAGTACTGAAATCATTTCATGAAAGTTTCATTTATGCCAATTTCAAAGTAACTGATATTTTAGACAGTCTTGAATGCTTTAGTATTCTAGCTGATGTCCAACGCAGTGTAAGTAAAGGAAATGGCGATGATTTTTTTTCTAACTATCCTTATGAGGTTATTACAATATTTAATTATAAGTTTGGATGACTACAGAACAATGACTACGTAGTACAGAATTTCTAAAAATATATATAAATATCACAACTTCTTGATATTGCTAGCTATGACGTTTTGAAATGTAAACAAAATTGTGCATTGGTTTTATACTATTACTATAATAATAATATTGGTCATGCTATTGATATCAGTGCACTTTACTTCTAATATTGGCCAATATTGCATTTCTCCTATTGCAGGGTGAGAGATATAAACATATAATCTTTTCCTTTCATTATTGCTTTTTGTTGTATATAATAACACCCAGTACTCTGGGTGTTATTATACTGGGTGTTATAATAACACCCAGTACTCTGTTTTACTCTTGTTATATGGATCTATAAAGTGATATTTAGTTGTTCTCTTACATATTGTTACCATGTTTAGTGCACCGCTACATGTGATGGTTCAGTTACCCTTCCAGGTACTTTTGTGGCGTGATCTGAATGGGTTTTGATTCCTCACACCAAACTTATCAAACAGTGCTCTCTTCCATTCAGTAAAGATCATGGTGAGCGGTTAGTTACCTTCACATAGGCAGTAGGTTAATCACTGTTTTCTTGATAATTTGTTTCACTCTGGTTTTATGTATTTATAAAGTGATATTTAGTTGTTTTCTTACATAGTGTTACCATGTTTAGTGCACCGCTACATGTGATGGTTCAGTTACTTTTCCAGGTACTTTTGTGACGTGATCTGGATAGGTTTTGATATCTCACACCAGGCTTCTCAAAGAGTGCTCTCTTCTATTTAGTAGAGATCATGGTGAGTGGTTACAAATTTTGGGAAAATGGTTAAGGGAAAATAGCTTAATTTTAATTGGAAACAAGTTCCTTGACAAATTTTTAATCATTTGGCACAGTTGCGCGCGAGAAGTAGCCTAGATAATTGACAAATGCTAATGATGGTTTTTTAATTATATATATTGTAGATGACAAACAACTCAACTAATTGAAAATGACCTTGCGAAAATTGATCACCATTGCTTTTTCCCAGATTACAGGTTTGAGCTTCCTAAACAAATGTTGTAAGAGGTTTCCATTTTTAATGCACCCAATTATACCTAGCTTGCCCAAAAACATCCTTTTTGCTATACATAAACAAGCCTATCATGAAAGTGATTAGCCTATTTAATTGTTGTTTTTTTGAAGGCTAATGTGGTTCAAATCTTTATTTTGTGACCACAGTATCGTCGTGCACCAACAGTAAATATATCAAAGTTCAGTTATAAATAGCATGAGGATGCTAGATACGCCAAACAACTTCAAATGTTGTTAAACATTGTGACATTTTAAGAAAAAAAGATCTTTATTAAGCTGAGGCATAAATTGCTGTACATACCAAGAGACAGATAAAGAAGACAACTCTAGAGGCTGGTTACAAAGACTGTTGACACTCACATCTGCATTATTGTGTTGACTAATTCTTTGAAGTACATGTATATCCTAAAGGAGAGTGAAAGAAATAGTAAGTAATGTACATTCTCAGCATAGCCAGTAAATTAGTGTCTGACAAACACACTGAAGGACATGTTTGAAATGGGTAGCTCGAGTCATAGCAACCTAAATATACACTAGTATGTTCAATCTAGCATTTCAAAATAAGTTAATTGAAAAGGTGTATGAGAAAACACAATAAGAATATATGAATATCATTTCGTCTAACGCCAACATCAATGTGGGTTGACCATTTATGATGGAAGATACGCGCAAAAAACAGTACAAATATGAAAGGCTCATACCTACTAATTAAAAAGAAAAGCAATGCAAAAAGAAAATAGATAGAAATACGTGAATTTGTAAAAATAGAGGAGAGACTGAAGATGGAAAGATTGAGAGAACAGAACAAGAAGAAATGAAATTATGGGAGATTGGAGTGAAGGGAGAGAACAAGGACAGAGAGCAAGGTATGAGAGTGTAAAGAAAAAAAGAGATCATAAAGAGAGAATGAAGAGGGAAAGCGAAGAAAAAAAGAGTAAGTAGATGAAGAAAGAAGTAACAGGGTGAGGAATAACAGTAAGGTGAGGCATGGGGAAAGAGAGCGAAGAGAGAGAACAAAAGTAACTTAGGAAAAAGGAAACACGACTCCAACCTGAGTGCCTGATCATCATCTTCTGATTCCTCATACTCCATCACTTCAATAATGATACTTTGGCCAGTACATGTATGAGCAAACACTTCCTGACTATCTGGAATCTTACGCAGGTCACTAGAAGGGCAAATAGATAAAACCAGCTTATACCCAACCGACGGACGGTGTGCTATGAGTTATTTCCTCTACTAACTTTAGCATTCTCTATTTTTTAATGACTTGCAAACAGTTTGCCAAACAAAAACATGTAAGTTTATAGTACTAAACTATCCTTGTAACAGCAAAAAACTGTTGGCATCAGAAGCAGTGAATCTATTCAACTGCCAACTGTTAGCTGATTCTCAACCAGTGGCAAGAGTTCACACTCATAGAGTCAGCATTTTTAACCTTGCATATACAAGCGGGTCAAATGATCCTCAACCATATTAACAACATTTCATTGACTGTGACAGCGTTTAGAACAGCACAATTCTTTTTGAACTGTATATTATACTGAAACTCTAAGCGCACACAACTCAATAAAAAATCAGATATCAAACACAGTAAAATGTTTTTACACTGTCTCAACAAAGTGATGTCATAGAGATAACCGAAGAAACATGATGATTGCAGAACACGGAATCATATTGAAACTCTGAGTATGTCTACTCAGAGTTTGTACTTTCTGTTGTAACAAATTAAATTTGTTAAAACAATAAAAACAAACAGTTTAGAGTAAAGATCTTGTTGCTGAGAATAAGAAGCTTTTTAGCTTTGTCAAATTCGGATGCTTCCTTATCAAAAATGTCAATCAGTGTGTCATTCATTGCAAGCTAAAGTTCTGTTAGAGGCCATTAGTTATTTTTTGACCCGGTTAGAAAATAGGCTGTGGATAGGCTATACATAGCTTATAAATGGTTGACTTATGGTCTAAGTAGTGTGAGAAGAACCAGAACAAACAGCATAGTTTTGTACTGTAGTAGCTGCATGCAATTAAACTAATGGTGTGTTATTTTAAAATCATGATGTAGCACATGCTACTGGGCATGTAGACCTTATCATATCTTAATATGTACGAATCACGCTTTCATTTATATTTTTGTTTTAATCATTTTTGTAACTATATATATTTCACTAAATGTTATATTTTTACTAGTTGATGAAATAAAACACACACACGCAGCCAAACTCCAGGGTTACAAGTACAATCACGTTATTATTTCTTTGTTTCTGGTAAACCAATCTAGCTCACTGTCCAAACTTATTTCATTAGGTGGTAAAAGGCTATTATCCTAGTTACTTGTCTTGCAATCTGGAACCATCTATTATTATGCTAGGAGCCATTATGTGAAATATGTGTTTGATACTTTATTGCTGGGTGGTTGTCATGCAGAACTGTACAAAGGAAGTTGTGTATATCCAATCCTACTGTAGTGAACCTTAAAATTGAGAAATAATTCTAGCTTACAAACTCTTTAAAATGAGCGATGGTCTTAAAAAAGTCCATCTACTAGAGTGAAAGGGTTGGAAAAATACAGTGCCATAGGGCTCAAATAGAGGTTTCATATTATATCCCAAATATTTTCAGCCTTCCTTTGAATAGAACTTTTGTTGCTCTTCAGAGAAGATAGGATATTCAGTACCATAAAATAGGCTTAGGTCAAGGCATCGCCGTCGGGTTCTAATGAACCAATCGCTACAGCAGAAAAAATTGTTGATCAGTCATTTTCCATCGTCCCAGCTATTCAATTATTCTCAAACATGACATTTTTTGATACGAGCCTTAGTTCTTTTAACCAGAGTAAATCAAAACTTGCAGAAAACCCTTAGTCATCATATTATATTGTATCAAATACCTGTCTGTTTATACTTGGTACAAGTGGCTGACTCAACAGCACCTAGACTAGTTGTTAGTTTAACATAATCTTGATTTCTAGTTTTCTTTGAGAATGATGACCGATTGGCTTTCCATAAATGTCTTGCAGAGCATGTCTAGTTTGCAAAACCTGTTACCATATAGATTAAACTGGGCAACCAAGTTTCAAAGAATTTTTGCTCGCCAAACCAAGTTAGCTATTTTCCGTCAAGTTTTTTGTGCTAAATACAAATATCCCCATAGAAAATCGAGAGGATTTTGGTTAGCGAGCTAAAAGAGGTTGTCTGATCCTTGACCCTCTGTTTACAGATATCGCAACTCTAAACCTACTGCTGGCTTTAAAGGGAAAATACCACTTCTTTCCTGACAAGTTGAAAATACCAAGGAGACGCAACTGTTCTGCTGGTGCAAGGTGGTAAACTCTTGGAAAAAACAAGCCAAGTTGGTGTAATTTAAAAAATTGCTGACTTACTCACATATTGAAGATGATACTTGCCAGTGCATTGTGATGCTGATGCAATTTACAGTATCGCCAACATAGTGACTTGTCAAAGATGACGCTTGCTTGAGCAATATGAACGCTGGTGCAGTTTAGGATAATTTCCTGTTATTATCTAAAAGTTGCTGGTTTTTTTCAAATCACAGCAACCTAATGTAAACATGGGGGATCATTGATAACAAACCTTACTAACCTGACTAACTCTGAGCTTATCTACGGTAGCTAAGCTCAGAGATCCTTAAATGTTTTTTTCTTTGTATAGCAGAAGCTTTTCACAGCTAGCTACTTTCTCTAACTTTGGATGACCATGTAATTTTCTTTTTCCAAAAATTCACTGCTAATATAATTTCATGGTTTAGTGCAACAGCCAGTATAACTCAATTACTGTATGGCTGTATCAATAGAATTGTATATCGAATTGTAGGGAAGCTCTTGACATGAGTGTCTTTAGGGATGGGAGTAGATGCTTAGTTATACATGTTCTTTATGTCTATGTTATTACGACTAACTCCTTTTGGAACACGTTAGTTATGATCTTGATGTTCTCTATTGTGTCTCATACTAAATTACCTTGTCATATTTTTGAGGAGGAATGAAACTTGCAGGCCACCTTTGGCATTGGAAATACCAAGGGCTTTTCACTATGAAATACCAATACCTTTTTACTATAGAAATACCAAGAGCCTTTTACTATAGAAATACCGATAGCAATTCAATATGTATATTTTTGCTTAAACATGTTGTCTATATGCTATTTAGTTTAGATTTTTAGCAACTGAACAGTCAGAGATTCTATCAAGTATTAAGTTTTGTCCTTTACTTAATAAGAGCCGATGTGTTTTAGTCTTAAAGATTGACTTGCGACAAAATTCATATAACAGTTATTTTGTATCAGAAGGTTCACTATGTCTTACTCTGCTGTTTGGTAGGTGCAAAAAAGGTAGAACTGTAATTATAAGCTCTTCAAAGCTACAAAGCAAACAGTTAATCACAGCCATCACAAAAGCGCCGTAGTTTGGAATACCTTTATTTCAATGACGTACTCATTTCAATGGGGTAATTTTTTGATGCACATGCTGTTATCCACTGAATTGAAAGGCCATTAAAAAGCTCCATAGAAAATTTTTTGTAGCATTAATTTATCCTAAACACTTTGGGTTTTACTGAAAATCCCTTATCAAATATAGATGCTCGCTACTTTACAGTTTCGTTTCAGCTTGGTCTAATCATCTAGTCGTAATCTGATCATATCCACATACTTCCGGTCAAATAGCGAGAACGATTTCTGCAGCATGTTTCGACTATCACGGATGACCAACAGGCTTGTCATGTTTATGAATGGATGATATGCATTCCTTTGAACTAAAACTAAAAAATTAAACTAATTTTTATCGTAGGCTTTGAGATATCAGTGATCAAAATAACAGCATTACAATGACGATGAAATAGACGCGTAAGGACAATAGACATGGTTTTATTGAATGTGTGAAGTATAATTGCAAATATATTTTTACTAATGAGATTGCGTCAAAGTGTAAAAGGAAGCACATCGTGTTCAACTAAGGTTAACTGGAATCGTTTTGGGAAGAGATTCCAACCTATGGCCACAATTTACGTATTTGTGTTGGCTGTGTTTAACTGCTTGTTTTTGAACTTTTAAGACCTTGTAATCACATTTCCACATATTTTGCACCTACAGCACAGCAGAGTGAGACATGGTAAACCTTTTGATACCAAATAACTGTAATGTAAATTTTGTTGCAAGTCAACCTTTAACAAAAAATATTTGTTATCTTGGTTTGTAACAGGTGTTTATTCACATTGCAAGATTTTTAATATTAGACTAGCTGTGTGTACGATGCTTCATGGGTGATAAAATAATTACCCAATGAATTTAAGTAACTCACGCTGGTAACTTAAGCTTGTCTAAATCATTACTATAACAACAGCTATGTCTGAAGCCAGCTTAATAATCATTAGCTAACATGTAATGAATGAACTCTAGTAATACAGTTAGGCACTAGTAACCATTAGTATTTTTGCATGTGCTTCAAGAGTGCCAATTTTAACTGATGTAAGGAATATGACCACAAGTATGCTATTGTATAGCAAATTAGCTTGGTCTAGTAGTTTCAAATCCATTCCAAAGCAGATTTTCATTCCAAAAGCTATTACTATGGCTGGACGAATGAAAAACCAACAACAGACATTGAAATTTACATCTATAGGTTGCTGATTACTTATAGTTTGTTGTTATATTCCCTTATATGGGGAGTTAATAATGAAGAGACCAAATCGGAAGTCAGCCAACTGCTGTTTTTTTGACAAATTGTGCTTCACACTTTATTCAAAAGTTGTGAAGCTAATTTTTGAATGCACCTGTCAGTTATGGTCGCCATATAAAAAACCCCTAGTAGATATGCTAGAAACTAAGTCTTAGTCTTATGCATTACCGGGGCAACATCATCAAAAGGACAACCAAACAACCCCATGATTTGCGGCTCAGGAGAAAACCATTCTCTACAAACATTTCGAGTAAAACAAGAATACGAATGCTCAACGGACACCAGCAAACAATCAGACATGGCACCCCAGAAATTTAATGTTACTACCTACAAGAAGAATATGATCAAGCAAAAGACTATCGCCTACCGGTGCACGAAGTTCACCGCACATGTCATGACACAAATTTAATTTTTCAGAGACATTAAGACCAGGACAACCTCAAGCAGAACCCAGAAAGTAACCTTAGAAGAATGCACTGACATGGTAATACATAAGAAGTGCTAAGCTGGATTTTTACATAGAGGAGATGGAATGTATATTACGAATGAACCAACCAACGCCATGTATGTATGGTGCTGCCAACAGAAAACCTTCAGCGCTAAGCAATGCAGTTATGTGGCAACTTACCTATACAAGAGACACAAATCTGACAAATTTTAAAGTACAACCGGAGACGTCAGTTACTGCAATTACAACAACGGCTCTTGTGAATTAAACGACAGATCAATGCTTATGTGGGACCTGGACATAGTCGAAACATGTGAATACCCGCCATGGTTCAACGAAAAAGAATAATTTTTCGACGCACATTTTGTCTCCAATAAACAAGATTTAGCTCTGACATTTTATAACTCGAGACTGAATTCACATAAAGGCTGTAACAACTCTAATGTTTCGCTTTCGGACCAAGGCCTTATAGTGAAATTTCTCACACCATTGACGAATGTCACAATTAACGATACGATAAAGGCAAGAGTATCAGCAGTGGGTCAAAACGCTGCCTTCTTCAATACAATGCTACAGTCACTTGCCTACCAGCAAACTAAGATGACTCAAAAACTATTTTGGTCAGCTTACTTCTACGCCTGCTACAATCTAGCTGAGATTTTACAGATAGTTACCATGTTAATAGGAGAACACTCGACACTCAGCGCAAGATATTTACTGGAAAACCCAAACGTTATTGCTACAGCAGGTCCGGGTTTCCTCCAAGTTTACCCTTCTACTATACTTAACTACAGTCAATACGAAATACTGCCGATGGAAGAGAATAATTGCACAGAATTTATTCCGACGATGATCAAAATAGCCGGTACAAAAAAAATTGGATATTTTAATCCAAAAGACAATGTGATACACCCAGACACCTATACAGTCAATTGCAAGACAAAAGAGGCACATTGATGATGCTGGAAGGTAACATCTCTGAATACTTTCCGAACGGGACGATTTCGCCAATTAAGGAAACCACCGTCTTGAGCATTCCAGACATCAACCTCTGCAGCCAGCCCCTACAAATACAAGAAACAATATTTAGCAGAGCACATATGTTAAGATGGTCAAACACAGACGATTACGGAGAACTGAATGAAATCCTATCTACCTTAGACAGACAGAAAAGAGTACTAAAGGCTATGGGAATCGTCACGAACCGCCATAACACCCTACATTACAACACCGTAGAGAGCAGAGAGAAACTATTTGGCCCTTCACTATTCAGCTTTCTATTTGGAGGACACGTAACCTCAGGTTATGAGCTCTGGACGTTCGCTTGCAACATCATTCTTACATTAATGGTTTTATCAACAGTCATCGGAGGAATCACAAAAGGATGCTTTGTGTACAGAGCAAGGAAGAGTGCAACGGTAAACGCTTTACATGTGGAGACGGCACTGGAACTAACCGACATGCCCGAACGAGAAGATAAATCTGAAAAATAGTTCGATGATGACCCATCCGCACCACCGGAAGACTTAGAAATCGAATTATCATTAGAAGACTTAAGCAGTGCACCACCATCATATAAACCCTACGTAACCAAATACTCACAACCAGGAGCAACTGACGAAAAACGTGAATGATGGAGGGCATAGAATGACTACTTTTCGCAGGCATACAATATACAAACTTCGCGAAGATAACCCGAACAGGTTAATGGTGTTACCAAAGCCTCAAATAAAGATTGTAGAAGAGCCACAATAGATGTGAAGATCAATGGATTTATCTGCACATCACTCGTCGACGCAGAAGCTACGATAAGCCTTATCAATACAAGACTTGCTTGCGATGTTAATGTTAATGTGCACAGGAAGACGACTTTTCATAGGCAGTGGAAGGTAGCAGAAAACTTTGCCTGCATAGCCATCCAACTCGGTTTCTTTCATAACTCAAGGCTGGAGTACATCTTGTCTCCTATCTATGAAAATACAACAATAAAGGATCAATAGGTATAAAAAAATCTCGTTCTACATAACATTCTTGACCAGCTTCCTCAGCTAAAAAGGAGAAAGTAAGACCATTAAAACACGAGTGAATATAAAAACCCACACTTCTGGTCAAGAGGGACAGCCATACCTCCTACTGGCGCTAAGCCTTCATATCTGAGAGCATTCTCTAAGGCGTCCCAATCGCCCATTGAGGAAGTGACCAGCCAGTGAACAGATCGGTCAAGCACTCCCTCGAACAGTCCGAGAAAATGACATACCACTCTGCTCTGCTTGTACCTCATCTGCAACACACGATTCATTCAGTACATTCTACATATTCACATATCTATATATTTTCTGGTAGCATTCTATAAATATTATTTAAGAGTATGTTATACATTGTTTGATGGTAACTTGAATGCACTATGGTAGTACCAAAAATATGCTATGTTAGTATCCTGGATACACAATAATAGCTAATATTAATAACAATAACAGTAACAGCTAACAACAATAGGATACACTCCGTCTTCACCTGCCAACTCCACCTGCCAATAGCGCTATCTTGGAAACCTAAAGCCCGTTTAAACTGTCAAATACGTTTAAACGCCTTCACTTCTATATCTAATTGTTTTTACACAAAATCTTCATTGACAAAATAAATATGCAATGAGCCAGGTAATGGAGCTGCTCCTACGGCAAGCAGACGAGGTCTAATAAATATGCAATGAGCCAGGCAATTGTCTGCTCCTGCAACAATAGGATGAGGTCTAATAAAAACTAGGAGCAAATAATAACCATTATGTAAAAACAGAGAAAGGTATTTTCAAGTAAACAGTGATATCTCTGCCAACCTGAACATACATGTAGTTGCGCCATCTAAAAAGAAGTGATCGGGCAAATAGCAGTTGAAGACATAGGTGAAGACATTCTTCATGCTGTTGAGATCATTGAACATCCTACCTGGCTAATCGGGTGTAGCCTCTGGGACAAACCTGCAGTGTGGTAATGATTATGCTAAATGATGTTTTGAAAATGTATTAAAATTCATTTTTATGAATTCCATGTGCAAAGTGAATTAATTTAGCAGAAATTATAATGACTAAGTAGCATTTGCTATTATGAAATTCGCAAAAATCTTTTTTCAATTTTTTTGTCATTTGCATTCATTTGTGCTTATTTATTTGAGGCTATCAAAGTAGAATTCACATTCACACTTTATTCTGCACTTTATGATATTTGTATGCAATGCACTTGTAGATGATTGGAATGGAGAAATATATTCAGAACACCTCTTTGCAGATAATTCAACTGAAGATTCCATAGTATCTTTTTAATTTGCTTTCCCTAACTCTTTCGACAGTTTAAATTCAGTAATATATATCAAGCATATGGTTCAAAACATCTAACATTAGTATACACCTGCATGTTGTCTTTTTATATTGATATTCAACTTTTTCATAATGAAGCCATGCCATGTTTTGAACATTTCTTTTATTTTTAGCACCTAAGATTGTCATCTACAACAATGCTTGTGCATTACCCAGGTGTGCTCTCAATCGAAATCCGGGCTTCTTCAGAGAGACAAAGTTTCTGGTAGATAGATTTCACTGGCACAACCATACTGGTAAGTGGTGTATAAATATAGTCATCATAAATAGTATAACAGTATTTAGTAATATTGTTATATTACATTTTTTGCTATATTACAATATTTGCGTCATTGAGAGACGCATCTGTATTGCTGATCATGCTTGACTAATTCTGATTTCAGGATGCTGTGGTGGATATAATATAAATGCATACGACCATCTAAAAACTATCAACACTCAAGTTGAAGAGCAACGGAACGCAACACTTGTGAAGCTAAAATCTTTTATAAGCTGTCAGCATCAAGACAAATTCTTTCTTAGCTTACAAACATTCTTATCCTTCCGTAACATAATCCATTCACTTCAACTACGAGAGGCACTTACTAACTCTGAGTTTATTATAAAGCAGCTGGTACGTGTATCTTTCCTAAAATGAACTTTGAATAAGGTGATTTGCAGTTAGAATTTATTAGTATTTTAAATGGCAATCTAAAAAGCTATTACTCTACATCTTACATTATTACTTTCATCTTGCATTTCATCTCAGGGTTTGGTGTTAGCCGAATGTATAAAAAATTTTTACTTAAACCATTAGTTAATGTTTTTATTTATATTTCTTTATTTCGCTAGAAATAAAGCTGGTACCCACTTGGCATTTAATTCCTTGTTTAAAATCTGATTTTTTTATGGATATGTCCGAATGCCACTGTAGGAAAACTCCATAAAACTGATTGGTAACCAAGGGGATAATACATATTAGACAAGTTCAAATCACGAAAGGAATCTTGTGAACCTTGTTGTTTGAGTTGCTTGTCCGCGGGCAGACAACTCCAGCAAGGTTGTTCACACGACTTGAACTAATGTTAGACATTCATGCAGTAATTTTCTTGTGCGGAAATACAGTCTTTTGACCCATCAATTGATAATGTGTTTGCACATATGGAACAAGTTGTAGATGAGATGCTTGTGACAAAGCAGAGAATGCCGTCAGACATACAAATATGTCTGACTGCATGTTTGTATTTGGAGTTGCCTTTTCAATAGAATTGTAAATTCTGATATTGCATAGATATATGTTAAACTAACCATTACAAAACTCCGCCAGATTATTAATAAGAATATTATATCAAAATATTTTTATAACGTTAAAGTAAAAACCTGTATGTATAGGTTGTTTAGTAAAATAAAGGGAGGACAACTTCTGTAAAGAAACTATCCAGTTGCTAAGATAGCCTAATTGCAAAGTTTGTCATCAATTTTCTTTCCGACAATAGCAATACTGCTTGTTAATAAATAATATCACTTGCGTGATGATTATTATAATATATTTTTTAAAGCATTGAATTTGGTGATAAAAAAGTAAAAGTAGCAAGACGTATGTATAATGCATACATGTTCGAAAGTTAGAATTGTCCTAGTTATGTAATTATTATAGCAGTCAACTGATATTGCTTAATTAACGATTAATAAGAATTCGTGATGCACCATTTTTTCACAAAATGTTTTCAACTAACAGATTACCATAAAATTTGACAACAAAGAAATTTTTTTTCAATACAGCCAATTTGAAGATTTTCAGTTCGCTTAACATCTTCAATTTTTTATTGTTAGTTCTCTGTATAACAACCGGACATCTGCGATTGGAGTGGTTTGAGTCTGATACAAAAGGGACTAGCTGTAAAACACACCGCAGATTTCCATTATTTTCACCCTATCATTGACATGCAGGAATGCTTACGACACGTATAAAAACTGTGTGTTCAGGGCAAACATTTTCAGTAGACCATATATATGGAGTTGTTTTACGGTATGAAAGACCACTGTCAATAGAACTTTAGCTATGTGTGTGTCTGTTCTGGTGGACAGGTGAAAACGTTTTATGAAAAGGTATTCTAACCTGAAATACTTTAATAAGAAATCATGACCACCCCTAACTTCACGGATACTGTTAACATGACGGATTACCATAAAACTTGACATTGCAGCCTATAATCGTGAAATATCATGATCCGAACGATTTTAATAAGAAATTGTACCTCAAACATAATACAAACCATAAAGACAATAAACCTACAGATATATAAACCACTAGCTAGGAAAACCAATGAAGTCTTAATATCATTCGACAAAACAGTTTTCAAGTGAACCAGAGCTCATCTATTCACCATGTGAACATAGTTTACTCTAGTTTTCCAACAGATCAAATTTGCAAGAATGTTGAGCTAATAAATTTCATATAAGTCAGTATGTCGTATGCTTATACAACTGTGTAAGTGAACATGTATAAAGTGAAGTATATATATAAAGCAGTCCAATGAATGCTATCGAAGCAGATGGTTCTGAGGCACTTCAACTAAATAATTCAAAAAACTTTAACAAGGTAAAATAAAATGATTTGAAGTTAGCTTGTAGCCTTAATATGCATCAGAATCTTATAGAGTCAATACTGTATTCAATAGTAAAAATTGTGATTCCACATGAACACAAGGCCCTGGGTGTATTGAGCAAAAGAATTATCTCCCCTTGATTTATTTTCACTGTGAGTTGAATAAGAGGTCCCATTTATAGTTTAAGCATTAGGACCGTTTTATCTTATAGCCCGATTCTCTATCAACCTCAGATGAACATTGAGTTCCCAGAAAGTGAATCAAATGCATGTGCTAAGTAATAGAGTTGTCTCTTCTTAGACTATACTCTGGTTGCATTCAATAATAGAGTTGCCTCTCTTTATTCAATATATTGACAGCTAATGATTTCTCAGCAAAATATGAATATTCACCGAGTTTTCATTGCAGTGATTCCACTATGAACAGGTTATCTACACATGTCTTTTGTGGGTCGATCTTTCATCGATAGTTCTTCCATGAGCATTCCTCGAGTTTCATCAATCAAAATCAGTCCACATAATCTACTGAGGTCAACCCATGGCTATATTTTATTGATCATATAATATATTGACTTTTTATCAATCAACTCATGAATCTATACAGTATGAAGATAATATTTGTTGATAGGGTTGATCTTTCTAACTGGCAATCTAATTGCATTTTCATGATCTAGCGAGGTCATCTATATTTTGGTCAATCACCCACTGTATCGACCTTTTGCTTGTCAATTTATGAATGCATACCGTACAAGATAATTTTTTGTTGAAAGCATCGAGCTTTCAAATTGCAGTAATATAATTGCATTTATATAATTTAGTGATGTTATCTATTTTGTCAACATATGGATATATAACATACAAAGATAATACTTGGACAAAACTAGCTCCCTCTCGATCTATAATGATTTGAGCATTAATAATAGCCATTCATCTCATAATAAATGTTATCATTCTCGATGGCATCTCTCGAGTATCAGTAGCCTTAGAACTGGTTAATGAACAGGTGGCATGCCATCACGCCGTCACACCTTTTCCTAGCCATTCTTAAACTGCTGGAAGTCAAACAGTGACTCATTGTTAATATATCAATAGTTGATGCACTGGTTAGTGCCTCGCTCCAGTCTCTACTAGGAATATAAAACTATATTTTACCCTACAGGATGAAATTATTCGTGGAATTGAATTTCGCGAAAATGGTCTTTTCAAGCATATTCGCGGACTAAATTATTCGCGGATGAACACATTCGCAAATAAATTAATCCGTGAAAGCAGTTAGCAATAGAGTAAGACCTTCACATGCGTATACCACTTGTTTAGGTTTATATTTAGCTGAGAAATTTATGTTTGTATGAAATTTATTTTTTGCCGCATTCAGAGATTTTCATGAATGTTCATCGATGTGAAAGCCTTTAGTGAACCAACAATTTGTGGTGGTAAGTTATGAGTTTTTTCAGCGTATAGAACTGCAAGAGATTTTTTCAATGATGATGCCATGTCAAATTCCGAATAACTTGCGACAAGGTTGAAAAATTTGGCAAAGACGTGTGATGCATTAGCAATGGGCTTACATGTATTTCAAAGCCCCAGCGGCGATTTGAAAAAATTTGGAACTTGGCTATGTTTACTAACTCTGTCTAGCAGCTAGTTTTCAATTTGAGGTGCAGTCATACTTCGACATACGCGCTTAATGCGTTCCGAGACTGAGCTCGTATGTCAATTTACTCGCATGTTGGTGCAATCTATTTACATATAGAACAATTAAATATGTAATAATTGGTTTCTATACTTTAAAAATGCAAATAAAACACTCAAAACAAGATATTGTAACAGAAAAAACATGTTGGTTATTGTCCTAACTTACCACACGCTTTCAAAAAGTAACAAATAAAAAAACAAGGCAAGAGGAAATGTGATTAATTAAAATGTAAAATTAAATACATACAGTAGCAGCTAACGCTAGCATTTGCCAGAGAGGGCGATATACGTGTTATTCTTTGTTACAACAGTTGACTTTGATAAATTTGGGTTTTATCAAAGCCTTCAAAGACAAACTTAAAAGCAAACCTAAAAGCAAACTTTCATTTTTCGTAATTGAAATTTCTTCGGCGTTTATAGTTTGAGGTTTCTCGCTAGTTAGCTAGTTTTTCCTTTGTTTCACTTTCACGACTAGCCGGCCGTTTTAAGATAAACCTATCTAAAGACATTTGCCTTTGTTGCCCTTTTAACGTGCTGCGATTAGAACGAACACTGGTGTCGTCACAAAGGGTTAATGCACGACCACTAGCCAATTTGTCCGAAAGTCTATTTTTATAGATAGCACCGACCTTTTTACATAGGCCTTTTTGCTTTTATCGAAACATCGTTTCAGTTACGCTGTCTCCGACCAATTGTTTATCCAATGCCTGAGCGGTCTTTCCGTCAGCGTTCGTGAAGATCGCTGCGTCGTTTAGAAACTATGATTAGTCCTTTTGCAAACTAAATGCCCTGAATATAACCCTTCGGTTTGATAATTGTATATCTTACTCCCGGCCAATGCATCAAGACTTTCATCTATTCGCGGCAATGGATGACAGTCTTGTTCTGTGACGGAATTCGATTGGTGGAATTCAATAAAAAACCGCCAGTTTCCATCTTTAGGAAACTCTTTGTGGGCAGGCAACTCCAGCAAGGTTCACATGATTTGAACTAATGTTAGACATCCATGCAGTAATTTTCTAGTGCGGAAATACAGTCTTTTGACCCATCAATTGATAATGTGTTTGCACATATGGAACAAGTTGTAGATGCGATGCTTGTGACAAGACAGAGAATGCCGTCAGACATACAAATATGTCTGACTGCATGTTTGTATTTAGAGTTGCCTTTTCAATAGAATTGTAATTTCTGATACTGCATAGATATATGTTAAACTAACCATTACAAAACTCAGCCAGATTATTAATAAGATTATGATATCAAAATATTTTTCTAAGGTTAAAGCAAAAACCTGTATGTATAGGTTGTTTATTAAAATAAAGGGAGGAAAACTTCTGTAAAGAAACTATCCAAAAGCTGAGATAGCCTAATTGCAAAGTTTTTCATCAATTTTTTGTCCGACAATAGCAATACTGCTTGTTAATAAATAATATCACTTGCGTGATGATTATTATGATATACTTTTTTAAAGCATTGAATTTGGTGATGAAATAAAGTAAAAGTAGCAAGATGTATATATAATGCATACATGTTCGAAAGTTAGAATTGTCCTAGTTATGTAATTATTATAGCAGTCAACTGATATTGCTTAATTAACGATCAATTAGAATTTGTGATGTACCATTTTTTCACAAAATGTTTTCAACTAGCAGATTACCATAAAATTTGACAACAAAGAAATTTTTTTTTCAATACAGCCAATTTGAAGATTTTCAGTTTGCCTAACATTTTCAATTTTATTGTTAGTTCTCTGTATAACAACAGGACATCTCCGATTGGAGTGGTTTGAGTCTGATACAATAGGGACTAGCTGCAAAACACACTGCAGATTTCCATTGTTTTCACCCTATCATTGACATGCAGGAATGCTTTCGACACGTATAAAAATAGTACAATCAGGGCAAACAGTTTTAGTAGACCGTATACATGGAGTTGTTTTACGGTATAAAAAACCACTGTCAGTAGAACTTTAGCTGTGTGTGTGTGTCTGTTCTGGTGGACAGGTAAAAACGTTTTATGAAAAGGTATTCTAACCTAAAACACTTTAATAAAACATCATGACTACCCGTAACTTCATGGATACTTTTAACATGACGGATTACCATAAAACTTGACATTGCAGCCTATAATCGTGGAATATCATGATCCGACCGATTTTAATAAGGAATTGTACCTCAAACATAATACAAACCGTATAGACAATAAACCTACAGATGTATAAACCACTAGCTAGGAAAACCAATGAAGTTTTAATATCATTCGACAAAACAGTTTTCAAGTGAACCAGAGCTCATCTATTCATCATGTGAACATACATGTAGTTTACCCTAGTTTTCCAACAGATCAAATTTGCCATAATGTTGAGCTAATAAATTTTATATAAGTCAGTATGTCGTACGTCAGTATGCTGATACAACTGTGTAAGTGAACATATATAAAGGGAAGTATATATATAAGGCAGTCCAATGAATGCTATCGAAGCAGACAGTTCTGAGGCACTTCAACTAAATAATTCAAAAAACTTTAACAACGTAAAATAAAATGATTTGAAGTTAGCTTGTAGCCTTAATATGCATCAGAATCTTATAGAGTCAATACTGTATTCAATAGTAAAAATTGTGATTTCACATGAACACAAGGACCTGGGTGTATTGAGCAAAAGAATTATCTCCCCTTGATTTATTTTCACTGTGAGTTGAATAAGAGGTCCCATTTATAGTTTAAGCCGTTTCTTAGTTTAGGACCGTTTCATCTTAAAACCCGATTCTCTATCGACCTCAGATGAACATTGAGTTCACAGAAAGTGAATCAAATGCATGCGCTAAGTAATAGAGTTGTCTCTTCTTAGACTATACTCTGGTTGCATTCAATAATAGAGTTGCCTCCCTTTTTCAATATATTGACAGCTAATGATTTCTCAGCAAAATATAAATATTCACCGAGTTTTCATTGCAGTGATTCCACTATGAACGGTTTATCTACACATGTCTTTTGTGAAGGTCAAAGTTGTGGTTGCAAACATAAATGCCACATTAGATCTAAATAGTAGATCGACGACCTAAACGCATAAGATTCACCGGAGGACGGCTCGGCCTATTCAACCTTGCCAGCTACTTCCAATTTAGCCTTCTATGCTTAGCCTTACGCATTACCGGGGTGACAGCATCAAAAGGACAACCAAACAACCCCATGATTTGCGGCACAGGAGAAAATGATTCTCCACAAACATTTTGAGTAGAACAAGAATACGAATGCTCAACGGACACCAGCAAACAATCAGACATGGCACCCCAGAAATTTAATGTTACTACCTACAAGAAGAATATGATCAAGCAAAAGACTATTGCCTACCGGTGCACGAAGTTCACCGCACATGTCACGACACAAATTTAATTTTTCAGAGACATTAAGACCAGGACAACCTCAAGCAGAACCCAGAAAGTAACCTTAGAAGAATGCACTGACATGGTAATACATAAGAAGTGCTAAGCTGGATTTTTACATAGAGGAGATGGAATGTATATTACGAATGAACCAACCAACGCCATGTATGTATGGTGCTGCCAACAGAAAACCTTCAGCGCTAAGCAATGCAGTTATGTGGCAACTTACCTATACAAGAGACACGGATCTGACAAATTTTAAAGTACAACCGGAGACGTCATTTACTGCAATTACAACAACGGCTCTTGTGAATTAAACGACAGATCAATGCTTATGTGGGACCTGGACATAGTTAAAACATGTGAATACCCGCCATGGTTCAACGAAAAAGAATAATTTTTCGACGCACATTTTGTCTCCAATAAACAAGATTTAGCTCTGACATTTTATAACTCGAGACTGAATTCACATAAAGGCTGTAACAACTCTAATGTTTCGCTTTCGGACCAAGGCCTTATAGTGAAATTTCTCACACCATTGATGAATGTCACAATTAACGATACGATAAAGGCAAGAGTATCAGCAGTGGGTCAAAACGCTGCCTTCTTCAATACAATGCTACAGTCACTTGCCTACCAGCAAACTAAGATGACTCAAAAACTATTTTGGTCAGCTTACTTCTACGCCTGCTACAATCTAGCTGAGATTTTACAGATAGTTATCATGCTAATAGGAGAACACGCGACACTCAGCGCAAGATATTTACTGGGAAACCCAAATGTTATTGCTACAACAGGTCCGGGTTTCCTCCAAGTTTACCCTTGTACTATACTTAACTACAGTCAATACGAAATACTGCCAATGGAAGAGAATAACTGCACAGAATTTATTCCGATGATGATCAAAACAGCCGGTACAGAAAAAATTGGATATTTCAATCCAAAAGACAATGTGATACACCCAGACACCTATACAGTCAATTGCAAGACAAAAGAGGCACATTGATGATGCTGGAAGGTAACATCTCCGAATACTTTCCGAACGGGACGATTTCGCCAATTAAGGAAGCCACCGACTTGAGCATTCCGTACATCAACCTCTGCAGCCAGCCCCTACAAATACAAGAAACAATATTTAGCAGAGCACATATGTTAAGATGGTCAAACACAGACGATTAATTACGGAGAACTGAATGAAATCCTATCTACCTTAGACAGACAGAAAAGAGTACTAAAGGCTATGGGAATCGTCACGAACCGCCATAACACCCTACATTACAACACCGTAGAGAGCAGAGAGAAACTATTTGGCCCTTCACTATTCAGCTTTCTATTTGGAGGACACGTAACCTCAGGTTATGAGCTCTGGACGTTCGCTTGCAACATCATTCTTACATTAATGGTTTTATCAACAGTCATCGGAGGAATCACAAAAGGATGCTTTGTGTACAGAGCAAGGAAGAGTGCAACGGTAAACGCTTTACATGTGGAGACGGCACTGGAACTAACCGACATGCCCGAACGAGAAGACGAATCTGAAAAATAGTTCGATGATGACCCATCCGCACCACCGGAAGACTTAGAAATCGAATTATCATTAGAAGACTTAAGCAGTGCACCACCATCATATAAACCCTACGTACCCAAATGCTCACGACCAGGAGCAACTGACGAAAAGCGTGAATGATTGAGGGCATGGAATGACTACTTTTCGCAGGCATACAATATACAAACTTCGCGAAGATAACCCGAACAGGTTAATGGTGTTACCAAAGCCTCAAATAAAGATTGTAGAAGAGCCACAATAGATGTGAAGATCAATGGATTTATCTGCACATCACTCGTCGACGCAGAAGCTACGATAAGCCTTATCAATACAAGACTTGCTCGCGATGTTAATGTTAATGTGCACAGGAAGACCACTTTTCATAGGCAGTGGAAGGTAGCAGAAAACTTTGCCTGCATAGCCATCCGACTTGGTTTCTTTCATAACTCGAGGCTGGAGTACATCTTGTCTCATATCTATGAAAATACAACAATAAAGGATCAATAGATATAAAAAGATCTTGTTCTACATAACATTCTTGACCAGCTTCCTCAGCTAAAAAGAAGAAAGTAAGACCATTAAAACACAAGTGAATATAAAAACCCACACTTCTGGTCAAGAGGGACAGCCATACCTCCTACTGGCGCTAAACCTTCATATCTGAGAGCAATCTCTAAGGCGTCCCAATCGCCCATTGAAGAAGTGACCAGCCAGTGAACAGATCGGTCAAGCACTCTGTCGGACAGTCCGAGAAAATGACATACCTCTATGCTCTGCTTGTACCTCATCTGCAACACACGATTCATTCAGTACATTCTACATATTCACATATCTATATATTTTCTGGTAGCATTCTATAAATATTATTTAAGAGTATGTTATACATTGTTTGATGGTAACTTGAATGCACTATGGTAGTACCAAAAATATGCTATGTTAGTATCCTGGATACACAATAATAGCTAATATTAATAACAATAACAGTAACAGCTAACAACAATAGGATACACTCTGTCTTCACCTGCCAACTCCACCTGCCAATAGCGCTATCTTAGAAACCTAAAGCCCGTTTAAACTGTTAAATACGTTTAAACGCCTTCACTTCTATATCTAATTGTTTTTACACAAAATCTTTATTGACAAAATAAATAGCCAGGTAATGGAGCTGCTCCTACGGCAAGCAGACGAGGTCTAATAAATATGCAATGAGCCAGGCAATTGTCTGCAATGCACTTGTAGATAATTGGAATGGAGAAATATATTCAGAACACCTCTTTGCAGATAATTCAACTGAAGATTCCATAGTATCATTTTAATTTGCTTTCCCTAACTCTTTCGACAGTTTAAATTCAGTAATATATATCAAGAATATGGTTCAAAACATCTAACAATAGTATACACCTGCATGTTGTCTTTTTATATTGATATTCAACTTTTTCATAATGAAGCAATGCCATGTTTTGAACATTTCTTTTATTTTTAGCACCTAAGATTGTCATCTACAACAATGCTTGTGCATTACCCAGGTATGCTCTCAATCGAAATCCGGCCTTTTTCAGAGAGACAAAGTTTCTGGTATATAGATTTCACTGGCACAACCATACTGGTAAGCGGCGTATAAATATAGTCATCATAAATAGTATAACAGTATTTGGTAATATTGTTATATTACATTTTTTGCTATATTACAATATTTGCGTCATTGAGAGACGCATCTGTATTGCTGATCATGCTTGACTAATTCTGATTTCAGGATGCTGTGGTGGATATAATATAAATGCATACGACCATCTAAAAACTATCAACACTCAAGTTGAATCGCAACGGAACGCAACACTTGTGAAGCTAAAATCTTCTATAAGCTATCAGCATCAAGACAAATTCTTTCTTAGCTTACAAACATTCTTATCCTTCCGTAACATAATCCATTCACTTCAACTACGAGAGGCATTTACTAACTCTGAGTTTATTATTAAGCAGCTGGTACATGTATCTTTCCAAAAATAAACTTTGAATAAGGTGATTTGCAGTTAGAATTTATTAGTATTTTGAATGGCAATCTAAAAAGCTATTAATCTACCAGAATTTATTTTTCATCTTGCATTTTATCTCAGGGTTTGGTGTTAGCCAAATGTATAAAATTTTTTTACTTAAACCATTAGTTAATGTTTTTATTTATATTTCTTTATTTTGCTAGAAATAAAGCTGGTACCCACTTGGCATTTAATTCCTTGTTTAAAATCTGATTTTTTAAACATTTTTTATGGATATGTCCGAATGCCACTGTAGCAAAACTCCATAAGACTGATTGGTAACCAAGGGGATAATACATATTAGACAAGTTCAAATCATGAAAGGAATCTTGTGAAGCTTGTTGTTTGAGTTGCTTGTCCGCGGGCAGGCAACTCTAGCAAGGTTGTTAACATGATATGAACTAATGTTAGACATTCATGCAGTAACTTTCTTGTGCGGAAATACAGTCTTTTGACCCATCAAATACCATAGAACCTTACAATAGATCAGATACTATTGAACCTTATAATATATCAGATATCATAGAACTTTACAACTGATCAAATAACATAGAACAATAGAGAAAATTCATAGCTTTCTCTTGTGTTACTAACTACTAGTAATAGAGGTTTTGTCACAGCAGTAAGTAATATCAACTTGAACTGTATTTTTGTGCTACGCTAGGTAACTCTATGTGTAAACATAGAGTTACCTAGCGTAGCACAAAAAATGTATTAAAGTATAAATACAGCCGTCACTGTCTTTACCAATAAGATTCCACCATCATAGTTATATTACTCTACTTCAACCTTCCAAATCTAATGGTTAGTTATCGATACAACCTTTGCTGTACTCTAATTGTATGAAGGGCGAACCTGACAATAGCTCAGTTACCAGAGAACTTTGCAATTGATCAGGTACCATAGAGCCTTACAATTGATCAAGTACCAAAAACCTTACGATACATCAGGTGCTACAGAGCCTTACAATACATCAGGTACCATAAAGCTTTATAATATATAAGATACCATAGAACCTTACAATATGTCAGGTACAATAGATGATTGTTCAACTTATAAAATAAAGAAGTAACTTGTACTGGTAAATATCAGCATTACTTACAAGAGCTTAACGCTTTCATTATATCTGAACCAATAATATTTGAATTAGCACCTACAAGTTAAGTGAAAGTGCACAAACTAAACATAGTCAAAATAGAATAATATGACAAGCAAATTCAACACTCATGTTTATTTGAAAACAACTGTTTTAAAACTATTTTGTGATGTCAATTCTGGATTATCAGGTTGGCTGGTACCTTTGCAGTAGAGAACAGTGAGCTGACTAGTTGGATTTATCAGATCTTTTGGGAAGTTGAGCTTTTTACCAGTAGGTGTTACTGGTATGCAAGCGTGTGACCTCATTAAGGTTGATAACAGCTTGTCTTCGCTGTCAAAGGCATGCAGGATCATAAGGTTCCAGATGCCCTCTGCTATTCTGAATTAAAGAAAAAATAACCATGTCATAAAAACCAATCATATGTCAACTAGTTTCAAAAGTATTCTCAACTTTAACCAGATGTGAAACAATTAAACAGTTTCTTTTTCAGTGAATAATTAAGTGAGCATACTCAATGAATAATATGCAACATGTGCATTCTATGCTATCATAAGTGTAGTGTCCTTTTTTCTGTCTGAAGCCACAATTAAAAGTTGGGAAAAATATTACAATGCGTAGGATTCGAATTTGCAACCTTCAACCCACTACACCCAAATAGAATAGATACCATAGAACCTTACAATATATCAGATACCATTAAACCTTATAATATATCAGATATCATAAAACTTTACAATCGGTCAGGTACCATAAAACTTTAAAATAGAGAAAATACATAGCTTTCTATCAATGCTAGCCACTTTTTAAAATTTACACGCAAAATAAAAATTACCTTTAGTCAGAAAAAATGGAACAACTCTAGGAACGTACCTCAAGCTGAATCATTATTTCGCAATTCATGAATTTATACTCTTGCTGATTGGAACTGCCTGCAAAATTGTCACAACCTATCGGTTGGCAACAACTGCAGATGGTGCAGGTATAGAACTTGGCATGAAAGTTTAGGTATAACTGACATTCCTCCTCGGCGAGCACTAAAGAAAACAGGGAAATGTGACAGTTCTATAGTGCAACGGTGTATAGCGGCTCATCAGTTTACCACCTGAAAAAAAATATAACAGAACTCTTGTGTTACTAACTACTAGTAATAGATGTTTTGTCGCAGCAGTAAGTAATATGCACTTGAACTGTATTTTTGTGCTACGCTAGGTAACTCTATGCGTAAACATAGAGTTACCTAGCGTAGCACAAAAAATGTATTAAAGTATAAATACAGCCGTCACTGTCTTTACCAACAAGACTTTACCATCATAGTTTTATTACTCTACTTCAACCTTCTAAATCTAATGGTTAGTTATCGATACAACCTTTGCTGTACTCTAACTGTATGAAGGGTGAACCTGACAATAGCTCAGTTACCATAGAAATTCGCAAATGATCAGGTACCATAGAGCCTTACAATTGATCAAGTACCAAAAACCTTACGATACATCAGGTACTACAGAGCCTTACAATATATCAGGTACCATAAAGCTTCATAATAGATAAGATACCATAGAACCTAACAATATATCAGGTACAATAGATGATTGTTCAACTTATAAAATAAAGAAGTAACTTGTACTGGTAAATATCAGCATTACATACAATAGCTTAACACTTTCACTATATTTGAACCATTAATATTTAATTTAGCACTTACAAGTTAAGTAAAGTGCACAAACTAAACATAGTCAAAATAGAATAATATGACAAGTAAATTCGACACTGATGTTTATTTAAAAACAACTGTTTAACACTATCTTGTGATGTCAATTCTGCATTGTCAGGTTGGCTGGTACCTTTGCAGTAGAGAACAGCGAGCTGACTTGTTGGATTTATCAGATCTTTTGGGAAGTTGAGATTTACCAGTAGGTGTTACTGGTATGCAAGCGTGTGACCTCATTAAGGTTGATAACAGCTTGTCCTCGCTGTCAAAGGCATGCAGAAGCATGAGGTTCCAAATGTCCTCTACTACTCTGAATGAAAGAAAAAATAACCATGTCACATAAAAACCAATCATATGTTAACTAGTTTCAAAAGAATTCTCAACTTTAACCAGATGTGAAGCAATTGAACAGTTTCTTTTTCAGTGAATAATTTTGTGAGCATACTCAATGAATAATATGCAACATGTGCATTCTATGCTATCATATGAGTCGTGTCCTTTTGTCTGTCTGAAACCACAATTACAGGTTTAGAAAAACAGTACATTGCGTAGGATTCGAATTTGCAACCTTAAATCCACTACACCCAAATAGAATAGATACCATAGAACCTTACAATATATCAGATACCATTGAACCTGATAATATATCAGATATCATAAAACTTTACAATCGGTCAGGTACCATAAAACTTTAAAATAGAGAAAATACATATCTTTCTATCAATGCTAGCCACTTATTAAAATTTACACGCAAAATAAAAATTACTTTTAGTCAGGAAAAATGGAACAACTCTAGGAACGTACGTCAAGCTGAATCATTATTTCGCAACTCATGAATTTATACTTTTGCTGATCGGAACTGCCTGCAAAATTGTCACAATTTATCGGTTGGCGACAACTGCAGATGGTGCAGGTATAGAACTTGGCATGAAAGTTTAGGTATAACTGACATTCCTCCTCGGCGAGCACTAAAGAAAACAGGGAAATGTGACAGTTCCATAATGCAACAGTGTATAGCAGCTCATCAGTTTACCACCTGAAAAAAAATATAACAGATCTCTTGTGTTACTAACTACTAGTATTAAATGTATTGTCACAGCAGTAAGTGATATCAACTTGAACTGTATTTTTGTGCTACGCTAGGTAACTCTATGTGTAAACATAGAGTTACCTAGCGTAGCACAAAAAATGTATTAAAGTATAAATACAGCCGTCACTGTCTTCACCAATAAAATTTTTACCATCATAGTTTTATTACTCTACTTCAACCTTCCAAATCTAATGGTTAGTTATCGATACAACATTTGCTGTACTCTAACTGTATGTAGGGCAAACCTGACATTAGCTCATTTACCATAGAACTTTGCAATTGATCAGGTACCATAGCACCTTACAATAGAGAAAATACATAGCTTTCTATCAATGCTAGTCACTTTTATATGTTTACACGCAAAATAAAACTCACCTTTAGTCAGGAAAAATGGAAAAACTTTAGAAACGTACCTCAAGCCTAATCATTATTTCGCAATTCATGAATTTACACTCTTGCTGATCAGAACTGCTTTCAAAATTGTCACAACCTATCGTGTGGCGATAACTGTAGATGGTGCAGGTGTAGAACTTGACATGAAAGTTTAGGTATAACTGACATTCCTCCACGGCGAGCACTAAAGAAAACAGGGAAATGTGACAGTTCCATAGTGCAACAGTGTATAGCAGCTCATCAGTTTACCACCTGAAAAAAATATAACAGATCTCTTGTGTTACTAACTACTAGTATTAGATGTTTTGTCACAGCAGTAAGTAATAGCCTATCAACTTGAGCTGTATTTTTGTGCTACGCTAGCAAACTCTATGTGTAAACATAGAGTTACCTAGCGCAGCACAAAAAATGTATTAAAGTATAAATACAGCCGTCACTGTCTTCACCAATAAGATTTTTACCATCATAGTTTTATTACTCTACTTCAACCTTCCAAATCTAATGGTTAGTTATCGATACAACCTTTGCTGTACTCTAACTGTATGAAGGGCGAACCTGACAATAGCTCAGTTACCATAGAATTTCGCAATTGATCAGGTACCATTGAGCCTTACAATTGATCAAGTACCAAAAACCTTACAATACATCAGGTACTACAGAGCCTTACAATATATCAGGTACCAAAAAGCTTTATAATAGATAAGATACCATAGAACCTAACAATATATCAGGTACAGTAGATGATTGTTCAACTTATAGAATAAAGAAGTAACTTGTACTGGTAAATATCAGCATTACATACAATAGCTTAACACTTTCACTATATCTGAACCATTAATATTTAATTTAGCACTTACAAGTTAAGTAAAGTGCACAAACTAAACATAGTCAAAATAGAATAATATGACAAGTAAATTCGACACTGATGTTTATTTAAAAACAACTGTTTAAAACTATCTTGTGATGTCAATTCTGCATTGTCAGGTTGGCTGGTACCTTTGCAGTAGAGAACAGCGAGCTGACTTGTTGGATTTATCAGATCTTTTGGGAAGTTGAGATTTACCAGTAGGTGTTACTGGTATGCAAGCGTGTGACCTCATTAAGGTTGATAACAGCTTGTCCTCGCTGTCAAAGGCATGCAGAAGCATAAGGTTCCAAATGTCCTCTGCTACTCTGAATTAAAGAAAAAATAACCATGTCATAAAAACCAATCATATGTTAACTAGTTTCAAAAGAATTCTCAACTTTAACCAGATGTGAAGCAATTGAACAGTTTCTTTTTCAGTGAATAATTTAGTGAGCATACTCAATGAATAATATGCAACATGTGCATTCTATGCTATCATAAGAGTCGTGTCTTTTTGTCTGTCTGAAACCACAATTACAGGTTTAGAAAAACATTACATTGCGTAGGATTCGAATTTGCAACCTTAAATCCGCTACACCGAAACAGATTAGCTACCATAGAACCTTACAATATATCAGATACCATTGAACCTTATAATATATCAGATATCATAAAACTTTACAATTGATCAGGTACCATAGAACCTTACAATCGAGAAAATAGTACCACAGAGCCTTACAATATATCAGATACCATAAAGCTTCATAATAGATAAGCTACCATAGAACCTAACAATATATCAGGTACAATAGATGATTGTTCAACTTATAGAATAAAGAAGTAACTTGTACTGGTAAATATCAGCATTACTTACAAGAGCTTAACACTTTTACTATATCTGAACCAATAATATTTGAATTAGCACCTACAAGTTAAGTAAAAGTGCACAAACTAAACATAGTCAAAATAGAATAATATGGAAAGCAAATTCAACAGTCTTGTGTATTTGAAAACAACTGTTTTAAAACTGTCTTGTGGTGTCAATTCTGCATTGTCAGGTTGGCTGGTACCTTTGCAGTAGAGAACAGCGAGCTGACTTGTTGGATTTATCAGATCTTGTGGGAAGTTGAGCTTTTTACCAGTAGGTGTTACTGGTATGACAGTAAGCGGGTGTATGGTAACTGGTATGGTAAGCGTGTGACCTCATTAAGGTTGATAACAGCTTGTCCTCGCTGTCAAAGGCATGCAGAAGCATAAGGTTCCGGATGTCCTCTGCTACGCTGAATTAAAGAAAAAATAACCATGTCATAAAAGCCAATCACATGTCAACTAGTTTCAAAAGTATTCTCAACTTCAACCAGATGTGAAGCAATTGAACAGTTTCTTTTTCAGTGAATAATAAAGTGAGCATACTCAATGAATAATATGCAACATGCGCATTCTATGCTATCATAAGTGTAGTGTCCTTTTTTCTGTCTGAAGCCACAATTAAAAGTTGGGAAAAATATTACAATGCGTAGGATTCGAATTTGCAACCTTCAATCCACTACACCCAAATAGAATAGATACCATAGAACCTTACAATATATCAGATACCATTGAACCTGATAATATATCAGATATCATAAAACTTTACAATCGGTCAGGTACCATAAAACTTTAAAATAGAGAAAATACATATCTTTCTATCAATGCTAGCCACTTATTAAAATTTACACGCAAAATAAAAATTACTTTTAGTCAGGAAAAATGGAACAACTCTAGGAACGTACCTCAAGCTGAATCATTATTTCGCAATTCATGAATTTATACTCTTGCTGATCGAAACTGCCTGCAAAATTGTCACAATCTATCGGGTGGCGATAACTGTAGATGGTGCAGGTATAGAACTTGGCATGAAAGTTTAGGTACAACTGACATTCCTCCTCGGCGAGCACTAAAGAAAACAGGGAAATGTGACAGTTCCATAGTGCAACAGTGTATAGCGGCTCATCAGTTTACCACCTCAAAAAAATATAACAGATCTCTTGTGTTACTAACTACTAGTAAAAGAGGTTTTGTCACAGCAGTAAATAATATCAACTTGAACTGTATTTTTGTGCTACGCTAGGTAATTCTATGTGTAAACATAGAGTTACCTAGCGTAGCACAAAAAATGTATTAAAGTATAAATACCGCCGTCACTGTCTTTACCAATAAGATTTTACCATCATAGTTTTATTACTCTACTTCAACCTTCCAAATCTAATGGTTAGTTATCGATACAACATTTGCTGTACTCTAACTGTATGTAGGGCAAACCTGACATTAGCTCATTTACCATAGAACTTTGCAATTGATCAGGTACCATAGCACCTTACAATAGAGAAAATACATAGCTTTCTATCAATGCTAGTCACTTTTATATGTTTACACGCAAAATAAAAATCACCTTTAGTCAGGAAAAATGGAAAAACTTTAGAAACGTACCTCAAGCCTAATCATTATTTCGCAATTCATGAATTTACACTCTTGCTGATCAGAACTGCCTTCAAAATTGTCACAACCTATCGTGTGGCGATAACTGTAGATGGTGCAGGTGTAGAACTTGGCATGAAAGTTTAGGTATAACTGACATTCCTCCACGGCGAGCACTAAAGAAAACAGGGAAATGTGACAGTTCCATAGTGCAACAGTGTATAGCAGCTCATCAGTTTACCACCTGAAAAAAAATATAACAGATCTCTTGTGTTACTAACTACTAGTATTAGATGTTTTGTCACAGCAGTAAGTAATAGCCTATCAACTTGAGCTGTATTTTTGTGCTACGCTAGCAAACTCTATGTGTAAACATAGAGTTACCTAGCGCAGCACAAAAAATGTATTAAATTATAAATACAGCCGTCACTGTCTTCACCAATAAGATTTTTACCATCATAGTTTTATTACTCTACTTCAACCTTCCAAATCTAATGGTTAGTTATCGATACAACCTTTGCTGTACTCTAACTGTATGAAGGGCGAACCTGACAATAGCTCAGTTACCATAGAATTTCGCAATTGATCAGGTACCATTGAGCCTTACAATTGATCAAGTACCAAAAACCTTACAATACATCAGGTACTACAGAGCCTTACAATATATCAGGTACCAAAAAGCTTTATAATAGATAAGATACCATAGAACCTAACAATATATCAGGTACAGTAGATGATTGTTCAACTTATAGAATAAAGAAATAACTTGTACTGGTAAATATCAGCATTACATACAATAGCTTAACACTTTCACTATATCTGAACCATTAATATTTAATTTAGCACTTACAAGTTAAGTAAAGTGCACAAACTAAACATAGTCAAAATAGAATAATATGACAAGTAAATTCGACACTGATGTTTATTTAAAAACAACTGTTTAAAACTATCTTGTGATGTCCATTCTGCATTGTCAGGTTGGCTGGTACCTTTGCAGTAGAGAACAGCGAGCTGACTTGTTGGATTTATGAGATCTTTTGGGAAGTTGAGATTTACCAGTAGGTGTTACTGGTATGCAAGCGTGTGACCTCATTAAGGTTGATAACAGCTTGTCCTCGCTGTCAAAGGCATGCAGAAGCATAAGGTTCCAAATGTCCTCTGCTACTCTGAATTAAAGAAAAAATAACCATGTCATAAAAACCAATCATATGTTAACTAGTTTCAAAAGAATTCTCAACTTTAACCAGATGTGAAGCAATTGAACAGTTTCTTTATCAGTGAATAATTTAGTGAGCATACTCAATGAATAATATGCAACATGTGCATTCTATGCTATCATAAGAGTCGTGTCTTTTTGTCTGTCTGAAACCACAATTACAGGTTTAGAAAAACATTACATTGCGTAGGATTCGAATTTGCAACCTTAAATCCGCTACACCGAAACAGATTAGCTACCATAGAACCTTACAATATATCAGATACCATTGAACCTTATAATATATCAGATATCATAAAACTTTACAATTGATCAGGTACCATAGAACCTTACAATCGAGAAAATAGTACCACAGAGCCTTACAATATATCAGAAACCATAAAGCTTCATAATAGATAAGATACCATAGAACCTAACAATATATCAGGTACAATAGATGATTGTTCAACTTATAGAATAAAGAAGTAACTTGTACTGGTAAATATCAGCATTACTTACAAGAGCTTAACACTTTCACTATATCTGAACCAATAATATTTGAATTAGCACCTACAAGTTAAGTAAAAGTGCACAAACTAAACATAGTCAAAATAGAATAATATGGAAAGCAAATTCAACAGTCTTGTGTATTTGAAAACAACTGTTTTAAAACTGTCTTGTGGTGTCAATTCTGCATTGTCAGGTTGGCTGGTACCTTTGCAGTAGAGAACAGCGAGCTGACTTGTTGGATTTATCAGATCTTGTGGGAAGTTGAGCTTTTTACCAGTAGGTGTTACTGGTATGACAGTAAGCGGGTGTATGGTAACTGGTATGGTAAGCGTGTGACCTCATTAAGGTTGATAACAGCTTGTCCTCGCTGTCAAAGGCATGCAGAAGCATAAGGTTCCGGATGTCCTCTGCTACTCTGAATTAAAGAAAAAATAACCATGTCATAAAAACCAATCATATGTCAACTAGTTTCAAAAGTATTCTCAACTTCAACCAGATGTGAAGCAATTAAACAGTTTCTTTTTCAGTAAATAATAAAGTGAGCATACTCAATGAATAATATGCAACATGTGCAATCTATGCTATCACAAGAGTCGTGTCTTTTTGTCTGTCTGAAACCACAATTAAATGTTTGGAAAAATATTACATTGCTTAGGATTTGAATTTGCACCCTTCAATCCACTACACCCAAATAGATTAGATACCATAGAACCTTACAATATATCAGATACCATTGAACCTTATAATATAATATATATCATAAAACTTTACAATTGATCAGGTACCATAGAACCTTACAATCGAGAAAATACATAGCTTTCTATCATTGCTAGTCACTTTTTTATGTTTAAACGCAAAATAAAAATTCCCTTTAGTCAGGAAAAATGAAACGAACTCTAGGAACGTACCTCAAGCTGAATCATTATTTCGCAATTCATGAATTTATACTCTTGCTGATCAGAACTGCCTTCAAAATGGTCACAATCTATCGTGTGGCGATAGCTGTAGATGGTGCAGGTATAGAACTTGACATGAAAGTTTAGGTATAACTGACATTCCTCCACGGTGAGCACTAAAGAAAACAGGGAAATGTGACAGTTCCATAGTGCAACAGTGTATAGCAGCTCATCAGTTTACCACCTGAAAAAAAATATAACAGATCTCTTGTGTTACTAACTACTAGTAATAGATGTTTTGTCACAGCAGTAAGTAATAGCCTATCAACTTGAGCTGTATTTTTGTGCTACGCTAGCGAACTCTATGTGTAAACATAGAGTTACCTAGCATAGCACAAAAAATGTATTAAAGTATAAATACCGCCGTCACTGTCTTTACCAATAAGATTTTACCATCATAGTTTTATTACTCTACTTCAACCTTCTAAATCTAATGGTTAGTTATCGATACAACCTTTGCTGTACTCTAACTGTATGAAGGGCGAACCTGACAATAGCTCAGTTACCATAGAACTTGGCAATTGATCAGGTACCATAGAGCCTTACAATTGATCAAATACCAAAAACCTTACAATAGCTCAGGTATTACAGAGCTTTACAATATACAGTTGCACTGCGCTAAACATGGTAACACTATGTAAGAAAACAACTAAATATTACTTTGTAAATACATATAACCAGAGTAAAACAGATTAACAAGCAAACAGTGATTATCCTACTGCCTATGTGAAGGTATCTAACCACTCACCATGATCTCTATTAAATAGAAGAGAGCACTCCTTGATAAGCCTGGTCTGAGGCATCAAAACCCATTCAGCTCACGTCACAAAAGTACCTGGAATGATAACAGAACCATCACATGTAGCACTACACTAAACTTGGTAACACTATGTAAGAAAACAACTACATATCACTTTATAAATCCCTATGGCCAGAGTGAAACATGTTAACAAGCAAACGGTGATTTTCCAGCAAAATGTGTGAATGTATGTAACCACCCACTATGACCTCTACTAAATGGAAGAGAGCACTGTTTGATAAGTCTGGCGTGAGGAATTAAAACCCATTCAGATCGCATCACAAAAGTACCTAGAAAGGTAACTGAACCATCACATGTAGCGGTGCACTAAACATGGTAACACTATGTAAGAAAACAACTAAATATCACTTTGTAAATACAAATAACCTGAGTGAAACAGATTAACAAGCAAACAGTGATTATCCTACTGCCTATGTGAAGCTATCTAACAACTCACCATGATTTCTGCTAAATAGAAGAGAGCACTCCTTGATAAGCTTGGTCTGAGGCATCAAAACCCATTCAGATCCCGTCACAAAAGTACCTGGAAAGGTAACTGAACCATCACATGCAGCACTGCAATAAACTTGGTAACACTATATAAGAAAACAACTAAATATCACTTCATAATTACATACAACCAGAGTAAAACATATTAACAAGCAAATCGTGATTATCCTGCTAATGGAGTGAAGGTATCTAACAACTCACCATGATCTCTACTGAATGGAAGAGGGCACTTGATAATCCAGTGTGAGGCATCAAAACCCACTCATATCATGTCACAAAAGTACCTGGAAAGGTAACTGAACCATCACATGTAGCGGTGCATTAAACATGGTAACCCTATGTAAGAAAACAACTAAATATCACTTTATAAATTCGTATGGCCAGAGTGAAACAAATTAACAAGCAAACAGTGATTATCCTACTGCTTATGTGAAGGTATCTAACCACTCACCATGATCTCTACTAAGTAGAAGATAGCACTCCTTGAGAAGCCTGTTGTGAGATATCAAATCCCATTCAGATCACGTCACAAAAGCACCTGGAAAAGTAACTAAACCATCACATGTTGCACTGCACTAAACATAGTAACACTATGTAAGAAAACAACTAAATATAACTTTATAAATCTCTATGGCCAGAGTGAAATATATTAACAAGCAAACAGTGACTATCCGACTGAATATGTGAATGTATCTAACCACTCACCAAGACCTCTACTAAATGGATAAGAGCACTGTTTGATAAGACTGGTATGAGGCATCAGAACCGATTCAGATCACGTCACAAAAGTATCTTTAAAGGTAACTGAGCCATCACATGTAGCGGTGCACTAAACATGGTAACACTACGTAAGAAAGCAACTAAATATCACTTTATAAATCTCTATGGCCAGAGTGAAACATATTAACAAGCAATCAGTGACTCTTTGACTGAATATGTGAATGTATCTAACCACTCACCAAGACCTCTACTAAATAGAAGAGAGCACTCCTTAATAAGCCTGGTCTGAGGCATCAAAACCCATTCAGATCACGTCACAAAAGTACCTGGAATGATAAAAGAACCATCACATGTAGCACTACACAAAACTTGGTAACACTAAGTAAGAAAACAACTACATATCACTTTATAAATCCCTACGGCCAGAGTGAAACATATTAACAAACAAACGGTGATTTTCCTGCAAATTGTGTGAAGGTATGTAACCACCCACTATGATCTCTACTAAATGGAAGAGAGCACTGTTTGATAAGTCTGGCGTGAGGAATCAAAACCCACTCAGATCGCATCACAAAAGTACCTGGAAAAGAAACTAAACCATCACATGTTGCACTGCACTAAACATGGTAACACTATGTGAGAAAACAACTTAATATCACTTTGTAAACACATATAACCAGAGTGAAACAGATTAACAAGCAAACAGTGATTATCCTACTGCCTATGTGAAGGCATCTAACCACTCACCATGATCTCTACTAAATAGAAGAGAGCACTCCTTGATATGCCTGGTCTGAGGCATCAAAACCCATTCAGATCACGTCACAAAAGTACCTGGAAAGGTAACTGAACCATCACGTGTAGCACTGCACTAAACTTGGTAACAGTGAGTAAGAAAACAACTAAATGTCACTTCGCAATTACATACAACCAGAGTAAAACATATTAACAAGCAAACCGTGATTATCCTGCTAATTGAGTGAAGGTATCTAACAACTCACCATGATCTCTACAGAATGGAAGAGGGCACTTGATAAGCCCAGTGTGAGGCATCAATACCCACTCATATCACGTCACAAAAGTACCTGGAAAGGTAACTGAACCATCACATGTAGCACTGCACTAAACATGGTAACACTGTGTAAGAAAACAACTAAATATCACTTTATAAATCCCTATGGCCAGAGTGAAACATATTAACAAACAAACTGTGATTATCCTACTCCTTATGTGAAGGTATCTATCCACTCACCATGATCTCTACTGAATAGAAGAAAGCACTGCTTGAAAAGCCTGGTGTGAGATATCAAAACCGATTCAGATCACGTCACGAATGTACCTGGAAAATTAACTGAACTATCACATGTTGCACTGCACTAAACATGGTAGCACTGAATAAGAAAACAACTAAATATAACTTTATAAATCTCCATGGCCAGAGTGTAATATATTAACAAGCAAACAGTGACTGTCCGAATGAATATGTGAATGTATCTAACCACTCACCAAAACCTCTACTAAATGGATAAGAGCACTGTTTGATAAGACTGGTATGAGGCATCAAAACCTATTCGGATCACGTCACAAAAGTATCTGGAAAGGTAACTGAGCCATAACATGGAGCGGTGCACTAAACATGGTAACAATATGTAAGAAAACAACTAAATATCACTTTATAGATCCATATAACTAGAGTAAAACATATTAACAAGCAAACAGTGATTATCTTACTGATTATGTTAAGGTAACTAACCGCTCACTAACTGAGCCATCACATGTAGCGGTGCACTAAACATGGTAACACTATGTAAGAAAACAACTAAATATCACTTTATAAATCCCTATGGCCAGAGTGAAACAATATAACAAGCAAACAGTGATTACCCTACTCCTTATGTGAAGGTATCTAACCACTCACCATGATCTCTACTGAATAGAAGAGAGCACTCCTTGAGAAGCCTGGTGTGACATATCAAACCCACTCAGATCACGTCACAAAAGTGCCTGGAAAAGTAACTGAACCATTACATGTTGCACTGCGCTAAACATGGTAACACTATGTAAGAAAACAACTAAATATTACTTTGTAAATACATATAACCAGAGTAAAACAGATTAACAAGCAAACAGTGATTATCCTACTGCCTATGTGAAGGTATCTAACCACTCACCATGATCTCTACTAAATAGAAGAGAGCACTCCTTGATAAGCCTGGTCTGAGGCATCAAAACCCATTCAGCTCACGTCACAAAAGTACCTGGAATGATAACAGAACCATCACATGTAGCACTACACTAAACTTGGTAACACTATGTAAGAAAACAACTACATATCACTTTATAAATCCCTATGGCCAGAGTGAAACATATTAACAAGCAAACGGTGATTTTCCAGCAAAATGTGTGAACGTATGTAACCACCCACTATGATCTCTACTAAATGGAAGAGAGCACTGTTTGATAAGTCTGGTGTGAGGAATCAAAACCCATTCAGATCGCATCACAAAAGTACCTGGAAAGGTAACTGAACCATCACATGTAGCGGTGCACTGAACATGGTAACACTATGTAAGAAAACAACTAAATATCACTTTGTAAATACATATAACCAGAGTGAAACAGATTAACAAGCAAACAGTGATTATCCTACTGCCTATGTGAAGGTATCTAACCACTCACCATGATCTCTACTAAATCGAAGAGAGCACTCCTTGATAAGCCTGGTCTGAGGCATCAAAGCCCATTCAGATCCCGTCACAAAAGTACCTGGAAAGGTAACTGAACCATCACATGTAGCTCTGCACTAAACTTGGTAACACTATGTAAGAAAACAACTAAATATCACTTTATAAATACATATAACCAGAGTAAAACATATTAACAAGCAAACAGTGATTATCCTGCCAATGGAGTGAAGGTATCTAACAACTCACCATGATTTCTACTGAATGGAAGAGAGCACTTGATAAGCCCGGTTTGAGGCATCAAAACCCATTCAGGTCACAAAATAGCTAGCAGAAATTAAGAAGTAAAACTCTCAACAATAATTTAATTATAACAATAAATTAATTCAAACTACTTAAAAACATATCTAGGGTGAGCTTTGATTGAGATTTCTATAACTCACTTCATCTCTGAACCTGCACATAGCTAAGTCTACATTTTGATTTATGTCTCTAAGGCTACATAAACATAGCACTATTTATATAAGTTACTCTTTTAGTAGCAACGTATCACTTAGATACTTTCATATGTTAATATGATGCGCTAGTTTTAATGCTACTACTGTTATCAAGTTTGTTGAGCAGATATACTAATCCATTAAACTTTAATCTTACCTTATAAGAATATCTGCTGGTTTACACATAAGTACCAAAGATAGGAACAGATTATTTTGCTATGTCAAAGTTTGCTAAGAACTTTATTGCTGCACATACATCTATAAACACTTACAATATACCAAGCCATTAATTGCATATTCACTTTAGGGCCATTATGTGCAGATCCGCTGACAAAACAATAGCATAAACTTGCAGTGAAATCTACAAGTAAAATATGCTATGAAAGCCAGATGACCAGTTGATTATGTTAACAGTAATACACCATTCTCATTCAATACGTGAATATGTAATAAATGAACTTAATACTATGGACTCCTACAGCTCTTTGAACAAGATCTACAAAAGTATCATCCTTTGTGAATGATTAGCTGGAGATCTTATGAGACAGTCAGGGTTGACATCAACTGCTAACAAACTTCTTACAGAGAATTTCACTCTATTCAAATTTGCCTACACATCTAGCTGGCATGAGTTGGTACCACCAGAATAACCGTGTGAACAAATGTGAACGAGCCACCTTAACATGTGACATGATGAAGTTGTAGACAGAACTAGTGTTTATGCTAGATAATGTATGTCAGAGTCAAAATTCAATAGCCTATCCACATATCTCTGCTTACTAAAAGCAAACTCAACCAAGACCCCTTGTGTTGCATAGTTAGTTTGAATATTGATGCCAGGATCAAGGCATCTCTAGTGGACACAGAGAAACCTAAAAAGATGAAGCAGCATGAGGATAGATAAGTGAGCTGGGAGTATATATTGTCACATACATTAGATAACACACTGAATACCGTACATGAACAATATGTACAAACCAGGACCATCGTCACATACAATATTACTGTATTCTAAAGTATCACTCTTTAGAAAGGATGCCAGATTGACCGACTCCTCCTTTCCTCATTAGTACAGATATTTCAGAGATAATATAGATTAAATTGTTATTTTGGAGTCTCGTCTACAAATGAAAAGGCTTTGTTAATAATACTGAGTAACAACAGACTAATTCATAGCATAGCTCTGTAGTCATAGCAAAGCACGAATGTAGCCCTTTTGTTTTTAAATAATAAAGTTACAATTGTCTATTAAATATCACGATGAACAATTTTTCAAGTGAAACATTTAGGTAGCACCATGTTGATACAAAGGATCTCAATTGGGTAGCACCATGTTGAAACAAAGAATCTCAATTAGGTAGCACCATGTTGATACAAAGGATCTCAATTAGGTAGCACCATGTTAATACAAAGGATCTCAATTAGGTAGCACCATGTTGATACAAAGGATCTCAATTAGGTAGCACCATGTTAATACAAAGGATCTCACATAGAAACCCCAAATTGCAGGTTAATAGAAACTTGCATCAGTTCTCCAGTAACTGGTCAAAATGTACAAACATATTGGATAAAGTCTCAAACACCCACTACATTCACGGCCAGTGATTTGATAATATAAAAGAGAATTGTATGCTATTGTTTAGGACAACTGACCATTATAAGAATTAACTAAGTTAGCAATTAAGCTACTTGCTTGGTGTTTGCATAGCACACCATTTATATATAATCAGTAGAATATAAAAACCTCATCAATTAAACATAACTACATGTATATTCTAAACAGCCGATGAGAAGCTAGTAATTTACCGTAGGTCTGACATTGTGGGCCAGCCTTGTACAAATTAAGTACAATTAGCTTTGCTCAGTTAGCTAAGTGAACAAGTGTGTTCACTAGGTTACACCTAAACAAAGCATCGGATGCAAAGGTTTTAACGTTATTGAAAAGTAGACCACAGGGAGCTAGTAATAATGTGCTATAAATATTGTTATATTTTCATGCTGTAACACGTTCAGGAATAAAGAAACACAGGCTAAATAGACTACTAGAAGTTATAGCTACTGGAAACTATAGCTTGGACGGCTATTAGGCTACGGTTTACAAGTCTAGGAGACACGTGACCCCCATCGATATATAGTGACTGGAGACAAAGCTGACGGCCTCTTGTGATCTTGAGTTCACAGTGACTGCTTAATTGCTCCCCCGAGCAATATAACATGTCGTCGTAGGCAGTCTTGTTCGGGGAGAATTGTGATCGGTAATACTTTTTTATATAGTGGTGTAGTGGGGAATAACTAGTGATATCGGCGATCGATAGTGGTGATACAGTGGTTAGTGATTTTCCGTGGTGTATTTTCTGTGATAAGTGGGTGATACTATACAAGGTGAGTGGTAATTACCCCGTGTTATAGAGGTTCCGCAGGGTGTTCGGAGGTAAGTTTAAGTTATTTTGAGTATGGCTAAAAATTTGAATTTTAAAGATTTTCCGAAACTAGTAATTAGTAGCGACGATGTTAGTGGATCATGGAAAAATTGGTTAAATGGTTTGATTTAAGCGTTGAAATGATCACACTGAGAATAGGTAAAGAACAAGTTACAATGGATGGTGAGAAAGAAACTGCTGATGTATTTAGAGATAGAATGAAATTAGTATCTTTGTTGAATGCCATAGGTAAGGCAGGTAGAGCAGCTTTGACATCTTTAGGTTTTGATCAAAAGATTGCAACTTCTACATACGAGGGAGCCATGGAACTTTTGAAAACTGTTTATGAATCTTAAGAAACTGTTTATGTTACAACGATGATATTGGTAACCGCTAGTCAGGCTATAGGAGAAAATAAAAATGATTATTTATTACGAATTGAAGATTTAAGAAGAAAAATGACTTTTGGAACTGAACATGATGCTTTGAGACAAGAATTTGCTTTAGCTATTGCAGTATATGAGATGAGAGAATCTTCTCTTCGATGTCAGCTGATGCAACAAAATGACTCGAATTGGACTAAGTTTTCAAGTATATTGAGAGCTGAAAAAATAGCTAGAGATTCAGAAAGAGCTATGGAAACTTGAAGCAGGCAATTTAAATGTGAAGTTGAAAGTATATGCAGTAGAAAACAAATCAGAAGGCAAGGATAATCAATTTGAATTTGACTCTGATTCGGAGATTGAAAAAGAAGTGAATAGAGTATCTTCTAGAGATAAATATAAATCTAGAGGGTATGGTAAGGATAGGAAATCAAGCAAATACAATAAAGACTATAGTAAAGATAGAAGCTCTAGAGACTATAGTAGTTCATCTAGGGACTCTGTTAGAAAAATACCACTTGAATGGCATAAGAGAAGTAGAGACAGGTATTCCCCGAAGAGATATGATGATAGATCTGGCAAAAGTTCTAGACGGTATCCATCTCTAGGGGCAGATAAATGCTATGGTTGTGGAGTGAGAGAACATGAAATCAGATTTTTTCCCGAGGTAAAGTGATTTTTTGTGCTACCAAAAGGCACACAATTAAGGACTGCAAGGTACGTAAGAGTCAAAGGAGAGATAGGTACAAAAGTAGTGAAAGTAGTGAAGGTAGAGAAGAAGAAGTCCTACTCCCAGAGTAAGGTCTTCTGAGTCTAGTAATAGCAGCTGACTAGACGAGAAATTTGTCAGAAATTCATCTGTAAATGGTAAAGATATGGATTTTACTTTTGACACAGGAGCCGATGAGTCTACTCTGACTGAAAAAGCTAGTAGAATACTTGGCTTGAATTTAAAAGAACCATAGCAAATTTTGAAAGGAGCTGATGGAAATAGATTGAATGTTTTAGGAGTAGCTGATGTAGCTATTAAAAGTACTTACAGAGCTATTGATATTTCTGTTTACATACTTGAAGGTTCTAGAAGAAATCTTTTAGGTATGCCTAAGATCAAGAGGTTGAATTTGTTAGCAGTTATTAATGCTTTTTGTGCTAACAAATTTGACCTCTTGAAGGAATTTCCTAAGACTTTCGAGGGACTAGGAACAATGCCTGGTATTTTCAGTATTGACTTAAATAGGAATGCTGAACCTTTCAGATTGTATGCACCTAGGCCTATTGCAGCAGGCTTGCGTGAAAAAGCTATACGAGAAATTGATAAAATGTTTGAAAGTAAAGTTATAAAACCTATAGAAAAAGCAACTGATTGATGTTCTGGTCTTACCATTGCTCTAAAACAAGGTGGTAAGATTAGAATGTGTGTAAATTTGACCAATTTGAATAAATGTGTTAGGAGGGAAGTATATCCTTTACCTAGGATATCAGATATGTTGAGTAAATTGGCAAAAGGAGTTATGTTTTCCAAACTAGATGCTAACTCTGGATTTTGGCAAGTTAGACTTGATAAGAAATGCAAGGAATTGGCGATTTTTGTAACCCCATGGGGTAGATTTTGCTTTAAGAGTATGCCTTTTGGAATGTCTTCATCCCCTGAATTTTTTCAGAAAGAAATGGAAAATATATTGAAAGGTTTAGATGGAATTGTACGTTTGATGGATGACATTATAGTTTACAAAAAACTGTAACCAAACATTGGCAACAGTTACATAAAGTTTTAAATAGAATTGAGAAGTCTGGAATGACTTTGAGAAAAGAAAAATGCGAATTTGGATGTACCGAGGTAAAGTTTTTAAGACATTTGGTTAGCAGTTCTGGTATTAAACCAGACCCAAGTAAAATAAAAGCTATAGTTGAAGTGAAGCCTCCAAGGAGCAAAGAGGCCAGGAGATTTACTGGAATGGTTAATTATTTGATGAAGTTTAATAAAAGGTTAGCTGGTTAATGTACTGCTATTTATGGAGTAGCGGGTAGTAAATCGAAATGGTGTTGGGGTCCTGACCAACAAGAAGCTTTATAAACTGTTAAAAAAGAAATTTCTAATAGTCCAGTATTATGTACTTTTGAAATAAATGCTAAACATAGAGTTTCTGCCGATGCTAGTAGAAATGCACTAGGCACAGTTTTGTTACAGTATAACGAAGAAGATGCGTGGCAACCTGTAGAATATGCTTCTAGGAAACTGACTGAAACTGACAGTAGATATGCCATAGTTGAAAAGGAAGCTTTTAGCTACGGTATGGGCATGTGAGAAGTTTGATTAATATTTAGTTGGTAGAAAATTTGAAATAGAAACTGACTACAAGCCTTTAATTGCAATTTTAGGTGAAAAGGATTTGTCTAAGCTACCTGTAAGAGGACAACGTTTTAAGTTAAGACTAATGAAATATGATTATGACATTTTTCACACTCCTGGAAAAGATATGTTTATTGCTGATTTGCTTAGCCGTCCGAACAGTGGGGCTGTTTGTGATGAGGTAAGTAAAACTGTTTGTAATAAGCTAGAAGCTTATGTCAACTTGATAGTTTGCTCTTCTGAATATGGGGATGTTAAAGAAGAGAAACTAAGAGAAGAGGTTAGTAAAGATTCAGACGCTCTCAAGTGTATAGAGTATTTTTAATCTGGTTGGCAATCTGAATTGGATGATTTTCATAAAGAACTGATAGGTTTATATGGATCGAGAGAGATTAAGTAGTTATAATAATATATTGTTATATGACTCTAGGCTGTATATTCCTAAGTCATTAGGACTAAAGTATTTAGAAATTTGTCATGAAAGTCATCAGGGCATAATGAAACGTCGTAGACGAGCTCAGTGCCATTTTTGGTTGTCTGGTTATAGTAAGGAAATTGCAGATTATATAAATAGATGTAATGTTTGCATTATGCATAGTAAAGTCAAACACCAGCCTATGGTGATAGGTTCGGATATACTTATGTTTGATAATGAATATTATCTGATAGCTATAGACTATTATTCAAAGTGGATAGAATGTCTGCATATAGAATCTCAAACTGCTAGAGAGATAATTCGAGTACTCAAGTATCTGTTTTCTCGATTTGGTATACCCAACGTTATCAGGTTTGATAATGGAACTTGTCATGCTAGTAAACAATTTAAAAACTTTTGAGAGAAAATGGGTTTCATTCTAACTACTAGTAGCCCACGGTATCCTTGTTCTAATGGTTTAGCAAAAAGTGCCGTAAAATTGTTAAAGGATTATGGGAGAAAATTCGAGATAAAGATGTGGCTTTGTCTGCATATAGGACTACACATTTGGCTTCAGGATATACGCCAAGTGATCTGATTTTTAGTCAAGCTATTAGATCAAACTTGAGCTTCCCATTAGAAAGTGATGAAGACTATGAACTGTTTGAAGAAAATGAAGTTAGCCGCAAAAACAAAATTAGGAAACATTGGGATAAAAAATATAGTTTCTAAGTTAGACCAGTTAAAAGCTGGTCAAATGGTTTATGCAAAAGCCTCTACTGATGTAGGTTCAAAAGGTATAGTTTTGAGAAAGGATAAATCTCCTGAAAGTTACTGGGTCAATGTAGGCATGAGTGAAATACGCAGAAATAGAAAACATTTGTTTTTGTTGAAATCTGATGACGAAAATACATCGTCTGACTCTTCTGATGATATTGTCTTCCCTTGGGTAGCTACTCCTAAAAAAATGACAACTCTGAAGTAGTAGAAAATGCCAACGGTTTATCTGAAAGTCAGGAGAACATGATCCCTGATTTAGAGCTTCTTGAACAAGGGCAGGAAACACCTGGTGTGGCTGAGCACGTGGAGGAAACTCCCGACATCGGTGAACACGAGGAGGAGACTTCTGTTGTTGAGAATAGACTTGTTCTAGAAAATAGTAATGTTTGCCTAGAAGAAATTCTAGAAATGGAATTGTGCCTCTTAGTAGAAGACCTGCCGTCACTATCTCAGGTCGAGTTAGTAAACCACCTAAGAAATACGATATGGAATATTATAAATGTTTTTGTTATAGTTTCAGATTGATATCTGACAAATCTTACTTCTCACTGGACTATCACTTATGAATAGTGCTGGCGATTCGCCGGGAGGTGGTGGTGCCGAGAGCAGCCGTGTAAGTAGAGGCAGGGGTGGGGTGTGAAGGTGACGAAGGATTCGGAGGGTAACACGGTGTTTAGTAAGCAGAAGGTGAGCGAGTCGGGTAAGAATGAGGGCGAAGGTAAGAAAGAAGTGTACGGTAAGCCAGGTAACATTAAGTGTGTTGTCTGCAAAAGCATTAAAGACCATTAGGCTGCTCAGTGTCCTGGATTCATTTGTTATAAATGTAAAGTTCAAGGACATTAGGCTGTAGGTTTCAAAAAGACATTGTGTAGATTTCGTGGGAAGTTAGACCATGGACTTGAAGGTTGTAATTTTTGTGGGTCTTCCTATAGAGATATTGCAGCGGGTATTAAGCGTAGGGTGGAGGAGGGTAACAATAGGGGACCGGACTCTAAGTTGAAGAAGCCTAGTTCGAGTTTACCCTTTGTTGCTAAGATGGATAGTTTTGCAGAACAGATGGAGACAGAGTATGTTTCGACTGAGACTACCATCAGGCAGAGGAAAGCTATGATGTTGCATAAGAGGAGGCAAGTAGAGGAGCAGTACAAGCACGCATTGTCTGCTATAAAGAAAGACATAAGAGAGTTGGAGGAGGAGATTAAGAGTGAGGAGTATAGAGAGGCTCTGTTGCACTTGTCTGCTGTAAAGCAAAAGAGGGCTCAAAGGAGGGGTGCAAGGGACGCGAGTTCTGTAACGATTACCGGAAAGGAGAGTAAGGTTGAGGAATCCAAAGAGGAGATCCAATCTGAAACCTCCGTTGTGAGAGTAGTCCCTAGCAGAGATGCTAGTTTTGAGAAGAGTAAGGTTGAGGAACCCAAAAAGGAGGTCCAACCTGAAAGCTCTGGAAAGAGTGGCAATGACGACCAGCTCGCTGGTTCCGAGCTAGAAGTTCAGAGTGGCAACAACGACCAGTTCGCTGGTTCTGAGTCAAAAGTTTAGAGTGGAAATGACGACCAGCTTGCTGGTTCCGAGCCAAAAGTTTCAGATAACCCGGTGGTAATGGAGGCGAAACCTGAGAAGGCCAATTGGTATGGGGATATTGTCAGTATGAAGGTGATTTGGGTAAATGAAGATGAGATAGATTGAGACGGACTGGGTTGCGAGTAAAACTGTTAAATTTGCGATAACTGAAGGAAAGACGAGTAATTAAACAGAATATTGGGTGAGTAGAAAGATTTTTATCTCATCTTCGATACGGTAACTATGATTTGAAGCTTTTGTGACTAACTAACCTGCTTGGCTTGATAACCCCGCGTCATTGAATTTAACTCTCTTCTTGAGAGATTATTTGTTCTGCTGATTGTGGTTGCACTTGGGTGAATTTGAGTGTATTGGAATCAAAGTTTGTATTTTGGATTAGGCAGTGTAGTCTTGAGAAAAAAGAGCATGTTATATATTCATACCGTAACATGTTCAGCAATAAAGAGCCACAGCTAAATCAGGGGTTCCCAACCAAGAGGGAATTGCCCCCTGGGGGGAATTTTGAACATACAGGGTGGAACAAAGAGGTGTTTGACTTTTTAGAGTTTTGTTGGTACCCTTTAGTGTAAGCTCGAGTGCCTTCCTCTAACCATTTCCACTTTCCACCATAAGTAAGACTAATCAACTGCTGTAATGTTTTTGAATAATAATTGTGAAATTTTATAACGTAAATTCTGGTCAACTTGTTTATTATCAGCTAGCTGCCAATCCATAAATGTAATGATATAACCACAAGTGCAAACCAGTCTGCAATCAAGTCCAAAGCCTTATCGCTGCCGATTCTTATTCAAATGGACAACCACAAGCTGCTCTAATTGTTTACCTTGGTAAGATTCACCACTCTTCAGCATCCTCCTACCTTTAAAAATAGCTGTTTTTAGTTTTGCCCCACAAAGTAATAGAAATAAATGAAATCACTGCTGCTCTTATGTTGTCACTATTTGCTATACGATTATTTCCCTCCAATTTTATATAAATTTCAAGCAACCGTTGTCTCATTCATTTCATATTATACTCTCAGAAAGTGTAGACTTCTTAATAACTAAAAAGAAATAAAACTGATTGTATACCTAACTCTCTCCTGGAAAGGAGTGAAAAGGTATGTCTATCTATACGTATTCCTTTATTTTTTAGATTAATGCTGTTTATCTATGTCTTTAGTTTCTGCAATTCTTGTCAACATTTAACATTATGTTTTATTAGCTAAATGTCATATGTTAATCAAGTTTTAAAAACCTAATTTCACGGTCTTAAGATGTAAATATACCACAACAAATGCATCTATACATCTGTTCGGAACTTCATTCCTAATTTTGGGAGGGCAGTTACAACTGCCATGCTGACATGTTCAGCTACATCCAGGCATGAATGCTTTGCTTATACAGTGTACCCTCGAGATATGATTACCCTGATATACGATTCTTTCACCTTACGAAGTCGAATATTGTGAGATCTTTACCTCGCTATACGAGTTTTATTTCACCATACGATTTTGAAAGAAGTTTTGACCGTGTTAAAATTTGGCGGTCGGTGTGCTCATAACGCATGGCGAAATAAAAAAGACACCAAAATATAGTTTGCCGAATACATTTTCAGAACGTTTAGAAGAGACACGATGATCGACTTCTCTCACGGCATCATTCCGCGTGGGCAAATATTCATTTGCAGCGTTATAATATATTTTACTATAAACTATGATATATGAACTATAAACTATAAATATGATCGTAGCCAATCAGCATTTGCAATTATTATCAAAACAAGAACTCCATTAAAGCAAGCACAGGAAGGAGCTTACGACTGAAGATTCAAAGGAGTTAGAAGGCCATGCACTCGACCAGCATTCTAAATGAGAAAACATTTAGCAAGGACGAGGAAGTAGAAGATACAGCAAACCCCACATCGGCAGAAATATTTCAAGTGATTAATTTAGTTATATGGACTGGTATATTAAAACAATGCATGTATAATATTTTATCTCTTGTGTGACAGGTTTTTCATATTTTATTCATTTTATTTGTTTACTTCTGATTTTATGTTTTATTTCCTTGTTTAACCATGTCTTTGCAGGTAGGCTTGTTATCTCCTACGTGAATACAATTCATCATATGTATGTAACTCATATATCTAACTACTCAAGATAGTTGACGCATCCACTTTACTTTCTGAAACTTGTTAAAGCCCTGTCCTCTACGGTATAAATACGTACAAACTTTGTACGTATGGCTACATTGATTCTTGTGCACATTTCATACAAAAAAAATACTGTAGCACTCTCTCTGGATCCTTCTACAAGAGTTAGCTAGTTAGCAGTTTTTTTTTAAACTAGGAGAAAAATTGGACAGGACTAGACAACTTCTTTAGACTGCTAAAAATTCCATTTCATTAAATATTAAATTAATCTTCAAGTGTACAGCAACATAATTAGCATTGATACGTTTTTCCCTCATTTCTGCTTCATTTGCTGTATGTGCCAGCTAGAGTCAAGTTACTCCAAAGGTATGTATGTCCTGCATAGTAAATAAAATCTCATTTTTGTCGGTAACCATTAAATGGTCAGGCGTGTGAGAGGCCGCTTTCGATAACTGCATCGCTCGGCCTTTCTTATTAATTTTGGTTAAAAAAAATGTCTCAACCAGACATGCTAAATTTTATAATGAAAGTGAAGACAGAAACTTATGAATGATAAAACTTTGTGATAAACAGTTGAAATTCAGTAAAATAGTTCAAAATACATACTAAAACTCAGTTTAAAGTGTAAGTTTTGCAAGCCAAACTTATTCGAAGTGAATTCAATGCTTATGTTATGTGTACATTTTAAAGGTAAGAACTTCTTACTGTACAATCTGCATTTGGTAAACAGATTATACGTAATTTTGCGTTTTACAGTATTGCAGATTATAATCACTAGGTGCTCTTAATATAATGTAGCTACTGTATGTAACTATAGTTACTAAAGTTAACATACCATTTTGTTACTAAATTTCAATATGTACCGCATTTTTATAAAAATTTGGACGATTTTTACCTTCTTTTTTTTCTTTGTATAATTACAATGGTTTCTATACCCGGACATACAATTTTTTCACCATACGATGCCAATCTTGGAACGGATTAACATCGTATCTCGAGGGTGCACTGTAGTACGATAAGGCAACCAGGGGAATTCCCCTATGGTTGGGAACTCCTGTAGTATGATGTTTAGTAGTGCTGCATTTTTATTGGCTGCTTGTACCAAGTAATAGTGGATGTTAATAACAGTAATTACTCTACAGTCAACAGGGAAGCTGCAGTACAGTACATTCTGATTTTCATCAGGTCAGTACCATAAGTCCTCACGCTCAAGCCGTGGGCTTATGCTCACAAACAGATGACTCATGACGGAAAAATAACTCTCAAATAAGCTGTCAGTGGTATCTAGCCGCCCTTACCAACAAGCCCCATATGCTCACAGAACACGCGGCTAACGACTGAAGTTTTTTCATCATGACTCCTTCGGGAGCGAGTGTTGAGACGGGTTTCGCTATACTTGTGTCCTTTTGAATAAGAAAACAGGCTACATCAGTGCATGTGAAAAGAATTTTCGTTCACTTCCATGTTCAAATTAAAATTCCTGAACCCTTGCATCAAGAACTCACTTGCCATGTCTCAGCTAGATCATTATTGCACTGTTAGAGGGCTTCATCTTTATGAAAAGATGCCGGTCAAGAATGAAAAGGTGTTAATAATCTATGACTGTGGTGAGCTAAACATACCTCATCATCTTCATAGATAAAAATTTCGTTTGGAATTTAAATTTACTTTTAAAAAATACCGAAAAAACACCCAAGAATTTGAGTGTCATGAATTCAAACTAAACAAAATCTTCATTGATAATTCACTAATAATTCATCTCGACTTGGGCGATAAATTCTTCTTTAGTGTAAAGTATTCCTTAAACATGTTCTTGAAAATAAACAAGTAGGTTGCCAAGACCCCATACATAAAAGTTTATTATGAATGCGCTTCTATGGTTATAGTGCGGCAACTGAGAAGAGACCGCATTTATCGAGAAGCCGCCCTGAGCTCCACATAGGTTTTAAAAGAATGGCCTTAGCCACGCGACTTGAGCACGAGAACTTACGGTATATATTATATAATTTGCATTTGTGTATTTGGGATGTAATACAGTGTGTAATATTGTTCTTACTACAGATTTCATGTTAAAATGCGGCTTAAATATTGAACTAATAATATCTTTCATTACAGAATGAGTACTAGCAAGAAACAAAAATATGATGCAAGCTACATGCAATATTTATTTCAATGTCTAGTTAGCAAGGGTGAAGAAAAGCCAAATGTATGTGATGCATAAAAGTATTGGGCAATGATTCAATACGACCTAACAAATTGAAGCATCATCTCTCAGCAAAGGAACAAAACTTCTTTGAGCGACATGGAAAACCGCTCAAGCAGATGAGGCTAGACACAATTGGGGCTTTTCATGAATGAAACTCCAAACTACTGGAAGCCTCCGTACAAGGTAGCATATGAAATCGCTAATCAGAAAAAACCCCATACCATTGGAGAAGATTTATTAAAGCCATGTACACTGATGATGGCTAAACCTATATTGGGAAAGGAGGCTGAGAAGAAGCTGGCTGCAGTGTCATTGTCTAATAACACAGTGCAGAGAAGAAATTGCAGCATGGTCAATGACATTAAAGATCAGGTTGTCCAGCAGATAATGTTATCTCTATTTGGGCTCTTTGCTATTCAGTTGGATGAGTCAACTGATGTAGCTTCATGCTCACAGTTAATGGTGTATGCCCGCTATGTACACAACGAAGAAATAAAAAAGGAATTTCTGTTTCGTGTACCTCTGGAAACCACAACCAAAGCTAAAGACATTTTTAATGTTGTCTCCAACTTTTTCGATGAAGTAGATCTAAAATGGGAAAATGTTATTAGCTGTTGTACAGATGGGGCACCAGCTATGCTAGGCACAAAATCAGGCTTTCAAGCTCTTGTAAAAAAGTTTCACTTAATGTAGAGAGCACTCACTGTATGCTGCACCGGCATGCATTGGCAGTTAGAACCCTTCCTTCATCTCTTTCCATTGTCTTACAGGAGGTAATCGAATTAATTAACTACATGAAGAGCAATGCACTGCACACAAGGCTATTTAAGGTACTTTGCAAAGACATGGATGTTGAGCACCAAACACTTTTGTATCACACACATGTTCATTGGTTATCACGAGGTAATGTCACAGCTCGAGTTTACAGCCTCCGAAATGAACTGATATTGTTTACCGAGCAACAGGGAAAAGAGAGTTTCCATAAGCATCTCACAGACAACAACTGGATTATTCAGATTGCATATCTAGTAGATATTTTTGAGCAGTTTAATTAACTAAATCTGAAGATGCAGGGTCCTAATACTGACATGATCATATTTATCAACCAGCTGAATGCTTTTCAAGCAAAGCTGATGAGCTAGAAGAGGAAAGTCTGCTGTGGAAACTTTGCAATGTTTAAAGCTTAGACAACTTGCTGGACAGTGGCAACTTGGATCTTCCTCCTGAAATCCAGGACGAGATTGCAGAACATCTAGAACACCTTCACACAGAGTCCAAAAGATATTTCCCTAAAATACCTAGCGAAGACTTGGATCTGACCATCCATTTCAGTGTGAAGTCAACATGGTACCAGATGACTGTCAGAAAAAGTTTCTAGAGTTGAAACTTGAGTCGGCTGCAAAACTTTCATTTGGAATAACGTCCATTGCTGACTTTTAGCCAACAATGACCGCATGTTATCCCAAGGTAGTGAAAATTGAACTCCACAAACTGCTGCCATTTGTGACTACATAACTGTGCGAGTCAGGCTTCTCAACATTACACGTACTTCCCATTCAGTCTAAAACTTGTGATCAATTGATCGTACAAAATGATCAGCGCTGTGCTCTGTCCAAAACAAAGCCTCACGTTGAAGTACTGTGCGCGAATGAGCGGCAACAGAATTCTCAATAATTACATAGTTACATGTTGTATAAAAATATTTTGTTATGTGTTTGCAAATGTACAATAAAGTCTCATTATAATTTGTATTAGTCTTTGTTTTTAGCCATGAAGTATGTGTGGAGGAATTCAAATTTCTGAACATGTCTGAGGGGGAACATAGTAAAAAAGGTTGGGAACCCCTGGGCTAAATAGACTACTAGAAGTTATAGCTACTAGAATCTACGGCTTAGTCGGCTATTAGGCTGCGGCTTAAACGCCTAGGAGACACGTGACCCCCATGGATATATAGTGACTGGAGACAAAGCTGACAAAGGCCTCTTGTGATCTTGAGTCAACGGTGAGTGCTTAATCGCTCCCCCGAGCAATATAACAATATACCTTACAAAAATATACCAAAAATAACACCGCATGAACGATAAGCAAACAATGACAACGATGGTCCAGCACTGCAAGCAAATGTGATGAAAAGGTACAGCAACAATTTCAAAATCTCACAATATCTTAGTAAATCCACCATTGAATTTCCCTCTGACAATTTCTATATTTGACAGTACCCTAACAAGACAATCTACTTCTAAACTACTTGGCTTCATCATCAACGACGTTTTATCATGGCTAGACCACATCTCATTCATTTCAAATAAAATATCACCTAACCTACGTTTATTTTATAACATTCGTCATCTTATGAACTTTGATACTGCCAGACTATATCACTATAATTTTATCCATTCCTATCTTATATATGGCCTGCATGTGTTTTACCCTACAACACCTGTAAAATATACCAACACACTATTTATTTTACAAAAAAAACTTTACGACTTATATGCAAAGACCTAAACATACCCCATAAAAACCAGCACTTACCATCTACCAACTTAATAACAAGCACTACCGGTGTTCTTCCCTTACGTAAGCTATCACATTACTTTACCTGCCTCGCTGCTCATTCAATACTCCACGATAACTGCCCTAAATATCTCAGCTATAGCTTTCAAACCGTAAACCATAGTCACAAAACCAGAAACAGATTCAAATTACCTAGTGCCATAAGCCACAACAAACTCAACAGCAACCTGCAAAATTCATTTAATAATCTCTGCACTCATTTAAGAACTCTTCCTCTGCAATCTTTTAAAACAAAACTCAAACTACATCTACTTTCCTCTGACCAATAATACCATTCACCATATAGCCTTACCTATTTTAACCATTTCATATTACACTTTGTTTTCATGACTAGAAAACTTGTCATATATTTGTATACTATTTTCACTGAGCTATTATTTGTCCACTTTTTGTTTAAACAATACTCATATCAATCTTCAAGCTTGTGTTCTACATATTTTATGCATTCAGTTCTAATATTATTATATTAGTTAGACTATTCACTAGTTTTTTAGTTAGACTATAGTTTCTTTGCAGTCCTATCTATCTATCTCGATAAAATATCTCTTGTGGCCCGATAAGCCTTTAGAGATAAGATGCGACTATAACGATAAAAGAGATCAGATATTCTTATAAAATCGAGAGTTAAATAAAATCTGCCATTGAGCTTGTTCCATATATATATCAAAACTTCATGACTCGGTTAAAAAATGAGAACTTCATGGCATCTGTATTAATAGTGTGCCTAATATTAGACCCACGAGTAAAATAGGCGGAGTTGCACAGTGTAAACTTTTTAAAATCGACCATAAGGTCTTGATTTAAAATTTTCAGTAAAGTGTTTTTATTTTTTTTTGTCGTACACCGCTTTTTAGTTAGTTTACTTGCCGTGGTACCTTGTGGAAAACATATTGTAAAATATGACTATTGATTACCACAATAAAGATTGCTCATATGTAACAAGGCGAGGTTTAAATGACACGTACGCCATTGACACGCGAGCAACAAAACAAGATATAATGACTTAATACAAAGTTGTAGGGCTACTTGACCTTTGTTTTACTTACACTATGAAAAAGTTTATTGCACAGTGGAAACCGTTCATAATACTAGCTGTGAATGGTTTGCTGATAGCCTGGCCACGGTTAATATAAGCGATTTGTTTTTGTATAAACGTACAACGATGGATACGTTATGACGGCAGAGTTCCTTGACATTTACGTTACGCTAATTATTTTTTGACACATAAGCTCGCAAGTGCAATCACATACACGCTCTATGTCATTAACTAATTAAGTAGGCGGAGCTTAGTAACGAAGCTGTTTGAATCCAGTCGGTCATCGTAATAACGGGAGGCTGTGTAATGCGAGGGATTGTTTGTATGTCACAGATGACATTTGCTTCAGGTGTGCTATTTTTTCAGTTGTTTGGTAAGCCTTACTGGCGACAACGGCTACATGAATTAACCTAAAAGACTTGATTTACAATATTGATCTGACTTTTTCTACAGATAAGGAAAATTAAATTTGCTTTCGTTATTCTCATTGATCTTTTACTTGAAAATTTAGTCATACTAACGACTAACAAACAATAAGTTCAATAGTAATTTCATGGATCATTTTGTTCGTTTAAAATTTGATCACACGGCTATAATCAAAAATAGTAAATAGTGAATTTTCAATAGCTTTTTATGCATTATATCATTTCGAAAAACCAGAAGATTTCAAGAGATCAGATGGTTAGTTTGTATAAAAAGTGTTGAGAAAGTCGGTGTCGACCAGCCACTTGTGAGTTTGTTCGGCGTCCGAGTTGTCTTACAAGGGATAAGTAAGAGCTTTCATGCACAACCTCAATCGCTGCAAGCAACACCACCGGTTGCTCAGTATGGCTCCGCATTCTTCATATTTCACAGTAAGGATGAAAAGGTAGATAGCAATCAAATACATCTGGATAATATCAAACATAATACTGAAATGGGTGTACATTAGTAAGTACCCAAATAGTTACACAAGCAAATGCAAACATGTACATGGTGTATATTCGAACCCCGCTGTGCAGAGGTCTATCATTGTTACCACAGTGTGGTCTTTTAGGTGACTTAAAAAGTACCTTTCTTTGTAGTTGTCAATTTCGCTACTCTTTGCTTCATTGTTCACAGGTTTTTCATTCTCTCTTTTATCTCTACCAGCATTTTGGGTTGCCATTGTTTTTTTATAGAAAGTCTTGTTTTCTGTCATTTGATTTTTTATGCAAGCTGATTTTTGTATTATTAATTGAAACATTTCTAGTCATTGGGATAGTTTTAAGTCTTGTAGTTTGTTTAAATTCATTGCTTTGCTCAGTTTGCTTACAGAATAAAATTATGTGCGCAAATGTTTGTAACGGAAATTTTAGTTCCTGTAAAAGATACCGTAGATTGTGATATCAGTTAATGTAAATACATAAGCTGATAAAACTGTATCATCTATTAAAACATAACTGTCACGAACAACTTTTATTGTATTTACTAGGTAAATCAGACACGCTGATTCCGATTTTGTACTCAAAATAAAGATTAGTCCACTAACCTTCAAAGTCATTTAGGCTTTTTTAAAGCGTTTCAATATCCGTTTCGAAAACAACACAATCGGCATTACAAGCTCCGCCCATAAATATGTGACGAAACCTAGCTTTTTCAGAAACGGAAGTTAGGAAAGTTTAGTCCGATTTAAAATAATAGAGATGGGTGTCTTAAAACCCATTATTGTCTAAATCCAGCCTGTAAAATAATTTCAGTTTTTTATGAAAGGGATATAAACTATTTAAAATTGCTCGCAGCTTGTTACTTGACGTTTAAATGGGCTGGACGCCGAGAAAAAGGAGCTCAAAAAGCGCGGTTTTATCACGAGCTAGCGTTGTTATCGCGCTTTTTAAATACGCAATGCTGAATAGCTTATCTATCTTTCAGAAAAAACTGATATTATTTTTAAAGCTGGATTTAGATATTAATAGATTTTAAAACACCCATCTCTATTATTCTAAATCGGTCTAAACGTCTTTACGTAACTTCTGTTCCTAAAAAGCTAGGTTACGTCAAGTATTCATGGGCGGAGCTTGTTATGCCGATCGTGTTGTTTTCGAGACCGATATTAAAACGCTATAAAAAATCCTTTATTACTCTGAAAGTTAGTGGCCTAATCTTTATTTTGATTACAAAATCGGAATCAGCATGTCTGATTTACCTAGTAAATACGATAAAAGTTGTTCGTGGCAGTTATGGTTTAAGTTGATAAGAAAAGCTGTGATAAGAGCTTTTCAGAAAGATGAAACTTCTTAGCTTGATTGCACTAATATGAATTCTGCCTTGAGACAAATTGAAATGATTTAAGTGTATGTAACAAGTTAATTGTTAAGAATTTGTTCTGAATTTTTTACAGAATCATATTTTATTATTAGTTTATGCTATGATTTCCTGTCATAGATAAAAGTATGCTTGTTTGTGCCTTTATAACGGGGAGATTCAGGTTAAACTATAATCATTGTTTAACCATTTCCCATAGATGTTGGTGAAATAATTGCTGTCACTGTTTAAACATCCGCTCTGGGTTGCTATTGGATGTCAGATGAAACAAACAAACAGACAATTAGGGGTATAAAGAAGTATACAATTTGATAGTAACATGTAAAATATTTTAGGGTGCAGACTGTTTAGTTGTAAGGATTTGTCTTTGTTAATAATTTTAAAGTATGACCTAGTACATGAAAACACTGTAACTACAAACTTAATATTTGAGTGTCTGATCACAACCTTCTATATTTTAACATGAAAACATTAACTGCCAGAAGAAAATAGTAGTAATAGTAATAAAGACAAGCATTTAATACTAATTACAAAAGAACCAGCATTGCTAAGCTATGAAAAAGTTTGGGCGCCTTTTAATTGGAAGCAGTAGTTTGTGCTGTGAGAAATGGGCTAATCACTACTGAGAATTCAGATGTTGTGTAAAATTGAAGTGTGGTGGTAAAACAAGAACTTCTTAGTAGATAATATCTGGTGAAATGCAACTCTATAGGTTTATTGCCTATTTTAAGCCCATTAAGGAGGCTGCTATAAAAATATTACCATGTACATGTTTATTTTATACAATGAATAATCTATCATATTCAAGTGCGGATTAGCTGCTCTGATAAAACACACTCACAACAGCTAATATGGTAACAAGACACAACACTCACTTATCATGGCCTGTTTAAAAGTACAGTGATGACACAAACTGTTACTGCATTAATAATCAGAGATAACATTACAGATTAGTGGTTGAGTAATATTGTTGTGTAACTTTAAACATGTACTGGTTTTTATCAACTTTTTTAAATTGTAAAAGTAGACAGAGCTTTGGGAAATTTTGACTAGAAATAGTTGCAATATTATATAATCATATTAAAACGTTTATTTTTAAACTTGACTATCTTTGAGCATGAAGGCAGAGCAAGTGTTTATAAGATGGAAGCAATTCTCAAGCATTAAAACTGACACATCTTCTAAGCTTATTGTTTAAAACTTGTGTTTTGAACAAACAATTTGAGAATAGCTAATTCTACGAACCCTACGACTTTGATGAATTCGAGTTTTCTAATGGACCCGTTTGTGTAAAAGAACATTTTGCTAGCTCACAAGCTGGTTAGTATAATTCTATAACCTCCACTTAAAAGTTAATGCTGGGCGTATAAATACGAAGCAACCTTTTTCGAACTTTGTGGAATATGTTTTCACCTCACATTATGATTATCTGCCATTTTTGGCAATCAAAGCCTTCAGTTTGACGTCTAGATGATAGAAAATGTGTAAAAATATATTGCAATCATACATTGCTCATCCTCGGTATTGACATCACATATAATATGTCTGTGTTTTACCAAACAAGTGACCTTGTGTCACAGCATAGAGCTTCCATCATAATTATTTTGTGTTTTCCAAACTGTTTTGATTTTTCAAGTTCAAAATCTTTGGTGAACAAGGATATATCATTATTATAATTGGAGAAATTAAAATCATTTTAAAATGCTGTCATTTAACATTCAAGGTTTTGTTGAAGGTCGTTTCATAATCACGAAGCACTTTTGCTGTGTAGAATTAACCAATCGAAAAGGAAGTTTAAAGCAATAAAACAACGAGTTAGCTGTATTTTTGATGCTCTCCATCTGGCTAGTTCATTGTTACAGCAAAGCTGAGTCCATTATCACACGAAACATCTGGTTTCAGTTTAAAGAACACATATTCTAAACCTTTTACCACCATAAGCCAATGAGTTATATGGCAATGCCTGTCTTTCCTATTTGCACAGACGTTTTCTATAAGTATCAAACAGAATAAAGAATATCAAGCTAAAATCAGATAATTATAACTTTAGTGTCAATAAAGGTAATGAATGTTTGAGATAAGATAACAATTTCCTTTCCCACATCGAATCAAATTTGTAAAATAATATCCATTAAAATCGTTGTCTATATGTCAGTGTGTAGTTATTTAAAAAAAGGTATGATAAAAAAATTTTTTTTAAAAAGCCAGGTGATGTACAAATAGTATCTCTTTGGGATTTTTTGTGACAGAACTGATACTAGAGGAAATGCACTTTTTTTAGCATTCAATTATTTTCACATTAGGTACTCATATAGTCATATGTTTAATTAATTATGGATTATTAATCGAATAATTAAACGACAAATTTTAATAATTTGCCAAGTATGTTTTTAAACCCTATGATTTACTTCTACTGAAAATTCACAAACTGTCTTGAGAATTACTGTTAATAATAGATGTAAGTTAGTTGCTTTTTAATTTATATATATTCCTAACCAAGGTTGAGTTTGGTTGTTAAAATTGTCTTCTATTGCTTTATACACAATCAATATTATTCATAATGATTATGATATGTATTTCCAACAAAATAGTTGGTCCAACCTCATCTGTAACATGTGAATACCAGATTTGTGTTTGTCCAAAACTTGGACAAGTTAAGACAAAATAAGTCTAAAGAACGAGATTTTAGTCATTTTGCTAAGCCAATCATAAGCTAGTACTGAACACTAAGTGTCAGTACCTATCTACAACTGTCTACAAAGCTTCAGTTCTTTAGTCCTAGTTTATAGTATTAATATACTTACCTTGATAAATTATAGTACAGAGTATTTGCTCATGGAACAACTTACTTTTGTGGCTTCACACGTCCTCTGGTATTGAATGATCTGTACCACATTATTGTGGTAAGTTCAATTCCTTCTAGAACAGCCTGGCAGGTTACCATATTAAATTGTTTTTATTGAGATAGTCAGTAAATATATTTCAATTTCCAAAAATGAATGAACATACATTAAAAGAAATATAATCATCTCAGACCATAAGCCTTATGAATAGGCATAATTGTATATATTTGTATCGATTGACCAAATCATTCACAGATTAATATAAGTTGTACAATCATTCTACTGAGAGTTATTATTTTACTTTTTAGTAATAATAATGTTGCACGCTGTAATAATATTAATTGCTCGTCTGAGATGAACGTGCTTGCGGTAGAAGCTAAACTGGCTTTGAAAATGTCCAAGCAATTCCTGCAAAACATTTCGGACATTTTTGTGGTTGGTAAAACCAATTTATGCTGATTAACTGTACAGTATATCGGAATACATTAAAAGGTTTACACCTTTAAATAAACTTTAAAGGTTGACTCGCAACAAAGTTCACATTACAGTTATTTGGTATCAAAAGATTCACCATGTCTTACTCTGCTGTGTTGTAGGTGCAAAATATGGGGAAATCTGATTACAAGCTCTTATAAGCTCAAAAACGAACAGTTAATCGCCGTCATCACAAAACGCTGTAAGTTGGAATTAGTTTATTTCTCTGACGTATTCAAACAATTTGATTATTGTTTTGACATGTGATGTTATCACGTTAATTGAACGGCTAATAAAAAGTTCAATATAAAACGTTTTGTAACACTAGTTTATGACAAACACTTCGGGGGTTCTACCGAAAAGCCCGTGTCAAATCTAGATGCTCGCTACTTTGCAGTTCTGTTTCGGATTGGTCTAATCGTCTAGTCGTAATCTGATCATGTGACCCATACTTCCTGCCAAGCAGCGCAAATAATTTTATGCAGCATTTTTCGACTATCACAGGTAATCAACAGGCTCGTCATGTTTATCAGAGGATGATATGCACTCCTAGGAGCTAAGGTTAAAAGATTAAGCAAATTTTTACGTTAGGTTTTGAAATATCGATGCTCAAAATGACAGCATTACAATGATTATGTAATTGACGCGTAATGACAATATGCATGGTTCTATTGAATGCTTGAAGTATATTTGTGAAAATTTTTTGACGAATAAGGTTGCATGAAAGTGTAACCGGGAGCCATCTCGTTCAACTACGTCCCATTTGAGCCGTTTTGCAAAGGGATTTTAATCCACAGCGTTTTCGTAATGGCCGCAATTAACCGTTTGTTTTTGAGCTCTCAAGAGCTTGTAATCACATTTCCACATATTTTGCATCTATAACACAGCAGAGTAAGACATAGTGAATCTTTTGATACCAAATAACTGTAATGGAAATTTTGTTGCTAGTCAACCTTTAAAGACCGTGCTGTTCAAAAGCTTTGAACTTTGGATGCACCTTAATGAAATATTAGGTTTTAACAAATATGTAAGTATGTCCTAGTGAAAAAAAATTAATTTGAGAACAAAAAAGTGAAGTAGATTCTGTCAGCTTTACGTGCAAGGTCATACAGTGAGAACTCTACTTGTTTACCTATAGTTTCATTTCCTGTTTATGATCAGTTGCTATCTATATTCAACATGTCCATGTGTTTGTATATATATCATATCTGTATCTACACTTGTGTAAAACTATCTATTGTTTTAACGAATTTATTGTGTGCTTACCAAGTAGTTTTATATGCCTCCAAGTTTCTCTTTATATCACAACAAACACTCTATTGTTAGCTTTAGTAAACTAAGTGAAGTCTCTGTTACAATTTGGTGATAGATTTATCTGAAATATTTCAAAACCTTCAAATGTCGTATGTAAAATTGTGTATGTGATACATAGTTTGTACACTTTTGCTAATATGTGCATGCTTATATGAAATGACACATAGTTGTCACGGTAGCGCATAGTAGTAACACGTACCACAGTTTCAATATGGTAGTCATTGTAAAATCAGGTTTCGCCAGCCAAATCTAGATTCAGCTAAACTCCACATATGAAAAGCCAGCAGTCCTTACACAGGGCTAACAAAGGTGACACGAAGCCATGCCTCAATGTTATGTAATGCGTGTACATCTTACTCTAGTTATTGTCACTGCTCTTATTATAAAAATACTTTTATAATAGTTTATAGTAATAAACTGCTCCAAACTGACATAGACCCACATCATCTCTTGTAAGTTTAACTTTATTAATAATAATATTTATATCTTTAGTTAGTTGTAACTAGTTTAGGCCTTTGTATCATTATAAGCACTGGGTATACATGCTATCACTCTATTTGTATTTACTCTACTTGTAGATCAGAACAGGAGAAGGTAGTGTTTGATATCACAGGTTGTCTCCATCTTTCTATAACCAAAATGATGCACTTTATAGCTGGCTGTATAGGATGTATGTACTGTATGTCATTACTATACTTGAGTAGATACTGATAGTATTGGATAAGGTTACATCTTTGACAGTCAACTTTGTTTGTAGATATACCCATAGATCCTCTCTATAAATCTTGACAACTCTGAACATTCAGTTGTCCAGTCGTTCGTTCGATACGCCAGGCCTGTCTGAGGAATGATGGCTCTGACCAATAGATGTTGTCATGACAGACGAGCCAAGTGATGCGGGCTAGTGATCTTTAACCAGTTTCTTAGGTGCCGATATTAGTCCGAACAACTAGGGTTGCCTATAGTAACATAATCTGCTGCCTCCAATTTTAAAACATGCAGAAGCTAAAAAGGGTATTAGAACTCTGAGGTGAACTTTAGTGTTCCCTTTAAGTGCAACTCTTTGATATGCTGGCCGTTGATCACATCACTGTCTTAGTTAGTCCCATGCTATCTCATGCATAAGGGCCATTCCATGGGGACTGGTCCAATGTGTGTGCTGACCTGTCACAGATATGATTAAAACTAATTCTATGTTAAAGAGCATGTCAAACTTGGTGGGAATTTAAATTTCTTAGCCTCTCAACATTTAGTGGCGTTGCCGGCATCACCTCAAAGTTTGCCATTCAGGAGGGGCAACTCCGAGTCGGATTTGTTAGGTTTTTTGATAACATATATCTCGAAAACTATATCTTCTAAAAATCTGAATTTTTAGTTGTCTTCTTCCACATGTGAGCTATCATTTTCATTTAAAAACTTTTCTGTCGGAGGCTGTCATTTAGGGTCAGAGGTCGCTAAAGTAGGTCAGCGGGCCTTATTTTTATTAAGTTTTGTAGATTTAAGCTATTTTAGCGTCACGTAAAACTCAAATTTTTTTTCATTTTCTGGCAATGTAACTCTTGATATATGCTTATTAATGTATTTTTTACATAAAAATAATTTATATTTGTCAGATTTCATCCTCGTGCAAACATGATATTACTATGGTCATAGCTGGTCACATAGTATCACAGTCATAACTGGTCACAAGCCATCATTTGACCATGATAGCTTGTGACCACATATGACCATGATACCACGTGACCAACTAAGGAGTTCTACCATGTGACCAGCTATGACTGTTTTACCTTACATCATGCTATGTGGCCGAATGCTCCTGCATCATTGCTGGTCACTTCGATCATATGGTATCACAATCATAGCTGATCACATGGTATCATGTTCATAACTAGTCACATGATATCACAGTCAAAGCTGATCACACGGTGTCATAGCCATTGCGGGTCAGAATCAACAAAGTAATATCTAGCCCATTAACTTTGTTTGATTTAGGAATAGCTGATTGCCTGGCAACTCACTCTCTGAATACCGTTAAGGTTAGTCATCGTCTCACTGGTGTTTCATTCATTGTTCCGCCTCACTCCTAGCTGTTAACTCAAAGCACCAAACTCTCTTCACAAGCTTGTCTCAGTAATTCTAACATTACAAGCCATCATTTTATGTTTTAATAATTCAACCATAAAGTACCACATTTGTATAATATGGTATATTAGACATGTTCATGTAGTATATAAACTCAGTATATTATTTGATTAATAGTTGATGTTTATCTCACTGTCAACTTATAAGAAATTTCTCTCTATAAACTCTACATCTGTAGAGGAATAGTTGAGTACTAGTTAAAATGTTGCTGTTAAGCTTGTGTTATCTATAGAGAATGTCTCTTAGATTTGAGAGTTACCTCTATTGCAGCTGGATCCATAGTGCCAACCACATGTTTTTATCGGAGGTTCATTCATTGCTGTGATCCTGTTCAATCAACTCCGGGACATTGGGTTGTCTTCAAAGATGGATTGTCAATCTCAACTCCGTTCTATCCGGTATTATTAGTAAGTAGAAATATCTTGTGATTTAGTACAAGGTCTTAAATGAAGCTATAACTCATACTTTCTGAAACTAACTTTAACATAGAGCGATGCACACAAGTTAGTTTTAATCTAATTGAAGGTCGTGAACCTAGCGCCAGAGATGCAACTAGCTTTACTTTAACGTAAGTTACTCAGGCTAACAATAATCTAATGCAAGTTTTTGCTTTGATATATGTATTCTATTGTTACATCCTCGATCAAGATCAAATTTAATGTCAGTATTGTAAGATGATATGGTACCTGATTTATTATAAGCCGCAATGGTTTGTAAGCTAAGAAAGAATTTGTCTTGATGCTGATAGCTTATAGAAGATTTTAGCTTCACAAGTGTTGCGTTCCGTTGCTCTTCAACTTGAGTGTTGATAGTTTTTAGATGGTCGTATGCATTTATATTATATCCACCACAGCATCCTGAAATCAGAATTAGTCAAGCATGATCAGCAATACAGATGCGTCTCTCAATGACGCAAATATTGTAATATAGCAAAAAATGTAATATAACAATATTACCAAATACTGTTATACTATTTATGATGACTATATTTATACGCCGCTTACCAGTATGGTTGTGCCAGTGAAATCTATATACCAGAAACTTTGTCTCTCTGAAAAAGGCCGGATTTCGATTGAGAGCATACCTGGGTAATGCACAAGCATTGTTGTAGATGACAATCTTAGGTGCTAAAAATAAAAGAAATGTTCAAAACATGGCATTGCTTCATTATGAAAAAGTTGAATATCAATATAAAAAGACAACATGCAGGTGTATACTAATGTTAGATGTTTTGAACCATATTCTTGATATATATTACTGAATTTAAACTGTCGAAAGAGTTAGGGAAAGCAAATTAAAATGATACTATGGAATCTTCAGTTGAATTATCTGCAAAGAGGTGTTCTGAATATATTTCTCCATTCCAATTATCTACAAGTGCATTGCAGACAATTGCCTGGCTCATTGCATATTTATTAGACCTCGTCTGCTTGCCGTCGGAGCAGCTCCATTACCTGGCTATTTATTTTGTCAATAAAGATTTTGTGTAAAAACAATTAGATATAGAAGTGAAGGCGTTTAAACGTATTTAACAGTTTAAACGGGCTTTAGGTTTCTAAGATAGCGCTATTGGCAGGTGGAGTTGGCAGGTGAAGACAGAGTGTATCCTATTGTTGTTAGCTGTTACTGTTATTGTTATTAATATTAGCTATTATTGTGTATCCAGGATACTAACATAGCATATTTTTGGTACTACCATAGTGCATTCAAGTTACCATCAAACAATGTATAACATACTCTTAAATAATATTTATAGAATGCTACCAGAAAATATATAGATATGTGAATATGTAGAATGTACTGAATGAATCGTGTGTTGCAGATGAGGTACAAGCAGAGCATAGAGGTATGTCATTTTCTCGGACTGTCCGACAGAGTGCTTGACCGATCTGTTCACTGGCTGGTCACTTCTTCAATGGGCGATTGGGACGCCTTAGAGATTGCTCTCAGATATGAAGGTTTAGCGCCAGTAGGAGGTATGGCTGTCCCTCTTGACCAGAAGTGTGGGTTTTTATATTCACTCGTGTTTTAATGGTCTTACTTTCTTCTTTTTAGCTGAGGAAGCTGGTCAAGAATGTTATGTAGAACGAGATCTTTTTATATCTATTGATCCTTTATTGTTGTATTTTCATAGATATGAGACAAGATGTACTCCAGCCTCGAGTTATGAAAGAAACCAAGTCGGATGGCTATGCAGGCAAAGTTTTCTGCTACCTTCCACTGCCTATGAAAAGTGGTCTTCCTGTGCACATTAACATTAACATCGCGAGCAAGTCTTGTATTGATAAGGCTTATCGTAGCTTCTGCGTCGACGAGTGATGTGCAGATAAATCCATTGATCTTCACATCTATTGTGGCTCTTCTACAATCTTTATTTGAGGCTTTGGTAACACCATTAACCTGTTCGGGTTATCTTCGCGAAGTTTGTATATTGTATGCCTGCGAAAAGTAGTCATTCCATGCCCTCAATCATTCACGCTTTTCGTCAGTTGCTCCTGGTCGTGAGTATTTGGGTACGTAGGGTTTATATGATGGTGGTGCACTTCTTAAGTCTTCTAATGATAATTCGATTTCTAAGTCTTCCGGTGGTGCGGATGGGTCATCATCGAACTATTTTTCAGATTCGTCTTCTCGTTCGGGCATGTCGGTTAGTTCCAGTGCCGTCTCCACATGTAAAGCGTTTACCGTTGCACTCTTCCTTGCTCTGTACACAAAGCATCCTTTTGTGATTCCTCCGATGACTGTTGATAAAACCATTAATGTAAGAATGATGTTGCAAGCGAACGTCCAGAGCTCATAACCTGAGGTTACGTGTCCTCCAAATAGAAAGCTGAATAGTGAAGGGCCAAATAGTTTCTCTCTGCTCTCTACGGTGTTGTAATGTAGGGTGTTATGGCGGTTCGTGACGATTCCCATAGCCTTTAGTACTCTTTTCTGTCTGTCTAAGGTAGATAGGATTTCATTCAGTTCTCCGTAATCGTCTGTGTTTGACCATCTTAACATATGTGCTCTGCTAAATATTGTTTCTTGTATTTGTAGGGGCTGGCTGCAGAGGTTGATGTACGGAATGCTCAAGTCGGTGGCTTCCTTAATTGGCGAAATCGTCCCGTTCGGAAAGTATTCAGAGATGTTACCTTCCAGCATCATCAATGTGCCTCTTTTGTCTTGCAATTGACTGTATAGGTGTCTGGGTGTATCACATTGTCTTTTGGATTGAAATATCCAATTTTTTCTGTACCGGCTGTTTTGATCATCATCGGAATAAATTCTGTGCAGTTATTCTCTTCCATTGGCAGTATTTCGTATTGACTGTAGTTAAGTATAGTACAAGGGTAAACTTGGAGGAAACCCGGACCTGTTGTAGCAATAACATTTGGGTTTCCCAGTAAATATCTTGCGCTGAGTGTCGCGTGTTCTCCTATTAGCATGGTAACTATCTGTAAAATCTCAGCTAGATTGTAGGAGGCGTAGAAGTAAGCTGACCAAAATAGTTTTTGAGTCATCTTAGTTTGCTGGTAGGCAAGTGACTGTAGCATTGTATTGAAGAAGGCAGCGTTTTGACCCACTGCTGATACTCTTGCCTTTATCGTATCGTTAATTGTGACATTCGTCAATGGTGTGAGAAATTTCACTATGAGGCCTTGGTCCGAAAGCGAAACATTAGAGTTGTTACAGCCTTTATGTGAATTCAGTCTCGAGTTATAAAATGTCAGAGCTAAATCTTGTTTATTGGAGACAAAATGTGCGTCGAAAAATTATTCTTTTTTGTTGAACCATGGCGGGTATTCACATGTTTCAACTATGTCCAGGTCCCACATAAGCATTGATCTGTCGTTTAATTCACAAGAGCCGTTGTTGTAATTGCAGTAAATGACGTCTCCGGTTGTACTTTAAAATTTGTCAGATCCGTGTCTCTTGTATAGGTAAGTTGCCACATAACTGCATTGCTTAGCGCTGAAGGTTTTCTGTTGGCAGCACCATACATACATGGCGTTGGTTGGTTCATTCGTAATATACATTCCATCTCCTCTATGTAAAAATCCAGCTTAGCACTTCTTATGTATTACCATGTCAGTGCATTCTTCTAAGGTTACTTTCTGGGTTCTGCTTGAGGTTGTCCTGGTCTTAATGTCTCTGAAAAATTAAATTTGTGTCGTGACATGTGCGGTGAACTTCGTGCACCGGTAGGCGATAGTCTTTTGCTTGATCATATTCTTCTTGTAGGTAGTAACATTAAATTTCTGGGGTGCCATGTCTGATTGTTTGCTGGTGTCCGTTGAGCATTCGTATTCTTGTTCTACTCAAAATGTTTGTGGAGAATCATTTTCTCCTGTGCCGCAAATCATGGGGTTGTTTGGTTGTCCTTTTGATGCTGTCGCCCCGGTAATGCGTAAGGCTAAGCATAGAAGGCTAAATTGGAAGTAGCTGGCAAGGTTGAATAGGCCGAGCCGTCCTCCGGTGAATCTTATGCGTTTAGGTCGTCGGTCTACTATTTAGATCTAATGTGGCATTTATGTTTGCAACCACAACTTTGACCTTCACAAAAGACATGTGTAGATAAACCGTTCATAGTGGAATCACTGCAATGAAAACTCGGTGAATATTTATATTTTGCTGAGAAATCATTAGCTGTCAATATATTGAAAAAGGGAGGCAACTCTATTATTGAATGCAACCAGAGTATAGTCTAAGAAGAGACAACTCTATTACTTAGCGCATGCATTTGATTCACTTTCTGTGAACTCAATGTTCATCTGAGGTCGATAGAGAATCGGGTTTTAAGATGAAACGGTCCTAAACTAAGAAACGGCTTAAACTATAAATGGGACCTCTTATTCAACTCACAGTGAAAATAAATCAAGGGGAGATAATTCTTTTGCTCAATACACCCAGGTCCTTGTGTTCATGTGAAATCACAATTTTTACTATTGAATACAGTATTGACTCTATAAGATTCTGATGCATATTAAGGCTACAAGCTAACTTCAAATCATTTTATTTTACGTTGTTAAAGTTTTTTGAATTATTTAGTTGAAGTGCCTCAGAACTGTCTGCTTCGATAGCATTCATTGGACTGCCTTATATATATACTTCCCTTTATATATGTTCACTTACACAGTTGTATCAGCATACGACATACTGACTTATATAAAATTTATTAGCTCAACATTCTGGCAAATTTGATCTGTTGGAAAACTAGGGTAAACTACATGTATGTTCACATGATGAATAGATGAGCTCTGGTTCACTTGAAAACTGTTTTGTCGAATGATATTAAAACTTCATTGGTTTTCCTAGCTAGTGGTTTATACATCTGTAGGTTTATTGTCTATACGGTTTGTAATATGTTTGAGGTACAATTCCTTATTAAAATCGGTCGGATCATGATATTCCACGATTATAGGCTGCAATGTCAAGTTTTATGGTAATCCGTCATGTTAAAAGTATCCATGAAGTTACGGGTAGTCATGATGTTTTATTAAAGTGTTTTAGGTTAGAATACCTTTTCATAAAACGTTTTTACCTGTCCACCAGAACAGACACACACACACACACAGCTAAAGTTCTACTGACAGTGGTTTTTTATACCGTAAAACAACTCCATGTATACGGTCTACTAAAACTGTTTGCCCTGATTGTACTATTTTTATACGTGTCGAAAGCATTCCTGCATGTCAATGATAGGGTGAAAACAATGGAAATCTGCAGTGTGTTTTGCAGCTAGTCCCTATTGTATCAGACTCAAACCACTCCAATCGGAGATGTCCTGTTGTTATACAGAGAACTAACAATAAAATTGAAAATGTTAGGCAAACTGAAAATCTTCAAATTGGCTGTATTGAAAAAAAAAATTTCTTTGTTGTCAAATTTTATGGTAATCTGCTAGTTGAAAACATTTTGTGAAAAAATGGTACATCACAAATTCTAATTGATCGTTAATTAAGCAATATCAGTTGACTGCTATAATAATTACATAACTAGGACAATTCTAACTTTCGAACGTGTATGCATTATATATACATCTTGCTACTTTTACTTTATTTCATCACCAAATTCAATGCTTTAAAAAAGTATATCATAATAATCATCACGCAAGTGATATTATTTATTAACAAGCAGTATTGCTATTGTCGGACAAAAAATTGATGAAAAACTTTGCAATTAGGCTATCTCAGCTTTTGGATAGTTTCTTTACAGAAGTTTTCCTCCCTTTATTTTAATAAACAACCTATACATACAGGTTTTTGCTTTAACCTTAGAAAAATATTTTGATATCATAATCTTATTAATAATCTGGCTGAGTTTTGTAATGGTTAGTTTAACATATATCTATGCAGTATCAGAAATTACAATTCTATTGAAAAGGCAACTCTAAATACAAACATGCAGTCAGACATATTTGTATGTCTGACGGCATTCTCTGTCTTGTCACAAGCATCGCATCTACAACTTGTTCCATATGTGCAAACACATTATCAATTGATGGGTCAAAAGACTGTATTTCCGCACTAGAAAATTACTGCATGGATGTCTAACATTAGTTCAAATCATGTGAACCTTGCTGGAGTTGCCTGCCCACAAAGAGTTTCCTAAAGATGGAAACTGGCGGTTTTTTATTGAATTCCACCAATCGAATTCCGTCACAGAACAAGACTGTCATCCATTGCCGCGAATAGATGAAAGTCTTGATGCATTGGCCGGGAGTAAGATATACAATTATCAAACCGAAGGGTTATATTCAGGGCATTTAGTTTGCAAAAGGACTAATCATAGTTTCTAAACGACGCAGCGATCTTCACGAACGCTGACGGAAAGACCGCTCAGGCATTAGATAAACAATTGGTCGGAGACAGCGTAACTGAAACGATGTTTCGATAAAAGCAAAAAGGCCTATGTAAAAAGGTCGGTGCTATCTATAAAAATAGACTTTCGGACAAATTGGCTAGTGGTCGTGCATTAACCCTTTGTGACGACACCAGTGTTCGTTCTAATCGCAGCACGTTAAAAGGGCAACAAAGGCAAATGTCTTTAGATAGGTTTATCTTAAAACGGCCGGCTAGTCGTGAAAGTGAAACAAAGGAAAAACTAGCTAACTAGCGAGAAACCTCAAACTATAAACGCCGAAGAAATTTCAATTACGAAAAATGAAAGTTTGCTTTTAGGTTTGCTTTTAAGTTTGTCTTTGAAGGCTTTGATAAAACCCAAATTTATCAAAGTCAACTGTTGTAACAAAGAATAACACGTATATCGCCCTCTCTGGCAAATGCTAGCGTTAGCTGCTACTGTATGTATTTAATTTTACATTTTAATTAATCACATTTCCTCTTGCCTTGTTTTTTTATTTGTTACTTTTTGAAAGCGTGTGGTAAGTTAGGACAATAACCAACATGTTTTTTCTGTTACAATATCTTGTTTTGAGTGTTTTATTTGCATTTTTAAAGTATAGAAACCAATTATTACATATTTAATTGTTCTATATGTAAATAGATTGCACCAACATGCGAGTAAATTGACATACGAGCTCAGTCTCGGAACGCATTAAGCGCGTATGTCGAAGTATGACTGCACCTCAAATTGAAAACTAGCTGCTAGACAGAGTTAGTAAACATAGCCAAGTTCCAAATTTTTTCAAATCGCCGCTGGGGCTTTGAAATACATGTAAGCCCATTGCTAATGCATCACACGTCTTTGCCAAATTTTTCAACCTTGTCGCAAGTTATTCGGAATTTGACATGGCATCATCATTGAAAAAATCTCTTGCAGTTCTATACGCTGAAAAAACTCATAACTTACCACCACAAATTGTTGGTTCACTAAAGGCTTTCACATCGATGAACATTCATGAAAATCTCTGAATGCGGCAAAAAATAAATTTCATACAAACATAAATTTCTCAGCTAAATATAAACCTAAACAAGTGGTATACGCATGTGAAGGTCTTACTCTATTGCTAACTGCTTTCACGGATTAATTTATTTGCGAATGTGTTCATCCGCGAATAATTTAGTCCGCGAATATGCTTGAAAAGACCATTTTCGCGAAATTCAATTCCACGAATAATTTCATCCTGTAGGGTAAAATATAGTTTTATATTCCTAGTAGAGACTGGAGCGAGGCACTAACCAGTGCATCAACTATTGATATATTAACAATGAGTCACTGTTTGACTTCCAGCAGTTTAAGAATGGCTAGGAAAAGGTGTGACGGCGTGATGGCATGCCACCTGTTCATTAACCAGTTCTAAGGCTACTGATACTCGAGAGATGCCATCGAGAATGATAACATTTATTATGAGATGATTGGCTATTATTAATGCTCAAATCATTATAGATCGAGAGGGAGCTAGTTTTGTCCAAGTATTATCTTTGTATGTTATATATCCATATGTTGACAAAATAGATAACATCACTAAATTATATAAATGCAATTATATTACTGCAATTTGAAAGCTCGATGCTTTCAACAAAAAATTATCTTGTACGGTATGCATTCATAAATTGACAAGCAAAAGGTCGATACAGTGGGTGATTGACCAAAATATAGATGACCTCGCTAGATCATGAAAATGCAATTAGATTGCCAGTTAGAAAGATCAACCCTATCAACAAATATTATCTTCATACTGTATAGATTCATGAGTTGATTGATAAAAAGTCAATATATTATATGATCAATAAAATATAGCCATGGGTTGACCTCAGTAGATTATGGGGACTGATTTTGATTGATGAAACTCGAGGAATGCTCATGGAAGAACTATCGATGAAAGATCGACCCACAAAAGACATGTGTAGATAACCTGTTCATAGTGGAATCACTGCAATGAAAACTCGGTGAATATTCATATTTTGCTGAGAAATCATTAGCTGTCAATATATTGAATAAAGAGAGGCAACTCTATTATTGAATGCAACCAGAGTATAGTCTAAGAAGAGACAACTCTATTACTTAGCACATGCATTTGATTCACTTTCTGGGAACTCAATGTTCATCTGAGGTTGATAGAGAATCGGGCTATAAGATAAAACGGTCCTAATGCTTAAACTATAAATGGGACCTCTTATTCAACTCACAGTGAAAATAAATCAAGGGGAGATAATTCTTTTGCTCAATACACCCAGGGCCTTGTGTTCATGTGGAATCACAATTTTTACTATTGAATACAGTATTGACTCTATAAGATTCTGATGCATATTAAGGCTACAAGCTAACTTCAAATCATTTTATTTTACCTTGTTAAAGTTTTTTGAATTATTTAGTTGAAGTGCCTCAGAACCATCTGCTTCGATAGCATTCATTGGACTGCTTTATATATATACTTCACTTTATACATGTTCACTTACACAGTTGTATAAGCATACGACATACTGACTTATATGAAATTTATTAGCTCAACATTCTTGCAAATTTGATCTGTTGGAAAACTAGAGTAAACTATGTTCACATGGTGAATAGATGAGCTCTGGTTCACTTGAAAACTGTTTTGTCGAATGATATTAAGACTTCATTGGTTTTCCTAGCTAGTGGTTTATATATCTGTAGGTTTATTGTCTTTATGGTTTGTATTATGTTTGAGGTACAATTTCTTATTAAAATCGTTCGGATCATGATATTTCACGATTATAGGCTGCAATGTCAAGTTTTATGGTAATCCGTCATGTTAAAAGTATCCATGAAGTTACGGGTAGTCATGATGTTTTATTAAAGTGTTTTAGGTTAGAATACCTTTTCATAAAACGTTTTTACCTGTCCACCAGAACAGACACACACACACAGCTAAAGTTCTACTGACAGTGGTTTTTTATACCGTAAAACAACTCCATGTATACGGTCTACTAAAACTGTTTGCCCTGATTGTACTATTTTTATACGTGTCGAAAGCATTCCTGCATGTCAATGATAGGGTGAAAACAATGGAAATCTGCAGTGTGTTTTGCAGCTAGTCCCTATTGTATCAGACTCAAACCACTCCAATCGGAGATGTCCTGTTGTTATACAGAGAACTAACAATAAAATTGAAAATGTTAGGCAAACTGAAAATCTTCAAATTGGCTGTATTGAAAAAAAAAATTTCTTTGTTGTCAAATTTTATGGTAATCTGCTAGTTGAAAACATTTTGTGAAAAAATGGTACATCACAAATTCTAATTGATCGTTAATTAAGCAATATCAGTTGACTGCTATAATAATTACATAACTAGGACAATTCTAACTTTCGAACGTGTATGCATTATATATACATCTTGCTACTTTTACTTTATTTCATCACCAAATTCAATGCTTTAAAAAAGTATATCATAATAATCATCACGCAAGTGATATTATTTATTAACAAGCAGTATTGCTATTGTCGGACAAAAAATTGATGAAAAACTTTGCAATTAGGCTATCTCAGCTTTTGGATAGTTTCTTTACAGAAGTTTTCCTCCCTTTATTTTAATAAACAACCTATACATACAGGTTTTTGCTTTAACCTTAGAAAAATATTTTGATATCATAATCTTATTAATAATCTGGCTGAGTTTTGTAATGGTTAGTTTAACATATATCTATGCAGTATCAGAAATTACAATTCTATTGAAAAGGCAACTCTAAATACAAACATGCAGTCAGACATATTTGTATGTCTGACGGCATTCTCTGTCTTGTCACAAGCATCGCATCTACAACTTGTTCCATATGTGCAAACACATTATCAATTGATGGGTCAAAAGACTGTATTTCCGCACTAGAAAATTACTGCATGGATGTCTAACATTAGTTCAAATCATGTGAACCTTGCTGGAGTTGCCTGCCCACAAAGAGTTTCCTAAAGATGGAAACTGGCGGTTTTTTATTGAATTCCACCAATCGAATTCCGTCACAGAACAAGACTGTCATCCATTGCCGCGAATAGATGAAAGTCTTGATGCATTGGCCGGGAGTAAGATATACAATTATCAAACCGAAGGGTTATATTCAGGGCATTTAGTTTGCAAAAGGACTAATCATAGTTTCTAAACGACGCAGCGATCTTCACGAACGCTGACGGAAAGACCGCTCAGGCATTAGATAAACAATTGGTCGGAGACAGCGTAACTGAAACGATGTTTCGATAAAAGCAAAAAGGCCTATGTAAAAAGGTCGGTGCTATCTATAAAAATAGACTTTCGGACAAATTGGCTAGTGGTCGTGCATTAACCCTTTGTGACGACACCAGTGTTCGTTCTAATCGCAGCACGTTAAAAGGGCAACAAAGGCAAATGTCTTTAGATAGGTTTATCTTAAAACGGCCGGCTAGTCGTGAAAGTGAAACAAAGGAAAAACTAGCTAACTAGCGAGAAACCTCAAACTATAAACGCCGAAGAAATTTCAATTACGAAAAATGAAAGTTTGCTTTTAGGTTTGCTTTTAAGTTTGTCTTTGAAGGCTTTGATAAAACCCAAATTTATCAAAGTCAACTGTTGTAACAAAGAATAACACGTATATCGCCCTCTCTGGCAAATGCTAGCGTTAGCTGCTACTGTATGTATTTAATTTTACATTTTAATTAATCACATTTCCTCTTGCCTTGTTTTTTTATTTGTTACTTTTTGAAAGCGTGTGGTAAGTTAGGACAATAACCAACATGTTTTTTCTGTTACAATATCTTGTTTTGAGTGTTTTATTTGCATTTTTAAAGTATAGAAACCAATTATTACATATTTAATTGTTCTATATGTAAATAGATTGCACCAACATGCGAGTAAATTGACATACGAGCTCAGTCTCGGAACGCATTAAGCGCGTATGTCGAAGTATGACTGCACCTCAAATTGAAAACTAGCTGCTAGACAGAGTTAGTAAACATAGCCAAGTTCCAAATTTTTTCAAATCGCCGCTGGGGCTTTGAAATACATGTAAGCCCATTGCTAATGCATCACACGTCTTTGCCAAATTTTTCAACCTTGTCGCAAGTTATTCGGAATTTGACATGGCATCATCATTGAAAAAATCTCTTGCAGTTCTATACGCTGAAAAAACTCATAACTTACCACCACAAATTGTTGGTTCACTAAAGGCTTTCACATCGATGAACATTCATGAAAATCTCTGAATGCGGCAAAAAATAAATTTCATACAAACATAAATTTCTCAGCTAAATATAAACCTAAACAAGTGGTATACGCATGTGAAGGTCTTACTCTATTGCTAACTGCTTTCACGGATTAATTTATTTGCGAATGTGTTCATCCGCGAATAATTTAGTCCGCGAATATGCTTGAAAAGACCATTTTCGCGAAATTCAATTCCACGAATAATTTCATCCTGTAGGGTAAAATATAGTTTTATATTCCTAGTAGAGACTGGAGCGAGGCACTAACCAGTGCATCAACTATTGATATATTAACAATGAGTCACTGTTTGACTTCCAGCAGTTTAAGAATGGCTAGGAAAAGGTGTGACGGCGTGATGGCATGCCACCTGTTCATTAACCAGTTCTAAGGCTACTGATACTCGAGAGATGCCATCGAGAATGATAACATTTATTATGAGATGATTGGCTATTATTAATGCTCAAATCATTATAGATCGAGAGGGAGCTAGTTTTGTCCAAGTATTATCTTTGTATGTTATATATCCATATGTTGACAAAATAGATAACATCACTAAATTATATAAATGCAATTATATTACTGCAATTTGAAAGCTCGATGCTTTCAACAAAAAATTATCTTGTACGGTATGCATTCATAAATTGACAAGCAAAAGGTCGATACAGTGGGTGATTGACCAAAATATAGATGACCTCGCTAGATCATGAAAATGCAATTAGATTGCCAGTTAGAAAGATCAACCCTATCAACAAATATTATCTTCATACTGTATAGATTCATGAGTTGATTGATAAAAAGTCAATATATTATATGATCAATAAAATATAGCCATGGGTTGACCTCAGTAGATTATGGGGACTGATTTTGATTGATGAAACTCGAGGAATGCTCATGGAAGAACTATCGATGAAAGATCGACCCACAAAAGACATGTGTAGATAACCTGTTCATAGTGGAATCACTGCAATGAAAACTCGGTGAATATTCATATTTTGCTGAGAAATCATTAGCTGTCAATATATTGAATAAAGAGAGGCAACTCTATTATTGAATGCAACCAGAGTATAGTCTAAGAAGAGACAACTCTATTACTTAGCACATGCATTTGATTCACTTTCTGGGAACTCAATGTTCATCTGAGGTTGATAGAGAATCGGGCTATAAGATAAAACGGTCCTAATGCTTAAACTATAAATGGGACCTCTTATTCAACTCACAGTGAAAATAAATCAAGGGGAGATAATTCTTTTGCTCAATACACCCAGGGCCTTGTGTTCATGTGGAATCACAATTTTTACTATTGAATACAGTATTGACTCTATAAGATTCTGATGCATATTAAGGCTACAAGCTAACTTCAAATCATTTTATTTTACCTTGTTAAAGTTTTTTGAATTATTTAGTTGAAGTGCCTCAGAACCATCTGCTTCGATAGCATTCATTGGACTGCTTTATATATATACTTCACTTTATACATGTTCACTTACACAGTTGTATAAGCATACGACATACTGACTTATATGAAATTTATTAGCTCAACATTCTTGCAAATTTGATCTGTTGGAAAACTAGAGTAAACTATGTTCACATGGTGAATAGATGAGCTCTGGTTCACTTGAAAACTGTTTTGTCGAATGATATTAAGACTTCATTGGTTTTCCTAGCTAGTGGTTTATATATCTGTAGGTTTATTGTCTTTATGGTTTGTATTATGTTTGAGGTACAATTTCTTATTAAAATCGTTCGGATCATGATATTTCACGATTATAGGCTGCAATGTCAAGTTTTATGGTAATCCGTCATGTTAACAGTATCCGTGAAGTTAGGGGTGGTCATGATTTCTTATTAAAGTATTTCAGGTTAGAATACCTTTTCATAAAACGTTTTCACCTGTCCACCAGAACAGACACACACATAGCTAAAGTTCTATTGACAGTGGTCTTTCATACCGTAAAACAACTCCATATATATGGTTTACTGAAAATGTTTGCCCTGAACACACAGTTTTTATACGTGTCGTAAGCATTCCTGCATGTCAATGATAGGGTGAAAACAATGGAAATCTGCGGTGTGTTTTACAGCTAGTCCCTTTTGTATCAGACTCAAACCACTCCAATCGCAGATGTCCGGTTGTTATACAGAGAACTAACAATAAAAAATTGAAGATGTTAAGCGAACTGAAAATCTTCAAATTGGCTGTATTGAAAAAAAATTTCTTTGTTGTCAAATTTTATGGTAATCTGTTAGTTGAAAACATTTTGTGAAAAAATGGTGCATCACGAATTCTTATTAATCGTTAATTAAGCAATATCAGTTGACTGCTATAATAATTACATAACTAGGACAATTCTAACTTTCGAACATGTATGCATTATACATACGTCTTGCTACTTTTACTTTTTTATCACCAAATTCAATGCTTTAAAAAATATATTATAATAATCATCACGCAAGTGATATTATTTATTAACAAGCAGTATTGCTATTGTCGGAAAGAAAATTGATGACAAACTTTGCAATTAGGCTATCTTAGCAACTGGATAGTTTCTTTACAGAAGTTGTCCTCCCTTTATTTTACTAAACAACCTATACATACAGGTTTTTACTTTAACGTTATAAAAATATTTTGATATAATATTCTTATTAATAATCTGGCGGAGTTTTGTAATGGTTAGTTTAACATATATCTATGCAATATCAGAATTTACAATTCTATTGAAAAGGCAACTCCAAATACAAACATGCAGTCAGACATATTTGTATGTCTGACGGCATTCTCTGCTTTGTCACAAGCATCTCATCTACAACTTGTTCCATATGTGCAAACACATTATCAATTGATGGGTCAAAAGACTGTATTTCCGCACAAGAAAATTACTGCATGAATGTCTAACATTAGTTCAAGTCGTGTGAACAACCTTGCTGGAGTTGTCTGCCCGCGGACAAGCAACTCAAACAACAAGGTTCACAAGATTCCTTTCGTGATTTGAACTTGTCTAATATGTATTATCCCCTTGGTTACCAATCAGTTTTATGGAGTTTTCCTACAGTGGCATTCGGACATATCCATAAAAAAATCAGATTTTAAACAAGGAATTAAATGCCAAGTGGGTACCAGCTTTATTTCTAGCGAAATAAAGAAATATAAATAAAAACATTAACTAATGGTTTAAGTAAAAAATTTTCATACATTCGGCTAACACCAAACCCTGAGATGAAATGCAAGATGAAAAATAAAATCTAGTAGAGTAATAGCTTTTTAGATTGCCATTTAAAATACTAATAAATTCTAACTGCAAATCACCTTATTCAAAGTTCATTTTAGGAAAGATACACGTACCAGCTGCTTTATAATAAACTCAGAGTTAGTAAGTGCCTCTCGTAGTTGAAGTGAATGGATTATGTTACGGAAGGATAAGAATGTTTGTAAGCTAAGAAAGAATTTGTCTTGATGCTGATAGCTTATAAAAGATTTTAGCTTCACAAGTGTTGCGTTCCGTTGCTCTTCAACTTGAGTGTTGATAGTTTTTAGATGGTCGTATGCATTTATATTATATCCACCACAGCATCCTGAAATCAGAATTAGTCAAGCATGATCAGCAATACAGATGCGTCTCTCAATGACGCAAATATTGTAATATAGCAAAAAATGTAATATAACAATATTACTAAATACTGTTATACTATTTATGATGACTATATTTATACGCCACTTACCAGTATGGTTGTGCCAGTGAAATCTATCTACCAGAAACTTTGTCTCTCTGAAGAAGCCCGGATTTCGATTGAGAGCACACCTGGGTAATGCACAAGCATTGTTGTAGATGACAATCTTAGGTGCTAAAAATAAAAGAAATGTTCAAAACATGGCATGGCTTCATTATGAAAAAGTTGAATATCAATATAAAAAGACAACATGCAGGTGTATACTAATGTTAGATGTTTTGAACCATATGCTTGATATATATTACTGAATTTAAACTGTCGAAAGAGTTAGGGAAAGCAAATTAAAAAGATACTATGGAATCTTCAGTTGAATTATCTGCAAAGAGGTGTTCTGAATATATTTCTCCATTCCAATCATCTACAAGTGCATTGCATACAAATATCATAAAGTGCAGAATAAAGTGTGAATGTGAATTCTACTTTGATAGCCTCAAATAAATAAGCACAAATGAATGCAAATGACAAAAAAATTGAAAAAAGATTTTTGCGAATTTCATAATAGCAAATGCTACTTAGTCATTATAATTTCTGCTAAATTAATTCACTTTGCACATGGAATTCATAAAAATGAATTTTAATACATTTTCAAAACATCATTTAGCATAATCATTACCACACTGCAGGTTTGTCCCAGGGGCTACACCCGATTAGCCAGGTAGGATGTTCAATGATCTCAACAGCATGAAGAATGTCTTCACCTATGTCTTCAACTGCTATTTGCCCGATCACTTCTTTTTAGATGGCGCAACTACATGTATGTTCAGGTTGGCAGAGATATCACTGTTTACTTGAAAATACCTTTCTCTGTTTTTACATAATGGTTATTATTTGCTCCTAGTTTTTATTAGACCTCATCCTATTGTTGCAGGAGCAGACAATTGCCTGGCTCATTGCATATTTATTAGACCTCGTCTGCTTGCCGTAGGAGCAGCTCCATTACCTGGCTCATTGCATATTTATTTTGTCAATGAAGATTTTGTGTAAAAACAATTAGATATAGAAGTGAAGGCGTTTAAACGTATTTGACAGTTTAAACGGGCTTTAGGTTTCCAAGATAGCGCTATTGGCAGGTGGAGTTGGCAGGTGAAGACGGAGTGTATCCTATTGTTGTTAGCTGTTACTGTTATTGTTATTAATATTAGCTATTATTGTGTATCCAGGATACTAACATAGCATATTTTTGGTACTACCATAGTGCATTCAAGTTACCATCAAACAATGTATAACATACTCTTAAATAATATTTATAGAATGCTACCAGAAAATATATAAAACACTTTTCAATTATCACAGTTGACCAACAGGCTCGTCATGCTCATCAGACAATGATATGTACGCCTTTGAGCTAAAGTTAAAAAGGTTAACAAATTTTTATGATTCGTTACAAGAGATCAGTGCTAAATCTGACAACATTACAATGAGGATGAAACAGAAGTGTAATAACAATAGACATGGTTTTATTGAATGCGTGAAGTATATTTGTGAAAATATTTTGACATATAAGGTTGCATGACAGTGTAAACAAAAACCATCTACCACAGCTATGTCATATTGAGCCGTTTTGGCAAAAGAATCCAAACTTCAGTGATCTCGTGTGGCTGCAATTAACTGTTCCTTTTTTGGCTTTCGAGAGCTTGTAATCACATTTCCACATATTTTGCACCTCCAGCGCAACAGAGTAAGCCATGGTGAATCTTTTCATATTAAATAACTGTAATGTGAATTTTGTTACAAGTCAACCTTTAATTAAGCAAAAAGAGTTTTGAATTAGTTAGTATCACACATGATTGCACTGTAATGTATCTTTGTGTCTAGTTTCCTCATAAACTGCAAGTATTATCAACAGACTCATTTGATTATCATTATGAAATAAAAAACCTGTTAGTATTCAGTACAAGAGCTATTCTACAGAACTAAACATTCCCAATTTTCAATTACCATAATTATTGCAGGTCTACCATAAACTATTCACTCACTGAGTGTCAGTGTGTGGTACAGCACGTAACTTAAAGTGTGATCTACTGCCATATGTGTAGCAGTTACGAAAATGTTTCTCAAACAGTAACTTTATGATAACAAATAGTTATGACCCATGATAGTGGTTACTGCCTATAATATTCCATTCGCTCGCCTTCTATTTGAACACAGGTAAATGTAATTTTCAAGTTTAGTTACCAAACCTCAACTCTGTCCACACTAACAGGAGTTTGATTCATTGTTTAGTGTAAAATTGAATATATTAACATAATGTGTAATTATAATTGCTTGAAGCTATTAAACAGTATCAGGACATTTTAAATAAATGACAATATACCTCAAGGTCATCATTGCAAACTTTCTCTCCACAGTCTACACAGAAGTTGTATGCTGTATTATTACATGTCGGTCTATCACAGGCCACTGTTGTTGGATGCTCTGACTCATGAAACATCGCAATCAGCAGACTCTGAATGTCAAGCTTCTTGTACACCTTTGCTAAATATATATGCAGTCAAATTTCAAGATGTATCACACCGACTAGTGCCAGCTATAGCATGTAAGTTGGTGTAAATTCGGAATATATATTAACTATAGCATCTCATAACTATAGTTATGAGATATGAAGTTATTATGCGCTGTAATGGACTCTATTGAATCATATTTACTTCTTGAACATAGATAGAAATTGTCAGATTACCAGAGTGAAAGTAGTTCTTTTCCTATAACAGACCAATAAGGTGAGAGCATGTTTTTACTATTACCTACAGTACTTAATGATGGACATTTGCAAATTCAATCACAGAAAGCCTCAGATAGTAGATAAAAGTTTCCATCCTATTTCATACAGCTTTGCTGTTAGGTATTACCATGGTACATGGTAAAAGGGATGAAGTAAAGCTATGTGGTAATATATTCTATTGAATATTCTATTAGGTTTGCGACCTTGTTGAATATTCTATTGGCTCACTTTCAAACAATACTTCAGTACTATTGCTATTCAAGTGAGTGTAAATATCTAAAAATTACATTGACTACATATTACAAGGTTTTACTTACTGGCAGGTTTCACATCTAACACCTTTATGTATCTTGTACTTTGCCTCTAAACACGGGGTGCAGCTGATACGACCACATGGTAAGACACGAGGTTCTGTCAGCTTTCGTAGCTTTCCCCAACAGTGAGAACACTCTTCTTCTTTGTCAAATGTTGTGGCTGATGCCATTTTGAGAGGGAATGATATTTACTTGTTCTAACTGCTGATTGGCTGTCGTTATGAACTGTGTGCTTGACACTTAACTCTATATTCTTATCAGTAATAGATAAGGAATTGATTAGTATTCCATATTTGGTGATTACAATTCGTAATCAGTGACGATGATGTGTAGATGCCACCTACTTAATTTCTATTTAGTCAAGGTCATCTCCTTTAAGGGTCAGCAACAGGAAGCCGACTAAGTGCAGAGCCAGTAGTGAACTGGGTGGTGGACTTGGTGGTGAGATAATGTTCATTAGAAACGAGGCAGAATAAGCATAAGGTGTGTTCAAACTAAGAAGCAGTAAGTCATATCTAAACATTTAAAAAGTTTGGACATTAAAAATTGACTACTACACGGTTATAACCCAGTAATAGCACAGTAAATAATAACGCAAATTCTTTCAGATTTATTCACAAACACTGACAAAACATTTGAAAAGTTCGCCTATACTCTGGAACATGCAATGCTAGCAACATAACAAGTTTTCTATTGGTCAAGTCATCCTTCGGATAGAAAAAGTTGCAGTGAACCAGAGTCTAAATTCGAGATATTGCCTGAACAATTTAAAGTTGAAGAAAAAGAAATCTGAAAGAGAGTACAAAGTGGTGTATGATAACTGAGTGGAGTTTCTATACCTTAGACATGAGCACTAGTAATAATGTATCATTCCTGCTGTAACCTGAGTCTTGTTTGTAAACTATGATAACTTACCACTTACTGTGTAACAAATATATTTGGTAACTACTAAAGTGTTTGCTTCTAGCAGCTTTGAAGCTAATTCAAAACATACAATCACAGAATAGTCAGAGACTGATGAGTGTCATGCGCAAAAAATGTTGGAAATGTCACACAAAATAAATTTCAGTAATAAACCATCTAGCATATAATAATGAATCTAAATTAATATCGGTGTTTGTCTGATTGTTGGTCACTGAGTTTTGTGTCAAGTTATAGCGATACAGTTGTAGGAGCGAAAAATCTACATCGCACTGAATTTGAACTCCGATCCTCCAAGATTACAAGCAGAAATTCTCTTTACTAGGCTAAGCGGCTAAATAGCTAAACATAGTAATAATCGTGGTCATATTCATTACTTAATTATTCATTACTTATTCATGACACGTAACGATTACAAACTGGCTGCATGGCTCTTAGAATAGTAAATATTTAGACAAGTTTGTGTTACTCAAAATAGTCATCTTGCTTATTTTGACATTGGCTAATTAGTCAACTTAGCCAGTACTGACTACATGACCTGTCACTTTTTATAAGCTGGCACTGTAATATACATGTATGTACTAGCAACACTACTACTGTATCAACACTGCACACTCTGCACTAGGTAATACCACAAACACTGGTTATTATGTATGAATAAAGAGTTGTACTGTGTTTATACGGTACACTGCATGTTCGACTTACACTCCGCTGTTACTCGACATAAGAAAGAATGTACATATATGTACTTCCTGTTGCACGCATAAAGCTAGCATTATGAAGGAAGATTTGACAACTCATCGATTGCATAATGAGTTTTCTATGAAATATTTACAAATATGTGTTACATGAAGACCCAACGCACCAGGTTTCATCTTGCAAGCAAGCGCAACAACAGCAACAACAGCAACAACAGCAACAACAGCACCTTGCTATGCTACATGCCATCAGATAGCATTATTCCAGCCGTTACTCTAGAATGGAGTCAACTTTTGTAAAGTAACAAAAACAATAGTTTTACATTTTTATGCTACAAGACGTATTCAGGCTACGCGTTAGCAACTAGAATTTATTATATACAAACATAACCGATGGCAAGAAACAAAACAGATTAAATATTTCACTAGATACTAACAGAAAACGACTAGATTTTGTACAGTACATGGCTAAGCCAAGGTTTAGATAGGTAAATGTTTGCTAGATCGTGAAATGATACGCTGCAGCGAAAGGTCTACCCATTCAGATTTTGTGAATCAGCTGCTACATCAAAATGCTTGTTCTTAATGTCAAAGTGAAGCTCAGAATGTGCTTCCAAACGTCATAGAAACAGAATTTTGATATCGACTACAAAACTAATTTTTGAGCATAAGAATTGATACCGATCGATATGACAAAACTGTAACCGATGATTTACAGAATAACAAAAAAGGTATCGATTTCAGGTATGCAAGCAAAGTTTCTCGAATCTTTCAAGAGAATGTTCCCAACCAACTGCGAGAGAAAGTCAACCTTACCAATCCTATCTTCAACTGCTTGTTTGTAGTTGCTGTTGACTTTCTTCAGCAGTTGGTCAATTCGCTACTCAACCTTTTCAAGAGTATGAAACTGAGCAACTGCGAAAGAAAGTAAACCTTACCGATTCCCTTTTCAACTTCAGCTCTTTATGCCACTGTCTCTGTTGCTCAGTTGTTTTGCAACTTGCTGTTGATCTACTTTGGCAGATGGATGAAAATAATCTCAACTCTTTCAAGAGATTGTTCCTAACCAACTGCAAAAGAAAGTCAACCTTACCAATACTATCTTCAACTTCTGCTCTTTATGCCGCTGTCTCTGTTGCTCAGTAGTTCTGCGAGGTGCTGTTGACTTACTGCTACAGACAATTAGCCTTTTTTTCAAATATTTCAAAACAAAAAGGCCAATGACCTACAGCAGGAAGTAAACCATACCATGCTATTGACTTATTCGGTCTTGACTGATTCTCCTTATCTTCAATCTCTGCTCATCTCGCATGCAACTATTTCTTCTTACCTACAACCCAACCAAAATAAGTTTGCACTTTATATACTTTAATCTTACTGCTATTGAATACTACTATGTATAATACTCTAACTAGCATTTTGCTATACCTCTGAATTAGACACCAAATCTTCCGGCCGCATAGGTTACTCCTTCTTTATGCCGCTGTCTTTGTTGTTTTGTAGTTCTGCGACGTACTTTCGACTTCCTCTGGCTGCCACTGACGATCTTTCTCTTCAATCTGTCCTCATCTTTGGCATCTGCATGCAGTAATGACTTCTCACCTACAAGCAGACCGAAACACTTTTGTACCCTGAATACTTCAGTTCTAACACCATTGAAGACCATCACAGCCATCGTCAAACCCACTGTCACTGCACGCTTACCATACCACTGGGTCTTTGGGCAGGGTCACCAGATTTTCCCATTCAAGCATTCGTTCGCATTCTGAGTACTCACATTCGCACACCGCTCCAACAATCTCTCGTCTGACAATCATTTGTATACAAGATCATACTCAACATCGCAATCGGCAAGTCAGGTTTCGAAGGCAACATGCTGAGATTCTTATACCAGCACTAGCTATCACGAGGGCAATAATCATGCTGCGGGTGCGAGTAATCATACGTGATGTGATACAGCGCGGCAGAAATTGCTTTTTTCATTCCGTCAATGTCGCCTGAATTCTGAGTGATGGCGTTGCGATAATAAGACTGCAAATCTCGCATCAATGTGTCTGCAAGCTTGCCTTTACCGGAAATAGGCGTCGACGTCTTTTTATATAAAACGTTGAGATTTTTCAAGTGAGTCCTCAAACGTTTAGCAACATGATTTATACACTCTTCCTTCTTGACACTGACATCACCGTATACGTTTAGACTACACACCGCATCATACGCTAAACTGTCACCATCACCAAGAAAAGCAGTATATCGTAAAGGCCCTGTTGTAGATCTCTGCCAGATGATCTTTGCTGCGTCTCTCCATAGCACCGCTCGAGCCCCCATGGTTCTTCTCGCAAGCATCTTGGTGTTTCTTCCAGAACTCATTGTAATCACTGTCATCCTTCTTCGGTCCTTTCTCACATACCTGGCAGTAGTTTGACATCACTTCAAGGTCTACAACAGATCCAGTAAGAACATCTATAACAACAAATACACCATTGTGTGAACTATTTCCACGCTTCTGCCATGTACCGTCATAACTTACAGCTATATCTACAGTATCTACATCAACATCAGTCCTACGTTCCTCAAGCTTTAGATGCTCTTCCTTTACAATAATCCTAATGATTCTAAAATGCTCCTCTAAAGCTTTAGTGCATGCAGTAGTTAACTTATCTAACTTAGTGTAGTATGCACAAGAAGTAGTAGGCTGAGGTAAATTTAGATCTGAAATAAAGCTACACGCCTGTGCATATCCTACCCCGTTACTCTTACAAGAATAAACATCATTGATATCATAAGCCCTACCAATTACCACACTCGGGGATGTGTGCTGCGACATAATTGTGGCCTCACAATCTTGACAAACTACTTCAAATAAACTAGACATACCGTAGACATTAGCATTCTCAACTAACCTTACATTCGTACTAGAACAGGTGTAACAAACTATATAAGATACTACGCTATTTAGAAATTCCAAACTAACTACCCTATAGCTGCCTGCACAGACACTGCTTGCGGCAGCATCACCAGAAAAAATGTCGGCACTAGCATAAATAAGGTGGCCAGCAGTATATTCCCTGAAGGTCTCCAGCTTGCGCTTGGACGCAGCAACTGGAGTAGCAGCAGAAACTGGAACAGCAGCAGAATCTGTAGCAGCAGCAGAATCTGAAGCAGCAGCAGAATCTGAATCAGCACAAACTGGAGCATAAAATGTTGATGGTGCTGGTGACAGAAGAGATGTGCTCGGCGGTGTTGTGGCGGCATCAATTTTCTAGAAATAAAAAAAATAATGATGCTTAGGAATTATCGGTTACGGATAATTAATTTTTTTGCTGAGCCATCACATTTATCTTGAGTTCATATTCGGCCATGTAGACAACATAAACAGCATACTGAAGCACCATAGCTAACTTCACCACTGATAGAAGCGCTAATAGGAAATCTCCAACACGAATGTTTTGTAGCGAATAGCATAACACCAACTAGGTATTATCGATACATAACCAACATTTTATATTTGATACTGTTGAATTCTTTGGTTTAGCCTAATGAAATAGATAGACGCTGAAAAGATATCTAGTAACTAATTAAAACTAGTCATAGCGACAAAAAATTGAATCGAAATAAATAAAAAATAGCAAGACGAGAATACTAACATCATCATCAGTTTTTTTAGATGAAAGACTCTTTTCTTTTTCTTCTTGCCGTATGAACTGGGTGTATATGTCTTCACCATCTTGTAATTCGAAATAGCAACTTGTAATAATGTGTGAGAGTTTTAGAAACGCGTACGTTTGGGTCTTCGGTCAAAGACAAAAGGAATGAGCTTATCAATGGCTTCGCAATGTTTACAATCGCTACCTACATCCGCACCGCGGCATTCCATTGGTCAATTTTAATGATGCGTTGATTTCATTTGATAAGAAAATAGCAGCTCCGACGCAAATCAAACTAGCAGGTTTCACTTGCTTCAAGGTTATTCTTTTGGCGGGAATAAAAAGGCTCTCACTCTTCATTGGTTGATTGAAAGTGAATATTATCAGTACGATTGAAAAGATCACGTGTTGAGCTTTCGCTTGGTGTATAGATTTCATTTGATAACGGCCGATAAGGAGCCATTTATTATGCCAATAAACAGGTCGTAAGGGTTGCATTTTTTGCGGTTTTCTTGCGGTTTGGTTTATTACAGGGTCGCAATAAAAGGCTTATTTGTATAGTTTGCATTAGTTTCTGTCAATAAAATGCATACCTGTTGAAAGAGCACATTCTACTGCTTACAGTACTTCATAAATCTGCAATTTTAGAAAATTTGACAAAAAGTCAAAGATTTTGTACAAAATTGCCATTACATTACATTGGTTGGATAGAAGACTGCCCATAAAGTACATCTAGTGATTCCACCTGCCATAAAGAGATACCAGATTGGTCACTCTCTATGAGAATAACAAGTCCTTAGCTGTAAATGAGTCAGACAGGCTGATTTTCAGTATGTTGGGAGAATACAGAAAGTAGATTAATGTTCTAAGGAAACTAAACAAACAAACAAGGATTTAACATTTGTTTCAAACAAATTTATACCAAATGTTAATTGTATATTAGATCTCTTTTAACAAAGGTAATTCATTATAGAAAACCCATTGATAAAGGAATTCATCGTTAAATAGGTCCATCTCATCCTCACTCGGCAATATGGTGCCGTTATATTTGTTCCTCTTTTACACATTAGATTCCTATTCACTGCTTTGGTAGTATATTAAAGTATCATATTAAATATGAGAACTTGTTTAGTAGTATGAAGTAATTAAACTCAATTAAAAATTGATTATGTTATTCTTCTAGTTCAGAATCTCATATCAACCAGAGTGAATGTGTAAACATTGTCTATGTGAGGAAGTCTATGAAACAAAGCTCCACCTACCTGGTGGTGTGACCTGTTTAGTTGATGAAGGTACTCATTAGTTAAATTATTTCAACTAAATAATAGGATGATTATGTTAGTCTTTTAGTTCTGAATCACATATCAAACAGAATGCATGTGTAAACAATGTCTATGTAAATAAGTCTATGAAACTAAGCTCCACCTACCTGGTGGTGTGACCTGTTCCATCAATGCAGGTACTTATGAGTGAGATGCCAAGCCAGGAGAGCAACACAGTAGAGTTGGCAGTATCCCTTAGTTTAAACCACGGCAGCCATCTTTCTCGAATATCATCTGTCCACAGCTAAAGGGCAAGTTGAAGAGATGCATTAGTTTCAAAAAATCGGTATTTGTTCTACCTACAAGGGAAGATAAATACTCTGTATCATTTGAAGAATACGATAGCAAAATACAAGTTGATCAAAAGTAGATCTATGTATGAAAGAACCTGTCTGCCGAGAGGGTGGGTAGCCATGCTACAACATCCCACAAAGATTATGGGTTAAATATTAGTTACCCTAGGACATAGTTACCCTATAATTCGCTAATATTTAGTTTCGTGAGTAGCATACAGAGTAAAGTATTACTGCAACTTAACTTCGCAGCGCTGGAGAGTGCGAAAATATAGTGATGTGAAAATAAAAGCAGTGGAACAAACAATTAGATTCCACAAGTTCAGTTCACTGCAGGCCTGTATTCACTAGTTGCAAGTTGGGGTGGTTAATGTTAGGCGACTGGTTATGAACACCTGGGGGTGTGGAGGGGGCGGTGTAAGCCACCAACAGGTTTTTCTTAAGTAGGGCCTCAGCCGGGCCTCTTGTGTTAGGTTTTAAAAAAAAATTATCGGAAAATATCAACATTTTTCTATCTTTTTGAGATTTGTTTTGCTTTAGGTGATGTAATTGACGAGACGTCTTTAAATTGAAATAGGCAAAACTTGACCGCAGTTGAAACGCTCGGAAAAAAGACATCTTTTTCTTTTGAGCGTTTTAACAAAGATCGATTTTGCCGATTTTATTTTAAGTTTATACGGAGATTTCCACGCTTTCGATGGAACATGGCCAAACGGATGTTTGATAAAATTGATATTTTGCAAACCTTTATAAAGATCGCGAACAAGAATATTTTGCCACTGATGAGGATAATAATGATGCCTAAGAACTACTGAAAGGTGATGTTTGTCTGTATGGCTTCGAATGAAGTGATATTCTACAGCGATAAAAACAGTTTCCATAGCCGTTGGGCAAATAACTTTTCGAATAAACGGGGTTGAGGTCGAGTTATCTGAAGCAATTTATCATTGCGTGGGAATGGACCAAACAAATCCGTTCGAGTTAACCTTGTGTTTGAGATGAAATGTTACATTTTATTTGAGGGCGAGTTATCCGAGTTTGACTGTACTTAGCCGCAGAAAGTTCCTAAAAAGTTGGAATGGCTCAGCCGGCCAGCCGCCCCAGGGAATACGGGCCTGGTTCATCGATAAGAAAAACATTTCAATTTGGGAACTGTGAATAATTGCGGGTAATTGTGAACTGCAGGTAGAATGGCGTGGGCGAGGTCGATAATGCAATTTGATCGCTTGCTGCCATTTGTTTCTTCGACTATCAATGAACAAAGCTATTTAATTTCGCGTTTTCGCTCATTCGTTATGATAGTTTAGTTTCGCACATTAAATTTTCGCGGGAGGATGACTCCGCGAAAACACGAAGGTTAGATGTGGTGAATACATAAATGTCCTAGGGTATATAGGTCTGACTACAAGATTAATCCATCCAATCACAGAAGCTGTTGTAAGACTACCATGTGGACATATCTAGAAAAGATTTTGTTTTACAAAAGGTCACTAGTCTGCAGTATGCCAATAAGATGGCAATTTGCCAGATTTAACAAGTTCTTCCATAAGCCTGGTTCCCATATCGATTGCAAGACTCCGGCAGTAACACGCCCAGCAAATCGCTTGCGCCGCTCGCATCTGTTCACATAAAGCCACATCGTTAATAATATCGTAAACATAATTGCGTTATCAAATAAAATACTCCAATGCCGTTTCTATAATGGTGACCTGTACCCGTACAGTGCATTTCGGGAAAGTTTTGTCTGCGGTCTTTGGCGAAATTTGAGCAGTGCAAAACTATTGCGATGCCGCCGGCAACTACCGGCCGTACCCGGCGCGTAAATTCCCATTTCTTCGCTAATAGCTTGCGGTACTGATGGGGTGCTTTGCGACGTATATAGGAACCAGGCTTTACTGAATTACTTGGGACCACCAAAGTTGTTCACAGTGTCACAGTTGTTCACAACAAGTCAGTTAGTTTTACCATATAGTAACTATGGCACGGTTGGATATTCACATCTAGTTGAATGCTAAGGGGAGGGGTTGATGATGATACCCAGCTATGATCATGATACCATGTGACCCGTTATGATTTTGATACCACGTGACCAGCTAAGCCGTGATACCATATGGCCAGGTATGCCCGTTATACCATGTGACCAGCAATGACTACCAGAGCATTCGACTAGCTATAACCATGATAGCTTGTGACCAGCTGTGATCATGATACCGTGTGACTAGGTAGGGGAGTTATACCATGTTACCAGCTATAAAAATTATATCCTGTGAGCAGCTATGAATGTGATACGATGTGACCAGCTGTGACTGTTATACCAAGTGACCCGCTATGACTGCAATGTGCTCGACAGTCAGGACATCAAAGAGTTAGATTGAAAGTGAGTCCATACAGCGAGGAGATCAAATATCCTTTTTAGTCTGTAGTTATTTTAAAAGCAGAAACAGAAGGTCTATGACTATAACTGCTATCAAAGTTGGCTGTCAGAAGATACGACCTGATTAAAAGCTATAATCTACTCAAGTTTTAAAAAAGTGATATACAGTACATGCCTCCTAAACAGCTAGCTATAAAGTACACCATGATGGTTATAGAAACCTCACCTCTTCTGATCTACAAAGTAAATACAAATAGAGTGATAGTATGTATGTCCAGTGCTTATAATGATACAAAGGCCTGAACTAGTTACAACTAACTATAGATCTAAATATTGTTATTAATAAAGTTAAACTTACAAGAGATGATGTGAGTCTATGTCAGCCTGGAGCACTTTATTGCTATAAACTATTATAAAAGTATTTTTAAAATAAGAGCAGTGACAATAACCAGAGTAAGATGTACACACGTTATATAACATTGAGGCATGACGTCATGCAACCTTTGTTAGCCCTGTGTAAGGACTGCTGAATTTTCGTAAGTAGAGTTTAGGTGAATCTTGATATGGCTGGTTTAACCAGCTTCGAAAATGACCACCATATTGACTTTGTTCTTGCTACATTGATATCGCTATCATCATGAGTTGTGTTTACCTTCTCGTGTTATCTTAACCTAATATAAACAAAACAAGTTGTGAAAGTCACCAAAATGACTCACTCTTTAATTATTACCATTCTGGCCACCAACATCTACATTGTATAGATGGTGTGTAGATAACAGAACAAACAACTACTCTGGTAGTAAAGATTCTATTTTTAAAGACAAAGGGCTTGTTATTAGTTACATTCTTTGTATCTATTTTAAAGCACGTAAATTACATAATATTTTTATTATGTATTTTAATGCATCAGAGTCTTGGCTTTCGAATGAGCCTATATTCAATACACAAAGAATGATAGAACTATAAAAAACGGGGTGTCAAAAGTACGTCCTGCAAAAAAAAACACTTGGTTCAGGTACTCAAAATGTGACGCCCTAATTCTCATTTAGCCTTAGGTCGTCAATCCCTTTTGCCGCCATTGAGGCTGCGTTTTTCTGTGACAATCGATGCTGTTAAATCCGGAGAGCGCTAATAATAAACTAAGATTCTAGATAATCAACAATGCCCGCGATCGTGCTAACGCCCAACCAATACAAACACATGTTCTGGGTTAATTAATTATGCTTCAATAAATGTACTGTTGTTGATAGAGGTAATGAAATCACATCGATTAAATTATGACCTGCGTGGCCCTTAGACTAAATGTCAACCGCATTTTCGCGAAATCACGCAATGCTTGAAATTAATTAGTCTCAGTCGTCACCCTCAACATTACATTAAAAATAAAGAGCTAGCGCATAATATCATCGGGAAATTATAGTATGGTGCTTTGAGTCTGAGGTACTTATCATAGAAATAATATGTACGTGGAGAACTAATGACACTGACTGATTTGTCATCTTCATTCGTTCTCTGGAGTTATCCTACCTTGGCCTGCCACTAGCGTCATTATCGCCATTATCGTAGTTGATAAATAAACAATAAGAGCACACAACAACGAATATGAGAATTGCGACATCACAATTTTCGAGACTATGCCAGTAAACTCTTTCGCGGTAGAGCTTTAGGGAAATCCTATAAACACCAACCAATGTCTGTCTCACTATGGCAAACAATAGCTAATTTGAAAGCCAAGACTCTAATGTATTGAAATATACCATAAAAAAAATTATGTAATTTATGAGCTTTAATGTTAAAGGTTGACTTGCAACAAAATTCACATTACAGTAATTTGGTATCGGAAAATTAGCTATGTCTTACTCTGCTGTGTTGCAGGTGCCAAATATGTGGAAATGTGATTACAAGCTCTAAAAAGCTCAAAAACGAACAAATAATCGCCGCCATCACAAAACCGCTGCAGATTAAAATTTCTTTAAAAAAGATCTTGACCTTTTAAGATCTTGTAACCACATTTCCCCATATTTTGCACCTACAACACAGCAGAGTAAGACATGGTGAATATTTTGATACCAAATAACTGTAAAATGAATTTTGTTGCAAGTCTATCTTAAACATTCTTTGAAATTCTCTTCATATGGGGGATATCTATTTAGCACGTGTGCATACTAATGTATTTAGGAGGTGTCATTTATGTTACAACCATATCACTGTACAATAATTACAGCCGTTATATTCTAATGACTTGGGCGCGCAATGTTACAATTGTCCTTGACCTTGCACACATATTAATAACCACCAATATAGTCAGTTTGTAAACCATGGGGTGAAGGAGATAGCGGTAAAACAAAAATATACAGACGCATAGATATGTTTGGTTCATCTTAGGTTTTATGCAGACGTTACCATCAATAAATGTTTGTGATATACCTACTTTCAAATGTTAAAAAATAACTATGAGTGGGAACTGTCAAAAAGCTTTTGGGATCCTACAGTAAGCTGAGGGATCCCAACAGAAGATCTCGCAGTGAGTGGGATTCTCTGTTGGGATTCCACTCACTATAGCTGGTACCCTGCTCTGGTGAATGGGACCAGTTCACTAGAGTCCAAACTGTTAATGAACTATTTTAATGGTTTTCCATAAATACTGATCAATATGTTATGTTTACACGCCAAATAAGAATTAACTGCAGTCAGAAAAAATGGAACAAATCTTGGAACGTACCTCCAGCTGTCTCACTATTTTGCAATTCATGAATTTATACGCTTCCTGATGTGAAAGGCATTCAAATCTGTCACAATCTATAGGTTGAATACGACTGTAGATGGTGAAGGTATAGAACTTGGTCTGGAAGTTGAGGTACTCTTGACAATCCTCCTCAGCTAACACTAAAGGAGACAGGGTAAGGTACAACATGACAGTTCTTTGGTTCAACAAATTACAGAGAAAAAAAGCTCATCAGTTGACTACCTGAAGAAAATATAACAAATTTTTGTATTACTAACCACCAGTGATAGAGCTCTGGTCACAGCTTACTGTCTACTAAGCTGTGACCAGAGGAGAGGAGCTTTAATAAAGTGACTAGAACTAACAGAACTACACTCAAGACACACTAACACCCACAATGCACTAGTCTGTTCTTTGAAACTTCCTGATAGGCACAATCAGTCTTCTCTACTTGAGAGAGATTTTCCAATATCTACACTAATATATTTCTAACCTTCTGATCAATAATATTTTCTCAGTGTATTCCAAAGTTTCTCACATAGTACTCGGTTAGAACTAGCTTGAAAACCTTACAATATACTTCAACTTACGAGTGCCCCAACTTACGAGAAACTTGAGATACGAGTCAGCTTTCAAGCAAGTTTTAGCACTACCATACGAGCCATGTTTGATATACGAGCACCTGAATCAGTTGCCCAGTACGTCGAAGGTGTTTTATGAGAACAGCATCGCGCTATATTTTTTAACTGCTCTGGTTACACTTTTGTACTGTGTTTTTGTTGTGCGCAATTTTCAGTGCAGAATCATGTGAATTAAAAGTACTGTGCGTCGACCGAGTTTTTGCCAGTAAAATAAATAATAATGCAAAAAAAACTGAATGATAGCAATTGATATTAAATGGACAAGTATTGAAAAATAGGCGAAATTTGTATGCGTGATTGAGCTAGCTCAGTAAAATGACAGAAATACATCCACAATTATCAAACAGAAAGTTTATGTTCAGGGCATTTAGTTTGCTAAAGGCCAACCATAGTTTCTACACAACACAGCGATCTTCACGACCGCTGATGAAGAGACTGCTCAGGTATTGAATTAAAGACAAACAATTGGCCGGCGACAGCGTAACTGAAACGATGCTATGTGAAAAAGCCGGTGATATCTATCACAACTATAAAAAATAGACATTCGGACAAGCTGGTTAGTGGTCGTGCATTAACCCTTTGTGATGACACCTGTGTTTGTCCTAATCGCAACATATTGAAAGGGCGACAAAGGAAAATGTCCTTAGATAGGTTTCGGTTAAACAGCCAGCTGGTCGTGAGAGCGAAACACAGGAAAATTAGCTAACTAACGTGAAACTAGAACCACCATACCATACCAGAATACCATAGAACCTTACAATAGATCAAACAGCATAGAATGTTACAAAGATCAGCAATCATAGCACCTAAAGCCGGGTTCCCATATACGTCGCAAAGCACCGGCGACACACCGCAGGCTATTAGCGATGAAATGGGAACATATGCGCCGAGGACCGCCGAGGATCGCCGAGGATCGCCGGTAGTTGCCGACGGCATCGCAATAGTTTAGCGCTGTTCAAATTTCGCAAACGACCGCAGGCAAAACCTTCCCGAAATGCACTGTACGGGTAAAGGTCACCATTATAAGAACGGCATGGCGAGCGAACATTTTATTTGTTTACGCAATTATGTTTACAATATTATTAACGATGTGGCTTTTATGTGAACATTAAACTGCGCCGAGCACCGCAAGTGTTTTGCTGCGCGATATTACCGCCGGTGCTTTGCGGCGTATATGGGAACCAGGCTTAAGAATAGATCAGGTACCATAGAACCTTACAATAGATCTGATAACATAGAACCTTGCAATAGATCAGGTACTATAAAACCTTATAATGGACCAGGTACCAAAGAACCTTATAGTAAATTAGGTACCATAGAACCTTACAATAGATCAAATACCATATAAACGTACAATAAATCAGCTACCATAGAACCTTACAATAGATCGGGTACCATATAATCGTACAATAGATCAGATACCATATAACTTTACAATTTATCACGTACCATTGCGGCTTATAATAAATCAGGTACCATATAATCTTACAATACTGACATTAAATTTGATCTTGATCGAGGATGTAACAATAGAATACATATATCAAAGCAAAAACTTGCATTAGATTATTGTTAGCCTGAGTAACTTACGTTAAAGTAAAGCTAGTTGCATCTCTGGCGCTAGGTTCACGACCTTCAATTAGATTAAAACTAACTTGTGTGCATCGCTCTATGTTAAAGTTAGTTTCAGAAAGTATGAGTTATAGCTTCATTTAAGACCTTGTACTAAATCACAAGATATTTCTACTTACTAATAATACCGGATAGAACGGAGTTGAGATTGACAATCCATCTTTGAAGACAACCCAATGTCCCGGAGTTGATTGAACAGGATCACAGCAATCAATGAACCTCCGATAAAAACATGTGGTTGGCACTATGGATCCAGCCGCAATAGAGGTAACTCTCAAATCTAAGAGACATTCTCTATAGATAACACAAGCTTAACAGCAACATTTTAACTAGTACTCAACTATTCCTCTACAGATGTAGAGTTTATAGAGAGAAATTTCTTATAAGTTGACAGTGAGATAAACATCAACTATTAATCAAATAATATACTGAGTTTATATACTACATGAACATGTCTAATATACCATATTATACAAATGTGGTACTTTATGGTTGAATTATTAAAACATAAAATGATGGCTTGTAATGTTAGAATTACTGAGACAAGCTTGTGAAGAGAGTTTGGTGCTTTGAGTTAACAGCTAGGAGTGAGGCGGAACAATGAATGAAACACCAGTGAGACGATGACTAACCTTAACGGTATTCAGAGAGTGAGTTGCCAGGCAATCAGCTATTCCTAAATCAAACAAAGTTAATGGGCTAGATATTACTTTGTTGATTCTGACCCGCAATGGCTATGACACCGTGTGATCAGCTTTGACTGTGATATCATGTGACTAGTTATGAACATGATACCATGTGATCAGCTATGATTGTGATACCATATGATCGAAGTGACCAGCAATGATGCAGGAGCATTCGGCCACATAGCATGATGTAAGGTAAAACAGTCATAGCTGGTCACATGGTAGAACTCCTTAGTTGGTCACGTGGTATCATGGTCATATGTGGTCACAAGCTATCACGGTCAAATGATGGCTTGTGACCAGTTATGACTGTGATACTATGTGACCAGCTATGACCATAGTAATATCATGTTTGCACGAGGATGAAATCTGACAAATATAAATTATTTTTATGTAAAAAATACATTAATAAGCATATATCAATAGTTACATTGCCAGAAAATGAAAAAAAATTTGAGTTTTACGTGACGCTAAAATAGCTTAAATCTACAAAACTTGATAAAAATAAGGCCCGCTGACCTACTTTAGCGACCTCTGACCCTAAATGACAGCCTCCGACAGAAAAGTTTTTAAATGAAAATGATAGATCACATGTGGAAGAAGACAACTAAAAATTCAGATTTTTAGAAGATATAGTTTTCGAGATATTTGTTATCAAAAAACCTAACAAATCCGACTCGGAGTTGCCCCTCCTGAATGGCAAACTTTGAGGTGATGCCGGCAACGCCACTAAATGTTGAGAGGCTAAGAAATTTAGATTCCCACCAAGTTTGACATGCTCTTTAACATAGAATTAGTTTTAATCATATCTGTGACAGGTCAGCACACACATTGGACCAGTCCCCATGGAATGGCCCTTATGCATGAGATAGCATGGGACTAACTAAGACAGTGATGTGATCAACGGCCAGCATATCAAAGAGTTGCACTTAAAGGGAACACTAAAGTTCACCTCAGAGTTCTAATACCCTTTTTAGCTTCTGCATGTTTTAAAATTGGAGGCAGCAGATTATGTTACTATAGGCAACCCTAGTTGTTCGGACTAATATCGGCACCTAAGAAACTGGTTAAAGATCACTAGCCCGCATCACTTGGCTCGTCTGTCATGACAACATCTATTGGTCAGAGCCATCATTCCTCAGACAGGCCTGGCGTATCGAACGAACGACTGGACAACTGAATGTTCAGAGTTGTCAAGATTTATAGAGAGGATCTATGGGTATATCTACAAACAAAGTTGACTGTCAAAGATGTAACCTTATCCAATACTATCAGTATCTACTCAAGTATAGTAATGACATACAGTACATACATCCTATACAGCCAGCTATAAAGTGCATCATTTTGGTTATAGAAAGATGGAGATAACCTGTGATATCAAACACTACCTTCTCCTGTTCTGATCTACAAGTAGAGTAAATACAAATAGAGTGATAGCATGTATACCCAGTGCTTATAATGATACAAAGGCCTAAACTAGTTACAACTAACTAAAGATATAAATATTGTTATTAATAAAGTTAAACTTACAAGAGATGATGTGGGTCTATGTCAGTTTGGAGCAGTTTATTACTATAAACTATTATAAAAGTATTTTTATAATAAGAGCAGTGACAATAACTAGAGTAAGATGTACACGCATTACATAACATTGAGGCATGGCTTCGTGTCACCTTTGTTAGCCCTGTGTAAGGACTGCTGGCTTTTCATATGTGGAGTTTAGCTGAATCTAGATTTGGCTGGCGAAACCTGATTTTACAATGACTACCATATTGAAACTGTGGTACGTGTTACTACTATGCGCTACCGTGACAACTATGTGTCATTTCATATAAGCATGCACATATTAGCAAAAGTGTACAAACTATGTATCACATACACAATTTTACATACGACATTTGAAGGTTTTGAAATATTTCAGATAAATCTATCACCAAATTGTAACAGAGACTTCACTTAGTTTACTAAAGCTAACAATAGAGTGTTTGTTGTGATATAAAGAGAAACTTGGAGGCATATAAAACTACTTGGTAAGCACACAATAAATTCGTTAAAACAATAGATAGTTTTACACAAGTGTAGATACAGATATGATATATATACAAATACATGGACATGTTGAATATAGATAGCAACTGATCATAAACAGGAAATGAAACTATAGGTAAACAAGTAGAGTTCTCACTGTATGACCTTGCACGTAAAGCTGACAGAATCTACTTCACTTTTTTGTTCTCAAATTAATTTTTTTTCACTAGGACATACTTACATATTTGTTAAAACCTAATATTTCATTAAGGTGCATCCAAAGTTCAAAGCTTTTGAACAGCACGGTCTTTAAAGGTTGACTAGCAACAAAATTTCCATTACAGTTATTTGGTATCAAAAGATTCACTATGTCTTACTCTGCTGTGTTATAGATGCAAAATATGTGGAAATGTGATTACAAGCTCTTGAGAGCTCAAAAACAAACGGTTAATTGCGGCCATTACAAAAACGCTGTGGATTAAAATCCCTTTGCAAAACGGCTCAAATGGGACGTAGTTGAACGAGATGGCTCCCGGTTACATTTTCATGCAACCTTATTCGTCAAAAAATTTTCACAAATATACTTCAAGCATTCAATAGAACCATGCATATTGTCATTACGCGTCAATTACATAATCATTGTAATGCTGTCATTTTGAGCATCGATATTTCAAAACCTAACGTAAAAATTTGCTTAATCTTTTAACCTTAGCTCCTAGGAGTGCATATCATCCTCTGATAAACATGACGAGCCTGTTGATTACCTGTGATAGTCGAAAAATGCTGCATAAAATTATTTGCGCTGCTTGGCAGGAAGTATGGGTCACATGATCAGATTACGACTAGACGATTAGACCAATCCGAAACAGAACTGCAAAGTAGCGAGCATCTAGATTTGACACGGGCTTTTCGGTAGAACCCCCGAAGTGTTTGTCATAAACTAGTGTTACAAAACGTTTTATATTGAACTTTTTATTAGCCGTTCAATTAACGTGATAACATCACATGTCAAAACAATAATCAAATTGTTTGAATACGTCAGAGAAATAAACTAATTCCAACTTACAGCGTTTTGTGATGACGGCGATTAACTGTTCGTTTTTGAGCTTATAAGAGCTTGTAATCAGATTTCCCCATATTTTGCACCTACAACACAGCAGAGTAAGACATGGTGAATCTTTTGATACCAAATAACTGTAATGTGAACTTTGTTGCGAGTCAACCTTTAAAGTTTATTTAAAGGTGTAAACCTTTTAATGTATTCCGATATACTGTACAGTTAATCAGCATAAATTGGTTTTACCAACCACAAAAATGTCCGAAATGTTTTGCAGGAATTGCTTGGACATTTTCAAAGCCAGTTTAGCTTCTACCGCAAGCACGTTCATCTCAGACGAGCAATTAATATTATTACAGCGTGCAACATTATTATTACTAAAAAGTAAAATAATAACTCTCAGTAGAATGATTGTACAACTTATATTAATCTGTGAATGATTTGGTCAATCGATACAAATATATACAATTATGCCTATTCATAAGGCTTATGGTCTGAGATGATTATATTTCTTTTAATGTATGTTCATTCATTTTTGGAAATTGAAATATATTTACTGACTATCTCAATAAAAACAATTTAATATGGTAACCTGCCAGGCTGTTCTAGAAGGAATTGAACTTACCACAATAATGTGGTACAGATCATTCAATACCAGAGGACGTGTGAAGCCACAAAAGTAAGTTGTTCCATGAGCAAATACTCTGTACTATAATTTATCAAGGTAAGTATATTAATACTATAAACTAGGACTAAAGAACTGAAGCTTTGTAGACAGTTGTAGATAGGTACTGACACTTAGTGTTCAGTACTAGCTTATGATTGGCTTAGCAAAATGACTAAAATCTCGTTCTTTAGACTTATTTTGTCTTAACTTGTCCAAGTTTTGGACAAACACAAATCTGGTATTCACATGTTACAGATGAGGTTGGGCCAACTATTTTGTTGGAAATACATATCATAATCATTATGAATAATATTGATTGTGTATAAAGCAATAGAAGACAATTTTAACAACCAAACTCAACCTTGGTTAGGAATATATATAAATTAAAAAGCAACTAACTTACATCTATTATTAACAGTAATTCTCAAGACAGTTTGTGAATTTTCAGTAGAAGTAAATCATAGGGTTTAAAAACATACTTGGCAAATTATTAAAATTTGTCGTTTAATTATTCGATTAATAATCCATAATTAATTAAACATATGACTATATGAGTACCTAATGTGAAAATAATTGAATGCTAAAAAAAGTGCATTTCCTCTAGTATCAGTTCTGTCACAAAAAATCCCAAAGAGATACTATTTGTACATCACCTGGCTTTTTAAAAAAAATTTTTTTATCATACCTTTTTTTAAATAACTACACACTGACATATAGACAACGATTTTAATGGATATTATTTTACAAATTTGATTCGATGTGGGAAAGGAAATTGTTATCTTATCTCAAACATTCATTACCTTTATTGACACTAAAGTTATAATTATCTGATTTTAGCTTGATATTCTTTATTCTGTTTGATACTTATAGAAAACGTCTGTGCAAATAGGAAAGACAGGCATTGCCATATAACTCATTGGCTTATGGTGGTAAAAGGTTTAGAATATGTGTTCTTTAAACTGAAACCAGATGTTTCGTGTGATAATGGACTCAGCTTTGCTGTAACAATGAACTAGCCAGATGGAGAGCATCAAAAATACAGCTAACTCGTTGTTTTATTGCTTTAAACTTCCTTTTCGATTGGTTAATTCTACACAGCAAAAGTGCTTCGTGATTATGAAACGACCTTCAACAAAACCTTGAATGTTAAATGACAGCATTTTAAAATGATTTTAATTTCTCCAATTATAATAATGATATATCCTTGTTCACCAAAGATTTTGAACTTGAAAAATCAAAACAGTTTGGAAAACACAAAATAATTATGATGGAAGCTCTATGCTGTGACACAAGGTCACTTGTTTGGTAAAACACAGACATATTATATGTGATGTCAATACCGAGGATGAGCAATGTATGATTGCAATATATTTTTACACATTTTCTATCATCTAGACGTCAAACTGAAGGCTTTGATTGCCAAAAATGGCAGATAATCATAATGTGAGGTGAAAACATATTCCACAAAGTTCGAAAAAGGTTGCTTCGTATTTATACGCCCAGCATTAACTTTTAAGTGGAGGTTATAGAATTATACTAACCAGCTTGTGAGCTAGCAAAATGTTCTTTTACACAAACGGGTCCATTAGAAAACTCGAATTCATCAAAGTCGTAGGGTTCGTAGAATTAGCTATTCTCAAATTGTTTGTTCAAAACACAAGTTTTAAACAATAAGCTTAGAAGATGTGTCAGTTTTAATGCTTGAGAATTGCTTCCATCTTATAAACACTTGCTCTGCCTTCATGCTCAAAGATAGTCAAGTTTAAAAATAAACGTTTTAATATGATTATATAATATTGCAACTATTTCTAGTCAAAATTTCCCAAAGCTCTGTCTACTTTTACAATTTAAAAAAGTTGATAAAAACCAGTACATGTTTAAAGTTACACAACAATATTACTCAACCACTAATCTGTAATGTTATCTCTGATTATTAATGCAGTAACAGTTTGTGTCATCACTGTACTTTTAAACAGGCCATGATAAGTGAGTGTTGTGTCTTGTTACCATATTAGCTGTTGTGAGTGTGTTTTATCAGAGCAGCTAATCCGCACTTGAATATGATAGATTATTCATTGTATAAAATAAACATGTACATGGTAATATTTTTATAGCAGCCTCCTTAATGGGCTTAAAATAGGCAATAAACCTATAGAGTTGCATTTCACCAGATATTATCTACTAAGAAGTTCTTGTTTTACTACCACACTTCAATTTTACACAACATCTGAATTCTCAGTAGTGATTAGCCCATTTCTCACAGCACAAACTACTGCTTCCAATTAAAAGGCGCCCAAACTTTTTCATAGCTTAGCAATGCTGGTTCTTTTGTAATTAGTATTAAATGCTTGTCTTTATTACTATTACTACTATTTTCTTCTGGCAGTTAATGTTTTCATGTTAAAATATAGAAGGTTGTGATCAGACACTCAAATATTAAGTTTGTAGTTACAGTGTTTTCATGTACTAGGTCATACTTTAAAATTATTAACAAAGACAAATCCTTACAACTAAACAGTCTGCACCCTAAAATATTTTACATGTTACTATCAAATTGTATACTTCTTTATACCCCTAATTGTCTGTTTGTTTGTTTCATCTGACATCCAATAGCAACCCAGAGCGGATGTTTAAACAGTGACAGCAATTATTTCACCAACATCTATGGGAAATGGTTAAACAATGATTATAGTTTAACCTGAATCTCCCCGTTATAAAGGCACAAACAAGCATACTTTTATCTATGACAGGAAATCATAGCATAAACTAATAATAAAATATGATTCTGTAAAAAATTCAGAACAAATTCTTAACAATTAACTTGTTACATACACTTAAATCATTTCAATTTGTCTCAAGGCAGAATTCATATTAGTGCAATCAAGCTAAGAAGTTTCATCTTTCTGAAAAGCTCTTATCACAGCTTTTCTTATCAACTTAAACCATAACTGCCACGAACAACTTTTATCGTATTTACTAGGTAAATCAGACATGCTGATTCCGATTTTGTAATCAAAATAAAGATTAGGCCACTAACTTTCAGAGTAATAAAGGATTTTTTATAGCGTTTTAATATCGGTCTCGAAAACAACACGATCGGCATAACAAGCTCCGCCCATGAATACTTGACGTAACCTAGCTTTTTAGGAACAGAAGTTACGTAAAGACGTTTAGACTGATTTAGAATAATAGAGATGGGTGTTTTAAAATCTATTAATATCTAAATCCAGCTTTAAAAATAATATCAGTTTTTTCTGAAAGATAGATAAGCTATTCAGCATTGCGTATTTAAAAAGCGCGATAACAACGCTAGCTCGTGATAAAACCGCGCTTTTTGAGCTCCTTTTTCTCGGCGTCCAGCCCATTTAAACGTCAAGTAACAAGCTGCGAGCAATTTTAAATAGTTTATATCCCTTTCATAAAAAACTGAAATTATTTTACAGGCTGGATTTAGACAATAATGGGTTTTAAGACACCCATCTCTATTATTTTAAATCGAACTAAACTTTCCTAACTTCCGTTTCTGAAAAAGCTAGGTTTCGTCACATATTTATGGGCGAAGCTTGTAATGCCGATTGTGTTGTTTTCGAAACGGATATTGAAACGCTTTAAAAAAGCCTAAATGACTTTGAAGGTTAGTGGACTAATCTTTATTTTGAGTACAAAATCGGAATCAGCGTGTCTGATTTACCTAGTAAATACAATAAAAGTTGTTCGTGACAGTTATGGTTTAATAGATGATACAGTTTTATCAGCTTATGTATTTACATTAACTGATATCACAATCTACGGTATCTTTTACAGGAACTAAAATTTCCGTTACAAACATTTGCGCACATAATTTTATTCTGTAAGCAAACTGAGCAAAGCAATGAATTTAAACAAACTACAAGACTTAAAACTATCCCAATGACTAGAAATGTTTCAATTAATAATACAAAAATCAGCTTGCATAAAAAATCAAATGACAGAAAACAAGACTTTCTATAAAAAAACAATGGCAACCCAAAATGCTGGTAGAGATAAAAGAGAGAATGAAAAACCTGTGAACAATGAAGCAAAGAGTAGCGAAATTGACAACTACAAAGAAAGGTACTTTTTAAGTCACCTAAAAGACCACACTGTGGTAACAATGATAGACCTCTGCACAGCGGGGTTCGAATATACACCATGTACATGTTTGCATTTGCTTGTGTAACTATTTGGGTACTTACTAATGTACACCCATTTCAGTATTATGTTTGATATTATCCAGATGTATTTGATTGCTATCTACCTTTTCATCCTTACTGTGAAATATGAAGAATGCGGAGCCATACTGAGCAACCGGTGGTGTTGCTTGCAGCGATTGAGGTTGTGCATGAAAGCTCTTACTTATCCCTTGTAAGACAACTCGGACGCCGAACAAACTCACAAGTGGCTGGTCGACACCGACTTTCTCAACACTTTTTATACAAACTAACCATCTGATCTCTTGAAATCTTCTGGTTTTTCGAAATGATATAATGCATAAAAAGCTATTGAAAATTCACTATTTACTATTTTTGATTATAGCCGTGTGATCAAATTTTAAACGAACAAAATGATCCATGAAATTACTATTGAACTTATTGTTTGTTAGTCGTTAGTATGACTAAATTTTCAAGTAAAAGATCAATGAGAATAACGAAAGCAAATTTAATGTTCCTTATCTGTAGAAAAAGTCAGATCAATATTGTAAATCAAGTCTTTTAGGTTAATTCATGTAGCCGTTGTCGCCAGTAAGGCTTACCAAACAACTGAAAAAATAGCACACCTGAAGCAAATGTCATCTGTGACATACAAACAATCCCTCGCATTACACAGCCTCCCGTTATTACGATGACCGACTGGATTCAAATTCGTTACTAAGCTCCGCCTACTTAATTAGTTAATGACATAGAGCGTGTATGTGATTGCACTTGCGAGCTTATGTGTCAAAAAATAATTAGCGTAACGTAAATGTCAAGGAACTCTGCCGTCATAACGTATCCATTGTTGTACGTTTATACAAAAACAAATCGCTTATATTAACCGTGGCCAGGCTATCAGCAAACCATTCACAGCTAGTATTATGAACGGTTTCCACTGTGCAATAAACTTTTCCATAGTGTAAGTAAAACAAAGGTCAAGTAGCCCTACAACTTTGTATTAAGTCATTATATCTTGTTTTGTTGCTCGCGTGTCAATGGCGTACGTGTCATTTAAACCTCGCCTTGTTACATATGAGCAATCTTTATTGTGGTAATCAATAGTCATATTTTACAATATGTTTTCCACAAGGTACCACGGCAAGTAAACTAACTAAAAAGCGGTGTACGACAAAAAAAAATAAAAACACTTTACTGAAAATTTTAAATCAAGACCTTATGGTCGATTTTAAAAAGTTTACACTGTGCAACTCCGCCTATTTTACTCGTGGGTCTAATATTAGGCACACTATTAATACAGATGCCATGAAGTTCTCATTTTTTAACCGAGTCATGAAGTTTTGATATATATATATGGAACAAGCTCAATGGCAGATTTTATTTAACTCTCGATTTTATAAGAATATCTGATCTCTTTTATCGTTATAGTCGCATCTTATCTCTAAAGGCTTATCGGGCCACAAGAGATATTTTATCGAGATAGATAGATAGGACTGCAAAGAAACTATAGTCTAACTAAAAAACTAGTGAATAGTCTAACTAATATAATAATATTAGAACTGAATGCATAAAATATGTAGAACACAAGCTTGAAGATTGATATGAGTATTGTTTAAACAAAAAGTGGACAAATAATAGCTCAGTGAAAATAGTATACAAATATATGACAAGTTTTCTAGTCATGAAAACAAAGTGTAATATGAAATGGTTAAAATAGGTAAGGCTATATGGTGAATGGTATTATTGGTCAGAGGAAAGTAGATGTAGTTTGAGTTTTGTTTTAAAAGATTGCAGAGGAAGAGTTCTTAAATGAGTGCAGAGATTATTAAATGAATTTAGCAGGTTGCTGTTGAGTTTGTTGTGGCTTATGGCACTAGGTAATTTGAATCTGTTTCTGGTTTTGTGACTATGGTTTACGGTTTGAAAGCTATAGCTGAGATATTTAGGGCAGTTATCGTGGAGTATTGAATGAGCAGCGAGGCAGGTGAAGTAATGTGATAGCTTACGTAAGGGAAGAACACCGGTAGTGCTTGTTATTAAGTTGGTAGATGGTAAGTGCTGGTTTTTATGGGGTATGTTTAGGTCTTTGCATATAAGTCGTACGGCTTTTTTTGTAAAATAAATAGTGTGTTGGTATATTTTACAGGTGTTGTAGGGTAAAACACATGCAGGCCATATATAAGATAGGAATGGATAAAATTATAGTGATATAGTCTGGCAGTATCAAAGATCATAAGATGACGAATGTTATAAAATAAACGTAGGTTAGATGATATTTTATTTGAAATGAATGAGATGTGGTCTAGCCATGATAAAACGTCGTTGATGATGAAGCCAAGTAGTTTAGAAGTAGATTGTCTTGTTAGGGTACTGTCAAATATAGAAATTGTCAGAGGGAAAATCAATGGTGGATTTACTAAGATATTGTGAGATTTTGAAATTGTTGCTGTACCTTTTCATCACATTTGCTTGCAGTGCTGGACCATCGTTGTCATTGTTTGCTTATCGTTCATGCGGTGTTATTTTTGGTATATTTTTGTAAGGTATATTGTTATATTGCTCGGGGGAGCGATTAAGCACTCACCGTTGACTCAAGATCACAAGAGGCCTTTGTCAGCTTTGTCTCCAGTCACTATATATCCATGGGGGTCACGTGTCTCCTAGGCGTTTAAGCCGCAGCCTAATAGCCGACTAAGCCGTAGATTCTAGTAGCTATAACTTCTAGTAGTCTATTTAGCCCAGGGGTTCCCAACCTTTTTTACTATGTTCCCCCTCAGACATGTTCAGAAGTTTGAATTCCTCCACACATACTTCATGGCTAAAAACAAAGACTAATACAAATTATAATGAGACTTTATTGTACATTTGCAAACACATAACAAAATATTTTTATACAACATGTAACTATGTAATTATTGAGAATTCTGTTGCCGCTCATTCGCGCACAGTACTTCAATGTGAGGCTTTGTTTTGGACAGAGCACAGCGCTGATCATTTTGTACGATCAATTGATCACAAGTTTTAGACTGAATGGGAAGTACGTGTAATGTTGAGAAGCCTGACTCGCACAGTTATGTAGTCACAAATGGCAGCAGTTTGTGGAGTTCAATTTTCACTACCTTGGGATAACATGCGGTCATTGTTGGCTAAAAGTCAGCAATGGACGTTATTCCAAATGAAAGTTTTGCAGCCGACTCAAGTTTTAACTCTAGAAACTTTTTCTGACAGTCATCTGGTACCATGTTGACTTCACACTGAAATGGATGGTCAGATCCAAGTCTTCGCTAGGTATTTTAGGGAAATATCTTTTGGACTCTGTGTGAAGGTGTTCTAGATGTTCTGCAATCTCGTCCTGCATTTCAGGAGGAAGATCCAAGTTGCCACTGTCCAGCAAGTTGTCTAAGCTTTAAACATTGCAAAGTTTCCACAGCAGACTTTCCTCTTCTAGCTCATCAGCTTTGCTTGAAAAGCATTCAGCTGGTTGATAAATATGATCATGTCAGTATTAGGACCCTGCATCTTCAGATTTAGTTAATTAAACTGCTCAAAAATATCTACTAGATATGCAATCTGAATAATCCAGTTGTTGTCTGTGAGATGCTTATGGAAACTCTCTTTTCCCTGTTGCTCGGTAAACAATATCAGTTCATTTCGGAGGCTGTAAACTCGAGCTGTGACATTACCTCGTGATAACCAACGAACATGTGTGTGATACAAAAGTGTTTGGTGCTCAACATCCATGTCTTTGCAAAGTACCTTAAATAGCCTTGTGTGCAGTGCATTGCTCTTCATGTAGTTAATTAATTCGATTACCTCCTGTAAGACAATGGAAAGAGATGAAGGAAGGGTTCTAACTGCCAATGCATGCCGGTGCAGCATACAGTGAGTGCTCTCTACATTAAGTGAAACTTTTTTACAAGAGCTTGAAAGCCTGATTTTGTGCCTAGCATAGCTGGTGCCCCATCTGTACAACAGCTAATAACATTTTCCCATTTTAGATCTACTTCATCAAAAAAGTTGGAGACAACATTAAAAATGTCTTTAGCTTTGGTTGTGGTTTCCAGAGGTACACGAAACAGAAATTCCTTTTTTATTTCTTCGTTGTGTACATAGCGGGCATACACCATTAACTGTGAGCATGAAGCTACATCAGTTGACTCATCCAACTGAATAGCAAAGAGCCCAAATGGAGATAACATTATCTGCTGGACAACCTGATCTTTAATGTCATCGACCATGCTGCAATTTCTTCTCTGCACTGTGTTATTAGACAATGACACTGCAGCCAGCTTCTTCTCAGCCTCCTTTCCCAATATAGGTTTCGCCATCATCAGTGTACATGGCTTTAATAAATCTTCTCCAATGGTATGGGGTTTTTTCTGATTAGCGATTTCATATGCTACCTTGTACGGAGGCTTCCAGTAGTTTGGAGTTTCATTCATGAAAAGCCCCAATTGTGTCTAGCCTCATCTGCTTGAGCGGTTTTCCATGTCGCTCAAAGAAGTTTTGTTCCTTTGCTGAGGAGAGATGATGCTTCAATTTGTTAGGTCGTATTGAATCATTGCCCAATACTTTTATGCATCACATACATTTGGCTTTTCTTCACCCTTGCTAACTAGACATTGAAATAAATATTGCATGTAGCTTGCATCATATTTTTGTTTCTTGCTAGTACTCATTCTGTAATGAAAGATATTATTAGTTCAATATTTAAGCCGCATTTTAACATGAAATCTGTAGTAAGAACAATATTACACACTGTATTACATCCCAAATACACAAATGCAAATTATATAATATATACCGTAAGTTCTCGTGCTCAAGTCGCGTGGCTAAGGCCATTCTTTTAAAACCTATGTGGAGCTCAGGGCGGCTTCTCGATAAATGCGGTCTCTTCTCAGTTGCCGCACTATAACCATAGAAGCGCATTCATAATAAACTTTTATGTATGGGGTCTTGGCAACCTACTTGTTTATTTTCAAGAACATGTTTAAGGAATACTTTACACTAAAGAAGAATTTATCGCCCAAGTCGAGATGAATTATTAGTGAATTATCAATGAAGATTTTGTTTAGTTTGAATTCATGACACTCAAATTCTTGGGTGTTTTTTCGGTATTTTTTAAAAGTAAATTTAAATTCCAAACGAAATTTTTATCTATGAAGATGATGAGGTATGTTTAGCTCACCACAGTCATAGATTATTAACACCTTTTCATTCTTGACCGGCATCTTTTCATAAAGATGAAGCCCTCTAACAGTGCAATAATGATCTAGCTGAGACATGGCAAGTGAGTTCTTGATGCAAGGGTTCAGGAATTTTAATTTGAACATGGAAGTGAACGAAAATTCTTTTCACATGCACTGATGTAGCCTGTTTTCTTATTCAAAAGGACACGAGTATAGCGAAACCCGTCTCAACACTCGCTCCCGAAGGAGTCATGATGACAAAACTTCAGTCGTTAGCCGCGTGTTCTGTGAGCATATGGGGCTTGTTGGTAAGGGCGGCTAGATACCACTGACAGCTTATTTGAGAGTTATTTTTCCGTCATGATTCATCTGTTTGTGAGCATAAGCCCACGGCTTGAGCATGAGGACTTATGGTACTGACCTGATGAAAATCAGAATGTACTGTACTGCAGCTTCCCTGTTGACTGTAGAGTAATTACTGTTATTAACATCCACTATTACTTGGTACAAGCAGCCAATAAAAATGCAGCACTACTAAACATCATACTACAGGAGTTCCCAACCATAGGGGAATTCCCCTGGTTGCCTTATCGTACTACAGTGCACCCTCGAGATACGATGTTAATCCGTTCCAAGATTGGCATCGTATGGTGAAAAAATTGTATGTCCGGGTATAGAAACCATTGTAATTATACAAAGAAAAAAAAGAAGGTAAAAATCGTCCAAATTTTTATAAAAATGCGGTACATATTGAAATTTAGTAACAAAATGGTATGTTAACTTTAGTAACTATAGTTACATACAGTAGCTACATTATATATAGCTCCAAGCTACATCAGATCTATTGTAAGGTTCTATGGTATTCTGGTATGGTATGGTGGTTCTAGTTTCACGTTAGTTAGCTAATTTTCCTGTGTTTCGCTCTCACGACCAGCTGGCTGTTTAACCGAAACCTATCTAAGGACATTTGCCTTTGTCGCCCTTTCAATATGTTGCGATTAGGACAAACACAGGTGTCATCACAAAGGGTTAATGCACGACCACTAACCAGCTTGTCCGAATGTCTATTTTTTATAGTTGTGATAGATATCACCGGCTTTTTCACATAGCATCGTTTCAGTTACGCTGTCGCCGGCCAATTGTTTGTCTTTAATTCAATACCTGAGCAGTCTCTTCATCAGCGGTCGTGAAGATCGCTGTGTTGTGTAGAAACTATGGTTGGCCTTTAGCAAACTAAATGCCCTGAACATAAACTTTCTGTTTGATAATTGTGGATGTATTTCTGTCATTTTACTGAGCTAGCTCAATCACGCATACAAATTTCGCCTATTTTTCAATACTTGTCCATTTAATATCAATTGCTATCATTCAGTTTTTTTTGCATTATTATTTATTTTACTGGCAAAAACTCGGTCGACGCACAGTACTTTTAATTCACATGATTCTGCACTGAAAATTGCGCACAACAAAAACACAGTACAAAAGTGTAACCAGAGCAGTTAAAAAATATAGCGCGATGCTGTTCTCATAAAACACCTTCGACGTACTGGGCAACTGATTCAGGTGCTCGTATATCAAACATGGCTCGTATGGTAGTGCTAAAACTTGCTTGAAAGCTGACTCGTATCTCAAGTTTCTCGTAAGTTGGGGCACTCGTAAGTTGAAGTATATTGTAAGGTTTTCAAGCTAGTTCTAACCGAGTACTATGTGAGAAACTTTGGAATACACTGAGAAAATATTATTGATCAGAAGGTTAGAAATATATTAGTGTAGATATTGGAAAATCTCTCTCAAGTAGGGAAGACTGATTGTGCCTAACAGGAAGTTTCAAAGAACAGACTAGTGCATTGTGGGTGTTAGTGTGTCTTGAGTGTAGTTCTGTTAGTTCTAGTCACTTTATTAAAGCTCCTCTCCTCTGGTCACAGCTTAGTAGACAGTAAGCTGTGACCAGAGCTCTATCACTGGTGGTTAGTAATACAAAAATTTGTTATATTTTCTTCAGGTAGTCAACTGATGAGCTGTTTTTCTCTGTAATTTGTTGAACCAAAGAACTGTCATGTTGTACCTTACCCTGTCTCCTTTAGTGTTAGCTGAGGAGGATTGTCAAGAGTACCTCAACTTCCAGACCAAGTTCTATACCTTCACCATCTACAGTCGTATTCAACCTATAGATTGTGACAGATTTGAATGCCTTTCACATCAGGAAGCGTATAAATTCATGAATTGCAAAATAGTGAGACAGCTGGAGGTACGTTCCAAGATTTGTTCCATTTTTTCTGACTGCAGTTAATTCTTATTTGGCGTGTAAACATAACATATTGATCAGTATTTATGGAAAACCATTAAAATAGTTCATTAACAGTTTGGACTCTAGTGAACTGGTCCCATTCACCAGAGCAGGGTACCAGCTATAGTGAGTGGAATCCCAACAGAGAATCCCACTCACTGCGAGATCTTCTGTTGGGATCCCTCAGCTTACTGTAGGATCCCAAAAGCTTTTTGACAGTTCCCACTCATAGTTATTTTTTAACATTTGAAAGTAGGTATATCACAAACATTTATTGATGGTAACGTCTGCATAAAACCTAAGATGAACCAAACATATCTATGCGTCTGTATATTTTTGTTTTACCGCTATCTCCTTCACCCCATGGTTTACAAACTGACTATATTGGTGGTTATTAATATGTGTGCAAGGTCAAGGACAATTGTAACATTGCGCGCCCAAGTCATTAGAATATAACGGCTGTAATTATTGTACAGTGATATGGTTGTAACATAAATGACACCTCCTAAATACATTAGTATGCACACGTGCTAAATAGATATCCCCCATATGAAGAGAATTTCAAAGAATGTTTAAGATAGACTTGCAACAAAATTCATTTTACAGTTATTTGGTATCAAAATATTCACCATGTCTTACTCTGCTGTGTTGTAGGTGCAAAATATGGGGAAATGTGGTTACAAGATCTTAAAAGGTCAAGATCTTTTTTAAAGAAATTTTAATCTGCAGCGGTTTTGTGATGGCGGCGATTATTTGTTCGTTTTTGAGCTTTTTAGAGCTTGTAATCACATTTCCACATATTTGGCACCTGCAACACAGCAGAGTAAGACATAGCTAATTTTCCGATACCAAATTACTGTAATGTGAATTTTGTTGCAAGTCAACCTTTAACATTAAAGCTCATAAATTACATAATTTTTTTTATGGTATATTTCAATACATTAGAGTCTTGGCTTTCAAATTAGCTATTGTTTGCCATAGTGAGACAGACATTGGTTGGTGTTTATAGGATTTCCCTAAAGCTCTACCGCGAAAGAGTTTACTGGCATAGTCTCGAAAATTGTGATGTCGCAATTCTCATATTCGTTGTTGTGTGCTCTTATTGTTTATTTATCAACTACGATAATGGCGATAATGACGCTAGTGGCAGGCCAAGGTAGGATAACTCCAGAGAACGAATGAAGATGACAAATCAGTCAGTGTCATTAGTTCTCCACGTACATATTATTTCTATGATAAGTACCTCAGACTCAAAGCACCATACTATAATTTCCCGATGATATTATGCGCTAGCTCTTTATTTTTAATGTAATGTTGAGGGTGACGACTGAGACTAATTAATTTCAAGCATTGCGTGATTTCGCGAAAATGCGGTTGACATTTAGTCTAAGGGCCACGCAGGTCATAATTTAATCGATGTGATTTCATTACCTCTATCAACAACAGTACATTTATTGAAGCATAATTAATTAACCCAGAACATGTGTTTGTATTGGTTGGGCGTTAGCACGATCGCGGGCATTGTTGATTATCTAGAATCTTAGTTTATTATTAGCGCTCTCCGGATTTAACAGCATCGATTGTCACAGAAAAACGCAGCCTCAATGGCGGCAAAAGGGATTGACGACCTAAGGCTAAATGAGAATTAGGGCGTCACATTTTGAGTACCTGAACCAAGTGTTTTTTTTTGCAGGACGTACTTTTGACACCCCGTTTTTTATAGTTCTATCATTCTTTGTGTATTGAATATAGGCTCATTCGAAAGCCAAGACTCTGATGCATTAAAATACATAATAAAAATATTATGTAATTTACGTGCTTTAAAATAGATACAAAGAATGTAACTAATAACAAGCCCTTTGTCTTTAAAAATAGAATCTTTACTACCAGAGTAGTTGTTTGTTCTGTTATCTACACACCATCTATACAATGTAGATGTTGGTGGCCAGAATGGTAATAATTAAAGAGTGAGTCATTTTGGTGACTTTCACAACTTGTTTTGTTTATATTAGGTTAAGATAACACGAGAAGGTAAACACAACTCATGATGATAGCGATATCAATGTAGCAAGAACAAAGTCAATATGGTGGTCATTTTCGAAGCTGGTTAAACCAGCCATATCAAGATTCACCTAAACTCTACTTACGAAAATTCAGCAGTCCTTACACAGGGCTAACAAAGGTTGCATGACGTCATGCCTCAATGTTATATAACGTGTGTACATCTTACTCTGGTTATTGTCACTGCTCTTATTTTAAAAATACTTTTATAATAGTTTATAGCAATAAAGTGCTCCAGGCTGACATAGACTCACATCATCTCTTGTAAGTTTAACTTTATTAATAACAATATTTAGATCTATAGTTAGTTGTAACTAGTTCAGGCCTTTGTATCATTATAAGCACTGGACATACATACTATCACTCTATTTGTATTTACTTTGTAGATCAGAAGAGGTGAGGTTTCTATAACCATCATGGTGTACTTTATAGCTAGCTGTTTAGGAGGCATGTACTGTATATCACTTTTTTAAAACTTGAGTAGATTATAGCTTTTAATCAGGTCGTATCTTCTGACAGCCAACTTTGATAGCAGTTATAGTCATAGACCTTCTGTTTCTGCTTTTAAAATAACTACAGACTAAAAAGGATATTTGATCTCCTCGCTGTATGGACTCACTTTCAATCTAACTCTTTGATGTCCTGACTGTCGAGCACATTGCAGTCATAGCGGGTCACTTGGTATAACAGTCACAGCTGGTCACATCGTATCACATTCATAGCTGCTCACAGGATATAATTTTTATAGCTGGTAACATGGTATAACTCCCCTACCTAGTCACACGGTATCATGATCACAGCTGGTCACAAGCTATCATGGTTATAGCTAGTCGAATGCTCTGGTAGTCATTGCTGGTCACATGGTATAACGGGCATACCTGGCCATATGGTATCACGGCTTAGCTGGTCACGTGGTATCAAAATCATAACGGGTCACATGGTATCATGATCATAGCTGGGTATCATCATCAACCCCTCCCCTTAGCATTCAACTAGATGTGAATATCCAACCGTGCCATAGTTACTATATGGTAAAACTAACTGACTTGTTGTGAACAACTGTGACACTGTGAACAACTTTGGTGGTCCCAAGTAATTCAGTAAAGCCTGGTTCCTATATACGTCGCAAAGCACCCCATCAGTACCGCAAGCTATTAGCGAAGAAATGGGAATTTACGCGCCGGGTACGGCCGGTAGTTGCCGGCGGCATCGCAATAGTTTTGCACTGCTCAAATTTCGCCAAAGACCGCAGACAAAACTTTCCCGAAATGCACTGTACGGGTACAGGTCACCATTATAGAAACGGCATTGGAGTATTTTATTTGATAACGCAATTATGTTTACGATATTATTAACGATGTGGCTTTATGTGAACAGATGCGAGCGGCGCAAGCGATTTGCTGGGCGTGTTACTGCCGGAGTCTTGCAATCGATATGGGAACCAGGCTTATGGAAGAACTTGTTAAATCTGGCAAATTGCCATCTTATTGGCATACTGCAGACTAGTGACCTTTTGTAAAACAAAATCTTTTCTAGATATGTCCACATGGTAGTCTTACAACAGCTTCTGTGATTGGATGGATTAATCTTGTAGTCAGACCTATATACCCTAGGACATTTATGTATTCACCACATCTAACCTTCGTGTTTTCGCGGAGTCATCCTCCCGCGAAAATTTAATGTGCGAAACTAAACTATCATAACGAATGAGCGAAAACACGAAATTAAATAGCTTTGTTCATTGATAGTCGAAGAAACAAATGGCAGCAAGCGATCAAATTGCATTATCGACCTCGCCCACGCCATTCTACCTGCAGTTCACAATTACCCGCAATTATTCACAGTTCCCAAATTGAAATGTTTTTCTTATCGATGAACCAGGCCCGTATTCCCTGGGGCGGCTGGCCGGCTGAGCCATTCCAACTTTTTAGGAACTTTCTGCGGCTAAGTACAGTCAAACTCGGATAACTCGCCCTCAAATAAAATGTAACATTTCATCTCAAACACAAGGTTAACTCGAACGGATTTGTTTGGTCCATTCCCACGCAATGATAAATTGCTTCAGATAACTCGACCTCAACCCCGTTTATTCGAAAAGTTATTTGCCCAACGGCTATGGAAACTGTTTTTATCGCTGTAGAATATCACTTCATTCGAAGCCATACAGACAAACATCACCTTTCAGTAGTTCTTAGGCATCATTATTATCCTCATCAGTGGCAAAATATTCTTGTTCGCGATCTTTATAAAGGTTTGCAAAATATCAATTTTATCAAACATCCGTTTGGCCATGTTCCATCGAAAGCGTGGAAATCTCCGTATAAACTTAAAATAAAATCGGCAAAATCGATCTTTGTTAAAACGCTCAAAAGAAAAAGATGTCTTTTTTCCGAGCGTTTCAACTGCGGTCAAGTTTTGCCTATTTCAATTTAAAGACGTCTCGTCAATTACATCACCTAAAGCAAAACAAATCTCAAAAAGATAGAAAAATGTTGATATTTTCCGATAATTTTTTTTTAAAACCTAACACAAGAGGCCCGGCTGAGGCCCTACTTAAGAAAAACCTGTTGGTGGCTTACACCGCCCCCTCCACACCCCCAGGTGTTCATAACCAGTCGCCTAACATTAACCACCCCAACTTGCAACTAGTGAATACAGGCCTGCAGTGAACTGAACTTGTGGAATCTAATTGTTTGTTCCACTGCTTTTATTTTCACATCACTATATTTTCGCACTCTCCAGCGCTGCGAAGTTAAGTTGCAGTAATACTTTACTCTGTATGCTACTCACGAAACTAAATATTAGCGAATTATAGGGTAACTATGTCCTAGGGTAACTAATATTTAACCCATAATCTTTGTGGGATGTTGTAGCATGGCTACCCACCCTCTCGGCAGACAGGTTCTTTCATACATAGATCTACTTTTGATCAACTTGTATTTTGCTATCGTATTCTTCAAATGATACAGAGTATTTATCTTCCCTTGTAGGTAGAACAAATACCGATTTTTTGAAACTAATGCATCTCTTCAACTTGCCCTTTAGCTGTGGACAGATGATATTCGAGAAAGATGGCTGCCGTGGTTTAAACTAAGGGATACTGCCAACTCTACTGTGTTGCTCTCCTGGCTTGGCATCTCACTCATAAGTACCTGCATTGATGGAACAGGTCACACCACCAGGTAGGTGGAGCTTAGTTTCATAGACTTATTTACATAGACATTGTTTACACATGCATTCTGTTTGATATGTGATTCAGAACTAAAAGACTAACATAATCATCCTATTATTTAGTTGAAATAATTTAACTAATGAGTACCTTCATCAACTAAACAGGTCACACCACCAGGTAGGTGGAGCTTTGTTTCATAGACTTCCTCACATAGACAATGTTTACACATTCACTCTGGTTGATATGAGATTCTGAACTAGAAGAATAACATAATCAATTTTTAATTGAGTTTAATTACTTCATACTACTAAACAAGTTCTCATATTTAATATGATACTTTAATATACTACCAAAGCAGTGAATAGGAATCTAATGTGTAAAAGAGGAACAAATATAACGGCACCATATTGCCGAGTGAGGATGAGATGGACCTATTTAACGATGAATTCCTTTATCAATGGGTTTTCTATAATGAATTACCTTTGTTAAAAGAGATCTAATATACAATTAACATTTGGTATAAATTTGTTTGAAACAAATATTAAATCCTTGTTTGTTTGTTTAGTTTCCTTAGAACATTAATCTACTTTCTGTATTCTCCCAACATACTGAAAATCAGCCTGTCTGACTCATTTACAGCTAAGGACTTGTTATTCTCATAGAGAGTGACCAATCTGGTATCTCTTTATGGCAGGTGGAATCACTAGATGTACTTTATGGGCAGTCTTCTATCCAACCAATGTAATGTAATGGCAATTTTGTACAAAATCTTTGACTTTTTGTCAAATTTTCTAAAATTGCAGATTTATGAAGTACTGTAAGCAGTAGAATGTGCTCTTTCAACAGGTATGCATTTTATTGACAGAAACTAATGCAAACTATACAAATAAGCCTTTTATTGCGACCCTGTAATAAACCAAACCGCAAGAAAACCGCAAAAAATGCAACCCTTACGACCTGTTTATTGGCATAATAAATGGCTCCTTATCGGCCGTTATCAAATGAAATCTATACACCAAGCGAAAGCTCAACACGTGATCTTTTCAATCGTACTGATAATATTCACTTTCAATCAACCAATGAAGAGTGAGAGCCTTTTTATTCCCGCCAAAAGAATAACCTTGAAGCAAGTGAAACCTGCTAGTTTGATTTGCGTCGGAGCTGCTATTTTCTTATCAAATGAAATCAACGCATCATTAAAATTGACCAATGGAATGCCGCGGTGCGGATGTAGGTAGCGATTGTAAACATTGCGAAGCCATTGATAAGCTCATTCCTTTTGTCTTTGACCGAAGACCCAAACGTACGCGTTTCTAAAACTCTCACACATTATTACAAGTTGCTATTTCGAATTACAAGATGGTGAAGACATATACACCCAGTTCATACGGCAAGAAGAAAAAGAAAAGAGTCTTTCATCTAAAAAAACTGATGATGATGTTAGTATTCTCGTCTTGCTATTTTTTATTTATTTCGATTCAATTTTTTGTCGCTATGACTAGTTTTAATTAGTTACTAGATATCTTTTCAGCGTCTATCTATTTCATTAGGCTAAACCAAAGAATTCAACAGTATCAAATATAAAATGTTGGTTATGTATCGATAATACCTAGTTGGTGTTATGCTATTCGCTACAAAACATTCGTGTTGGAGATTTCCTATTAGCGCTTCTATCAGTGGTGAAGTTAGCTATGGTGCTTCAGTATGCTGTTTATGTTGTCTACATGGCCGAATATGAACTCAAGATAAATGTGATGGCTCAGCAAAAAAATTAATTATCCGTAACCGATAATTCCTAAGCATCATTATTTTTTTTATTTCTAGAAAATTGATGCCGCCACAACACCGCCGAGCACATCTCTTCTGTCACCAGCACCATCAACATTTTATGCTCCAGTTTGTGCTGATTCAGATTCTGCTGCTGCTTCAGATTCTGCTGCTGCTACAGATTCTGCTGCTGTTCCAGTTTCTGCTGCTACTCCAGTTGCTGCGTCCAAGCGCAAGCTGGAGACCTTCAGGGAATATACTGCTGGCCACCCTATTTATGCTAGTGCCGACATTTTTGCTGGTGATGCTGCCGCAAGCAGTGTCTGTGCAGGCAGCTATAGGGTAGTTAGTTTGGAATTTCTAAATAGCGTAGTATCTTATATAGTTTGTTACACCTGTTCTAGTACGAATGTAAGGTTAGTTGAGAATGCTAATGTCTACGGTATGTCTAGTTTATTTGAAGTAGTTTGTCAAGATTGTGAGGCCACAATTATGTCGCAGCACACATCCCCGAGTGTGGTAATTGGTAGGGCTTATGATATCAATGATGTTTATTCTTGTAAGAGTAACGGGGTAGGATATGCACAGGCGTGTAGCTTTATTTCAGATCTAAATTTACCTCAGCCTACTACTTCTTGTGCATACTACACTAAGTTAGATAAGTTAACTACTGCATGCACTAAAGCTTTAGAGGAGCATTTTAGAATCATTAGGATTATTGTAAAGGAAGAGCATCTAAAGCTTGAGGAACGTAGGACTGATGTTGATGTAGATACTGTAGATATAGCTGTAAGTTATGACGGTACATGGCAGAAGCGTGGAAATAGTTCACACAATGGTGTATTTGTTGTTATAGATGTTCTTACTGGATCTGTTGTAGACCTTGAAGTGATGTCAAACTACTGCCAGGTATGTGAGAAAGGACCGAAGAAGGATGACAGTGATTACAATGAGTTCTGGAAGAAACACCAAGATGCTTGCGGAGAAGAACCATGGGGGCTCGAGCGGTGCTATGGAGAGACGCAGCAAAGATCATCTGGCAGAGATCTACAACAGGGCCTTTACGATATACTGCTTTTCTTGGTGATGGTGACAGTTTAGCGTATGATGCGGTGTGTAGTCTAAACGTATACGGTGATGTCAGTGTCAAGAAGGAAGAGTGTATAAATCATGTTGCTAAACGTTTGAGGACTCACTTGAAAAATCTCAACGTTTTATATAAAAAGACGTCGACGCCTATTTCCGGTAAAGGCAAGCTTGCAGACACATTGATGCGAGATTTGCAGTCTTATTATCGCAACGCCATCACTCAGAATTCAGGCGACATTGACGGAATGAAAAAAGCAATTTCTGCCGCGCTGTATCACATCACGTATGATTACTCGCACCCGCAGCATGATTATTGCCCTCGTGATAGCTAGTGCTGGTATAAGAATCTCAGCATGTTGCCTTCGAAACCTGACTTGCCGATTGCGATGTTGAGTATGATCTTGTATACAAATGATTGTCAGACGAGAGATTGTTGGAGCGGTGTGCGAATGTGAGTACTCAGAATGCGAACGAATGCTTGAATGGGAAAATCTGGTGACCCTGCCCAAAGACCCAGTGGTATGGTAAGCGTGCAGTGACAGTGGGTTTGACGATGGCTGTGATGGTCTTCAATGGTGTTAGAACTGAAGTATTCAGGGTACAAAAGTGTTTCGGTCTGCTTGTAGGTGAGAAGTCATTACTGCATGCAGATGCCAAAGATGAGGACAGATTGAAGAGAAAGATCGTCAGTGGCAGCCAGAGGAAGTCGAAAGTACGTCGCAGAACTACAAAACAACAAAGACAGCGGCATAAAGAAGGAGTAACCTATGCGGCCGGAAGATTTGGTGTCTAATTCAGAGGTATAGCAAAATGCTAGTTAGAGTATTATACATAGTAGTATTCAATAGCAGTAAGATTAAAGTATATAAAGTGCAAACTTATTTTGGTTGGGTTGTAGGTAAGAAGAAATAGTTGCATGCGAGATGAGCAGAGATTGAAGATAAGGAGAATCAGTCAAGACCGAATAAGTCAATAGCATGGTATGGTTTACTTCCTGCTGTAGGTCATTGGCCTTTTTGTTTTGAAATATTTGAAAAAAAGGCTAATTGTCTGTAGCAGTAAGTCAACAGCACCTCGCAGAACTACTGAGCAACAGAGACAGCGGCATAAAGAGCAGAAGTTGAAGATAGTATTGGTAAGGTTGACTTTCTTTTGCAGTTGGTTAGGAACAATCTCTTGAAAGAGTTGAGATTATTTTCATCCATCTGCCAAAGTAGATCAACAGCAAGTTGCAAAACAACTGAGCAACAGAGACAGTGGCATAAAGAGCTGAAGTTGAAAAGGGAATCGGTAAGGTTTACTTTCTTTCGCAGTTGCTCAGTTTCATACTCTTGAAAAGGTTGAGTAGCGAATTGACCAACTGCTGAAGAAAGTCAACAGCAACTACAAACAAGCAGTTGAAGATAGGATTGGTAAGGTTGACTTTCTCTCGCAGTTGGTTGGGAACATTCTCTTGAAAGATTCGAGAAACTTTGCTTGCATACCTGAAATCGATACCTTTTTTGTTATTCTGTAAATCATCGGTTACAGTTTTGTCATATCGATCGGTATCAATTCTTATGCTCAAAAATTAGTTTTGTAGTCGATATCAAAATTCTGTTTCTATGACGTTTGGAAGCACATTCTGAGCTTCACTTTGACATTAAGAACAAGCATTTTGATGTAGCAGCTGATTCACAAAATCTGAATGGGTAGACCTTTCGCTGCAGCGTATCATTTCACGATCTAGCAAACATTTACCTATCTAAACCTTGGCTTAGCCATGTACTGTACAAAATCTAGTCGTTTTCTGTTAGTATCTAGTGAAATATTTAATCTGTTTTGTTTCTTGCCATCGGTTATGTTTGTATATAATAAATTCTAGTTGCTAACGCGTAGCCTGAATACGTCTTGTAGCATAAAAATGTAAAACTATTGTTTTTGTTACTTTACAAAAGTTGACTCCATTCTAGAGTAACGGCTGGAATAATGCTATCTGATGGCATGTAGCATAGCAAGGTGCTGTTGTTGCTGTTGTTGCTGTTGTTGCTGTTGTTGCTGTTGTTGCTGTTGTTGCTGTTGTTGCGCTTGCTTGCAAGATGAAACCTGGTGCGTTGGGTCTTCATGTAACACATATTTGTAAATATTTCATAGAAAACTCATTATGCAATCGATGAGTTGTCAAATCTTCCTTCATAATGCTAGCTTTATGCGTGCAACAGGAAGTACATATATGTACATTCTTTCTTATGTCGAGTAACAGCGGAGTGTAAGTCGAACATGCAGTGTACCGTATAAACACAGTACAACTCTTTATTCATACATAATAAACAGTGTTTGTGGTATTACCTAGTGCAGAGTGTGCAGTGTTGATACAGTAGTAGTGTTGCTAGTACATACATGTATATTACAGTGCCAGCTTATAAAAAGTGACAGGTCATGTAGTCAGTACTGGCTAAGTTGACTAATTAGCCAATGTCAAAATAAGCAAGATGACTATTTTGAGTAACACAAACTTGTCTAAATATTTACTATTCTAAGAGCCATGCAGCCAGTTTGTAATCGTTACGTGTCATGAATAAGTAATGAATAATTAAGTAATGAATATGACCACGATTATTACTATGTTTAGCTATTTAGCCGCTTAGCCTAGTAAAGAGAATTTCTGCTTGTAATCTTGGAGGATCGGAGTTCAAATTCAGTGCGATGTAGATTTTTCGCTCCTACAACTGTATCGCTATAACTTGACACAAAACTCAGTGACCAACAATCAGACAAACACCGATATTAATTTAGATTCATTATTATATGCTAGATGGTTTATTACTGAAATTTATTTTGTGTGACATTTCCAACATTTTTTGCGCATGACACTCATCAGTCTCTGACTATTCTGTGATTGTATGTTTTGAATTAGCTTCAAAGCTGCTAGAAGCAAACACTTTAGTAGTTACCAAATATATTTGTTACACAGTAAGTGGTAAGTTATCATAGTTTACAAACAAGACTCAGGTTACAGCAGGAATGATACATTATTACTAGTGCTCATGTCTAAGGTATAGAAACTCCACTCAGTTATCATACACCACTTTGTACTCTCATCATTGTAACAACCATTTAGACTCGTTTGTAAGTGGGATGAGCATGTGATTGTCATTTAGATCACAATGATTACTATATCATGTAATCATCAAAATTGCGACAACAAAAACTATATCTCGAATGGTAAAGTCATCATTGCTCATTCTTGCATATTATCAAAACTATTCATGATGCCTGTGCCTATTCAATACTCATTGTCAGGATTATCCTGGTGCAGATATAGCTGAGCGCATCACAACCCATTGATTAAAATCCTATATTTTCGTGTAAGAGGATTGAGATAAAGAATTTGTGACAAAATGACTAGTATAAACATGAGTAAGTTTCTACAGGGTCAAGGCCATAGATTATATGATGGTGAAGCATATTCTCATCCAGCCCAGATTTTTGCTACACCTTATCACTTTTTGGAAGTTCAGACACTATTTCCGAGATTTGTACATAGTGAAGTTGTTAATAGCTTCTAATCTACAGGGTGTTATGTGACTGGGGGTTTAATATAAACCCTACTTCTTAATACTAGGTAGTAAAAAATGACGTACTAGCTAGCTAGTTTGGGTGGCTGCTTAGAGAAGTCAGTTTATCCTGAAGTTATTTTTTATTCAGCTTTGTTTAACTACATGTATGTCTTGGTCTCTTACCAAACACTTTAGAACTTGAATAAGATTAGGTCGAGGCAGTTTTTTCCTCTTATGGGGTGTGACTGAAACCAGCTATCTCTGGCTTCTAATACTGTTAGGGACCTCATACTTACATAGGTCAAGTCTGTGTAGTGATATTTTTGTACACATCACTTTAACAAGTCAAGGTTTGGATGCATGATCATTTCTAAACTCATTTCTTTCATACTGCAAAGGAAAGAATACCTTAGTGATGTCACGGAACACTAGTTTTAGCATTAGATACGAATGTGCTGTCACCATATTGTTTTTATAATGCACATCATAACCGAGTCTTAGTAAATTTTTTCTGTTGAAACAGCTCTTCTAATATTCTTAAGCCAAGTAAAAGTTCTAATGTAAACAAGAGGCCATAGAATTAGTACATCATGAATCCATGTTTATATATAGCTAATAACATAAAATCCTTCTGTTACTCAAATCAACAATCTTAAACATTTTCACTTTCAGTAAGAAAGTGTTAGGCATGATTTATTAGTTTGATGAAGCTGATATAGCAATATAAGGTATTTTGTTGCATACATGGCACAGAATAAGGTATATACCACCTGTGATACCATAAAATAGTGATAAGGCTACAAATAGCTGACATAGAGCTCTGGGGTTGATCAGTATTTGCATTATGTGAGCTTTTGCATTACAGTCGACCCTCCACTTTTACTTTACAGTCGACCTTCCGCTTTTACCTTTCAGTTGGCCCTATGCTTTTACAATACGGTCAACCCTCCCCTCTTTCAGATTTCTTTTTCTTCAACTTTAAATTGTTCAGGCAATATCTCGAATTTAGACTCTGGTTCACTGCAACTTTTTCTATCCGAAGGATGACTTGACCAATAGAAAACTTGTTATGTTGCTAGCATTGCATGTTCCAGAGTATAGGCGAACTTTTCAAATGTTTTGTCAGTGTTTGTGAATAAATCTGAAAGAATTTGCGTTATTATTTACTGTGCTATTACTGGGTTATAACCGTGTAGTAGTCAATTTTTAATGTCCAAACTTTTTAAATGTTTAGATATGACTTACTGCTTCTTAGTTTGAACACACCTTATGCTTATTCTGCCTCGTTTCTAATGAACATTATCTCACCACCAAGTCCACCACCCAGTTCACTACTGGCTCTGCACTTAGTCGGCTTCCTGTTGCTGACCCTTAAAGGAGATGACCTTGACTAAATAGAAATTAAGTAGGTGGCATCTACACATCATCGTCACTGATTACGAATTGTAATCACCAAATATGGAATACTAATCAATTCCTTATCTATTACTGATAAGAATATAGAGTTAAGTGTCAAGCACACAGTTCATAACGACAGCCAATCAGCAGTTAGAACAAGTAAATATCATTCCCTCTCAAAATGGCATCAGCCACAACATTTGACAAAGAAGAAGAGTGTTCTCACTGTTGGGGAAAGCTACGAAAGCTGACAGAACCTCGTGTCTTACCATGTGGTCGTATCAGCTGCACCCCGTGTTTAGAGGCAAAGTACAAGATACATAAAGGTGTTAGATGTGAAACCTGCCAGTAAGTAAAACCTTGTAATATGTAGTCAATGTAATTTTTAGATATTTACACTCACTTGAATAGCAATAGTACTGAAGTATTGTTTGAAAGTGAGCCAATAGAATATTCAACAAGGTCGCAAACCTAATAGAATATTCAATAGAATATATTACCACATAGCTTTACTTCATCCCTTTTACCATGTACCATGGTAATACCTAACAGCAAAGCTGTATGAAATAGGATGGAAACTTTTATCTACTATCTGAGGCTTTCTGTGATTGAATTTGCAAATGTCCATCATTAAGTACTGTAGGTAATAGTAAAAACATGCTCTCACCTTATTGGTCTGTTATAGGAAAAGAACTACTTTCACTCTGGTAATCTGACAATTTCTATCTATGTTCAAGAAGTAAATATGATTCAATAGAGTCCATTACAGCGCATAATAACTTCATATCTCATAACTATAGTTATGAGATGCTATAGTTAATATATATTCCGAATTTACACCAACTTACATGCTATAGCTGGCACTAGTCGGTGTGATACATCTTGAAATTTGACTGCATATATATTTAGCAAAGGTGTACAAGAAGCTTGACATTCAGAGTCTGCTGATTGCGATGTTTCATGAGTCAGAGCATCCAACAACAGTGGCCTGTGATAGACCGACATGTAATAATACAGCATACAACTTCTGTGTAGACTGTGGAGAGAAAGTTTGCAATGATGACCTTGAGGTATATTGTCATTTATTTAAAATGTCCTGATACTGTTTAATAGCTTCAAGCAATTATAATTACACATTATGTTAATATATTCAATTTTACACTAAACAATGAATCAAACTCCTGTTAGTGTGGACAGAGTTGAGGTTTGGTAACTAAACTTGAAAATTACATTTACCTGTGTTCAAATAGAAGGCGAGCGAATGGAATATTATAGGCAGTAACCACTATCATGGGTCATAACTATTTGTTATCATAAAGTTACTGTTTGAGAAACATTTTCGTAACTGCTACACATATGGCAGTAGATCACACTTTAAGTTACGTGCTGTACCACACACTGACACTCAGTGAGTGAATAGTTTATGGTAGACCTGCAATAATTATGGTAATTGAAAATTGGGAATGTTTAGTTCTGTAGAATAGCTCTTGTACTGAATACTAACAGGTTTTTTATTTCATAATGATAATCAAATGAGTCTGTTGATAATACTTGCAGTTTATGAGGAAACTAGACACAAAGATACATTACAGTGCAATCATGTGTGATACTAACTAATTCAAAACTCTTTTTGCTTAATTAAAGGTTGACTTGTAACAAAATTCACATTACAGTTATTTAATATGAAAAGATTCACCATGGCTTACTCTGTTGCGCTGGAGGTGCAAAATATGTGGAAATGTGATTACAAGCTCTCGAAAGCCAAAAAAGGAACAGTTAATTGCAGCCACACGAGATCACTGAAGTTTGGATTCTTTTGCCAAAACGGCTCAATATGACATAGCTGTGGTAGATGGTTTTTGTTTACACTGTCATGCAACCTTATATGTCAAAATATTTTCACAAATATACTTCACGCATTCAATAAAACCATGTCTATTGTTATTACACTTCTGTTTCATCCTCATTGTAATGTTGTCAGATTTAGCACTGATCTCTTGTAACGAATCATAAAAATTTGTTAACCTTTTTAACTTAAGCTCAAAGGCGTACATATCATTGTCTGATGAGCATGACGAGCCTGTTGGTCAACTGTGATAATTGAAAAGTGCTGCAAAAATTATTTTCAAAGTATTGGGTCACATGATCAGATTACGACTCGACAATTAGTTCAAGCCGAAACAAAACTGTAAAGTAGCGAGCATCTATAGTTGATACGGGGTCTTTGGTAAAACCCGAAGTGTTTGTCATATACTAGTGCTACGATAAGTTTTTATTGAGCTTGTTATTAGTCTTTCAATTCACGTGAGAACATCGCGCCACAAGACAATAACCAAACTATCATGACTACGTCAGAGAAATAAAAAGATTCCAATTTACACTGGCTTTTCGTTTTTGAGATTTTTAGAGCTTGTAATCACATTTCTACACTTTTGGGCCCTACAACTGTGGTGGAACACCAAGTTTCTATCCTTCTTGTACAGTTTCTAACTGGAGTTATGTTCCCTTTTTATCCTTTTGTAGCCACGCCCCTAAGGGAGGCTGGTCTTAGCATCTCATTTGCATAATTTGATGTACTTAAGGCAGGGCCTCGGCTCTTTATGTTCGTTCAATACATGCAGTGCATTTGGAACCATACTCTTTCTGCTACCTTGCGTGATACCAGAACCACCCCGGCATATAGCTATCTCCAAGGACCTAGTCTATGGACTGTGCTGTGGGGATAGACTCATAAAAACACTGTCGACCTCGTCGACCTCCGGTCGACCTTGTCGCTTTGTCGACCTTGTCGAGGCTTGGTTTGGCTGCACCGGAGAAAGGAACCCTCTAGCCAGGTGGCCCGGTGGCTGGTAAGCCTAGCCGAGCACAAGTATCGAATCATCCATCGAAAAGGCGTTAAGCACGGTAACGCCGATGGGTTGAGTCGACAACAGTGCATCGAGTGCCGGCAGTGTGCTGCCATTGAGAAGCGGGATCGGGGGCCAACTAGGTTACAAGTGTGTGACTCGCTAGTACCCCCAGGGACTAATTGGGAAACTACTGTACTAGTGGACCAAGTTCCAGTACAACCACCAAGAGGTACGGGAGAACCCAGTCCTAGCGCCCACCAGTTGGACAAAGACGAATGGCCTCGACTACCCAGCAGCAGACATACATCAGGGCCCAGCCTCCCGACTCCCACACCAGCCAGCCAAGTTCCAGTACGGCTGCCATGCGGTGCGGGGTCACCCAGAGTGTTGGACAACCCCCTCAGAAAGTCTCAAAACGCTCGGTTACGGGCCATCAAGGTGGCAGGTGAGCCAGGACTCGGCGTGGAGAATGACCAAGTTGCAGTACAATCAGACGCTAGAGCCACGAGTTTAGATCTCTCACCGCCAGCTGCTCCAAAGGTTCCGGAATTGTTGACAGTAGTGCAAACCTCACCAGATGAAGTACGAGCATTGCAACAGAAACCCGCTGCCGACCTAGGGATAATTTACCAGGCCGTCAGGAACCGGAAAAGAGTCGAAGAGGCAGTATTACAAGTAGGCAGCTCCGAGTTGCAGCGGTTGGCCCGGATGTTCCATCAGCTCTAGATTGACGAATCAGGTGTATTGACCCTTCATCTCATTCAGAATGGGCGAGAAAGGGTGGTGCTGGTATGCCCCCAAACTCTGCGACAGGAGATCCTGTGGAAGGCCCACGAACAAACTCACTGCGGTGTGGAAAGGACCCTGAAGCGCGTCCAGCTGGATTGGTACTGGCCGGGCATGACTGGAGATATCAGGAAGGCAGTTCTCTCCTGTGAAGTTTGCCGGCGGGCTAAGACGGGAAAGGCCCGGACCTCCGGGAATCGACAACGGTTGTACGCTGGGAGGCCATGGCAACGTCTAGCAGTCGATTTAGTGGGACCCCTAACTCAGACACCTCGAGGAAATAGCTGGGGGTTGGTACTCACTGACCATTTCACTCGGTGGTCGGATGCCTTAGCTATCCTTGAGGCTACAGCTCCAACGGTGGCCCAAGTCTTGGATGAAAGAGTATTCAGTTACTTCGGTCTGCCCGAAATTATCTACACCGACCAGGGGAGCCAATTCGAGTCCTCTTTGTTTCAAGAGCTATGTGACTTGTGGGGAGTCGACAAATCTAGGACCACTCCGTACCACCCCGAAGGAAATGGTGTGGTTGAAAGAAACAATCGAATATTGGGTGACTCCCTACGAGCACTTTTACTGGGCAGAGGACAAGAGGACTGGGATCAATTATTGCCACAGATCATGCAGACGCTGCGAGGGCTACCGCACTCCGCCACTAAGGAAACACCCAATTATTTGATGTTGGGTCGAGAGCTTCGTCTTCCTGACCAATTGCTGCATGGAAATAGGTTGGAGTCATTTACGAGCACACACGAGTATGTCCAGACTGTTCACGACCGGTTGATACAAGCTCATACTCTCCTCCGAGATAGACAGAAGGAAATTGTATCAACCGATGTGAGAGAGCCTCCGCTGTTCAATGAGGGCGACCTCGTATGGTTGCTAAGCAAGCGGCGAAGAAAAGGGGAAAATCCGAAATTAGCGGCCAAGTATGTGGGGCCCAATCGCGTACTAAGGAGTCACGAAAATCATATGTACGAAGTAGAAAGATATGGACAGCGATCCACTCAAGCCGAAGGAAGATTAAGGCTCTGTCGCCCTAGCCCGGTGCAACAAGGTCGAGCCCCAGCTGAAGTCAAACCTGCCCGACGTCCCAACATGAGAGGTTATCCCCGGAGACGAGTATCACGGGAAAACGGTAATCCAGATGCCGTTATTTCCGAATCACTTCTGCCTAGTCGATTAATAGATTTACCAATACCACAATCGCCAGGAAGATTGGAACCACCTCGGCTCCCCAGCGAAGATTTTTTGGTCTCACCAAGTGAACACAACTCTGACTCGAGGGCTGGCCTCGACACTGGCTGCGAATTGGCGACCAAAGAAGCAAGAGCTACGGGGAATGAAGGAGTCCAGGCTAGTACCACTGGGACCGGAAACACCACGCGGCCTCAACGAATAAGAAAGCCCCCTGCGTATCTAGCGGATTATGACACCAATACTGTCCAATCAGGAGAGGCCAGAAGGAGTCAAGGCCAAAGGACGGCCATTTTGGAAACCGAAGAAAGCTCTCTCACTGTTTGTTATCAGCTCGACACACACACACACGCATATTTACACCCTCCAGCCATGGAAGTGATTAAAGAGACCATTAAGGAAGCTTCTCCAATTACCGGAGCTCTACTCTTGCTATCGGAGCTAGTGACTCCATTAGAACTACACTCGGCTCCCAATGAAACGTTGGATGGTATGGATTCCGACTCGACGAAGGAAGATTCCTCCCCGAGCTCTCGCCTACCGACCAAGTGGGTCTCAGAGGAGACGACCAGGAAAATAATGAAGTTATGTCAGGAGGACGGTGTCTACTGTCCGTTGTGCCAGCAGTCATTATCCACCCCCCGACAGCGCCGGATCCACATTGCACAACATTTTTCGAGGTTCTTCTGCAAATGTGGGAGAAATTCTACCTCGAGAGATACAATCGCCAAGCACCAATCGAGGGTGAAGGGCGTGGAGAACCGGAAAAACCACGGTGGAACGCTATCCCACATGGATCAGGAGGGTCCAATTAATCAACCCACCGGCCTTCGAGAAACCTATGCCTTATGGTCCGGTTAAGATGAAGCCACCTGTGAGGAGAGGACCGCAGGCACCCTTTCCCTTTCCCCCGAAGGAAAAGCGGATAGATTGGAAATGTAGTCCGCTCAAGAAGGGGAAACCCATACCTGCTCCCAGGAAGACACTAACGACGGTCGGGAGCATCCAATGTCGACTGGGAGATGTCCGACCCCGAGCCACGGTGGACGCCCTTCGAGAAGAGGCCTCTAGCCTCAGACGAACGGCCCGTCGCCTAGAAGAGTTGGCTAACCAGATGTCGACCAAGTGAAAGATTGCGACACGAATCCCGTTAAAAACATTGACTATCCCTATCTTGTAGTATATTCTAGTTGTTTGTGTTTTCTTTTATTATTTTATTTTTTTGTTTTTTTTTATTATAGCCGATTGCTGTCTATAGGGGCGGCGTGTGTGGTGAAACACCAAGTTTCTATCCTTCTTGTACAGTTTCTAACTGGAGTTATGTTCCCTTTTTATCCTTTTGTAGCCACGCCCCTAAGGGAGGCTGGTCTTAGCATCTCATTTGCATAATTTGATGTACTTAAGACAGGACCTCGGCTCTTTATGTTCGTTCAATACATGCAGTGCATTTGGAACCATACTGTTTCTGCTACCTTGTGTGATACCAGAACCACCCCGGCATATAGCTATCTCCAAAGACCTAGTCTATGGACTGTGCTGTGGGGATAGACTCATAAAAACACTGTCGACCTCGTCGACCTCCGGTCGACCTTTTCGACCTAGTATAAAACCTCTCTGGGCGCAATCCCTTGTGTCGGCGGTTAATATTGACCGGTGGAGTAAGCCGACCTAGTCGTCTCTGCGTGTTGGTCACGGGAAACCACTACACAGCCCCTGAGAGGGGTGAATGCAGACCGGTAGAGTAAGCCGACCCAGTCGCCTCTACGTGTTGGTCGCAGGAACCAACACACAACGCAACAGAGTAAGACATGGTGAACCTTTTGATATCAAATAACTGTAATGTGAATTTTGTCGCAAGTCAACCTTTAACTAGATTTTCACTTTGTAGATGATGCACACTTTAAGTTACTCCGTGATGAGTGTTACAATAAATATTCACATGTCGTATATTAACTCGGACACTTTAAAAAAAGGAATTCTTCATTGCTTTGGCACTTTTTATTCGTTTTAAAGCTGCTCGTAGCTTGTTCTCCTGATGAGCAGCTCTGCTAAACTTCTAACAATCTCTTGGTTCGTCTGAAACTTTCTGTCAATGAGCTTTTGTAAATCAGGTTTGTTTATCAGAGACAGTAATGTAAATGCCTCTTTGTCCCTGAATGGAGTGTTGGGGTATACAGTTTAAAAGCATAAGTATTATGTCTGAAAGTTATATTCTGAGTTGGAGCACATGAAACTGCCCGAGTCCAAATTGAAACAACTCAATTGCGAAAATGATGAAAATGGATAAGCTTGCCTGGCATATTCTTACGCGGAATTTGCTAGTGTAATATCTTTCTTCAGAAAGCACGAAACATTTGATAAAAAATTTCAGCTACTAAAACTCGCTTGACTTTTTGCTATTTGTCACTCAAAAATGACGCAGACTCACAAATTACCAGCATCATGGAAGCTCACATATTGGCTAGCTGCTAGATGTAAGAAGTGGGTATAGATCAACACTGACCAGTTTGTGTGTACATCTTGGAAGTTCACTCTAAAGAATTTTCTTTAAAACTTAATTTTCTTTAAAACTAGCTATTGTCAAAAGTCATGTGTTTAAAACGTGTAAGCGTTTGCTCTGCTTCCAAGATTAAGGATTTTGAACGTAATATCAAGTTCCACAACCGAACAACTTTAATAAATATATATAGTGTCACAGCTGTTTCCATTCCATATTTTGCACATAGCAAATATTTCTGTTTAGTTTCATAGCTTGAAAGTATTGATAGAACTTATTACTTTGTGTAATAAAAATTCTGATGTAAGTTAATTTGTAATACTGTTTCTCAGAAGACTTGTTATTGCTTCTTAATTGGCAGTGTACCAATGAGAGCAGTCACATGCAGTAGTTGTCAAATTAACATACATAGTCCTTGGTACAGTAATTGACTACCACTTGTGTCTGATTGATGAGTCACTAATTCAGCGCTCTCTAATGATAGGCTGGTTCATTCATCTATTATTACTGTCATAGAGTGATGCGAGTACTTGTCAATTTTTCAGCTGCATGATAGATATTTCCGAGGAGGTCACAAGTTCATATCTATGAAAGAATTTGAACAGACAGCAGGCAAATACCGAAAAGCTTTCTGTAAAAATAACAAAAACGAGCAGCTGATAAAAGCCTGTGAGAAATGTAAAAAGTTCATCTGCAACCTGTGTGACAGAACAGAAGGAGAATGTTCAGGTGAGATGCCAGAATACAAAAGTAGCAGAGATCACTCAATACAGTAGTTTCTTGATGACATACGAACATTTCATTCAAAGTTTTTAAATTTTTGGTAATGTGCTAAACACGCTAACATTAATAGATAAAAGAGTAAATTTAATTCAAGGGAAGATTATCTTGAATGGAAAAATATATGGCAGATATTAAGTAGGTGAATAACCAATTAACAGCCTCTATTTATAAAATCAGCTGCTATTAATAGCGGTAAACAGAAGACTTGATTAGTGATTAGGTCCTTGACCTCAATGTCTCGAGTCATACTGATATATCAAATTACTTATCTCCCCCCCCCCCCCCCCGACCAAATGAGCGGAAGCGAAGAAGTTAGAAGAGTAGAAGTTCACCGCACATGTCATGACACAAATTTAATTTTTCAGAGACATTAAGACCAGGACAACCTCAAGCAGAACCCAGAAAGTAACCTTAGAAGAATGCACTGACATGGTAATACATAAGAAGTGCTAAGCTGGATTTTTACATAGAGGAGATGGAATGTATATTACGAATGAACCAACCAACGCCATGTATGTATGGTGCTGCCAACAGAAAACCTTCAGCGCTAAGCAATGCAGTTATGTGGCAACTTACCTATACAAGAGACACGAATCTGACAAATTTTAAAGTACAACCGGAGACGTCAGTTACTGCAATTACAACAACGGCTCTTGTGAATTAAACGACAGATCAATGCTTATGTGGGACCTGGACATAGTCGAAACATGTGAATACCCACCATGGTTCAACGAAAAAGAATAATTTTTCGACGCACATTTTGTCTCCAATAAACAAGATTTAGCTCTGACATTTTATAACTCGAGACTGAATTCACATAAAGGCTGTAACAACTCTAATGTTTCGCTTTCGGACCAAGGCCTTATAGTGAAATTTCTCACACCATTGACGAATGTCACAATTAACGATACGATAAAGGCAAGAGTATCAGCAGTGGGTCAAAACGCTGCCTTCTTCAATACAATGCTACAGTCACTTGCCTACCAGCAAACTAAGATGACTCAAAAACTATTTTGGTCAGCTTACTTCTACGCCTGCTACAATCTAGCTGAGATTTTACAGATAGTTACCATGTTTATAGGAGAACACTCGACACTCAGCGCAAGATATTTACTGGAAAACCTAAACGTTATCGCTACAGCAGGTCCGGGTTTCCTCCAAGTTTACCCTTCTACTATACTTAACTACAGTCAATACGAAATACTGCCGATGGAAGAGAATAATTGCACAGAATTTATTCCGACGATGATCAAAATAGCCGGTACAAAAAAAATTGGATATTTTAATCCAAAAGACAATGTGATACACCCAGACACCTATACAGTCAATTGCAAGACAAAAGAGGCACATTGATGATGCTGGAAGGTAACATCTCTGAATACTTTCCGAACGGGACGAATTCGCCAATTAAGGAAGCCACCGACTTGAGCATTCCGTACATCAACCTCTGCAGCCAGCCCCTACAAATACAAGAAACAATATTTAGCAGAGCACATATGTTAAGATGGTCAAACACAGACGATTACGGAGAACTGAATGAAATCCTATCTACCTTAGACAGACAGAAAAGAGTACTAAAGGCTATGGGAATCGTCACGAACCGCCATAACACCCTACATTACAACACCGTAGAGAGCAGAGAGAAACTATTTGGCCCTTCACTATTCAGCTTTCTATTTGGAGGACACGTAACCTCAGGTTATGAGCTCTGGACGTTCGCTTGCAACATCATTCTTACATTAATGGTTTTATCAACAGTCATCGGAGGAATCACAAAAGGATGCTTTGTGTACAGAGCAAGGAAGAGTGCAACGGTAAACGCTTTACATGTGGAGACGGCACTGGAACTAACCGACATGCCCGAACGAGAAGATAAATCTGAAAAATAGTTCGATGATGACCCATCCGCACCACCGGAAGACTTAGAAATCGAATTATCATTAGAAGACTTAAGCAGTGCACCACCATCATATAAACCCTACGTACCCAAATACTCACGACCAGGAGCAACTGACGAAAAACGTGAATGATGGAGGGCATGGAATGACTACTTTTCGCAGGCATACAATATACAAACTTCGCGAAGATAACCCGAACAGGTTAATGGTGTTACCAAAGCCTCAAATAAAGATTGTAGAAGAGCCACAATAGATGTGAAGATCAATGGATTTATCTGCACATCACTCGTCGACGCAGAAGCTACGATAAGCCTTATCAATACAAGACTTGCTCGCGATGTTAATGTTAATGTGCACAGGAAGACGACTTTTCATAGGCAGTGGAAGGTAGCAGAAAACTTTGCCTGCATAGCCATCCAACTCGGTTTCTTTCATAACTCAAGGCTGGAGTACATCTTGTCTCCTATCTATGAAAATACAACAATAAAGGATCAATAGGTATAAAAAAATCTCGTTCTACATAACATTCTTGACCAGCTTCCTCAGCTAAAAAGGAGAAAGTAAGACCATTAAAACACGAGTGAATATAAAAACCCACACTTCTGGTCAAGAGGGACAGCCATACCTCCTACTGGCGCTAAGCCTTCATATCTGAGAGCATTCTCTAAGGCGTCCCAATCGCCCATTGAGGAAGTGACCAGCCAGTGAACAGATCGGTCAAGCACTCCCTCGAACAGTCCGAGAAAATGACATACCACTCTGCTCTGCTTGTACCTCATCTGCAACACACGATTCATTCAGTACATTCTACATATTCACATATCTATATATTTTCTGGTAGCATTCTATAAATATTATTTAAGAGTATGTTATACATTGTTTGATGGTAACTTGAATGCACTATGGTAGTACCAAAAATATGCTATGTTAGTATCCTGGATACACAATAATAGCTAATATTAATAACAATAACAGTAACAGCTAACAACAATAGGATACACTCCGTCTTCACCTGCCAACTCCACCTGCCAATAGCGCTATCTTGGAAACCTAAAGCCCGTTTAAACTGTCAAATACGTTTAAACGCCTTCACTTCTATATCTAATTGTTTTTACACAAAATCTTCATTGACAAAATAAATATGCAATGAGCCAGGTAATGGAGCTGCTCCTACGGCAAGCAGACGAGGTCTAATAAATATGCAATGAGCCAGGCAATTGTCTGCTCCTGCAACAATAGGATGAGGTCTAATAAAAACTAGGAGCAAATAATAACCATTATGTAAAAACAGAGAAAGGTATTTTCAAGTAAACAGTGATATCTCTGCCAACCTGAACATACATGTAGTTGCGCCATCTAAAAAGAAGTGATCGGGCAAATAGCAGTTGAAGACATAGGTGAAGACATTCTTCATGCTGTTGAGATCATTGAACATCCTACCTGGCTAATCGGGTGTAGCCCCTGGGACAAACCTGCAGTGTGGTAATGATTATGCTAAATGATGTTTTGAAAATGTATTAAAATTCATTTTTATGAATTCCATGTGCAAAGTGAATTAATTTAGCAGAAATTATAATGACTAAGTAGCATTTGCTATTATGAAATTCGCAAAAATCTTTTTTCAATTTTTTTGTCATTTGCATTCATTTGTGCTTATTTATTTGAGGCTATCAAAGTAGAATTCACATTCACACTTTATTCTGCACTTTATGATATTTGTATGCAATGCACTTGTAGATGATTGGAATGGAGAAATATATTCAGAACACCTCTTTGCAGATAATTCAACTGAAGATTCCATAGTATCTTTTTAATTTGCTTTCCCTAACTCTTTCGACAGTTTAAATTCAGTAATATATATCAAGCATATGGTTCAAAACATCTAACATTAGTATACACCTGCATGTTGTCTTTTTATATTGATATTCAACTTTTTCATAATGAAGCCATGCCATGTTTTGAACATTTCTTTTATTTTTAGCACCTAAGATTGTCATCTACAACAATGCTTGTGCATTACCCAGGTGTGCTCTCAATCGAAATCCGGGCTTCTTCAGAGAGACAAAGTTTCTGGTAGATAGATTTCACTGGCACAACCATACTGGTAAGTGGCGTATAAATATAGTCATCATAAATAGTATAACAGTATTTAGTAATATTGTTATATTACATTTTTTGCTATATTACAATATTTGCGTCATTGAGAGACGCATCTGTATTGCTGATCATGCTTGACTAATTCTGATTTCAGGATGCTGTGGTGGATATAATATAAATGCATACGACCATCTAAAAACTATCAACACTCAAGTTGAAGAGCAACGGAACGCAACACTTGTGAAGCTAAAATCTTTTATAAGCTGTCAGCATCAAGACAAATTCTTTCTTAGCTTACAAACATTCTTATCCTTCCGTAACATAATCCATTCACTTCAACTACGAGAGGCACTTACTAACTCTGAGTTTATTATAAAGCAGCTGGTACGTGTATCTTTCCTAAAATGAACTTTGAATAAGGTGATTTGCAGTTAGAATTTATTAGTATTTTAAATGGCAATCTAAAAAGCTATTACTCTACTAGATTTTATTTTTCATCTTGCATTTCATCTCAGGGTTTGGTGTTAGCCAAATGTATAAAAAATTTTTACTTAAACCATTAGTTAATGTTTTTATTTATATTTCTTTATTTCGCTAGAAATAAAGCTGGTACCCACTTGGCATTTAATTCCTTGTTTAAAATCTGATTTTTTTATGGATATGTCCGAATGCCACTGTAGGAAAACTCCATAAAACTGATTGGTAACCAAGGGGATAATACATATTAGACAAGTTCAAATCACGAACGGAATCTTGTGAACCTTGTTGTTTGAGTTGCTTGTCCGCGGGCAGACAACTCCAGCAAGGTTGTTCACACGACTTGAACTAATGTTAGACATTCATGCAGTAATTTTCTTGTGCGGAAATACAGTCTTTTGACCCATCAATTGATAATGTGTTTGCACATATGGAACAAGTTGTAGATGAGATGCTTGTGACAAAGCAGAGAATGCCGTCAGACATACAAATATGTCTGACTGCATGTTTGTATTTGGAGTTGCCTTTTCAATAGAATTGTAAATTCTGATATTGCATAGATATATGTTAAACTAACCATTACAAAACTCCGCCAGATTATTAATAAGAATATTATATCAAAATATTTTTATAACGTTAAAGTAAAAACCTGTATGTATAGGTTGTTTAGTAAAATAAAGGGAGGACAACTTCTGTAAAGAAACTATCCAGTTGCTAAGATAGCCTAATTGCAAAGTTTGTCATCAATTTTCTTTCCGACAATAGCAATACTGCTTGTTAATAAATAATATCACTTGCGTGATGATTATTATAATATATTTTTTAAAGCATTGAATTTGGTGATAAAAAAGTAAAAGTAGCAAGACGTATGTATAATGCATACATGTTCGAAAGTTAGAATTGTCCTAGTTATGTAATTATTATAGCAGTCAACTGATATTGCTTAATTAACGATTAATAAAAATTCGTGATGCACCATTTTTTCACAAAATGTTTTCAACTAACAGATTACCATAAAATTTGACAACAAAGAAATTTTTTTTCAATACAGCCAATTTGAAGATTTTCAGTTCGCTTAACATCTTCAATTTTTTATTGTTAGTTCTCTGTATAACAACCGGACATCTGCGATTGGAGTGGTTTGAGTCTGATACAAAAGGGACTAGCTGTAAAACACACCGCAGATTTCCATTATTTTCACCCTATCATTGACATGCAGGAATGCTTACGACACGTATAAAAACTGTGTGTTCAGGGCAAACATTTTCAGTAGACCATATATATGGAGTTGTTTTACGGTATGAAAGACCACTGTCAATAGAACTTTAGCTATGTGTGTGTCTGTTCTGGTGGACAGGTGAAAACGTTTTATGAAAAGGTATTCTAACCTGAAATACTTTAATAAGAAATCATGACCACCCCTAACTTCACGGATACTGTTAACATGACGGATTACCATAAAACTTGACATTGCAGCCTATAATCGTGAAATATCATGATCCGAACGATTTTAATAAGAAATTGTACCTCAAACATAATACAAACCATAAAGACAATAAACCTACAGATATATAAACCACTAGCTAGGAAAACCAATGAAGTCTTAATATCATTCGACAAAACAGTTTTCAAGTGAACCAGAGCTCATCTATTCACCATGTGAACATAGTTTACTCTAGTTTTCCAACAGATCAAATTTGCAAGAATGTTGAGCTAATAAATTTCATATAAGTCAGAATGTCGTATGCTTATACAACTGTGTAAGTGAACATGTATAAAGTGAAGTATATATATAAAGCAGTCCAACGAATGCTATCGAAGCAGATGGTTCTGAGGCACTTCAACTAAATAATTCAAAAAACTTTAACAAGGTAAAATAAAATGATTTGAAGTTAGCTTGTAGCCTTAATATGCATCAGAATCTTATAGAGTCAATACTGTATTCAATAGTAAAAATTGTGATTCCACATGAACACAAGGCCCTGGGTGTATTGAGCAAAAGAATTATCTCCCCTTGATTTATTTTCACTGTGAGTTGAATAAGAGGTCCCATTTATAGTTTAAGCATTAGGACCGTTTTATCTTATAGCCCGATTCTCTATCAACCTCAGATGAACATTGAGTTCCCAGAAAGTGAATCAAATGCATGTGCTAAGTAATAGAGTTGTCTCTTCTTAGACTATACTCTGGTTGCATTCAATAATAGAGTTGCCTCTCTTTATTCAATATATTGACAGCTAATGATTTCTCAGCAAAATATGAATATTCACCGAGTTTTCATTGCAGTGATTCCACTATGAACAGGTTATCTACACATGTCTTTTGTGGGTCGATCTTTCATCGATAGTTCTTCCATGAGCATTCCTCGAGTTTCATCAATCAAAATCAGTCCACATAATCTACTGAGGTCAACCCATGGCTATATTTTATTGATCATATAATATATTGACTTTTTATCAATCAACTCATGAATCTATACAGTATGAAGATAATATTTGTTGATAGGGTTGATCTTTCTAACTGGCAATCTAATTGCATTTTCATGATCTAGCGAGGTCATCTATATTTTGGTCAATCACCCACTGTATCGACCTTTTGCTTGTCAATTTATGAATGCATACCGTACAAGATAATTTTTTGTTGAAAGCATCGAGCTTTCAAATTGCAGTAATATAATTGCATTTATATAATTTAGTGATGTTATCTATTTTGTCAACATATGGATATATAACATACAAAGATAATACTTGGACAAAACTAGCTCCCTCTCGATCTATAATGATTTGAGCATTAATAATAGCCAATCATCTCATAATAAATGTTATCATTCTCGATGGCATCTCTCGAGTATCAGTAGCCTTAGAACTGGTTAATGAACAGGTGGCATGCCATCACGCCGTCACACCTTTTCCTAGCCATTCTTAAACTGCTGGAAGTCAAACAGTGACTCATTGTTAATATATCAATAGTTGATGCACTGGTTAGTGCCTCGCTCCAGTCTCTACTAGGAATATAAAACTATATTTTACCCTACAGGATGAAATTATTCGTGGAATTGAATTTCGCGAAAATGGTCTTTTCAAGCATATTCGCGGACTAAATTATTCGCGGATGAACACATTCGCAAATAAATTAATCCATGAAAGCAGTTAGCAATAGAGTAAGACCTTCACATGCGTATACCACTTGTTTAGGTTTATATTTAGCTGAGAAATTTATGTTTGTATGAAATTTATTTTTTGCCGCATTCAGAGATTTTCATGAATGTTCATCGATGTGAAAGCCTTTAGTGAACCAACAATTTGTGGTGGTAAGTTATGAGTTTTTTCAGCGTATAGAACTGCAAGAGATTTTTTCAATGATGATGCCATGTCAAATTCCGAATAACTTGCGACAAGGTTGAAAAATTTGGCAAAGACGTGTGATGCATTAGCAATGGGCTTACATGTATTTCAAAGCCCCAGCGGCGATTTGAAAAAATTTGGAACTTGGCTATGTTTACTAACTCTGTCTAGCAGCTAGTTTTCAATTTGAGGTGCAGTCATACTTCGACATACGCGCTTAATGCGTTCCGAGACTGAGCTCGTATGTCAATTTACTCGCATGTTGGTGCAATCTATTTACATATAGAACAATTAAATATGTAATAATTGGTTTCTATACTTTAAAAATGCAAATAAAACACTCAAAACAAGATATTGTAACAGAAAAAACATGTTGGTTATTGTCCTAACTTACCACACGCTTTCAAAAAGTAACAAATAAAAAAACAAGGCAAGAGGAAATGTGATTAATTAAAATGTAAAATTAAATACATACAGTAGCAGCTAACGCTAGCATTTGCCAGAGAGGGCGATATACGTGTTATTCTTTGTTACAACAGTTGACTTTGATAAATTTGGGTTTTATCAAAGCCTTCAAAGACAAACTTAAAAGCAAACCTAAAAGCAAACTTTCATTTTTCGTAATTGAAATTTCTTCGGCGTTTATAGTTTGAGGTTTCTCGCTAGTTAGCTAGTTTTTCCTTTGTTTCACTTTCACGACTAGCCGGCCGTTTTAAGATAAACCTATCTAAAGACATTTGCCTTTGTTGCCCTTTTAACGTGCTGCGATTAGAACGAACACTGGTGTCGTCACAAAGGGTTAATGCACGACCACTAGCCAATTTGTCCGAAAGTCTATTTTTATAGATAGCACCGACCTTTTTACATAGGCCTTTTTGCTTTTATCGAAACATCGTTTCAGTTACGCTGTCTCCGACCAATTGTTTATCCAATGCCTGAGCGGTCTTTCCGTCAGCGTTCGTGAAGATCGCTGCGTCGTTTAGAAACTATGATTAGTCCTTTTGCAAACTAAATGCCCTGAATATAACCCTTCGGTTTGATAATTGTATATCTTACTCCCGGCCAATGCATCAAGACTTTCATCTATTCGCGGCAATGGATGACAGTCTTGTTCTGTGACGGAATTCGATTGGTGGAATTCAATAAAAAACCGCCAGTTTCCATCTTTAGGAAACTCTTTGTGGGCAGGCAACTCCAGCAAGGTTCACATGATTTGAACTAATGTTAGACATCCATGCAGTAATTTTCTAGTGCGGAAATACAGTCTTTTGACCCATCAATTGATAATGTGTTTGCACATATGGAACAAGTTGTAGATGCGATGCTTGTGACAAGACAGAGAATGCCGTCAGACATACAAATATGTCTGACTGCATGTTTGTATTTAGAGTTGCCTTTTCAATAGAATTGTAATTTCTGATACTGCATAGATATATGTTAAACTAACCATTACAAAACTCAGCCAGATTATTAATAAGATTATGATATCAAAATATTTTTCTAAGGTTAAAGCAAAAACCTGTATGTATAGGTTGTTTATTAAAATAAAGGGAGGAAAACTTCTGTAAAGAAACTATCCAAAAGCTGAGATAGCCTAATTGCAAAGTTTTTCATCAATTTTTTGTCCGACAATAGCAATACTGCTTGTTAATAAATAATATCACTTGCGTGATGATTATTATGATATACTTTTTTAAAGCATTGAATTTGGTGATGAAATAAAGTAAAAGTAGCAAGATGTATATATAATGCATACACGTTCGAAAGTTAGAATTGTCCTAGTTATGTAATTATTATAGCAGTCAACTGATATTGCTTAATTAACGATCAATTAGAATTTGTGATGTACCATTTTTTCACAAAATGTTTTCAACTAGCAGATTACCATAAAATTTGACAACAAAGAAATTTTTTTTTTCAATACAGCCAATTTGAAGATTTTCAGTTTGCCTAACATTTTCAATTTTATTGTTAGTTCTCTGTATAACAACAGGACATCTCCGATTGGAGTGGTTTGAGTCTGATACAATAGGGACTAGCTGCAAAACACACTGCAGATTTCCATTGTTTTCACCCTATCATTGACATGCAGGAATGCTTTCGACGCGTATAAAAATAGTACAATCAGGGCAAACAGTTTTAGTAGACCGTATACATGGAGTTGTTTTACGGTATAAAAAACCACTGTCAGTAGAACTTTAGCTGTGTGTGTGTGTGTGTCTGTTCTGGTGGACAGGTAAAAACGTTTTATGAAAAGGTATTCTAACCTAAAACACTTTAATAAAACATCATGACTACCCGTAACTTCATGGATACTTTTAACATGACGGATTACCATAAAACTTGACATTGCAGCCTATAATCGTGGAATATCATGATCCGACCGATTTTAATAAGGAATTGTACCTCAAACATAATACAAACCGTATAGACAATAAACCTACAGATGTATAAACCACTAGCTAGGAAAACCAATGAAGTTTTAATATCATTCGACAAAACAGTTTTCAAGTGAACCAGAGCTCATCTATTCATCATGTGAACATACATGTAGTTTACCCTAGTTTTCCAACAGATCAAATTTGCCAGAATGTTGAGCTAATAAATTTTATATAAGTCAGTATGTCGTATGCTGATACAACTGTGTAAGTGAACATATATAAAAATAAATATATAAAATATATAAATATATATATAGCCTTAATATGCATCAGAATCTTATAGAGTCAATACTGTATTCAATAGTAAAAATTGTGATTTCACATGAACACAAGGACCTGGGTGTATTGAGCAAAAGAATTATCTCCCCTTGATTTATTTTCACTGTGAGTTGAATAAGAGGTCCCATTTATAGTTTAAGCCGTTTCTTAGTTTAGGACCGTTTCATCTTAAAACCCGATTCTCTATCGACCTCAGATGAACATTGAGTTCACAGAAAGTGAATCAAATGCATGCGCTAAGTAATAGAGTTGTCTCTTCTTAGACTATACTCTGGTTGCATTCAATAATAGAGTTGCCTCCCTTTTTCAATATATTGACAGCTAATGATTTCTCAGCAAAATATAAATATTCACCGAGTTTTCATTGCAGTGATTCCACTATGAACGGTTTATCTACACATGTCTTTTGTGAAGGTCAAAGTTGTGGTTGCAAACATAAATGCCACATTAGATCTAAATAGTAGACCGACGACCTAAACGCATAAGATTCACCGGAGGACGGCTCGGCCTATTCAACCTTGCCAGCTACTTCCAATTTAGCCTTCTATGCTTAGCCTTACGCATTACCGGGGCGACAGCATCAAAAGGACAACCAAACAACCCCATGATTTGCGGCACAGGAGAAAATGATTCTCCACAAACATTTTGAGTAGAACAAGAATACGAATGCTCAACGGACACCAGCAAACAATCAGACATGGCACCCCAGAAATTTAATGTTACTACCTACAAGAAGAATATGATCAAGCAAAAGACTATCGCCTACCGGTGCACGAAGTTCACCGCACATGTCACGACACAAATTTAATTTTTCAGAGACATTAAGACCAGGACAACCTCAAGCAGAACCCAGAAAGTAACCTTAGAAGAATGCACTGACATGGTAATACATAAGAAGTGCTAAGCTGGATTTTTACATAGAGGAGATGGAATGTATATTACGAATGAACCAACCAACGCCATGTATGTATGGTGCTGCCAACAGAAAACCTTCAGCGCTAAGCAATGCAGTTATGTGGCAACTTACCTATACAAGAGACACGGATCTGACAAATTTTAAAGTACAACCGGAGACGTCATTTACTGCAATTACAACAACGGCTCTTGTGAATTAAACGACAGATCAATGCTTATGTGGGACCTGGACATAGTTGAAACATGTGAATACCCGCCATGGTTCAACAAAAAAGAATAATTTTTCGACGCACATTTTGTCTCCAATAAACAAGATTTAGCTCTGACATTTTATAACTCGAGACTGAATTCACATAAAGGCTGTAACAACTCTAATGTTTCGCTTTCGGACCAAGGCCTCATAGTGAAATTTCTCACACCATTGACGAATGTCACAATTAACGATACGATAAAGGCAAGAGTATCAGCAGTGGGTCAAAACGCTGCCTTCTTCAATACAATGCTACAGTCACTTGCCTACCAGCAAACTAAGATGACTCAAAAACTATTTTGGTCAGCTTACTTCTACGCCTCCTACAATCTAGCTGAGATTTTACAGATAGTTACCATGCTAATAGGAGAACACGCGACACTCAGCGCAAGATATTTACTGGGAAACCCAAATGTTATTGCTACAACAGGTCCGGGTTTCCTCCAAGTTTACCCTTGTACTATACTTAACTACAGTCAATACGAAATACTGCCAATGGAAGAGAATAACTGCACAGAATTTATTCCGATGATGATCAAAACAGCCGGTACAGAAAAAATTGGATATTTCAATCCAAAAGACAATGTGATACACCCAGACACCTATACAGTCAATTGCAAGACAAAAGAGGCACATTGATGATGCTGGAAGGTAACATCTCTGAATACTTTCCGAACGGGACGATTTCGCCAATTAAGGAAGCCACCGACTTGAGCATTCCGTACATCAACCTCTGCAGCCAGCCCCTACAAATACAAGAAACAATATTTAGCAGAGCACATATGTTAAGATGGTCAAACACAGACGATTACGGAGAACTGAATGAAATCCTATCTACCTTAGACAGACAGAAAAGAGTACTAAAGGCTATGGGAATCGTCACGAACCGCCATAACACCCTACATTACAACACCGTAGAGAGCAGAGAGAAACTATTTGGCCCTTCACTATTCAGCTTTCTATTTGGAGGACACGTAACCTCAGGTTATGAGCTCTGGACGTTCGCTTGCAACATCATTCTTACATTAATGGTTTTATCAACAGTCATCGGAGGAATCACAAAAGGATGCTTTGTGTACAGAGCAAGGAAGAGTGCAACGGTAAACGCTTTACATGTGGAGACGGCACTGGAACTAACCGACATGCCCGAACGAGAAGACGAATCTGAAAAATAGTTCGATGATGACCCATCCGCACCACCGGAAGACTTAGAAATCGAATTATCATTAGAAGACTTAAGAAGTGCACCACCATCATATAAACCCTACGTACCCAAATACTCACGACCAGGAGCAACTGACGAAAAGCGTGAATGATTGAGGGCATGGAATGACTACTTTTCGCAGGCATACAATATACAAACTTCGCGAAGATAACCCGAACAGGTTAATGGTGTTACCAAAGCCTCAAATAAAGATTGTAGAAGAGCCACAATAGATGTGAAGATCAATGGATTTATCTGCACATCACTCGTCGACGCAGAAGCTACGATAAGCCTTATCAATACAAGACTTGCTCGCGATGTTAATGTTAATGTGCACAGGAAGACCACTTTTCATAGGCAGTGGAAGGTAGCAGAAAACTTTGCCTGCATAGCCATCCGACTTGGTTTCTTTCATAACTCGAGGCTGGAGTACATCTTGTCTCATATCTATGAAAATACAACAATAAAGGATCAATAGATATAAAAAGATCTCGTTCTACATAACATTCTTGACCAGCTTCCTCAGCTAAAAAGAAGAAAGTAAGACCATTAAAACACGAGTGAATATAAAAACCCACACTTCTGGTCAAGAGGGACAGCCATACCTCCTACTGGCGCTAAACCTTCATATCTGAGAGCAATCTCTAAGGCGTCCCAATCGCCCATTGAAGAAGTGACCAGCCAGTGAACAGATCGGTCAAGCACTCTGTCGGACAGTCCGAGAAAATGACATACCTCTATGCTCTGCTTGTACCTCATCTGCAACACACGATTCATTCAGTACATTCTACATATTCACATATCTATATATTTTCTGGTAGCATTCTATAAATATTATTTAAGAGTATGTTATACATTGTTTGATGGTAACTTGAATGCACTATGGTAGTACCAAAAATATGCTATGTTAGTATCCTGGATACACAATAATAGCTAATATTAATAACAATAACAGTAACAGCTAACAACAATAGGATACACTCTGTCTTCACCTGCCAACTCCACCTGCCAATAGCGCTATCTTAGAAACCTAAAGCCCGTTTAAACTGTTAAATACGTTTAAACGCCTTCACTTCTATATCTAATTGTTTTTACACAAAATCTTTATTGACAAAATAAATAGCCAGGTAATGGAGCTGCTCCGACGGCAAGCAGACGAGGTCTAATAAATATGCAATGAGCCAGGCAATTGTCTGCAATGCACTTGTAGATAATTGGAATGGAGAAATATATTCAGAACACCTCTTTGCAGATAATTCAACTGAAGATTCCATAGTATCATTTTAATTTGCTTTCCCTAACTCTTTCGACAGTTTAAATTCAGTAATATATATCAAGAATATGGTTCAAAACATCTAACATTAGTATACACCTGCATGTTGTCTTTTTATATTGATATTCAACTTTTTCATAATGAAGCAATGCCATGTTTTGAACATTTCTTTTATTTTTAGCACCTAAGATTGTCATCTACAACAATGCTTGTGCATTACCCAGGTATGCTCTCAATCGAAATCCGGCCTTTTTCAGAGAGACAAAGTTTCTGGTATATAGATTTCACTGGCACAACCATACTGGTAAGCGGCGTATAAATATAGTCATCATAAATAGTATAACAGTATTTGGTAATATTGTTATATTACATTTTTTGCTATATTACAATATTTGCGTCATTGAGAGACGCATCTGTATTGCTGATCATGCTTGACTAATTCTGATTTCAGGATGCTGTGGTGGATATAATATAAATGCATACGACCATCTAAAAACTATCAACACTCAAGTTGAAGAGCAACGGAACGCAACACTTGTGAAGCTAAAATCTTCTATAAGCTATCAGCATCAAGACAAATTCTTTCTTAGCTTACAAACCATTGCGGCTTATAATAAACCAGGTACCATATCATCTTACAATACTGACATTAAATTTGATCTTGATCGAGGATGTAACAATAGAATACATATATCAAAGCAAAAACTTGCATTAGATTATTGTTAGCCTGAGTAACTTACGTTAAAGTAAAGCTAGTTGCATCTCTGGCGCTAGGTTCACGACCTTCAATTAGATTAAAACTAACTTGTGTGCATCGCTCTATGTTAAAGTTAGTTTCAGAAAGTATGAGTTATAGCTTCATTTAAGACCTTGTACTAAATCACAAGATATTTCTACTTACTAATAATACCGGATAGAACGGAGTTGAGATTGACAATCCATCTTTGAAGACAACCCAATGTCCCGGAGTTGATTGAACAGGATCACAGCAATCAATGAACCTCCGATAAAAACATGTGGTTGGCACTATGGATCCAGCTGCAATAGAGGTAACTCTCAAATCTAAGAGACATTCTCTATAGATAACACAAGCTTAACAGCAACATTTTAACTAGTACTCAACTATTCCTCTACAGATGTAGAGTTTATAGAGAGAAATTTCTTATAAGTTGACAGTGAGATAAACATCAACTATTAATCAAATAATATACTGAGTTTATATACTACATGAACATGTCTAATATACCATATTATACAAATGTGGTACTTTATGGTTGAATTATTAAAACATAAAATGATGGCTTGTAATGTTAGAATTACTGAGACAAGCTTGTGAAGAGAGTTTGGTGCTTTGAGTTAACAGCTAGGAGTGAGGCGGAACAATGAATGAAACACCAGTGAGACGATGACTAACCTTAACGGTATTCAGAGAGTGAGTTGCCAGGCAATCAGCTATTCCTAAATCAAACAAAGTTAATGGGCTAGATATTACTTTGTTGATTCTGACCCGCAATGGCTATGACACCGTGTGATCAGCTTTGACTGTGATATCATGTGACTAGTTATGAACATGATACCATGTGATCAGCTATGATTGTGATACCATATGATCGAAGTGACCAGCAATGATGCAGGAGCATTCGGCCACATAGCATGATGTAAGGTAAAACAGTCATAGCTGGTCACATGGTAGAACTCCTTAGTTGGTCACGTGGTATCATGGTCATATGTGGTCACAAGCTATCATGGTCAAATGATGGCTTGTGACCAGTTATGACTGTGATACTATGTGACCAGCTATGACCATAGTAATATCATGTTTGCACGAGGATGAAATCTGACAAATATAAATTATTTTTATGTAAAAAATACATTAATAAGCATATATCAAGAGTTACATTGCCAGAAAATGAAAAAAAATTTGAGTTTTACGTGACGCTAAAATAGCTTAAATCTACAAAACTTGATAAAAATAAGGCCCGCTGACCTACTTTAGCGACCTCTGACCCTAAATGACAGCCTCCGACAGAAAAGTTTTTAAATGAAAATGATAGATCACATGTGGAAGAAGACAACTAAAAATTCAGATTTTTAGAAGATATAGTTTTCGAGATATTTGTTATCAAAAAACCTAACAAATCCGACTCGGAGTTGCCCCTCCTGAATGGCAAACTTTGAGGTGATGCCGGCAACGCCACTAAATGTTGAGAGGCTAAGAAATTTAGATTCCCACCAAGTTTGACATGCTCTTTAACATAGAATTAGTTTTAATCATATCTGTGACAGGTCAGCACACACATTGGACCAGTCCCCATGGAATGGCCCTTATGCATGAGATAGCATGGGACTAACTAAGACAGTGATGTGATCAACGGCCAGCATATCAAAGAGTTGCACTTAAAGGGAACACTAAAGTTCACCTCAGAGTTCTAATACCCTTTTTAGCTTCTGCATGTTTTAAAATTGGAGGCAGCAGATTATGTTACTATAGGCAACCCTAGTTGTTCGGACTAATATCGGCACCTAAGAAACTGGTTAAAGATCACTAGCCCGCATCACTTGGCTCGTCTGTCATGACAACATCTATTGGTCAGAGCCATCATTCCTCAGACAGGCCTGGCGTATCGAACGAACGACTGGACAACTGAATGTTCAGAGTTGTCAAGATTTATAGAGAGGATCTATGGGTATATCTACAAACAAAGTTGACTGTCAAAGATGTAACCTTATCCAATACTATCAGTATCTACTCAAGTATAGTAATGACATACAGTACATACATCCTATACAGCCAGCTATAAAGTGCATCATTTTGGTTATAGAAAGATGGAGATAACCTGTGATATCAAACACTACCTTCTCCTGTTCTGATCTACAAGTAGAGTAAATACAAATAGAGTGATAGCATGTATACCCAGTGCTTATAATGATACAAAGGCCTAAACTAGTTACAACTAACTAAAGATATAAATATTGTTATTAATAAAGTTAAACTTACAAGAGATGATGTGGGTCTATGTCAGTTTGGAGCAGTTTATTACTATAAACTATTATAAAAGTATTTTTATAATAAGAGCAGTGACAATAACGAGTAAGATGTACACGCATTACATAACATTGAGGCATGGCTTCGTGTCACCTTTGTTAGCCCTGTGTAAGGACTGCTGGCTTTTCATATGTGGAGTTTAGCTGAATCTAGATTTGGCTGGCGAAACCTGATTTTACAATGACTACCATATTGAAACTGTGGTACGTGTTACTACTATGCGCTACCGTGACAACTATGTGTCATTTCATATAAGCATGCACATATTAGCAAAAGTGTACAAACTATGTATCACATACACAATTTTACATACGACATTTGAAGGTTTTGAAATATTTCAGATAAATCTATCACCAAATTGTAACAGAGACTTCACTTAGTTTACTAAAGCTAACAATAGAGTGTTTGTTGTGATATAAAGAGAAACTTGGAGGCATATAAAACTACTTGGTAAGCACACAATAAATTCGTTAAAACAATAGATAGTTTTACACAAGTGTAGATACAGATATGATATATATACAAATACATGGACATGTTGAATATAGATAGCAACTGATCATAAACAGGAAATGAAACTATAGGTAAACAAGTAGAGTTCTCACTGTATGACCTTGCACGTAAAGCTGACAGAATCTACTTCACTTTTTTGTTCTCAAATTAATTTTTTTTCACTAGGACATACTTACATATTTGTTAAAACCTAATATTTCATTAAGGTGCATCCAAAGTTCAAAGCTTTTGAACAGCACGGTCTTTAAAGGTTGACTAGCAACAAAATTTCCATTACAGTTATTTGGTATCAAAAGATTCACTATGTCTTACTCTGCTGTGTTATAGATGCAAAATATGTGGAAATGTGATTACAAGCTCTTGAGAGCTCAAAAACAAACGGTTAATTGCGGCCATTACAAAAACGCTGTGGATTAAAATCCCTTTGCAAAACGGCTCAAATGAGACGTAGTTGAACGAGATGGCTCCCGGTTACACTTTCATGCAACCTTATTCGTCAAAAAATTTTCACAAATATACTTCAAGCATTCAATAGAACCATGCATATTGTCATTACGCGTCAATTACATAATCATTGTAATGCTGTCATTTTGAGCATCGATATTTCAAAACCTAACGTAAAAATTTGCTTAATCTTTTAACCTTAGCTCCTAGGAGTGCATATCATCCTCTGATAAACATGACGAGCCTGTTGATTATCTGTGATAGTCGAAAAATGCTGCATAAAATTATTTGCGCTGCTTGGCAGGAAGTATGGGTCACATGATCAGATTACGACTAGACGATTAGACCAATCCGAAACAGAACTGCAAAGTAGCGAGCATCTAGATTTGACACGGGCTTTTCGGTAGAACCCCCGAAGTGTTTGTCATAAACTAGTGTTACAAAACGTTTTATATTGAACTTTTTATTAGCCGTTCAATTAACGTGATAACATCACATGTCAAAACAATAATCAAATTGTTTGAATACGTCAGAGAAATAAACTAATTCCAACTTACAGCGTTTTGTGATGACGGCGATTAACTGTTCGTTTTTGAGCTTATAAGAGCTTGTAATCAGATTTCCCCATATTTTGCACCTACAACACAGCAGAGTAAGACATGGTGAATCTTTTGATACCAAATAACTGTAATGTGAACTTTGTTGCGAGTCAACCTTTAAAGTTTATTTAAAGGTGTAAACCTTTTAATGTATTCCGATATACTGTACAGTTAATCAGCATAAATTGGTTTTACCAACCACAAAAATGTCCGAAATGTTTTGCAGGAATTGCTTGGACATTTTCAAAGCCAGTTTAGCTTCTACCGCAAGCACGTTCATCTCAGACGAGCAATTAATATTATTACAGCGTGCAACATTATTATTACTAAAAAAGTAAAATAATAACTCTCAGTAGAATGATTGTACAACTTATATTAATCTGTGAATGATTTGGTCAATCGATACAAATATATACAATTATGCCTATTCATAAGGCTTATGGTCTGAGATGATTATATTTCTTTTAATGTATGTTCATTCATTTTTGGAAATTGAAATATATTTACTGACTATCTCAATAAAAACAATTTAATATGGTAACCTGCCAGGCTGTTCTAGAAGGAATTGAACTTACCACAATAATGTGGTACAGATCATTCAATACCAGAGGACGTGTGAAGCCACAAAAGTAAGTTGTTCCATGAGCAAATACTCTGTACTATAATTTATCAAGGTAAGTATATTAATACTATAAACTAGGACTAAAGAACTGAAGCTTTGTAGACAGTTGTAGATAGGTACTGACACTTAGTGTTCAGTACTAGCTTATGATTGGCTTAGCAAAATGACTAAAATCTCGTTCTTTAGACTTATTTTGTCTTAACTTGTCCAAGTTTTGGACAAACACAAATCTGGTATTCACATGTTACAGATGAGGTTGGACCAACTATTTTGTTGGAAATACATATCATAATCATTATGAATAATATTGATTGTGTATAAAGCAATAGAAGACAATTTTAACAACCAAACTCAACCTTGGTTAGGAATATATATAAATTAAAAAGCAACTAACTTACATCTATTATTAACAGTAATTCTCAAGACAGTTTGTGAATTTTCAGTAGAAGTAAATCATAGGGTTTAAAAACATACTTGGCAAATTATTAAAATTTGTCGTTTAATTATTCGATTAATAATCCATAATTAATTAAACATATGACTATATGAGTACCTAATGTGAAAATAATTGAATGCTAAAAAAAGTGCATTTCCTCTAGTATCAGTTCTGTCACAAAAAATCCCAAAGAGATACTATTTGTACATCACCTGGCTTTTTAAAAAAAAATTTTTTATCATACCTTTTTTTAAATAACTACACACTGACATATAGACAACGATTTTAATGGATATTATTTTACAAATTTGATTCGATGTGGGAAAGGAAATTGTTATCTTATCTCAAACATTCATTACCTTTATTGACACTAAAGTTATAATTATCTGATTTTAGCTTGATATTCTTTATTCTGTTTGATACTTATAGAAAACGTCTGTGCAAATAGGAAAGACAGGCATTGCCATATAACTCATTGGCTTATGGTGGTAAAAGGTTTAGAAGATGTGTTCTTTAAACTGAAACCAGATGTTTCATGTGATAATGGACTCAGCTTTGCTGTAACAATGAACTAGCCAGATGGAGAGCATCAAAAATACAGCTAACTCGTTGTTTTATTGCTTTAAACTTCCTTTTCGATTGGTTAATTCTACACAGCAAAAGTGCTTCGTGATTATGAAACGACCTTCAACAAAACCTTGAATGTTAAATGACAGCATTTTAAAATGATTTTAATTTCTCCAATTATAATAATGATATATCCTTGTTCACCAAAGATTTTGAACTTGAAAAATCAAAACAGTTTGGAAAACACAAAATAATTATGATGGAAGCTCTATGCTGTGACACAAGGTCACTTGTTTGGTAAAACACAGACATATTATATGTGATGTCAATACCGAGGATGAGCAATGTATGATTGCAATATATTTTTACACATTTTCTATCATCTAGACGTCAAACTGAAGGCTTTGATTGCCAAAAATGGCAGATAATCATAATGTGAGGTGAAAACATATTCCACAAAGTTCGAAAAAGGTTGCTTCGTAGTTATACGCCCAGCATTAACTTTTAAGTGGAGGTTATAGAATTATACTAACCAGCTTGTGAGCTAGCAAAATGTTCTTTTACACAAACGGGTCCATTAGAAAACTCGAATTCATCAAAGTCGTAGGGTTCGTAGAATTAGCTATTCTCAAATTGTTTGTTCAAAACACAAGTTTTAAACAATAAGCTTAGAAGATGTGTCAGTTTTAATGCTTGAGAATTGCTTCCATCTTATAAACACTTGCTCTGCCTTCATGCTCAAAGATAGTCAAGTTTAAAAATAAACGTTTTAATATGATTATATAATATTGCAACTATTTCTAGTCAAAATTTCCCAAAGCTCTGTCTACTTTTACAATTTAAAAAAGTTGATAAAAACCAGTACATGTTTAAAGTTACACAACAATATTACTCAACCACTAATCTGTAATGTTATCTCTGATTATTAATGCAGTAACAGTTTGTGTCATCACTGTACTTTTAAACAGGCCATGATAAGTGAGTGTTGTGTCTTGTTACCATATTAGCTGTTGTGAGTGTGTTTTATCAGAGCAGCTAATCCGCACTTGAATATGATAGATTATTCATTGTATAAAATAAACATGTACATGGTAATATTTTTATAGCAGCCTCCTTAATGGGCTTAAAATAGGCAATAAACCTATAGAGTTGCATTTCACCAGATATTATCTACTAAGAAGTTCTTGTTTTACCACCACACTTCAATTTTACACAACATCTGAATTCTCAGTAGTGATTAGCCCATTTCTCACAGCACAAACTACTGCTTCCAATTAAAAGGCGCCCAAACTTTTTCATAGCTTAGCAATGCTGGTTCTTTTGTAATTAGTATTAAATGCTTGTCTTTATTACTATTACTACTATTTTCTTCTGGCAGTTAATGTTTTCATGTTAAAATATAGAAGGTTGTGATCAGACACTCAAATATTAAGTTTGTAGTTACAGTGTTTTCATGTACTAGGTCATACTTTAAAATTATTAACAAAGACAAATCCTTACAACTAAACAGTCTGCACCCTAAAATATTTTACATGTTACTATCAAATTGTATACTTCTTTATACCCCTAATTGTCTGTTTGTTTGTTTCATCTGACATCCAATAGCAACCCAGAGCGGATGTTTAAACAGTGACAGCAATTATTTCACCAACATCTATGGGAAATGGTTAAACAATGATTATAGTTTAACCTGAATCTCCCCGTTATAAAGGCACAAACAAGCATACTTTTATCTATGACAGGAAATCATAGCATAAACTAATAATAAAATATGATTCTGTAAAAAATTCAGAACAAATTCTTAACAATTAACTTGTTACATACACTTAAATCATTTCAATTTGTCTCAAGGCAGAATTCATATTAGTGCAATCAAGCTAAGAAGTTTCATCTTTCTGAAAAGCTCTTATCACAGCTTTTCTTATCGACTTAAACCATAACTGCCACGAACAACTTTTATCGTATTTACTAGGTAAATCAGACATGCTGATTCCGATTTTGTAATCAAAATAAAGATTAGGCCACTAACTTTCAGAGTAATAAAGGATTTTTTATAGCGTTTTAATATCGGTCTCGAAAACAACACGATCGGCATAACAAGCTCCGCCCATGAATACTTGACGTAACCTAGCTTTTTAGGAACAGAAGTTACGTAAAGATGTTTAGACCGATTTAGAATAATAGAGATGGGTGTTTTAAAATCTATTAATATCTAAATCCAGCTTTAAAAATAATATCAGTTTTTTCTGAAAGATAGATAAGCTATTCAGCATTGCGTATTTAAAAAGCGCGATAACAACGCTAGCTCGTGATAAAACCGCGCTTTTTGAGCTCCTTTTTCTCGGCGTCCAGCCCATTTAAACGTCAAGTAACAAGCTGCGAGCAATTTTAAATAGTTTATATCCCTTTCATAAAAAACTGAAATTATTTTACAGGCTGGATTTAGACAATAATGGGTTTTAAGACACCCATCTCTATTATTTTAAATCGGACTAAACTTTCCTAACTTCCGTTTCTGAAAAAGCTAGGTTTCGTCACATATTTATGGGCGGAGCTTGTAATGCCGATTGTGTTGTTTTCGAAACGGATATTGAAACGCTTTAAAAAAGCCTAAATGACTTTGAAGGTTAGTGGACTAATCTTTATTTTGAGTACAAAATCGGAATCAGCGTGTCTGATTTACCTAGTAAATACAATAAAAGTTGTTCGTGACAGTTATGGTTTAATAGATGATACAGTTTTATCAGCTTATGTATTTACATTAACTGATATCACAATCTACGGTATCTTTTACAGGAACTAAAATTTCCGTTACAAACATTTGCGCACATAATTTTATTCTGTAAGCAAACTGAGCAAAGCAATGAATTTAAACAAACTACAAGACTTAAAACTATCCCAATGACTAGAAATGTTTCAATTAATAATACAAAAATCAGCTTGCATAAAAAATCAAATGACAGAAAACAAGACTTTCTATAAAAAAACAATGGCAACCCAAAATGCTGGTAGAGATAAAAGAGAGAATGAAAAACCTGTGAACAATGAAGCAAAGAGTAGCGAAATTGACAACTACAAAGAAAGGTACTTTTTAAGTCACCTAAAAGACCACACTGTGGTAACAATGATAGACCTCTGCACAGCGGGGTTCGAATATACACCATGTACATGTTTGCATTTGCTTGTGTAACTATTTGGGTACTTACTAATGTACACCCATTTCAGTATTATGTTTGATATTATCCAGATGTATTTGATTGCTATCTACCTTTTCATCCTTACTGTGAAATATGAAGAATGCGGAGCCATACTGAGCAACCGGTGGTGTTGCTTGCAGCGATTGAGGTTGTGCATGAAAGCTCTTACTTATCCCTTGTAAGACAACTCGGACGCCGAACAAACTCACAAGTGGCTGGTCGACACCGACTTTCTCAACACTTTTTATACAAACTAACCATCTGATCTCTTGAAATCTTCTGGTTTTTCGAAATGATATAATGCATAAAAAGCTATTGAAAATTCACTATTTACTATTTTTGATTATAGCCGTGTGATCAAATTTTAAACGAACAAAATGATCCATGAAATTACTATTGAACTTATTGTTTGTTAGTCGTTAGTATGACTAAATTTTCAAGTAAAAGATCAATGAGAATAACGAAAGCAAATTTAATGTTCCTTATCTGTAGAAAAAGTCAGATCAATATTGTAAATCAAGTCTTTTAGGTTAATTCATGTAGCCGTTGTCGCCAGTAAGGCTTACCAAACAACTGAAAAAATAGCACACCTGAAGCAAATGTCATCTGTGACATACAAACAATCCCTCGCATTACACAGCCTCCCGTTATTACGATGACCGACTGGATTCAAACAGCTTCGTTACTAAGCTCCGCCTACTTAATTAGTTAATGACATAGAGCGTGTATGTGATTGCACTTGCGAGCTTATGTGTCAAAAAATAATTAGCGTAACGTAAATGTCAAGGAACTCTGCCGTCATAACGTATCCATTGTTGTACGTTTATACAAAAACAAATCGCTTATAATAACCGTGGCCAGGCTATCAGCAAACCATTCACAGCTAGTATTATGAACGGTTTCCACTGTGCAATAAACTTTTCCATAGTGTAAGTAAAACAAAGGTCAAGTAGCCCTACAACTTTGTATTAAGTCATTATATCTTGTTTTGTTGCTCGCGTGTCAATGGCGTACGTGTCATTTAAACCTCGCCTTGTTACATATGAGCAATCTTTATTGTGGTAATCAATAGTCATATTTTACAATATGTTTTCCACAAGGTACCACGGCAAGTAAACTAACTAAAAAGCGGTGTACGACAAAAAAAAATAAAAACACTTTACTGAAAATTTTAAATCAAGACCTTATGGTCGATTTTAAAAAGTTTACACTGTGCAACTCCGCCTATTTTACTCGTGGGTCTAATATTAGGCACACTATTAATACAGATGCCATGAAGTTCTCATTTTTTAACCGAGTCATGAAGTTTTGATATATATATATGGAACAAGCTCAATGGCAGATTTTATTTAACTCTCGATTTTATAAGAATATCTGATCTCTTTTATCGTTATAGTCGCATCTTATCTCTAAAGGCTTATCGGGCCACAAGAGATATTTTATCGAGATAGATAGATAGGACTGCAAAGAAACTATAGTCTAACTAAAAAACTAGTGAATAGTCTAACTAATATAATAATATTAGAACTGAATGCATAAAATATGTAGAACACAAGCTTGAAGATTGATATGAGTATTGTTTAAACAAAAAGTGGACAAATAATAGCTCAGTGAAAATAGTATACAAATATATGACAAGTTTTCTAGTCATGAAAACAAAGTGTAATATGAAATGGTTAAAATAGGTAAGGCTATATGGTGAATGGTATTATTGGTCAGAGGAAAGTAGATGTAGTTTGAGTTTTGTTTTAAAAGATTGCAGAGGAAGAGCTCTTAAATGAGTGCAGAGATTATTAAATGAATTTAGCAGGTTGCTGTTGAGTTTGTTGTGGCTTATGGCACTAAGTAATTTGAATCTGTTTCTGGTTTTGTGACTATGGTTTACGGTTTGAAAGCTATAGCTGAGATATTTAGGGCAGTTATCGTGGAGTATTGAATGAGCAGCGAGGCAGGTGAAGTAATGTGATAGCTTACGTAAGGGAAGAACACCGGTAGTGCTTGTTATTAAGTTGGTAGATGGTAAGTGCTGGTTTTTATGGGGTATGTTTAGGTCTTTGCATATAAGTCGTAAAGCTTTTTTTGTAAAATAAATAGTGTGTTGGTATATTTTACAGGTGTTGTAGGGTAAAACACATGCAGGCCATATATAAGATAGGAATGGATAAAATTATAGTGATATAGTCTGGCAGTATCAAAGATCATAAGATGACGAATGTTATAAAATAAACGTAGGTTAGATGATATTTTATTTGAAATGAATGAGATGTGGTCTAGCCATGATAAAACGTCGTTGATGATGAAGCCAAGTAGTTTAGAAGTAGATTGTCTTGTTAGGGTACTGTCAAATATAGAAATTGTCAGAGGGAAATTCAATGGTGGATTTACTAAGATATTGTGAGATTTTGAAATTGTTGCTGTACCTTTTCATCACATTTGCTTGCAGTGCTGGACCATCGTTGTCATTGTTTGCTTATCGTTCATGCGGTGTTATTTTTGGTATATTTTTGTAAGGTATATTGTTATATTGCTCGGGGGAGCGATTAAGCACTCACCGTTGACTCAAGATCACAAGAGGCCTTTGTCAGCTTTGTCTCCAGTCACTATATATCCATGGGGGTCACGTGTCTCCTAGGCGTTTAAGCCGCAGCCTAATAGCCGACTAAGCCGTAGATTCTAGTAGCTATAACTTCTAGTAGTCTATTTAGCCCAGGGGTTCCCAACCTTTTTTACTATGTTCCCCCTCAGACATGTTCAGAAGTTTGAATTCCTCCACACATACTTCATGGCTAAAAACAAAGACTAATACAAATTATAATGAGACTTTATTGTACATTTGCAAACACATAACAAAATATTTTTATACAACATGTAACTATGTAATTATTGAGAATTCTGTTGCCGCTCATTCGCGCACAGTACTTCAATGTGAGGCTTTGTTTTGGACAGAGCACAGCGCTGATCATTTTGTACGATCAATTGATCACAAGTTTTAGACTGAATGGGAAGTACGTGTAATGTTGAGAAGCCTGACTCGCACAGTTATGTAGTCACAAATGGCAGCAGTTTGTGGAGTTCAATTTTCACTACCTTGGGATAACATGCGGTCATTGTTGGCTAAAAGTCAGCAATGGACGTTATTCCAAATGAAAGTTTTGCAGCCGACTCAAGTTTTAACTCTAGAAACTTTTTCTGACAGTCATCTGGTACCATGTTGACTTCACACTGAAATGGATGGTCAGATCCAAGTCTTCGCTAGGTATTTTAGGGAAATATCTTTTGGACTCTGTGTGAAGGTGTTCTAGATGTTCTGCAATCTCGTCCTGCATTTCAGGAGGAAGATCCAAGTTGCCACTGTCCAGCAAGTTGTCTAAGCTTTAAACATTGCAAAGTTTCCACAGCAGACTTTCCTCTTCTAGCTCATCAGCTTTGCTTGAAAAGCATTCAGCTGGTTGATAAATATGATCATGTCAGTATTAGGATCCTGCATCTTCAGATTTAGTTAATTAAACTGCTCAAAAATATCTACTAGATATGCAATCTGAATAATCCAGTTGTTGTCTGTGAGATGCTTATGGAAACTCTCTTTTCCCTGTTGCTCGGTAAACAATATCAGTTCATTTCGGAGGCTGTAAACTCGAGCTGTGACATTACCTCGTGATAACCAACGAACATGTGTGTGATACAAAAGTGTTTGGTGCTCAACATCCATGTCTTTGCAAAGTACCTTAAATAGCCTTGTGTGCAGTGCATTGCTCTTCATGTAGTTAATTAATTCGATTACCTCCTGTAAGACAATGGAAAGAGATGAAGGAAGGGTTCTAACTGCCAATGCATGCCGGTGCAGCATACAGTGAGTGCTCTCTACATTAAGTGAAACTTTTTTACAAGAGCTTGAAAGCCTGATTTTGTGCCTAGCATAGCTGGTGCCCCATCTGTACAACAGCTAATAACATTTTCCCATTTTAGATCTACTTCATCAAAAAAGTTGGAGACAACATTAAAAATGTCTTTAGCTTTGGTTGTGGTTTCCAGAGGTACACGAAACAGAAATTCCTTTTTTATTTCTTCGTTGTGTACATAGCGGGCATACACCATTAACTGTGAGCATGAAGCTACATCAGTTGACTCATCCAACTGAATAGCAAAGAGCCCAAATGGAGATAACATTATCTGCTGGACAACCTGATCTTTAATGTCATCGACCATGCTGCAATTTCTTCTCTGCACTGTGTTATTAGACAATGACACTGCAGCCAGCTTCTTCTCAGCCTCCTTTCCCAATATAGGTTTCGCCATCATCAGTGTACATGGCTTTAATAAATCTTCTCCAATGGTATGGGGTTTTTTCTGATTAGCGATTTCATATGCTACCTTGTACGGAGGCTTCCAGTAGTTTGGAGTTTCATTCATGAAAAGCCCCAATTGTGTCTAGCCTCATCTGCTTGAGCGGTTTTCCATGTCGCTCAAAGAAGTTTTGTTCCTTTGCTGAGGAGAGATGATGCTTCAATTTGTTAGGTCGTATTGAATCATTGCCCAATACTTTTATGCATCACATACATTTGGCTTTTCTTCACCCTTGCTAACTAGACATTGAAATAAATATTGCATGTAGCTTGCATCATATTTTTGTTTCTTGCTAGTACTCATTCTGTAATGAAAGATATTATTAGTTCAATATTTAAGCCGCATTTTAACATGAAATCTGTAGTAAGAACAATATTACACACTGTATTACATCCCAAATACACAAATGCAAATTATATAATATATACCGTAAGTTCTCGTGCTCAAGTCGCGTGGCTAAGGCCATTCTTTTAAAACCTATGTGGAGCTCAGGGCGGCTTCTCGATAAATGCGGTCTCTTCTCAGTTGCCGCACTATAACCATAGAAGCGCATTCATAATAAACTTTTATGTATGGGGTCTTGGCAACCTACTTGTTTATTTTCAAGAACATGTTTAAGGAATACTTTACACTAAAGAAGAATTTATCGCCCAAGTCGAGATGAATTATTAGTGAATTATCAATGAAGATTTTGTTTAGTTTGAATTCATGACACTCAAATTCTTGGGTGTTTTTTCGGTATTTTTTAAAAGTAAATTTAAATTCCAAACGAAATTTTTATCTATGAAGATGATGAGGTATGTTTAGCTCACCACAGTCATAGATTATTAACACCTTTTCATTCTTGACCGGCATCTTTTCATAAAGATGAAGCCCTCTAACAGTGCAATAATGATCTAGCTGAGACATGGCAAGTGAGTTCTTGATGCAAGGGTTCAGGAATTTTAATTTGAACATGGAAGTGAACGAAAATTCTTTTCACATGCACTGATGTAGCCTGTTTTCTTATTCAAAAGGACACGAGTATAGCGAAACCCGTCTCAACACTCGCTCCCGAAGGAGTCATGATGACAAAACTTCAGTCGTTAGCCGCGTGTTCTGTGAGCATATGGGGCTTGTTGGTAAGGGCGGCTAGATACCACTGACAGCTTATTTGAGAGTTATTTTTCCGTCATGATTCATCTGTTTGTGAGCATAAGCCCACGGCTTGAGCATGAGGACTTATGGTACTGACCTGATGAAAATCAGAATGTACTGTACTGCAGCTTCCCTGTTGACTGTAGAGTAATTACTGTTATTAACATCCACTATTACTTGGTACAAGCAGCCAATAAAAATGCAGCACTACTAAACATCATACTACAGGAGTTCCCAACCATAGGGGAATTCCCCTGGTTGCCTTATCGTACTACAGTGCACCCTCGAGATACGATGTTAATCCGTTCCAAGATTGGCATCGTATGGTGAAAAAATTGTATGTCCGGGTATAGAAACCATTGTAATTATACAAAGAAAAAAAAGAAGGTAAAAATCGTCCAAATTTTTATAAAAATGCGGTACATATTGAAATTTAGTAACAAAATGGTATGTTAACTTTAGTAACTATAGTTACATACAGTAGCTACATTATATTAAGAGCACCTAGTGATTATAATCTGCAATACTGTAAAACGCAAAATTACGTATAATCTGTTTACCAAATGCAGATTGTACAGTAAGAAGTTCTTACCTTCAAAATGTACACATAACATAAGCATTGAATTCACTTCGAATAAGTTTGGCTTGCAAAACTTACACTTTAAACTGAGTTTTAGTATGTATTTTGAACTATTTTACTGAATTTCAACTGTTTATCACAAAGTTTTATCATTCATAAGTTTCTGTCTTCACTTTCATTATAAAATTTAGCATGTCTGGTTGAGACATTTTTTTTAACCAAAATTAATAAGAAAGGCCGAGCGATGCAGTTATCGAAAGCGGCCTCTCACACGCCTGACCATTTAATGGTTACCGACAAAAATGAGATTTTATTTACTATGCAGGACATACATACCTTTGGAGTAACTTGACTCTAGCTGGCACATACAGCAAATGAAGCAGAAATGAGGGAAAAACGTATCAATGCTAATTATGTTGCTGTACACTTGAAGATTAATTTAATATTTAATGAAATGGAATTTTTAGCAGTCTAAAGAAGTTGTCTAGTCCTGTCCAATTTTTCTCCTAGTTTAAAAAAAAACTGCTAACTAGCTAACTCTTGTAGAAGGATCCAGAGAGAGTGCTACAGTATTTTTTTTGTATGAAATGTGCACAAGAATCAATGTAGCCATACGTACAAAGTTTGTACGTATTTATACCGTAGAGGACAGGGCTTTAACAAGTTTCAGAAAGTAAAGTGGATGCGTCAACTATCTTGAGTAGTTAGATATATGAGTTACATACATATGATGAATTGTATTCACGTAGGAGATAACAAGCCTACCTGCAAAGACATGGTTAAACAAGGAAATAAAACATAAAATCAGAAGTAAACAAATAAAATGAATAAAATATGAAAAACCTGTCACACAAGAGATAAAATATTATACATGCATTGTTTTAATATACCAGTCCATATAACTAAATTAATCACTTGAAATATTTCTGCCTATGTGGGGTTTGCTGTATCTTCTACTTCCTCGTCCTTGCTAAATGTTTGCTCATTTAGAATGCTGGTCGAGTGCATGGCCTTCTAACTCCTTTGAATCTTCAGTCGTAAGCTCCTTCCTGTGCTTGCTTTAATGGAGTTCTTGTTTTGATAATAATTGCAAATGCTGATTGGCTACGATCATATTTATAGTTTATAGTTCATATATCATAGTTTATAGTAAAATATATTATAACGCTGCAAATGAATATTTGCCCACGCGGAATGATGCCGTGAGAGAAGTCGATCATCGTGTCTCTTCTAAACGTTCTGAAAATGTATTCGGCAAACTATATTTTGGTGTCTTTTTTATTTCGCCATGCGTTATGAGCACACCGACCGCCAAATTTTAACACGGGCAAAACTTCTTTCAAAATCGTATGGTGAAATAAAACTCGTATAGCGAGGTAAAGATCTCACAATATTCGACTTCGTAAGGTGAAAGAATCGTATATCAGGGTAATCATATCTCGAGGGTACACTGTATAAGCAAAGCATTCATGCCTGGATGTAGCTGAACATGTCAGCATGGCAGTTGTAACTGCCCTCCCAAAATTAGGAATGAAGTTCCGAACAGATGTATAGATGCATTTGTTGTGGTATATTTACATCTTAAGACCGTGAAATTAGGTTTTTAAAACTTGATTAACATATGACATTTAGCTAATAAAACATAATGTTAAATGTTGACAAGAATTGCAGAAACTAAAGACATAGATAAACAGCATTAATCTAAAAAATAAAGGAATACGTATAGATAGACATACCTTTTTCACTCCTTTCCAGGAGAGAGTTAGGTATACAATCAGTTTTATTTCTTTTTAGTTATTAAGAAGTCTACACTTTCTGAGAGTATAATATGAAATGAATGAGACAACGGTTGCTTGAAATTTATATAAAATTGGAGGGAAATAATCGTATAGCAAATAGTGACAACATAAGAGCAGCAGTGATTTCATTTATTTCTATTACTTTGTGGGGCAAAACTAAAAACAGCTATTTTTAAAGGTAGGAGGATGCTGAAGAGTGGTGAATCTTACCAAGGTAAACAATTAGAGCAGCTTGTGGTTGTCCATTTGAATAAGAATCGGCAGCGATAAGGCTTTGGACTTGATTGCAGACTGGTTTGCACTTGTGGTTATATCATTACATTTATGGATTGGCAGCTAGCTGATAATAAACAAGTTGACCAGAATTTACGTTATAAAATTTCACAATTATTATTCAAAAACATTACAGCAGTTGATTAGTCTTACTTATGGTGGAAAGTGGAAATGGTTAGAGGAAGGCACTCGAGCTTACACTAAAGGGTACCAACAAAACTCTAAAAAGTCAAACACCTCTTTGTTCCACCCTGTATGTTCAAAATTCCCCCCAGGGGGCAATTCCCTCTTGGTTGGGAACCCCTGATTTAGCTGTGGCTCTTTATTTGTTACAGTTGTTATTTGTTATTTGCTCTTGTTATTTGTTATTTCTTTACATGTTACGGTATGAATATATAACATGCTCTTTTTTTCTCAAGACTACACTGCCTAATCCAAAATACAAACTTTGATTCCAATACACTCAAATTCACCCAAGTGCAACCACAATCAGCAGAACAAATAATCTCTCAAGAAGAGAGTTAAATTCAATGATGCGGGGTTATCAAGCCAAGCAGGTTAGTTAGTCACAAAAGCTTCAAATCATAGTTACCGTATCGAAGATGAGATAAAAATCTTTCTACTCACCCAATATTCTGTTTAATTACTCGTCTTTCCTTCAGTCATCAGTTATCGCAAATTTAACAGTTTTACTCGCAACCCAGTCCGTCTCAATCTATCTCATCTTCATTTACCCAAATCACCTTCATACTGACAATATCCCCATACCAATTGGCCTTCTCAGGTTTCGCCTCCATTACCACCGGGTTATCTGAAACTTTTGGCTCGGAACCAGCAAGCTGGTCGTCATTTCCACTCTAAACTTTTGACTCAGAACCAGCGAACTGGTCGTTGTTGCCACTCTGAACTTCTAGCTCGGAACCAGCGAGCTGGTCGTCATTGCCACTCTTTCCAGAGCTTTCAGGTTGGACCTCCTTTTTGGGTTCCTCAACCTTACTCTTCTCAAAACTAGCATCTCTGCTAGGGACTACTCTCACAACGGAGGTTTCAGATTGGATCTCCTCTTTGGATTCCTCAACCTTACTCTCCTTTCCGGTAATCGTTACAGAACTCGCGTCCCTTGCACCCCTCCTCTGAGCCCTCTTTTGCTTTACAGCAGACAAGTGCAACAGAGCCTCTCTATACTCCTCACTCTTAATCTCCTCCTCCAACTCTCTTATGTCTTTCTTTATAGCAGACAATGCGTGCTTGTACTGCTCCTCTACTTGCCTCCTCTTATGCAACATCATAGCTTTCCTCTGCCTGATGGTAGTCTCAGTCGAAACATACTCTGTCTCCATCTGTTCTGCAAAACTATCCATCTTAGCAACAAAGGGTAAACTCGAACTAGGCTTCTTCAACTTAGAGTCCGGTCCCCTATTGTTACCCTCCTCCACCCTACGCTTAATACCCGCTGCAATATCTCTATAGGAAGACCCACAAAAATTACAACCTTCAAGTCCATGGTCTAACTTCCCACGAAATCTACACAATGTCTTTTTGAAACCTACAGCATAATGTCCTTGAACTTTACATTTATAACAAATGAATCCAGGACACTGAGCAGCCTAATGGTCTTTAATGCTTTTGCAGACAACACACTTAATGTTACCTGGCTTACCGTACACTTCTTTCTTACCTTCGCCCTCATTCTTACCCGACTCGCTCACCTTCTGCTTACTAAACACCGTGTTACCCTCCGAATCCTTCGTCACCTTCACACCCCACCCCTGCCTCTACTTACACGGCTGCTCTCGGCACCACCACCTCCCGGCGAATCGCCAGCACTATTCATAAGTGATAGTCCAGTGAGAAGTAAGATTTGTCAGATATCAATCTGAAACTATAACAAAAACATTTATAATATTCCATATCGTATTTCTTAGGTGGTTTACTAACTCGACCTGAGATAGTGACGGCAGGTCTTCTACTAAGAGGCACAATTCCATTTCTAGAATTTCTTCTAGGCAAACATTACTATTTTCTAGAACAAGTCTATTCTCAACAACAGAAGTCTCCTCCTCGTGTTCACCGATGTCGGGAGTTTCCTCCACGTGCTCAGCCACACCAGGTGTTTCCTGCCCTTGTTCAAGAAGCTCTAAATCAGGGATCATGTTCTCCTGACTTTCAGATAAACCGTTGGCATTTTCTACTACTTCAGAGTTGTCATTTTTTTAGGAGTAGCTACCCAAGGGAAGACAATATCATCAGAAGAGTCAGACGATGTATTTTCGTCATCAGATTTCAACAAAAACAAATGTTTTCTATTTCTGCGTATTTCACTCATGCCTACATTGACCCAGTAACTTTCAGGAGATTTATCCTTTCTCAAAACTATACCTTTTGAACCTACATCAGTAGAGGCTTTTGCATAAACCATTTGACCAGCTTTTAACTGGTCTAACTTAGAAACTATATTTTTTATCCCAATGTTTCCTAATTTTGTTTTTGCGGCTAACTTCATTTTCTTCAAACAGTTCATAGTCTTCATCACTTTCTAATGGGAAGCTCAAGTTTGATCTAATAGCTTGACTAAAAATCAGATCACTTGGCGTATATCCTGAAGCCAAATGTGTAGTCCTATATGCAGACAAAGCCACATCTTTATCTCGAATTTTCTCCCATAATCCTTTAACAATTTTACGGCACTTTTTGCTAAACCATTAGAACAAGGATACCGTGGGCTACTAGTAGTTAGAATGAAACCCATTTTCTCTCAAAAGTTTTTAAATTGTTTACTAGCATGACAAGTTCCATTATCAAACCTGATAACGTTGGGTATACCAAATCGAGAAAACAGATACTTGAGTACTCGAATTATCTCTCTAGCAGTTTGAGATTCTATATGCAGACATTCTATCCACTTTGAATAATAGTCTATAGCTATCAGATAATATTCGTTATCAAACATAAGTATATCCGAACCTATCACCATAGGCTGGTGTTTGACTTTACTATGCATAATGCAAACATTACATCTATTTATATAATCTGCAATTTCCTTACTATAACCAGACAACCAAAAATGGCACTGAGCTCGTCTACGACGTTTCATTATGCCCTGATGACTTTCATGACAAATTTCTAAATACTTTAGTCCTAATGACTTAGGAATATACAGCCTAGAGTCATATAACAATATATTATTATAACTACTTAATCTCTCTCGATCCATATAAACCTATCAGTTCTTTATGAAAATCATCCAATTCAGATTGCCAACCAGATTAAAAATACTCTATACACTTGAGAGCATCTGAATCTTTACTAACCTCTTCTCTTAGTTTCTCTTCTTTAACATCCCCATATTCAGAAGAGCAAACTATCAAGTTGACATAAGCTTCTAGCTTATTACAAACAGTTTTACTTACCTCATCACAAACAGCCCCACTGTTCGGACGGCTAAGCAAATCAGCAATAAACATATCTTTTCCAGGAGTGTGAAAAATGTCATAATCATATTTCATTAGTCTTAACTTAAAACGTTGTCCTCTTACAGGTAGCTTAGACAAATCCTTTTCACCTAAAATTACAATTAAAGGCTTGTAGTCAGTTTCTATTTCAAATTTTCTACCAACTAAATATTAATCAAACTTCTCACATGCCCATACCGTAGCTAAAGCTTCCTTTTCAACTATGGCATATCTACTGTCAGTTTCAGTCAGTTTCCTAGAAGCATATTCTACAGGTTGCCACGCATCTTCTTCGTTATACTGTAACAAAACTGTGCCTAGTGCATTTCTACTAGCATCGGCAGAAACTCTATGTTTAGCATTTATTTCAAAAGTACATAATACTGGACTATTAGAAATTTCTTTTTTAACAGTTTATAAAGCTTCTTGTTGGTCAGGACCCCAACACCCTTTCGATTTACTACCCGCTACTCCATAAATAGCAGTACATTAACCAGCTAACCTTTTATTAAACTTCATCAAATAATTAACCATTCCAGTAAATCTCCTGGCCTCTTTGCTCCTTGGAGGCTTCACTTCAACTATAGCTTTTATTTTACTTGGGTCTGGTTTAATACCAGAACTGCTAACCAAATGTCTTAAAAACTTTACCTCGGTACATCCAAATTCGCATTTTTCTTTTCTCAAAGTCATTCCAGACTTCTCAATTCTATTTAAAACTTTATGTAACTGTTGCCAATGTTTGGTTACAGTTTTTTGTAAACTATAATGTCATCCATCAAACGTACAATTCCATCTAAACCTTTCAATATATTTTCCATTTCTTTCTGAAAAAATTCAGGGGATGAAGACATTCCAAAAGGCATACTCTTAAAGCAAAATCTACCCCATGGGGTTACAAAAATCGCCAATTCCTTGCATTTCTTATCAAGTCTAACTTGCCAAAATCCAGAGTTAGCATCTAGTTTGGAAAACATAACTCCTTTTGCCAATTTACTCAACATATCTGATATCCTAGGTAAAGGATATACTTCCCTCCTAACACATTTATTCAAATTGGTCAAATTTACACACATTCTAATCTTACCACCTTGTTTTAGAGCAATGGTAAGACCAGAACATCAATCAGTTGCTTTTTCTATAGGTTTTATAACTTTACTTTCAAACATTTTATCAATTTCTCGTATAGCTTTTTCACGCAAACCTGCTGCAATAGGCCTAGGTGCATACAATCTGACAGGTTCAGCATTCCTATTTAAGTCAATACTGAAAATACCAGGCATTGTTCCTAGTCCCTCGAAAGTCTTAGGAAATTCCTTCAAGAGGTCAAATTTGTTAGCACAAAAAGCATTAATAACTGCTAACAAATTCAACCTCTTGATCTTAGGCATACCTAAAAGATTTCTTCTAGAACCTTCAAGTATGTAAACAGAAATATCAATAGCTCTGTAAGTACTTTTAATAGCTACATCAGCTACTCCTAAAACATTCAATCTATTTCCATCAGCTCCTTTCAAAATTTGCTCGGGTTCTTTTAAATTCAAGCCAAGTATTCTACTAGCTTTTTCAGTCAGAGTAGACTCATCGGCTCCTGTGTCAAAAGTAAAATCCATATCTTTACCATTTACAGATGAATTTCTGACAAATTTCTCGTCTAGTCAGCTGCTATTACTAGACTCAGAAGACCTTACTCTGGGAGTAGGACTTCTTCTTCTCTACCTTCACTACTTTCACTACTTTTGTACCTATCTCTCCTTTGACTCTTACGTACCTTGCAGTCCTTAATTGTGTGCCTTTTGGTAGCACAAAAAATCACTTTACCTCGGGAAAAAATCTGATTTCATGTTCTCTCACTCCACAACCATAGCATTTATCTGCCCCTAAAGATGGATACCGTCTAGAACTTTTGCCAGATCTATCATCATATCTCTTCGGGGAATACCTGTCTCTACTTCTCTTATGCCATTCAAGTGGTATTTTTCTAACAGAGTCCCTAGATGAACTACTATAGTCTCTAGAGCTTCTATCTTTACTATAGTCTTTATTGTATTTGCTTGATTTCCTATCCTTACCATACCCTCTAGATTTATATTTATCTCTAGAAGATACTCTATTCACTTCTTTTTCAATCTCCGAATCAGAGTCAAATTCAAATTGATTATCCTTGCCTTCTGATTTGTTTTCTACTGCATATACTTTCAACTTCACATTTAAATTGCCTGCTTCAAGTTTCCATAGCTCTTTCTGAATCTCTAGCTATTTTTTCAGCTCTCAATATACTTGAAAACTTAGTCCAATTCGAGTCATTTTGTTGCATCAGCTGACATCGAAGAGAAGATTCTCTCATCTCATATACTGCAATAGCTAAAGCAAATTCTTGTCTCAAAGCATCATGTTCAGTTCCAAAAGTCATTTTTCTTCTTAAATCTTTAATTCGTAATAAATAATCATTTTTATTTTCTCCTATAGCCTGACTAGCGGTTACCAATATCATCGTTGTAACATAAACAGTTTCTTAAGATTCATAAACAGTTTTCAAAAGTTCCATGGCTCCCTCGTATGTAGAAGTTGCAATCTTTTGATCAAAACCTAAAGATGTCAAAGCTGCTCTACCTGCCTTACCTATGGCATTCAACAAAGATACTAATTTCATTCTATCTCTAAATACATCAGCAGTTTCTTTCTCACCATCCATTGTAACTTGTTCTTTACCTATTCTCAGTGTGATCATTTCAACGCTTAAATCAAACCATTTAACCAATTTTTCCATGATCCACTAACATCGTCGCTACTAATTACTAGTTTCGGAAAATCTTTAAAATTCAAATTTTTAGCCATACTCAAAATAACTTAAACTTACCTCCGAACACCCTGCGGAACTTCTATAACACGGGGTAATTACCACTCACCTTGTATAGTATCACCCACTTATCACAGAAAATACACCACGGAAAATCACTAACCACTGTATCACCACTATCGATCGCCGATATCACTAGTTATTCCCCACTACACCACTATATAAAAAAGTATTACCGATCACAATTCTCCCCGAACAAGACTGCCTACGACGACATGTTATATTGCTCGGGGGAGCAATTAAGCAGTCACTGTGAACTCAAGATCACAAGAGGCCGTCAGCTTTGTCTCCAGTCACTATATATGGATGGGGGTCACGTGTCTCCTAGACTTGTAAACCGTAGCCTAATAGCCGTCCAAGCCATAGTTTCCAGTAGCTATAACTTCTAGTAGTCTATTTAGCCTGTGTTTCTTTATTCCTGAACGTGTTACAGCATGAAAATATAACAATATTTATAGCACATTATTACTAGCTCCCTGTGGTCTACTTTTCAATAACGTTAAAACCTTTGCATCCGATGCTTTGTTTAGGTGTAACCTAGTGAACACACTTGTTCACTTAGCTAACTGAGCAAAGCTAATTGTACTTAATTTGTACAAGGCTGGCCCACAATGTCAGACCTACGGTAAATTACTAGCTTCTCATCGGCTGTTTAGAATATACATGTAGTTATGTTTAATTGATGAGGTTTTTATATTCTACTGATTATATATAAATGGTGTGCTATGCAAACACCAAGCAAGTAGCTTAATTGCTAACTTAGTTAATTCTTATAATGGTCAGTTGTCCTAAACAATAGCATACAATTCTCTTTTATATTATCAAATCACTGGCCGTGAATGTAGTGGGTGTTTGAGACTTTATCCAATATGTTTGTACATTTTGACCAGTTACTGGAGAACTGATGCAAGTTTCTATTAACCTGCAATTTGGGGTTTCTATGTGAGATCCTTTGTATTAACATGGTGCTACCTAATTGAGATCCTTTGTATCAACATGGTGCTACCTAATTGAGATCCTTTGTATTAACATGGTACTACCTAATTGAGATCCTTTGTATCAACATGGTGCTACCTAATTGAGATTCTTTGTTTCAACATGGTGCTACCCAATTGAGATCCTTTGTATCAACATGGTGCTACCTAAATGTTTCACTTGAAAAATTGTTCATCGTGATATTTAATAGACAATTGTAACTTTATTATTTAAAAACAAAAGGGCTACATTCGTGCTTTGCTATGACTACAGAGCTATGCTATGAATTAGTCTGTTGTTACTCAGTATTATTAACAAAGCCTTTTCATTTGTAGACGAGACTCCAAAATAACAATTTAATCTATATTATCTCTGAAATATCTGTACTAATGAGGAAAGGAGGAGTCGGTCAATCTGGCATCCTTTCTAAAGAGTGATACTTTAGAATACAGTAATATTGTATGTGACGATGGTCCTGGTTTGTACATATTGTTCATGTACGGTATTCAGTGTGTTATCTAATGTATGTGACAATATATACTCCCAGCTCACTTATCTATCCTCATGCTGCTTCATCTTTTTAGGTTTCTCTGTGTCCACTAGAGATGCCTTGATCCTGGCATCAATATTCAAACTAACTATGCAACACAAGGGGTCTTGGTTGAGTTTGCTTTTAGTAAGCAGAGATATGTGGATAGGCTATTGAATTTTGACTCTGACATACATTATCTAGCATAAACACTAGTTCTGTCTACAACTTCATCATGTCACATGTTAAGGTGGCTCGTTCACATTTGTTCACACGGTTATTCTGGTGGTACCAACTCATGCCAGCTAGATGTGTAGGCAAATTTGAATAGAGTGAAATTCTCTGTAAGAAGTTTGTTAGCAGTTGATGTCAACCCTGACTGTCTCATAAGATCTCCAGCTAATCATTCACAAAGGATGATACTTTTGTAGATCTTGTTCAAAGAGCTGTAGGAGTCCATAGTATTAAGTTCATTTATTACATATTCACGTATTGAATGAGAATGGTGTATTACTGTTAACATAATCAACTGGTCATCTGGCTTTCATAGCATATTTTACTTGTAGATTTCACTGCAAGTTTATGCTATTGTTTTGTCAGCGGATCTGCACATAATGGCCCTAAAGTGAATATGCAATTAATGGCTTGGTATATTGTGAGTGTTTATAGATGTATGTGCAGCAATAAAGTTCTTAGCAAACTTTGACATAGCAAAATAATCTGTTCCTATCTTTGGTACTTATGTGTAAACCAGCAGATATTCTTATAAGGTAAGATTAAAGTTTAATGGATTAGTATATCTGCTCAACAAACTTGATAACAGTAGTAGCATTAAAACTAGCGCATCATATTAACATATGAAAGTATCTAAGTGATACGTTGCTACTAAAAGAGTAACTTATATAAATAGTGCTATGTTTATGTAGCCTTAGAGACATAAATCAAAATGTAGACTTAGCTATGTGCAGGTTCAGAGATGAAGTGAGTTATAGAAATCTCAATCAAAGCTCACCCTAGATATGTTTTTAAGTAGTTTGAATTAATTTATTGTTATAATTAAATTATTGTTGAGAGTTTTACTTCTTAATTTCTGCTAGCTATTTTGTGACCTGAATGGGTTTTGATGCCTCAAACCGGGCTTATCAAGTGCTCTCTTCCATTCAGTAGAAATCATGGTGAGTTGTTAGATACCTTCACTCCATTGGCAGGATAATCACTGTTTGCTTGTTAATATGTTTTACTCTGGTTATATGTATTTATAAAGTGATATTTAGTTGTTTTCTTACATAGTGTTACCAAGTTTAGTGCAGAGCTACATGTGATGGTTCAGTTACCTTTCCAGGTACTTTTGTGACGGGATCTGAATGGGCTTTGATGCCTCAGACCAGGCTTATCAAGGAGTGCTCTCTTCGATTTAGTAGAGATCATGGTGAGTGGTTAGATACCTTCACATAGGCAGTAGGATAATCACTGTTTGCTTGTTAATCTGTTTCACTCTGGTTATATGTATTTACAAAGTGATATTTAGTTGTTTTCTTACATAGTGTTACCATGTTCAGTGCACCGCTACATGTGATGGTTCAGTTACCTTTCCAGGTACTTTTGTGATGCGATCTGAATGGGTTTTGATTCCTCACACCAGACTTATCAAACAGTGCTCTCTTCCATTTAGTAGAGATCATAGTGGGTGGTTACATACGTTCACACATTTTGCTGGAAAATCACCGTTTGCTTGTTACTATGTTTCACTCTGGCCATAGGGATTTATAAAGTGATATGTAGTTGTTTTCTTACATAGTGTTACCAAGTTTAGTGTAGTGCTACATGTGATGGTTCTGTTATCATTCCAGGTACTTTTGTGACGTGAGCTGAATGGGTTTTGATGCCTCAGACCAGGCTTATCAAGGAGTGCTCTCTTCTATTTAGTAGAGATCATGGTGAGTGGTTAGATACCTTCACATAGGCAGTAGGATAATCACTGTTTGCTTGTTAATCTGTTTTACTCTGGTTATATGTATTTACAAAGTAATATTTAGTTGTTTTCTTACATAGTGTTACCATGTTTAGCGCAGTGCAACATGTAATGGTTCAGTTACTTTTCCAGGCACTTTTGTGACGTGATCTGAGTGGGTTTGATATGTCACACCAGGCTTCTCAAGGAGTGCTCTCTTCTATTCAGTAGAGATCATGGTGAGTGGTTAGATACCTTCACATAAGGAGTAGGGTAATCACTGTTTGCTTGTTATATTGTTTCACTCTGGCCATAGGGATTTATAAAGTGATATTTAGTTGTTTTCTTACATAGTGTTACCATGTTTAGTGCACCGCTACATGTGATGGCTCAGTTAGTGAGCGGTTAGTTACCTTAACATAATCAGTAAGATAATCACTGTTTGCTTGTTAATATGTTTTACTCTAGTTATATGGATCTATAAAGTGATATTTAGTTGTTTTCTTACATATTGTTACCATGTTTAGTGCACCGCTCCATGTTATGGCTCAGTTACCTTTCCAGATACTTTTGTGACGTGATCCGAATAGGTTTTGATGCCTCATACCAGTCTTATCAAACAGTGCTCTTATCCATTTAGTAGAGGTTTTGGTGAGTGGTTAGATACATTCACATATTCATTCGGACAGTCACTGTTTGCTTGTTAATATATTACACTCTGGCCATGGAGATTTATAAAGTTATATTTAGTTGTTTTCTTATTCAGTGTTACCATGTTTAGTGCAGTGCAACATGTGATAGTTCAGTTAATTTTCCAGGTACATTCGTGACGTGATCTGAATCGGTTTTGATATCTCACACCAGGCTTTTCAAGCAGTGCTTTCTTCTATTCAGTAGAGATCATGGTGAGTGGATAGATACCTTCACATAAGGAGTAGGATAATCACAGTTTGTTTGTTAATATGTTTCACTCTGGCCATAGGGATTTATAAAGTGATATTTAGTTGTTTTCTTACACAGTGTTACCATGTTTAGTGCAGTGCTACATGTGATGGTTCAGTTACCTTTCCAGGTACTTTTGTGACGTGATATGAGTGGGTATTGATGCCTCACACTGGGCTTATCAAGTGCCCTCTTCCATTCTGTAGAGATCATGGTGAGTTGTTAGATACCTTCACTCAATTAGCAGGATAATCACGGTTTGCTTGTTAATATGTTTTACTCTGGTTGTATGTAATTGCGAAGTGACATTTAGTTGTTTTCTTACTCACTGTTACCAAGTTTAGTGCAGTGCTACACGTGATGGTTCAGTTACCTTTCCAGGTACTTTTGTGACGTGATCTGAATGGGTTTTGATGCCTCAGACCAGGCATATCAAGGAGTGCTCTCTTCTATTTAGTAGAGATCATGGTGAGTGGTTAGATGCCTTCACATAGGCAGTAGGATAATCACTGTTTGCTTGTTAATCTGTTTCACTCTGGTTATATGTGTTTACAAAGTGATATTAAGTTGTTTTCTCACATAGTGTTACCATGTTTAGTGCAGTGCAACATGTGATGGTTTAGTTTCTTTTCCAGGTACTTTTGTGATGCGATCTGAGTGGGTTTTGATTCCTCACGCCAGACTTATCAAACAGTGCTCTCTTCCATTTAGTAGAGATCATAGTGGGTGGTTACATACCTTCACACAATTTGCAGGAAAATCACCGTTTGTTTGTTAATATGTTTCACTCTGGCCGTAGGGATTTATAAAGTGATATGTAGTTGTTTTCTTACTTAGTGTTACCAAGTTTTGTGTAGTGCTACATGTGATGGTTCTTTTATCATTCCAGGTACTTTTGTGACGTGATCTGAATGGGTTTTGATGCCTCAGACCAGGCTTATTAAGGAGTGCTCTCTTCTATTTAGTAGAGGTCTTGGTGAGTGGTTAGATACATTCACATATTCAGTCAAAGAGTCACTGATTGCTTGTTAATATGTTTCACTCTGGCCATAGAGATTTATAAAGTGATATTTAGTTGCTTTCTTACGTAGTGTTACCATGTTTAGTGCACCGCTACATGTGATGGCTCAGTTACCTTTAAAGATACTTTTGTGACGTGATCTGAATCGGTTCTGATGCCTCATACCAGTCTTATCAAACAGTGCTCTTATCCATTTAGTAGAGGTCTTGGTGAGTGGTTAGATACATTCACATATTCAGTCGGATAGTCACTGTTTGCTTGTTAATATATTTCACTCTGGCCATAGAGATTTATAAAGTTATATTTAGTTGTTTTCTTACATAGTGTTACTATGTTTAGTGCAGTGCAACATGTGATGGTTTAGTTACTTTTCCAGGTGCTTTTGTGACGTGATCTGAATGGGATTTGATATCTCACAACAGGCTTCTCAAGGAGTGCTATCTTCTACTTAGTAGAGATCATGGTGAGTGGTTAGATACCTTCACATAAGCAGTAGGATAATCACTGTTTGCTTGTTAATTTGTTTCACTCTGGCCATACGAATTTATAAAGTGATATTTAGTTGTTTTCTTACATAGTGTTACCATGTTTAATGCACCGCTACATATGATGGTTCAGTTACCTTTCCAGGTACTTTTGTGACATGATATGAGTGGGTTTTGATGCCTCACACTGGATTATCAAGTGCCCTCTTCCATTCAGTAGAGATCATGGTGAGTTGTTAGATACCTTCACTCCATTAGCAGGATAATCACGATTTGCTTGTTAATATGTTTTACTCTGGTTGTATGTAATTATGAAGTGATATTTAGTTGTTTTCTTATATAGTGTTACCAAGTTTATTGCAGTGCTGCATGTGATGGTTCAGTTACCTTTCCAGGTACTTTTGTGACGGGATCTGAATGGGTTTTGATGCCTCAGACCAAGCTTATCAAGGAGTGCTCTCTTCTATTTAGCAGAAGTCATGGTGAGTTGTTAGATAGCTTCACATAGGCAGTAGGATAATCACTGTTTGCTTGTTAATCTGTTTCACTCTGGTTATTTGTATTTACAAAGTGATATTTAGTTGTTTTCTTACATAGTGTTACCATGTTTAGTGCACCGCTACATGTGATGGTTCAGTTACCTTTCTAGGTACTTTTGTGATGCGATCTGAATGGGTTTTAATTCCTCACGCCAGACTTATCAAACAGTGCTCTCTTCCATTTAGTAGAGGTCATAGTGGGTGGTTACATACATTCACACATTTTGCTGGAAAATCACCGTTTGCTTGTTAATATGTTTCACTCTGGCCATAGGGATTTATAAAGTGATATGTAGTTGTTTTCTTACATAGTGTTACCAAGTTTAGTGTAGTGCTACATGTGATGGTTCTGTTATCATTCCAGGTACTTTTGTGACGTGAGCTGAATGGGTTTTGATGCCTCAGACCAGGCTTATCAAGGAGTGCTCTCTTCTATTTAGTAGAGATCATGGTGAGTGGTTAGATACCTTCACATAGGCAGTAGGATAATCACTGTTTGCTTGTTAATCTGTTTTACTCTGGTTATATGTATTTACAAAGTAATATTTAGTTGTTTTCTTACATAGTGTTACCATGTTTAGCGCAGTGCAACTGTATATTGTAAAGCTCTGTAATACCTGAGCTATTGTAAGGTTTTTGGTATTTGATCAATTGTAAGGCTCTATGGTACCTGATCAATTGCCAAGTTCTATGGTAACTGAGCTATTGTCAGGTTCGCCCTTCATACAGTTAGAGTACAGCAAAGGTTGTATCGATAACTAACCATTAGATTTAGAAGGTTGAAGTAGAGTAATAAAACTATGATGGTAAAATCTTATTGGTAAAGACAGTGACGGCGGTATTTATACTTTAATACATTTTTTGTGCTATGCTAGGTAACTCTATGTTTACACATAGAGTTCGCTAGCGTAGCACAAAAATACAGCTCAAGTTGATAGGCTATTACTTACTGCTGTGACAAAACATCTATTACTAGTAGTTAGTAACACAAGAGATCTGTTATATTTTTTTTCAGGTGGTAAACTGATGAGCTGCTATACACTGTTGCACTATGGAACTGTCACATTTCCCTGTTTTCTTTAGTGCTCACCGTGGAGGAATGTCAGTTATACCTAAACTTTCATGTCAAGTTCTATACCTGCACCATCTACAGCTATCGCCACACGATAGATTGTGACCATTTTGAAGGCAGTTCTGATCAGCAAGAGTATAAATTCATGAATTGCGAAATAATGATTCAGCTTGAGGTACGTTCCTAGAGTTCGTTTCATTTTTCCTGACTAAAGGGAATTTTTATTTTGCGTTTAAACATAAAAAAGTGACTAGCATTGATAGAAAGCTATGTATTTTCTCGATTGTAAGGTTCTATGGTACCTGATCAATTGTAAAGTTTTATGATATATATTATATTATAAGGTTCAATGGTATCTGATATATTGTAAGGTTCTATGGTATCTAATCTATTTGGGTGTAGTGGATTGAAGGGTGCAAATTCAAATCCTAAGCAATGTAATATTTTTCCAAACATTTAATTGTGGTTTCAGACAGACAAAAAGACACGACTCTTGTGATAGCATAGATTGCACATGTTGCATATTATTCATTGAGTATGCTCACTTTATTATTTACTGAAAAAGAAACTGTTTAATTGCTTCACATCTGGTTGAAGTTGAGAATACTTTTGAAACTAGTTGACATATGATTGGTTTTTATGACATGGTTATTTTTTCTTTAATTCAGAGTAGCAGAGGACATCCGGAACCTTATGCTTCTGCATGCCTTTGACAGCGAGGACAAGCTGTTATCAACCTTGATGAGGTCACACGCTTACCATACCAGTTACCATACACCCGCTTACTGTCATACCAGTAACACCTACTGGTAAAAAGCTCAACTTCCCACAAGATCTGATAAATCCAACAAGTCAGCTCGCTGTTCTCTACTGCAAAGGTACCAGCCAACCTGACAATGCAGAATTGACACCACAAGACAGTTTTAAAACAGTTGTTTTCAAATACACAAGACTGTTGAATTTGCTTTCCCTATTATTCTATTTTGACTATGTTTAGTTTGTGCACTTTTACTTAACTTGTAGGTGCTAATTCAAATATTATTGGTTCAGATATAGTGAAAGTGTTAAGCTCTTGTAAGTAATGCTGATATTTACCAGTACAAGTTACTTCTTTATTCTATAAGTTGAACAATCATCTATTGTACCTGATATATTGTTAGGTTCTATGGTATCTTATCTATTATGAAGCTTTATGGTTTCTGATATATTGTAAGGCTCTGTGGTACTATTTTCTCAATTGTAAGGTTCTATGGTACCTGATCAATTGTAAAGTTTTATGATATCTGATATATTATAAGGTTCAATGGAATCTGATACATTGTAAGGTTCTATGGTAGCTAATCTGTTTCGGTGTAGCGGATTTAAGGTTGCAAATTCGAATCCTACGCAATGTAATGTTTTTCTAAACCTGTAATTGTGGTTTCAGACAGACAAAAAGACACGACTCTTATGACAGCATAGAATGCACATGTTGCATATTATTCATTGAGTATGCTCACTAAATTATTCACTGAAAAAGAAACTGTTCAATTGCTTCACATCTGGTTAAAGTTGAGAATTCTTTTGAAACTAGTTAACATATGATTGGTTTTTATGACATGGTTATTTTTTCTTTAATTCAGAGTAGCAGAGGACATTTGGAACCTTATGCTTCTGCATGCCTTTGACAGCGAGGACAAGCTGTTATCAACCTTAATGAGGTCACACGCTTGCATACCAGTAACACCTACTGGTAAATCTCAACTTCCCAAAAGATCTCATAAATCCAACAAGTCAGCTCGCTGTTCTCTACTGCAAAGGTACCAGCCAACCTGACAATGCAGAATTGACATCACAAGATAGTTTTAAACAGTTGTTTTTAAATAAACATCAGTGTCGAATTTACTTGTCATATTATTCTATTTTGACTATGTTTAGTTTGTGCACTTTACTTAACTTGTAAGTGCTAAATTAAATATTAATGGTTCAGATATAGTGAAAGTGTTAAGCTATTGTATGTAATGCTGATATTTACCAGTACAAGTTACTTCTTTATTCTATAAGTTGAACAATCATCTACTGTACCTGATATATTGTTAGGTTCTATGGTATCTTATCTATTATAAAGCTTTTTGGTACCTGATATATTGTAAGGCTCTGTAGTACCTGATGTACTGTAAGGTTTTTGGTACTTGATCAATTGTAAGGCTCAATGGTACCTGATCAATTGCGAAATTCTATGGTAACTGAGCTATTGTCAGGTTCGCCCTTCATACAGTTAGAGTACAGCAAAGGTTGTATCGATAACTAACCATTAGATTTGGAAGGTTGAAGTAGAGTAATAAAACTATGATGGTAAAAATCTTATTGGTGAAGACAGTGACGGCTGTATTTATACTTTAATACATTTTTTGTGCTGCGCTAGGTAACTTTATGTTTACACATAGAGTTTGCTAGCGTAGCACAAAAATACAGCTCAAGTTGATAGGCTATTACTTACTGCTGTGACAAAACATCTAATACTAGTAGTTAGTAACACAAGAGATCTGTTATATTTTTTTTCAGGTGGTAAACTGATGAGCTGCTATACACTGTTGCACTATGGAACTGTCACATTTCCCTGTTTTCTTTAGTGCTCGCCGTGGAGGAATGTCAGTTATACCTAAACTTTCATGCCAAGTTCTATACCTGCACCATCTACAGTTATCGCCACACGATAGGTTGTGACAATTTTGAAGGCAGTTCTGATCAGCAAGAGTGTAAATTCATGAATTGCGAAATAATGATTAGGCTTGAGGTACGTTTCTAAAGTTTTTCCATTTTTCCTGACTAAAGGTGATTTTTATTTTGCGTGTAAACATATAAAAGTGACTAGCATTGATAGAAAGCTATGTATTTTCTCTATTGTAAGGTGCTATGGTACCTGATCAATTGCAAAGTTCTATGGTAAATGAGCTAATGTCAGGTTTGCCCTACATACAGTTAGAGTACAGCAAATGTTGTATCGATAACTAACCATTAGATTTGGAAGGTTGAAGTAGAGTAATAAAACTATGATGGTAAAATCTTATTGGTAAAGACAGTGACGGCGGTATTTATACTTTAATACATTTTTTTGTGCTACGCTAGGTAACTCTATGTTTACACATAGAATTACCTAGCGTAGCACAAAAATACAGTTCAAGTTGATATTATTTACTGCTGTGACAAAACCTCTTTTACTAGTAGTTAGTAACACAAGATATCTGTTATATTTTTTTGAGGTGGTAAACTGATGAGCCGCTATACACTGTTGCACTATGGAACTGTCACATTTCCCTGTTTTCTTTAGTGCTCGCCGAGGAGGAATGTCAGTTATACCTAAACTTTCATGCCAAGTTCTATACCTGCACCATCTACAGTTATCGCCACCCGATAGATTGTGACAATTTTGCAGGCAGTTTCGATCAGCAAGAGTATAAATTCATGAATTGCGAAATAATGATTCAGCTTGAGGTACGTTCCTAGAGTTGTTCCATTTTTCCTGACTTAAAGTAATTTTTATTTTGCGTGTATATTTTAATAAGTGGCTAGCATTGATAGAAAGATATGTATTTTCTCTATTTTAAAGTTTTATGGTACCTGACCGATTGTAAAGTTTTATGATATCTGATATATTATCAGGTTCAATGGTATCTAATATATTGTAAGGTTCTATGGTATCTATTCTATTTGGGTGTAGTGGATTGAAGGTTGCAAATTCGAATCCTACGCATTGTAATATTTTTCCCAACTTTTAATTGTGGCTTCAGACAGAAAAAAGGACACTACACTTATGATAGCATAGAATGCGCATGTTGCATATTATTCATTGAGTATGCTCACTTTATTATTCACTGAAAAAGAAACTGTTTAATTGCTTCACATCTGGTTGAAGTTGAGAATACTTTTGAAACTAGTTGACATGTGATTGGTTTTTATGACATGGTTATTTTTTCTTTAATTCAGCGTAGCAGAGGACATCCGGAACCTTATGCTTCTGCATGCCTTTGACAGCGAGGACAAGCTGTTATCAACCTTAATGAGGTCACACGCTTACCATACCAGTTACCATACACCCGCTTACTGTCATACCAGTAACACCTACTGGTAAAAAGCTCAACTTCCCACAAGATCTGATAAATCCAACAAGTCAGCTCGCTGTTCTCTACTGCAAAGGTACCAGCCAACCTGACAATGCAGAATTGACACCACAAGACAGTTTTAAAACAGTTGTTTTCAAATACACAAGACTGTTGAATTTGCTTTCCATATTATTCTATTTTGACTATGTTTAGTTTGTGCACTTTTACTTAACTTGTAGGTGCTAATTCAAATATTATTGGTTCAGATATAGTGAAAGTGTTAAGCTCTTGTAAGTAATGCTGATATTTACCAGTACAAGTTACTTCTTTATTCTATAAGTTGAACAATCATCTATTGTACCTGATATATTGTTAGGTTCTATGGTATCTTATCTATTATGAAGCTTTATGGTATCTGATATATTGTAAAGCTCTGTGGTACTATTTTCTCGATTGTAAGGTTCTATGGTACCTGATCAATTGTAAAGTTTTATGATATCTGATATATTATAAGGTTCAATGGTATCTGATATATTGTAAGGTTCTATGGTAGCTAATCTGTTTCGGTGTAGCGGATTTAAGGTTGCAAATTCGAATCCTATGTAATGTTTTTCTAAACCTGTAATTGTGGTTTCAGACAGACAAAAAGACACGACTCTTATGATAGCATAGAATGCACATGTTGCATATTATTCATTGAGTATGCTCACTAAATTATTCACTGAAAAAGAAACTGTTCAATTGCTTCACATCTGGTTAAAGTTGAGAATTCTTTTGAAACTAGTTAACATATGATTGGTTTTTATGACATGGTTATTTTTTCTTTAATTCAGAGTAGCAGAGGACATTTGGAACCTTATGCTTCTGCATGCCTTTGACAGCGAGGACAAGCTGTTATCAACTTTAATGAGGTCACACGCTTGCATACCAGTAACACCTACTGGTAAATCTCAACTTCCCAAAAGATCTCATAAATCCAACAAGTCAGCTCGCTGTTCTCTACTGCAAAGGTACCAGCCAACCTGACAATGCAGAATGGACATCACAAGATAGTTTTAAACAGTTGTTTTTAAATAAACATCAGTGTCGAATTTACTTGTCATATTATTCTATTTTGACTATGTTTAGTTTGTGCACTTTACTTAACTTGTAAGTGCTAAATTAAATATTAATGGTTCAGATATAGTGAAAGTGTTAAGCTATTGTATGTAATGCTGATATTTACCAGTACAAGTTATTTCTTTATTCTATAAGTTGAACAATCATCTACTGTACCTGATATATTGTTAGGTTCTATGGTATCTTATCTATTATAAAGCTTTTTGGTACCTGATATATTGTAAGGCTCTGTAGTACCTGATGTATTGTAAGGTTTTTGGTACTTGATCAATTGTAAGGCTCAATGGTACCTGATCAATTGCGAAATTCTATGGTAACTGAGCTATTGTCAGGTTCGCCCTTCATACAGTTAGAGTACAGCAAAGGTTGTATCGATAACTAACCATTAGATTTGGAAGGTTGAAGTAGAGTAATAAAACTATGATGGTAAAAATCTTATTGGTGAAGACAGTGACGGCTGTATTTATACTTTAATACATTTTTTGTGCTGCGCTAGGTAACTCTATGTTTACACATAGAGTTTGCTAGCGTAGCACAAAAATACAGCTCAAGTTGATAGGCTATTACTTACTGCTGTGACAAAACATCTAATACTAGTAGTTAGTAACACAAGAGATCTGTTATATTTTTTTCAGGTGGTAAACTGATGAGCTGCTATACACTGTTGCACTATGGAACTGTCACATTTCCCTGTTTTCTTTAGTGCTCGCCGTGGAGGAATGTCAGTTATACCTAAACTTTCATGCTAAGTTCTACACCTGCACCATCTACAGTTATCGCCACACGATAGGTTGTGACAATTTTGAAGGCAGTTCTGATCAGCAAGAGTGTAAATTCATGAATTGCGAAATAATGATTAGGCTTGAGGTACGTTTCTAAAGTTTTTCCATTTTTCCTGACTAAAGGTGAGTTTTATTTTGCGTGTAAACATATAAAAGTGACTAGCATTGATAGAAAGCTATGTATTTTCTCTATTGTAAGGTGCTATGGTACCTGATCAATTGCAAAGTTCTATGGTAAATGAGCTAATGTCAGGTTTGCCCTACATACAGTTAGAGTACAGCAAATGTTGTATCGATAACTAACCATTAGATTTGGAAGGTTGAAGTAGAGTAATAAAACTATGATGGTAAAATCTTATTGGTAAAGACAGTGACGGCGGTATTTATACTTTAATACATTTTTTGTGCTACGCTAGGTAACTCTATGTTTACACATAGAATTACCTAGCGTAGCACAAAAATACAGTTCAAGTTGATATTATTTACTGCTGTGACAAAACCTCTTTTACTAGTAGTTAGTAACACAAGAGATCTGTTATATTTTTTTGAGGTGGTAAACTGATGAGCCGCTATACACTGTTGCACTATGGAACTGTCACATTTCCCTGTTTTCTTTAGTGCTCGCCGAGGAGGAATGTCAGTTATACCTAAACTTTCATGCCAAGTTCTATACCTGCACCATCTACAGTTATCGCCACCCGATAGATTGTGACAATTTTGCAGGCAGTTTCGATCAGCAAGAGTATAAATTCATGAATTGCGAAATAATGATTCAGCTTGAGGTACGTTCCTAGAGTTGTTCCATTTTTCCTGACTAAAAGTAATTTTTATTTTGCGTGTAAATTTTAATAAGTGGCTAGCATTGATAGAAAGATATGTATTTTCTCTATTTTAAAGTTTTATGGTACCTGACCGATTGTAAAGCTTTATGATATCTGATATATTATCAGGTTCAATGGTATCTGATATATTGTAAGGTTCTATGGTATCTATTCTATTTGGGTGTAGTGGATTGAAGGTTGCAAATTCGAATCCTACGCATTGTAATATTTTTCTCAACTTTTAATTGTGGCTTCAGACAGAAAAAAGGACACTACACTTATGATAGCATAGAATGCGCATGTTGCATATTATTCATTGAGTATGCTCACTTTATTATTCACTGAAAAAGAAACTGTTTAATTGCTTCACATCTGGTTGAAGTTGAGAATACTTTTGAAACTAGTTGACATGTGATTGGTTTTTATGACATGGTTATTTTTTCTTTAATTCAGCGTAGCAGAGGACATCCGGAACCTTATGCTTCTGCATGCCTTTGACAGCGAGGACAAGCTGTTATCAACCTTAATGAGGTCACACGCTTACCATACCAGTTACCATACACCCGCTTACTGTCATACCAGTAACACCTACTGGTAAAAAGCTCAACTTCCCACAAGATCTGATAAATCCAACAAGTCAGCTCGCTGTTCTCTACTGCAAAGGTACCAGCCAACCTGACAATGCAGAATTGACACCACAAGACAGTTTTAAAACAGTTGTTTTCAAATACACAAGACTGTTGAATTTGCTTTCCATATTATTCTATTTTGACTATGTTTAGTTTGTGCGCTTTTACTTAACTTGTAGGTGCTAATTCAAATATTATTGGTTCAGATATAGTGAAAGTGTTAAGCTCTTGTAAGTAATGCTGATATTTACCAGTACAAGTTACTTCTTTATTCTATAAGTTGAACAATCATCTATTGTACCTGATATATTGTTAGGTTCTATGGTATCTTATCTATTATGAAGCTTTATGGTATCTGATATATTGTAAGGCTCTGTGGTACTATTTTCTCGATTTTAAGGTTCTATGGTACCTGATCAATTGTAAAGTTTTATGATATCTGATATATTATAAGGTTCAATGGTATCTGATATATTGTAAGGTTCTATGGTAGCTAATCTGTTTCGGTGCAGCGGATTTAAGGTTGCAAATTCGAATCATACGCAATGTAATGTTTTTCTAAACCTGTAATTGTGGTTTCAGACAGACAAAAGGACCCGACTCTTATGATAGCATAGAATGCACATGTTGCATATTATTCATTGAGTATGCTCACTAAATTATTCACTGAAAAAGAAACTGTTCAATTGCTTCACATCTGGTTAAAGTTGAGAATTCTTTTGAAACTAGTTAACATATGATTGGTTTTAATGACATGGTTATTTTTTCTTTAATTCAGAGTAGCAGAGGACATTTGGAACCTTATGCTTATGCATGCCTTTGACAGCGAGGACAAGCTGTTATCAACCTTAATGAGGTCACACGCTTGCATACCAGTAACACCTACTGGTAAATCTCAACTTCCCAAAAGATCTGATAAATCCAACAAGTCAGCTCGCTGTTCTCTACTGCAAAGGTACCAGCCAACCTGACAATGCAGATTTGACATCACAAGATAGTTTTAAACAGTTGTTTTTAAATAAACATCAGTGTCGAATTTACTTGTCATATTATTCTATTTTGACTATGTTTAGTTTGTGCACTTTACTTAACTTGTAAGTGCTAAATTAAATATTAATGGTTCAGATATAGTGAAAGTGTTAAGCTATTGTATGTAATGCTGATATTTACCAGTACAAGTTACTTCTTTATTCTATAAGTTGAACAATCATCTACTGTACCTGATATATTGTTAGGTTCTATGGTATCTTATCTATTATAAAGCTTTTTGGAACCTGATATATTGTAAGGCTCTGTAGTACCTGATGTATTGTAAGGTTTTTGGTACTTGATCAATTGTAAGGCTCTATGGTACCTGATCAATTGCGAAATTTTATGGTAACTGAGCTATTGTCATGTTCGCCCTTCATACAGTTAGAGTACAGCAAAGGTCGTATCGATAACTAACCATTAGATTTGGAAGGTTGAAGTAGAGTAATAAAACTATGATGGTAAAAATCTTATTGGTGAAGACAGTGACGGCTGTATTTATACTTTAATACATTTTTTGTGCTATGCTAGGTAACTCTATGTTTACACATAGAGTTTGCTAGCGTAGCACAAAAATATAGCTCAAGTTGATAGGCTATTACTTACTGCTGTGACAAAACATCTAATACTAGTAGTTAGTAACACAAGAGATCTGTTATATTTTTTTTCAGGTGGTAAACTGATGAGCTGCTATACACTGTTGCACTATGGAACTGTCACATTTCCCTGTTTTCTTTAGTGCTCGCCGTGGAGGAATGTCAGTTATACCTAAACTTTCATGCCAAGTTCTATACCTGCACCATCTACAGTTATCGCCACACGATAGGTTGTGACAATTTTGAAGGCAGTTCTGATCAGCAAGAGTGTAAAATCATGAATTGCGAAATAATGATTAGGCTTGAGGTACGTTTCTAAAGTTTTTGAATTTTTCCTGACTAAAGGTATTTTTTGTTTTGCGCGTAAACATATGAAAAGTGACTAGCATTGATAGAAAGCTATGTATTTTTTCTATTGTAAGGTGCTATGGTACCTGATCAATTGCAAAGTTCTATGGTAAAAGAGCTAATGTCAGGTTTGCCCTACATACAGTTAGAGTACAGCAAATGTTGTATCGATAACTAACCATTAGATTTAGAAGGTTGAAGTAGAGTAATAAAACTTTGATGGTAAAATCTTATTGGTAAAGACAGTGACGGCTATATTTATACTTTAATACATTTTTTGTGCTAAGCTAGGTAACTCTATGTTTGCGCATAGAGTTACCTAGTGTAGCACCAAAATACAGTTCAAGTTGATATTACTTACTGCTGTGACAAAACACCTATTACTAGTAGTTAGTAACACAAGAGATCTGTTGTTTTTTTCAAGTGGTAAACTGTTGAGCTGCTATACACTGTTGCACTATAGAATTGTCCTATTTCCCTGTTTTCTTTAGTGCTCGCCGAGGAGGAATGTCAGTTATACCTAAACTTTCATGCCAAGTTCTATACCTGCACCATTTGCAGTTGTCGCCAACCGATAAATTGTGGCAATTTTGCAGGCAGTTCCGATCAGCCAGAGTATAAATTCATGAGTTGCGAAATAATGATTCAGCTTGAGGTACGTTCCTAGAGTTGTTCCATTTTTCCTGACTAGAGGTAATTTTTATTTTGCGTGTAAATTTTAAAAAGTCACTAGCATTGATAGAAAGCTATGTATTTTCTCTATTTTAAAGTTTTATGGTACCTGACCGATTGTAAAGTTTTATGATATCTGATATATTATAAGGTTCAATGGTATCTCATATATTGTAAGGTTCTATGGTATCTATTCTATTTGGGTGTAGTGCGTTGAAGGTTGCAAATTCGAATCCTACGTATTGTAATATTTTTCCCAACTTTTAATTGTGGCTTCAGACAGAAAAAAGGACACTACACTTATGATAGCATAGATTGCACATGTTGCATATTATTCATTGAGTATGCTCACTTAATTATTCACTGAAAAAGAAACTGTTTAATTGCTTCACATCTGGTTGAAGTTGAGAATACTTTTGAAACTAGTTGACATATGATTGGTTTTTATGAAATGGTTGTTTTTTCTTTAATTCACAGTAGCAGAGGACATCCAGAACCTTATGCTTCTGCATGCCTTTGACAGCGAGGACTAGCTGTTATCAACTTTAATGAGGTCAGACGCTTGCATACCAGTAACACCTACTGGTAAAAAGCTCAACTTTCCGCAAGATCTGATAAATCCAACAAGTCAGCTCGCTGTTCTCTACTGCAAAGGTACCAGCCAACCTGAAAATGCAGAATTGACACCACAAGACAGTTTTAAAACAGTTGTTTTCAAATACACAAGACTGTTGAATTTGCTTTTCATATTATTCTATTTTGACTATGTTTAGTTTGGGCACTTTCACTTAACTTGTAGGTGCTAATTCAAATATTATTGGTTCAGATATAATGAAAGCGTTAAGCTCTTGTAAGTAATGCTGATATTTACCAGTACAAGTTACTTCTTTATTTTATAAGTTGAACAATCATCTATTGTACCTGATATATTGTTAGGTTCTATGGTATCTTATCTATTATGAAGCTTTATGGTACCTGATATATTGTAAGGCTCTGTAGTACCTGATGTATCGTAAGGTTTTTGGTACTTGATCAATTGTAAGGCTCTATGGTACCTGATCATTTGCGAATTTCTATGGTAACTGAGCTATTGTCAGGTTCACCCTTCATACAGTTAGAGTACAGCAAAGGTTGTATCGATAACTAACCATTAGATTTAGAAGGTTGAAGTAGAGTAATAAAACTATGATGGTAAAGTCTTGTTGGTAAAGACAGTGACGGCTGTATTTATACTTTAATACATTTTTTGTGCTACGCTAGGTAACTCTATGTTTACGCATAGAGTTACCTAGCGTAGCACAAAAATACAGTTCAAGTGCATATTACTTACTGCTGCGACAAAACATCTATTACTAGTAGTTAGTAACACAAGAGTTCTTGTTATATTTTTTTTCAGGTGGTAAACTGATGAGCCGCTATACACCGTTGCACTATAGAACTGTCACATTTCCCTGTTTTCTTTAGTGCTCGCCGAGGAGGAATGTCAGTTATACCTAAACTTTCATGCCAAGTTCTATACCTGCACCATCTGCAGTTGTTGCCAACCGATAGGTTGTGACAATTTTGCAGGCAGTTCCAATCAGCAAGAGTATAAATTCATGAATTGCGAAATAATGATTCAGCTTGAGGTACGTTCCTAGAGTTGTTCCATTTTTTCTGACTAAAGGTAATTTTTATTTTGCGTGTAAATTTTAAAAAGGGGCTAGCATTGATAGAAAGCTATGTATTTTCTCTATTTTAAAGTTTTATGGTACCTGACCGATTGTAAAGTTTTATGATATCTGATATATTATAAGGTTTAATGGTATCTGATATATTGTAAGGTTCTATGGTATCTATTCTATTTGGGTGTAGTGGGTTGAAGGTTGCAAATTCGAATCCTACGCATTGTAATATTTTTCCCAACTTTTAATTGTGGCTTCAGACAGAAAAAAGGACACTACACTTATGATAGCATAGAATGCACATGTTGCATATTATTCATTGAGTATGCTCACTTAATTATTCACTGAAAAAGAAACTGTTTAATTGTTTCACATCTGGTTAAAGTTGAGAATACTTTTGAAACTAGTTGACATATGATTGGTTTTTATGACATGGTTATTTTTTCTTTAATTCAGAATAGCAGAGGGCATCTGGAACCTTATGATCCTGCATGCCTTTGACAGCGAAGACAAGCTGTTATCAACCTTAATGAGGTCACACGCTTGCATACCAGTAACACCTACTGGTAAAAAGCTCAACTTCCCAAAAGATCTGATAAATCCAACTAGTCAGCTCATTGTTCTCTACTGCAAAGGTACCAGCCAACCTGATAATCCAGAATTGACATCACAAAATAGTTTTAAAACAGTTGTTTTCAAATAAACATGAGTGTTGAATTTGCTTGTCATATTATTCTATTTTGACTATGTTTAGTTTGTGCACTTTCACTGAACTTGTAGGTGCTAATTCAAATATTATTGGTTCAGATATAATGAAAGCGTTAAGCTCTTGTAAGTAATGCTGATATTTACCAGTACAAGTTACTTCTTTATTTTATAAGTTGAACAATCATCTATTGTACCTGACATATTGTAAGGTTCTATGGTATCTTATATATTATAAAGCTTTATGGTACCTGATGTATTGTAAGGCTCTGTAGCACCTGATGTATCGTAAGGTTTTTGGTACTTGATCAATTGTAAGGCTCTATGGTACCTGATCAATTGCAAAGTTCTCTGGTAACTGAGCTATTGTCAGGTTCGCCCTTCATACAATTAGAGTACAGCAAAGGTTGTATCGATAACTAACCATTAGATTTGGAAGGTTGAAGTAGAGTAATATAACTATGATGGTGGAATCTTATTGGTAAAGACAGTGACGGCTGTATTTATACTTTAATACATTTTTTGTGCTACGCTAGGTAACTCTATGTTTACACATAGAGTTACCTAGCGTAGCACAAAAATACAGTTCAAGTTGATATTACTTACTGCTGTGACAAAACCTCTATTACTAGTAGTTAGTAACACAAGAGAAAGCTATGAATTTTCTCTATTGTTCTATGTTATTTGATCAGTTGTAAAGTTCTATGATATCTGATATATTATAAGGTTCAATAGTATCTGATCTATTGTAAGGTTCTATGGTATTTGATGGGTCAAAAGACTGTATTTCCGCACAAGAAAGTTACTGCATGAATGTCTAACATTAGTTCATATCATGTTAACAACCTTGCTAGAGTTGCCTGCCCGCGGACAAGCAACTCAAACAACAAGCTTCACAAGATTCCTTTCATGATTTGAACTTGTCTAATATGTATTATCCCCTTGGTTACCAATCAGTCTTATGGAGTTTTGCTACAGTGGCATTCGGACATATCCATAAAAAATGTTTAAAAAATCAGATTTTAAACAAGGAATTAAATGCCAAGTGGGTACCAGCTTTATTTCTAGCAAAATAAAGAAATATAAATAAAAACATTAACTAATGGTTTAAGTAAAAAAATTTTATACATTTGGCTAACACCAAACCCTGAGATAAAATGCAAGATGAAAAATAAATTCTGGTAGATTAATAGCTTTTTAGATTGCCATTTAAAATACTAATAAATTCTAACTGCAAATCACCTTATTCAAAGTTCATTTTAGGAAAGATACACGTACCAGCTGCTTTATAATAAACTCAGAGTTAGTAAGTGCCTCTCGTAGTTGAAGTGAATGGATTATGTTACGGAAGGATAAGAATGTTTGTAAGCTAAGAAAGAATTTGTCTTGATGCTGACAGCTTATAAAAGATTTTAGCTTCACAAGTGTTGCGTTCCGTTGCTCTTCAACTTGAGTGTTGATAGTTTTTAGATGGTCGTATGCATTTATATTATATCCACCACAGCATCCTGAAATCAGAATTAGTCAAGCATGATCAGCAATACAGATGCGTCTCTCAATGACGCAAATATTGTAATATAGCAAAAAATGTAATATAACAATATTACCAAATACTGTTATACTATTTATGATGACTATATTTATACGCCGCTTACCAGTATGGTTGTGCCAGTGAAATCTATATACCAGAAACTTTGTCTCTCTGAAAAAGGCCGGATTTCGATTGAGAGCATACCTGGGTAATGCACAAGCATTGTTGTAGATGACAATCTTAGGTGCTAAAAATAAAAGAAATGTTCAAAACATGGCATTGCTTCATTATGAAAAAGTTGAATATCAATATAAAAAGACAACATGCAGGTGTATACTAATGTTAGATGTTTTGAACCATATTCTTGATATATATTACTGAATTTAAACTGTCGAAAGAGTTAGGGAAAGCAAATTAAAATGATACTATGGAATCTTCAGTTGAATTATCTGCAAAGAGGTGTTCTGAATATATTTCTCCATTCCAATTATCTACAAGTGCATTGCAGACAATTGCCTGGCTCATTGCATATTTATTAGACCTCGTCTGCTTGCCGTCGGAGCAGCTCCATTACCTGGCTATTTATTTTGTCAATAAAGATTTTGTGTAAAAACAATTAGATATAGAAGTGAAGGCGTTTAAACGTATTTAACAGTTTAAACGGGCTTTAGGTTTCTAAGATAGCGCTATTGGCAGGTGGAGTTGGCAGGTGAAGACAGAGTGTATCCTATTGTTGTTAGCTGTTACTGTTATTGTTATTAATATTAGCTATTATTGTGTATCCAGGATACTAACATAGCATATTTTTGGTACTACCATAGTGCATTCAAGTTACCATCAAACAATGTATAACATACTCTTAAATAATATTTATAGAATGCTACCAGAAAATATATAGATATGTGAATATGTAGAATGTACTGAATGAATCGTGTGTTGCAGATGAGGTACAAGCAGAGCATAGAGGTATGTCATTTTCTCGGACTGTCCGACAGAGTGCTTGACCGATCTGTTCACTGGCTGGTCACTTCTTCAATGGGCGATTGGGACGCCTTAGAGATTGCTCTCAGATATGAAGGTTTAGCGCCAGTAGGAGGTATGGCTGTCCCTCTTGACCAGAAGTGTGGGTTTTTATATTCACTCGTGTTTTAATGGTCTTACTTTCTTCTTTTTAGCTGAGGAAGCTGGTCAAGAATGTTATGTAGAACGAGATCTTTTTATATCTATTGATCCTTTATTGTTGTATTTTCATAGATATGAGACAAGATGTACTCCAGCCTCGAGTTATGAAAGAAACCAAGTCGGATGGCTATGCAGGCAAAGTTTTCTGCTACCTTCCACTGCCTATGAAAAGTGGTCTTCCTGTGCACATTAACATTAACATCGCGAGCAAGTCTTGTATTGATAAGGCTTATCGTAGCTTCTGCGTCGACGAGTGATGTGCAGATAAATCCATTGATCTTCACATCTATTGTGGCTCTTCTACAATCTTTATTTGAGGCTTTGGTAACACCATTAACCTGTTCGGGTTATCTTCGCGAAGTTTGTATATTGTATGCCTGCGAAAAGTAGTCATTCCATGCCCTCAATCATTCACGCTTTTCGTCAGTTGCTCCTGGTCGTGAGTATTTGGGTACGTAGGGTTTATATGATGGTGGTGCACTTCTTAAGTCTTCTAATGATAATTCGATTTCTAAGTCTTCCGGTGGTGCGGATGGGTCATCATCGAACTATTTTTCAGATTCGTCTTCTCGTTCGGGCATGTCGGTTAGTTCCAGTGCCGTCTCCACATGTAAAGCGTTTACCGTTGCACTCTTCCTTGCTCTGTACACAAAGCATCCTTTTGTGATTCCTCCGATGACTGTTGATAAAACCATTAATGTAAGAATGATGTTGCAAGCGAACGTCCAGAGCTCATAACCTGAGGTTACGTGTCCTCCAAATAGAAAGCTGAATAGTGAAGGGCCAAATAGTTTCTCTCTGCTCTCTACGGTGTTGTAATGTAGGGTGTTATGGCGGTTCGTGACGATTCCCATAGCCTTTAGTACTCTTTTCTGTCTGTCTAAGGTAGATAGGATTTCATTCAGTTCTCCGTAATCGTCTGTGTTTGACCATCTTAACATATGTGCTCTGCTAAATATTGTTTCTTGTATTTGTAGGGGCTGGCTGCAGAGGTTGATGTACGGAATGCTCAAGTCGGTGGCTTCCTTAATTGGCGAAATCGTCCCGTTCGGAAAGTATTCAGAGATGTTACCTTCCAGCATCATCAATGTGCCTCTTTTGTCTTGCAATTGACTGTATAGGTGTCTGGGTGTATCACATTGTCTTTTGGATTGAAATATCCAATTTTTTCTGTACCGGCTGTTTTGATCATCATCGGAATAAATTCTGTGCAGTTATTCTCTTCCATTGGCAGTATTTCGTATTGACTGTAGTTAAGTATAGTAGAAGGGTAAACTTGGAGGAAACCCGGACCTGTTGTAGCAATAACATTTGGGTTTCCCAGTAAATATCTTGCGCTGAGTGTCGCGTGTTCTCCTATTAGCATGGTAACTATCTGTAAAATCTCAGCTAGATTGTAGGAGGCGTAGAAGTAAGCTGACCAAAATAGTTTTTGAGTCATCTTAGTTTGCTGGTAGGCAAGTGACTGTAGCATTGTATTGAAGAAGGCAGCGTTTTGACCCACTGCTGATACTCTTGCCTTTATCGTATCGTTAATTGTGACATTCGTCAATGGTGTGAGAAATTTCACTATGAGGCCTTGGTCCGAAAGCGAAACATTAGAGTTGTTACAGCCTTTATGTGAATTCAGTCTCGAGTTATAAAATGTCAGAGCTAAATCTTGTTTATTGGAGACAAAATGTGCGTCGAAAAATTATTCTTTTTTGTTGAACCATGGCGGGTATTCACATGTTTCAACTATGTCCAGGTCCCACATAAGCATTGATCTGTCGTTTAATTCACAAGAGCCGTTGTTGTAATTGCAGTAAATGACGTCTCCGGTTGTACTTTAAAATTTGTCAGATCCGTGTCTCTTGTATAGGTAAGTTGCCACATAACTGCATTGCTTAGCGCTGAAGGTTTTCTGTTGGCAGCACCATACATACATGGCGTTGGTTGGTTCATTCGTAATATACATTCCATCTCCTCTATGTAAAAATCCAGCTTAGCACTTCTTATGTATTACCATGTCAGTGCATTCTTCTAAGGTTACTTTCTGGGTTCTGCTTGAGGTTGTCCTGGTCTTAATGTCTCTGAAAAATTAAATTTGTGTCGTGACATGTGCGGTGAACTTCGTGCACCGGTAGGCGATAGTCTTTTGCTTGATCATATTCTTCTTGTAGGTAGTAACATTAAATTTCTGGGGTGCCATGTCTGATTGTTTGCTGGTGTCCGTTGAGCATTCGTATTCTTGTTCTACTCAAAATGTTTGTGGAGAATCATTTTCTCCTGTGCCGCAAATCATGGGGTTGTTTGGTTGTCCTTTTGATGCTGTCGCCCCGGTAATGCGTAAGGCTAAGCATAGAAGGCTAAATTGGAAGTAGCTGGCAAGGTTGAATAGGCCGAGCCGTCCTCCGGTGAATCTTATGCGTTTAGGTCGTCGGTCTACTATTTAGATCTAATGTGGCATTTATGTTTGCAACCACAACTTTGACCTTCACAAAAGACATGTGTAGATAAACCGTTCATAGTGGAATCACTGCAATGAAAACTCGGTGAATATTTATATTTTGCTGAGAAATCATTAGCTGTCAATATATTGAAAAAGGGAGGCAACTCTATTATTGAATGCAACCAGAGTATAGTCTAAGAAGAGACAACTCTATTACTTAGCGCATGCATTTGATTCACTTTCTGTGAACTCAATGTTCATCTGAGGTCGATAGAGAATCGGGTTTTAAGATGAAACGGTCCTAAACTAAGAAACGGCTTAAACTATAAATGGGACCTCTTATTCAACTCACAGTGAAAATAAATCAAGGGGAGATAATTCTTTTGCTCAATACACCCAGGTCCTTGTGTTCATGTGAAATCACAATTTTTACTATTGAATACAGTATTGACTCTATAAGATTCTGATGCATATTAAGGCTATATATATATTTATATATTTTATATATTTATTTTTATATATGTTCACTTACACAGTTGTATCAGCATACGACATACTGACTTATATAAAATTTATTAGCTCAACATTCTGGCAAATTTGATCTGTTGGAAAACTAGGGTAAACTACATGTATGTTCACATGATGAATAGATGAGCTCTGGTTCACTTGAAAACTGTTTTGTCGAATGATATTAAAACTTCATTGGTTTTCCTAGCTAGTGGTTTATACATCTGTAGGTTTATTGTCTATACGGTTTGTATTATGTTTGAGGTACAATTCCTTATTAAAATCGGTCGGATCATGATATTCCACGATTATAGGCTGCAATGTCAAGTTTTATGGTAATCCGTCATGTTAAAAGTATCCATGAAGTTACGGGTAGTCATGATGTTTTATTAAAGTGTTTTAGGTTAGAATACCTTTTCATAAAACGTTTTTACCTGTCCACCAGAACAGACACACACACACACACAGCTAAAGTTCTACTGACAGTGGTTTTTTATACCGTAAAACAACTCCATGTATACGGTCTACTAAAACTGTTTGCCCTGATTGTACTATTTTTATACGTGTCGAAAGCATTCCTGCATGTCAATGATAGGGTGAAAACAATGGAAATCTGCAGTGTGTTTTGCAGCTAGTCCCTATTGTATCAGACTCAAACCACTCCAATCGGAGATGTCCTGTTGTTATACAGAGAACTAACAATAAAATTGAAAATGTTAGGCAAACTGAAAATCTTCAAATTGGCTGTATTGAAAAAAAAAATTTCTTTGTTGTCAAATTTTATGGTAATCTGCTAGTTGAAAACATTTTGTGAAAAAATGGTACATCACAAATTCTAATTGATCGTTAATTAAGCAATATCAGTTGACTGCTATAATAATTACATAACTAGGACAATTCTAACTTTCGAACATGTATGCATTATATATACATCTTGCTACTTTTACTTTATTTCATCACCAAATTCAATGCTTTAAAAAAGTATATCATAATAATCATCACGCAAGTGATATTATTTATTAACAAGCAGTATTGCTACTGTCGGACAAAAAATTGATGAAAAACTTTGCAATTAGGCTATCTCAGCTTTTGGATAGTTTCTTTACAGAAGTTTTCCTCCCTTTATTTTAATAAACAACCTATACATACAGGTTTTTGCTTTAACCTTAGAAAAATATTTTGATATCATAATCTTATTAATAATCTGGCTGAGTTTTGTAATGGTTAGTTTAACATATATCTATGCAGTATCAGAAATTACAATTCTATTGAAAAGGCAACTCTAAATACAAACATGCAGTCAGACATATTTGTATGTCTGACGGCATTCTCTGTCTTGTCACAAGCATCGCATCTACAACTTGTTCCATATGTGCAAACACATTATCAATTGATGGGTCAAAAGACTGTATTTCCGCACTAGAAAATTACTGCATGGATGTCTAACATTAGTTCAAATCATGTGAACCTTGCTGGAGTTGCCTGCCCACAAAGAGTTTCCTAAAGATGGAAACTGGCGGTTTTTTATTGAATTCCACCAATCGAATTCCGTCACAGAACAAGACTGTCATCCATTGCCGCGAATAGATGAAAGTCTTGATGCATTGGCCGGGAGTAAGATATACAATTATCAAACCGAAGGGTTATATTCAGGGCATTTAGTTTGCAAAAGGACTAATCATAGTTTCTAAACGACGCAGCGATCTTCACGAACGCTGACGGAAAGACCGCTCAGGCATTGGATAAACAATTGGTCGGAGACAGCGTAACTGAAACGATGTTTCGATAAAAGCAAAAAGGCCTATGTAAAAAGGTCGGTGCTATCTATAAAAATAGACTTTCGGACAAATTGGCTAGTGGTCGTGCATTAACCCTTTGTGACGACACCAGTGTTCGTTCTAATCGCAGCACGTTAAAAGGGCAACAAAGGCAAATGTCTTTAGATAGGTTTATCTTAAAACGGCCGGCTAGTCGTGAAAGTGAAACAAAGGAAAAACTAGCTAACTAGCGAGAAACCTCAAACTATAAACGCCGAAGAAATTTCAATTACGAAAAATGAAAGTTTGCTTTTAGGTTTGCTTTTAAGTTTGTCTTTGAAGGCTTTGATAAAACCCAAATTTATCAAAGTCAACTGTTGTAACAAAGAATAACACGTATATCGCCCTCTCTGGCAAATGCTAGCGTTAGCTGCTACTGTATGTATTTAATTTTACATTTTAATTAATCACATTTCCTCTTGCCTTGTTTTTTTATTTGTTACTTTTTGAAAGCGTGTGGTAAGTTAGGACAATAACCAACATGTTTTTTCTGTTACAATATCTTGTTTTGAGTGTTTTATTTGCATTTTTAAAGTATAGAAACCAATTATTACATATTTAATTGTTCTATATGTAAATAGATTGCACCAACATGCGAGTAAATTGACATACGAGCTCAGTCTCGGAACGCATTAAGCGCGTATGTCGAAGTATGACTGCACCTCAAATTGAAAACTAGCTGCTAGACAGAGTTAGTAAACATAGCCAAGTTCCAAATTTTTTCAAATCGCCGCTGGGGCTTTGAAATACATGTAAGCCCATTGCTAATGCATCACACGTCTTTGCCAAATTTTTCAACCTTGTCGCAAGTTATTCGGAATTTGACATGGCATCATCATTGAAAAAATCTCTTGCAGTTCTATACGCTGAAAAAACTCATAACTTACCACCACAAATTGTTGGTTCACTAAAGGCTTTCACATCGATGAACATTCATGAAAATCTCTGAATGCGGCAAAAAATAAATTTCATACAAACATAAATTTCTCAGCTAAATATAAACCTAAACAAGTGGTATACGCATGTGAAGGTCTTACTCTATTGCTAACTGCTTTCACGGATTAATTTATTTGCGAATGTGTTCATCCGCGAATAATTTAGTCCGCGAATATGCTTGAAAAGACCATTTTCGCGAAATTCAATTCCACGAATAATTTCATCCTGTAGGGTAAAATATAGTTTTATATTCCTAGTAGAGACTGGAGCGAGGCACTAACCAGTGCATCAACTATTGATATATTAACAATGAGTCACTGTTTGACTTCCAGCAGTTTAAGAATGGCTAGGAAAAGGTGTGACGGCGTGATGGCATGCCACCTGTTCATTAACCAGTTCTAAGGCTACTGATACTCGAGAGATGCCATCGAGAATGATAACATTTATTATGAGATGAATGGCTATTATTAATGCTCAAATCATTATAGATCGAGAGGGAGCTAGTTTTGTCCAAGTATTATCTTTGTATGTTATATATCCATATGTTGACAAAATAGATAACATCACTAAATTATATAAATGCAATTATATTACTGCAATTTGAAAGCTCGATGCTTTCAACAAAAAATTATCTTGTACGGTATGCATTCATAAATTGACAAGCAAAAGGTCGATACAGTGGGTGATTGACCAAAATATAGATGACCTCGCTAGATCATGAAAATGCAATTAGATTGCCAGTTAGAAAGATCAACCCTATCAACAAATATTATCTTCATACTGTATAGATTCATGAGTTGATTGATAAAAAGTCAATATATTATATGATCAATAAAATATAGCCATGGGTTGACCTCAGTAGATTATGTGGACTGATTTTGATTGATGAAACTCGAGGAATGCTCATGGAAGAACTATCGATGAAAGATCGACCCACAAAAGACATGTGTAGATAACCTGTTCATAGTGGAATCACTGCAATGAAAACTCGGTGAATATTCATATTTTGCTGAGAAATCATTAGCTGTCAATATATTGAATAAAGAGAGGCAACTCTATTATTGAATGCAACCAGAGTATAGTCTAAGAAGAGACAACTCTATTACTTAGCACATGCATTTGATTCACTTTCTGGGAACTCAATGTTCATCTGAGGTTGATAGAGAATCGGGCTATAAGATAAAACGGTCCTAATGCTTAAACTATAAATGGGACCTCTTATTCAACTCACAGTGAAAATAAATCAAGGGGAGATAATTCTTTTGCTCAATACACCCAGGGCCTTGTGTTCATGTGGAATCACAATTTTTACTATTGAATACAGTATTGACTCTATAAGATTCTGATGCATATTAAGGCTACAAGCTAACTTCAAATCATTTTATTTTACCTTGTTAAAGTTTTTTGAATTATTTAGTTGAAGTGCCTCAGAACCATCTGCTTCGATAGCATTCATTGGACTGCTTTATATATATACTTCACTTTATACATGTTCACTTACACAGTTGTATAAGCATACGACATACTGACTTATATGAAATTTATTAGCTCAACATTCTTGCAAATTTGATCTGTTGGAAAACTAGAGTAAACTATGTTCACATGGTGAATAGATGAGCTCTGGTTCACTTGAAAACTGTTTTGTCGAATGATATTAAGACTTCATTGGTTTTCCTAGCTAGTGGTTTATATATCTGTAGGTTTATTGTCTTTATGGTTTGTATTATGTTTGAGGTACAATTTCTTATTAAAATCGTTCGGATCATGATATTTCACGATTATAGGCTGCAATGTCAAGTTTTATGGTAATCCGTCATGTTAACAGTATCCGTGAAGTTAGGGGTGGTCATGATTTCTTATTAAAGTATTTCAGGTTAGAATACCTTTTCATAAAACGTTTTCACCTGTCCACCAGAACAGACACACACATAGCTAAAGTTCTATTGACAGTGGTCTTTCATACCGTAAAACAACTCCATATATATGGTCTACTGAAAATGTTTGCCCTGAACACACAGTTTTTATACGTGTCGTAAGCATTCCTGCATGTCAATGATAGGGTGAAAATAATGGAAATCTGCGGTGTGTTTTACAGCTAGTCCCTTTTGTATCAGACTCAAACCACTCCAATCGCAGATGTCCGGTTGTTATACAGAGAACTAACAATAAAAAATTGAAGATGTTAAGCGAACTGAAAATCTTCAAATTGGCTGTATTGAAAAAAAATTTCTTTGTTGTCAAATTTTATGGTAATCTGTTAGTTGAAAACATTTTGTGAAAAAATGGTGCATCACGAATTCTTATTAATCGTTAATTAAGCAATATCAGTTGACTGCTATAATAATTGCATAACTAGGACAATTCTAACTTTCGAACATGTATGCATTATACATACGTCTTGCTACTTTTACTTTTTTATCACCAAATTCAATGCTTTAAAAAATATATTATAATAATCATCACGCAAGTGATATTATTTATTAACAAGCAGTATTGCTATTGTCGGAAAGAAAATTGATGACAAACTTTGCAATTAGGCTATCTTAGCAACTGGATAGTTTCTTTACAGAAGTTGTCCTCCCTTTATTTTACTAAACAACCTATACATACAGGTTTTTACTTTAACGTTATAAAAATATTTTGATATAATATTCTTATTACTAATCTGGCGGAGTTTTGTAATGGTTAGTTTAACATATATCTATGCAATATCAGAATTTACAATTCTATTGAAAAGGCAACTCCAAATACAAACATGCAGTCAGACATATTTGTATGTCTGACGGCATTCTCTGCTTTGTCACAAGCATCTCATCTACAACTTGTTCCATATGTGCAAACACATTATCAATTGATGGGTCAAAAGACTGTATTTCCGCACAAGAAAATTACTGCATGAATGTCTAACATTAGTTCAAGTCGTGTGAACAACCTTGCTGGAGTTGTCTGCCCGCGGACAAGCAACTCAAACAACAAGGTTCACAAGATTCCTTTCGTGATTTGAACTTGTCTAATATGTATTATCCCCTTGGTTACCAATCAGTTTTATGGAGTTTTCCTACAGTGGCATTCAGACATATCCATAAAAAAATCAGATTTTAAACAAGGAATTAAATGCCAAGTGGGTACCAGCTTTATTTCTAGCGAAATAAAGAAATATAAATAAAAACATTAACTAATGGTTTAAGTAAAAAATTTTTATACATTTGGCTAACACCAAACCCTGAGATGAAATGCAAGATGAAAAATAAAATCTAGTAGAGTAATAGCTTTTTAGATTGCCATTTAAAATACTAATAAATTCTAACTGCAAATCACCTTATTCAAAGTTCATTTTAGGAAAGATACACGTACCAGCTGCTTTATAATAAACTCAGAGTTAGTAAGTGCCTCTCGTAGTTGAAGTGAATGGATTATGTTACGGAAGGATAAGAATGTTTGTAAGCTAAGAAAGAATTTGTCTTGATGCTGACAGCTTATAAAAGATTTTAGCTTCACAAGTGTTGCGTTCCGTTGCTCTTCAACTTGAGTGTTGATAGTTTTTAGATGGTCGTATGCATTTATATTATATCCACCACAGCATCCTGAAATCAGAATTAGTCAAGCATGATCAGCAATACAGATGCGTCTCTCAATGACGCAAATATTGTAATATAGCAAAAAATGTAATATAACAATATTACTAAATACTGTTATACTATTTATGATGACTATATTTATACGCCACTTACCAGTATGGTTGTGCCAGTGAAATCTATCTACCAGAAACTTTGTCTCTCTGAAGAAGCCCGGATTTCGATTGAGAGCACACCTGGGTAATGCACAAGCATTGTTGTAGATGACAATCTTAGGTGCTAAAAATAAAAGAAATGTTCAAAACATGGCATGGCTTCATTATGAAAAAGTTGAATATCAATATAAAAAGACAACATGCAGGTGTATACTAATGTTAGATGTTTTGAACCATATGCTTGATATATATTACTGAATTTAAACTGTCGAAAGAGTTAGGGAAAGCAAATTAAAAAGATACTATGGAATCTTCAGTTGAATTATCTGCAAAGAGGTGTTCTGAATATATTTCTCCATTCCAATCATCTACAAGTGCATTGCATACAAATATCATAAAGTGCAGAATAAAGTGTGAATGTGAATTCTACTTTGATAGCCTCAAATAAATAAGCACAAATGAATGCAAATGACAAAAAAATTGAAAAAAGATTTTTGCGAATTTCATAATAGCAAATGCTACTTAGTCATTATAATTTCTGCTAAATTAACTCACTTTGCACATGGAATTCATAAAAATGAATTTTAATACATTTTCAAAACATCATTTAGCATAATCATTACCACACTGCAGGTTTGTCCCAGGGGCTACACCCGATTAGCCAGGTAGGATGTTCAATGATCTCAACAGCATGAAGAATGTCTTCACCTATGTCTTCAACTGCTATTTGCCCGATCACTTCTTTTTAGATGGCGCAACTACATGTATGTTCAGGTTGGCAGAGATATCACTGTTTACTTGAAAATACCTTTCTCTGTTTTTACATAATGGTTATTATTTGCTCCTAGTTTTTATTAGACCTCATCCTATTGTTGCAGGAGCAGACAATTGCCTGGCTCATTGCATATTTATTAGACCTCGTCTGCTTGCCGTAGGAGCAGCTCCATTACCTGGCTCATTGCATATTTATTTTGTCAATGAAGATTTTGTGTAAAAACAATTAGATATAGAAGTGAAGGCGTTTAAACGTATTTGACAGTTTAAACGGGCTTTAGGTTTCCAAGATAGCGCTATTGGCAGGTGGAGTTGGCAGGTGAAGACGGAGTGTATCCTATTGTTGTTAGCTGTTACTGTTATTGTTATTAATATTAGCTATTATTGTGTATCCAGGATACTAACATAGCATATTTTTGGTACTACCATAGTGCATTCAAGTTACCATCAAACAATGTATAACATACTCTTAAATAATATTTATAGAATGCTACCAGAAAATATATAGATATGTGAATATGTAGAATGTACTGAATGAATCGTGTGTTGCAGATGAGGTACAAGCAGAGCAGAGTGGTATGTCATTTTCTCGGACTGTTCGAGGGAGTGCTTGACCGATCTGTTCACTGGCTGGTCACTTCCTCAATGGGCGATTGGGACGCCTTAGAGAATGCTCTCAGATATGAAGGCTTAGCGCCAGTAGGAGGTATGGCTGTCCCTCTTGACCAGAAGTGTGGGTTTTTATATTCACTCGTGTTTTAATGGTCTTACTTTCTCCTTTTTAGCTGAGGAAGCTGGTCAAGAATGTTATGTAGAACGAGATTTTTTTATACCTATTGATCCTTTATTGTTGTATTTTCATAGATAGGAGACAAGATGTACTCCAGCCTTGAGTTATGAAAGAAACCGAGTTGGATGGCTATGCAGGCAAAGTTTTCTGCTACCTTCCACTGCCTATGAAAAGTCGTCTTCCTGTGCACATTAACATTAACATCGCGAGCAAGTCTTGTATTGATAAGGCTTATCGTAGCTTCTGCGTCGACGAGTGATGTGCAGATAAATCCATTAATCTTCACATCTATTGTGGCTCTTCTACAATCTTTATTTGAGGCTTTGGTAACACCATTAACCTGTTCGGGTTATCTTCGCGAAGTTTGTATATTGTATTCCTGCGAAAAGTAGTCATTCTATGCCCTCCATCATTCACGTTTTTCGTCAGTTGCTCCTGGTCGTGAGTATTTGGGTACGTAGGGTTTATATGATGGTGGTGCACTGCTTAAGTCTTCTAATGATAATTCGATTTCTAAGTCTTCCGGTGGTGCGGATGGGTCATCATCGAACTATTTTTCAGATTTATCTTCTCGTTCGGGCATGTCGGTTAGTTCCAGTGCCGTCTCCACATGTAAAGCGTTTACCGTTGCACTCTTCCTTGCTCTGTACACAAAGCATCCTTTTGTGATTCCTCCGATGACTGTTGATAAAACCATTAATGTAAGAATGATGTTGCAAGCGAACGTCCAGAGCTCATAACCTGAGGTTACGTGTCCTCCAAATAGAAAGCTGAATAGTGAAGGGCCAAATAGTTTCTCTCTGCTCTCTACGGTGTTGTAATGTAGGGTGTTATGGCGGTTCGTGACGATTCCCATAGCCTTTAGTACTCTTTTCTGTCTGTCTAAGGTAGATAGGATTTCATTCAGTTCTCCGTAATCGTCTGTGTTTGACCATCTTAACATATGTGCTCTGCTAAATATTGTTTCTTGTATTTGTAGGGGCTGGCTGCAGAGGTTGATGTACGGAATGCTCAAGTCGGTCGCTTCCTTAATTGGCGAATTCGTCCCGTTCAGAAAGTATTCAGAGATGTTACCTTCCAGCATCATCAATGTGCCTCTTTTGTCTTGCAATTGACTGTATAGGTGTCTGGGTGTATCACATTGTCTTTTGGATTAAAATATCCAATTTTTTTTGTACCGGCTATTTTGATCATCGTCGGAATAAATTCTGTGCAATTATTCTCTTCCATCGGCAGTATTTCGTATTGACTGTAGTTAAGTATAGTAGAAGGGTAAACTTGGAGGAAACCCGGACCTGCTGTAGCGATAACGTTTGGGTTTTCCAGTAAATATCTTGCGCTGAGTGTCGAGTGTTCTCCTATTAACATGGTAATTATCTGTAAAATCTCAGCTAGATTGTAGCAGGCGTAGAAGTAAGCTGACCAAAATAGTTTTTGAGTCATCTTAGTTTGCTGGTAGGCAAGTGACTGTAGCATTGTATTGAAGAAGGCAGCGTTTTGACCCACTGCTGATACTCTTGCCTTTATCGTATCGTTAATTGTGACATTCGTCAATGGTGTGAGAAATTTCACTATAAGGCCTTGGTCCGAAAGCGAAACATTAGAGTTGTTACAGCCTTTATGTGAATTCAGTCTCGAGTTATAAAATGTCAGAGCTAAATCTTGTTTATTGGAGACAAAATGTGCGTCGAAAAATTTTTTTTTTTCGTTGAACCATGGCGGGTATTCACATGTTTCGACTATGTCCAGGTCCCACATAAGCATTGATCTGTCGTTTAATTCACAAGAGCCGTTGTTGTAATTGCAGTAACTGACGTCTCCGGTTGTACTTTAAAATTTGTCAGATTCGTGTCTCTTGTATAGGTAAGTTGCCACATAACTGCATTGCTTAGCGCTGAAGGTTTTCTGTTGGCAGCACCATACATACATGGCGTTGGTTGGTTCATTCGTAATATACATTCCATCTCCTCTATGTAAAAATCCAGCTTAGCACTTCTTATGTATTACCATGTCAGTGCATTCTTCTAAGGTTACTTTCTGGGTTCTGCTTGAGGTTGTCCTGGTCTTAATGTCTCTGAAAAATTAAATTTGTGTCATGACATGTGCGGTGAACTTCTACTCTTCTAACTTCTTCGCTTCCGCTCATTTGGTCGAGGAGGGGGGGGGAGATAAGTAATTTGATATATCAGTATGACTCGAGACATTGAGGTCAAGGACCTAATCACTAATCAAGTCTTCTGTTTACCGCTATTAATAGCAGCTGATTTTATAAATAGAGGCTGTTAATTGGTTATTCACCTACTTAATATCTGCCATATATTTTTCCATTCAAGATAATCTTCCCTTGAATTAAATTTACTCTTTTATCTATTAATGTTAGCGTGTTTAGCACATTACCAAAAATTTAAAAACTTTGAATGAAATGTTCGTATGTCATCAAGAAACTACTGTATTGAGTGATCTCTGCTACTTTTGTATTCTGGCATCTCACCTGAACATTCTCCTTCTGTTCTGTCACACAGGTTACAGATGAACTTTTTACATTTCTCACAGGCTTTTATCAGCTGCTCGTTTTTGTTATTTTTACAGAAAGCTTTTCGGTATTTGCCTGCTGTCTGTTCAAATTCTTTCATAGATATGAACTTGTGACCTCCTCGGAAATATCTATCATGCAGCTGAAAAATTGACAAGTACTCGCATCACTCTATGACAGTAATAATAGATGAATGAACCAGCCTATCATTAGAGAGCGCTGAATTAGTGACTCATCAATCAGACACAAGTGGTAGTCAATTACTGTACCAAGGACTATGTATGTTAATTTGACAACTACTGCATGTGACTGCTCTCATTGGTACACTGCCAATTAAGAAGCAATAACAAGTCTTCTGAGAAACAGTATTACAAATTAACTTACATCAGAATTTTTATTACACAAAGTAATAAGTTCTATCAATACTTTCAAGCTATGAAACTAAACAGAAATATTTGCGATGTGCAAAATATGGAATGGAAACAGCTGTGACACTATATATATTTATTAAAGTTGTTCGGTTGTGGAACTTGATATTACGTTCAAAATCCTTAATCTTGGAAGCAGAGCAAACGCTTACACGTTTTAAACACATGACTTTTGACAATAGCTAGTTTTAAAGAAAATTAAGTTTTAAAGAAAATTCTTTAGAGTGAACTTCCAAGATGTACACACAAACTGGTCAGTGTTGATCTATACCCACTTCTTACATCTAGCAGCTAGCCAATATGTGAGCTTCCATGATGCTGGTAATTTGTAAGTCTGCGTCATTTTTGAGTGACAAATAGCAAAAAGTCAAGCGAGTTTTAGTAGCTGAAATTTTTTATCAAATGTTTCGTGCTTTCTGAAGAAAGATATTTCACTAGCAAATTCCGCGTAAGAATATGCCAGGCAAGCTTATCCATTTTCATCATTTTCGCAATTGAGTTGTTTCAATTTGGACTCGGGCAGTTTCATGTGCTCCAACTCAGAATATAACTTTCAGACATAATACTTATGCTTTTAAACTGTATACCCCAACACTCCATTCAGGGACAAAGAGGCATTTACATTACTGTCTCTGATAAACAAACCTGATTTACAAAAGCTCATTGACAGAAAGTTTCAGACGAACCAAGAGATTGTTAGAAGTTTAGCAGAGCTGCTCATCAGGAGAACAAGCTACGAGCAGCGTTAAAACGAATAAAAAGTGCTAAAGCAATGAAGAATTCCTTTTTTTAAAGTGTCCGAGTTAATATACGACATGTGAATATTTATTGTAACACTCATCACGGAGTAACTTAAAGTGTGCATCATCTACAAAGTGAAAATCTAGTTAAAGGTTGACTTGCGACAAAATTCACATTACAGTTATTTGATATCAAAAGGTTCACCATGTCTTACTCTGTTGCGTTGTGTGTTGGTTCCTGCGACCAACACGTAGAGGCGACTGGGTCGGCTTACTCTACCGGTCTGCATTCACCCCTCTCAGGGGCTGTGTAGTGGTTTCCCGTGACCAACACGCAGAGACGACTAGGTCGGCTTACTCCACCGGTCAATATTAACCGCCCCACACAAGGGATTGCGCCCAGAGAGGTTTTATACTAGGTCGACAAGGTCGACCGGAGGTCGACGAGGTCGACAGTGTTTTTATGAGTCTATCCCCACAGCACAGTCCATAGACTAGGTCTTTGGAGATAGCTATATGCCGGGGTGGTTCTGGTATCACACAAGGTAGCAGAAACAGTATGGTTCCAAATGCACTGCATGTATTGAACGAACATAAAGAGCCGAGGTCCTGTCTTAAGTACATCAAATTATGCAAATGAGATGCTAAGACCAGCCTCCCTTAGGGGCGTGGCTACAAAAGGATAAAAAGGGAACATAACTCCAGTTAGAAACTGTACAAGAAGGATAGAAACTTGGTGTTTCACCACACACGCCGCCCCTATAGACAGCAATCGGCTATAATAAAAAAAAACAAAAAAATAAAATAATAAAAGAAAACACAAACAACTAGAATATACTACAAGATAGGGATAGTCAATGTTTTTAACGGGATTCGTGTCGCAATCTTTCACTTGGTCGACATCTGGTTAGCCAACTCTTCCAGGCGACGGGCCGTTCGTCTGAGGCTAGAGGCCTCTTCTCGAAGGGCGTCCACCGTGGCTCGGGGTCGGACATCTCCCAGTCGACATTGGATGCTCCCGACCGTCGTTAGTGTCTTCCTGGTAGCAGGTATGGGTTTCCCCTTCTTGAGCGGACTACATTTCCGATCTATCCGCTTTTCCTTCGGGGGAAAGGGAAAGGGTGCCTGCGGTCCTCTCCTCACAGGTGGCTTCATCTTAACCGGACCATAAGGCATAGGTTTCTCGAAGGCCGGTGGATTGATTAATTGGACCCTCCTGATCCATGCGGGATAGCGTTCCACCGTGGTTTTTCCGGTTCTCCACGCCCTTCACCCTCGATTGGTGCTTGGCGATTGTATCTCTCGAGGTAGAATTTCTCCCACATTTGCAGAAGAACCTCGAAAAATGTTGTGCAATGTGGATCCGGCGCTGTCGGGGGGTGGATAATGACTGCTGGCACAACGGACAGTAGACACCGTCTTCCTGACATAACTTCATTATTTTCCTGGTCGTCTCCTCTGAGACCCACTTGGTCGGTAGGCGAGAGCTCGGGGAGGAATCTTCCTTCGTCGAGTCGGAATCCATACCATCCAACGTTTCATTGGGAGCCGAGTGTAGTTCTAATGGAGTCACTAGCTCCGATAGCAAGAGTAGAGCTCCGGTAATTGGAGAAGCTTCCTTAATGGTCTCTTTAATCACTTCTATGGCTGGAGGGTGTAAATATGCGTGTGTGTGCGTGTCGAGCTGATAACAAACAGTGAGAGAGCTTTCTTCGGTTTCCAAAATGGCCGTCCTTTGGCCTTGACTCCTTCTGGCCTCTCCTGATTGGACAGTATTGGTGTCATAATCCGCTAGATACGCAGGGGGCTTTCTTATTCGTTGAGGCCGCGTGGTGTTTCCGGTCCCAGTGGTACTAGCCTGGACTCCTTCATTCCCCGTAGCTCTTGCTTCTTTGGTCGCCAATTCGCAGCCAGTGTCGAGGCCAGCCCTCGAGTCAGAGTTGTGTTCACTTGGTGAGACCAAAAAATCTTCGCTGGGGAGCCGAGGTGGTTCCAATCTTCCTGGCGATTGTGGTATTGGTAAATCTATTAATCGACTAGGCAGAAGTGATTCGGAAATAACGGCATCTGGATTACCGTTTTCCCGTGATACTCGTCTCCGGGGATAACCTCTCATGTTGGGACGTCGGGCAGGTTTGACTTCAGCTGGGGCTCGACCTTGTTGCACCGGGCTAGGGCGACAGAGCCTTAATCTTCCTTCGGCTTGAGTGGATCGCTGTCCATATCTTTCTACTTCGTACATATGATTTTCGTGACTCCTTAGTACGCGATTGGGCCCCACATACTTGGCCGCTAATTTCGGATTTTCCCCTTTTCTTCGCCGCTTGCTTAGCAACCATACGAGGTCGCCCTCATTGAACAGCGGAGGCTCTCTCACATCGGTTGATACAATTTCCTTCTGTCTATCTCGGAGGAGAGTATGAGCTTGTATCAACCGGTCGTGAACAGTCTGGACATACTCGTGTGTGCTCGTAAATGACTCCAACCTATTTCCATGCAGCAATTGGTCAGGAAGACGAAGCTCTCGACCCAACATCAAATAATTGGGTGTTTCCTTAGTGGCGGAGTGCGGTAGCCCTCGCAGCGTCTGCATGATCTGTGGCAATAATTGATCCCAGTCCTCTTGTCCTCTGCCCAGTAAAAGTGCTCGTAGGGAGTCACCCAATATTCGATTGTTTCTTTCAACCACACCATTTCCTTCGGGGTGGTACGGAGTGGTCCTAGATTTGTCGACTCCCCACAAGTCACATAGCTCTTGAAACAAAGAGGACTCGAATTGGCTCCCCTGGTCGGTGTAGATAATTTCGGGCAGACCGAAGTAACTGAATACTCTTTCATCCAAGACTTGGGCCACCGTTGGAGCTGTAGCCTCAAGGATAGCTAAGGCATCCGACCACCGAGTGAAATGGTCAGTGAGTACCAACCCCCAGCTATTTCCTCGAGGTGTCTGAGTTAGGGGTCCCACTAAATCGACTGCTAGACGTTGCCATGGCCTCCCAGCGTACAACCGTTGTCGATTCCCGGAGGTCCGGGCCTTTCCCGTCTTAGCCCGCCGGCAAACTTCACAGGAGAGAACTGCCTTCCTGATATCTCCAGTCATGCCCGGCCAGTACCAATCCAGCTGGACGCGCTTCAGGGTCCTTTCCACACCGCAGTGAGTTTGTTCGTGGGCCTTCCACAGGATCTCCTGTCGCAGAGTTTGGGGGCATACCAGCACCACCCTTTCTCGCCCATTCTGAATGAGATGAAGGGTCAATACACCTGATTCGTCAATCTAGAGCTGATGGAACATCCGGGCCAACCGCTGCAACTCGGAGCTGCCTACTTGTAATACTGCCTCTTCGACTCTTTTCCGGTTCCTGACGGCCTGGTAAATTATCCCTAGGTCGGCAGCGGGTTTCTGTTGCAATGCTCGTACTTCATCTGGTGAGGTTTGCACTACTGTCAACAATTCCGGAACCTTTGGAGCAGCTGGCGGTGAGAGATCTAAACTCGTGGCTCTAGCGTCTGATTGTACTGCAACTTGGTCATTCTCCACGCCGAGTCCTGGCTCACCTGCCACCTTGATGGCCCGTAACCGAGCGTTTTGAGACTTTCTGAGGGGGTTGTCCAACACTCTGGGTGACCCCGCACCGCATGGCAGCCGTACTGGAACTTGGCTGGCTGGTGTGGGAGTCGGGAGGCTGGGCCCTGATGTATGTCTGCTGCTGGGTAGTCGAGGCCATTCGTCTTTGTCCAACTGGTGGGCGCTAGGACTGGGTTCTCCCGTACCTCTTGGTGGTTGTACTGGAACTTGGTCCACTAGTACAGTAGTTTCCCAATTAGTCCCTGGGGGTACTAGCGAGTCACACACTTGTAACCTAGTTGGCCCCCGATCCCGCTTCTCAATGGCAGCACACTGCCGGCACTCGATGCACTGTTGTCGACTCAACCCATCGGCGTTACCGTGCTTAACGCCTTTTCGATGGATGATTCGATACTTGTGCTCGGCTAGGCTTACCAGCCACCGGGCCACCTGGCTAGAGGGTTCCTTTCTCCGGTGCAGCCAAACCAAGCCTCGACAAGGTCGACAAAGCGACAAGGTCGACCGGAGGTCGACGAGGTCGACAGTGTTTTTATGAGTCTATCCCCACAGCACAGTCCATAGACTAGGTCCTTGGAGATAGCTATATGCCGGGGTGGTTCTGGTATCACGCAAGGTAGCAGAAAGAGTATGGTTCCAAATGCACTGCATGTATTGAACGAACATAAAGAGCCGAGGCCCTGCCTTAAGTACATCAAATTATGCAAATGAGATGCTAAGACCAGCCTCCCTTAGGGGCGTGGCTACAAAAGGATAAAAAGGGAACATAACTCCAGTTAGAAACTGTACAAGAAGGATAGAAACTTGGTGTTCCACCACAGTTGTAGGGCCCAAAAGTGTAGAAATGTGATTACAAGCTCTAAAAATCTCAAAAACGAAAAGCCAGTGTAAATTGGAATCTTTTTATTTCTCTGACGTAGTCATGATAGTTTGGTTATTGTCTTGTGGCGCGATGTTCTCACGTGAATTGAAAGACTAATAACAAGCTCAATAAAAACTTATCGTAGCACTAGTATATGACAAACACTTCGGGTTTTACCAAAGACCCCGTATCAACTATAGATGCTCGCTACTTTACAGTTTTGTTTCGGCTTGAACTAATTGTCGAGTCGTAATCTGATCATGTGACCCAATACTTTGAAAATAATTTTTGCAGCACTTTTCAATTATCACAGTTGACCAACAGGCTCGTCATGCTCATCAGACAATGATATGTACGCCATTGAGCTAAAGTTAAAAAGGTTAACAAATTTTTATGATTCGTTACAAGAGATCAGTGCTAAATCTGACAACATTACAATGAGGATGAAACAGAAGTGTAATAACAATAGACATGGTTTTATTGAATGCGTGAAGTATATTTGTGAAAATATTTTGACATATAAGGTTGCATGACAGTGTAAACAAAAACCATCTACCACAGCTATGCCATATTGAGCCGTTTTGGCAAAAGAATCCAAACTTCAGTGATCTCGTGTGGCTGCAATTAACTGTTCCTTTTTTGGCTTTCGAGAGCTTGTAATCACATTTCCACATATTTTGCACCTCCAGCGCAACAGAGTAAGCCATGGTGAATCTTTTCATATTAAATAACTGTAATGTGAATTTTGTTACAAGTCAACCTTTAATTAAGCAAAAAGAGTTTTGAATTAGTTAGTATCACACATGATTGCACTGTAATGTATCTTTGTGTCTAGTTTCCTCATAAACTGCAAGTATTATCAACAGACTCATTTGATTATCATTATGAAATAAAAAACCTGTTAGTATTCAGTACAAGAGCTATTCTACAGAACTAAACATTCCCAATTTTCAATTACCATAATTATTGCAGGTCTACCATAAACTATTCACTCACTGAGTGTCAGTGTGTGGTACAGCACGTAACTTAAAGTGTGATCTACTGCCATATGTGTAGCAGTTACGAAAATGTTTCTCAAACAGTAACTTTATGATAACAAATAGTTATGACCCATGATAGTGGTTACTGCCTATAATATTCCATTCGCTCGCCTTCTATTTGAACACAGGTAAATGTAATTTTCAAGTTTAGTTACCAAACCTCAACTCTGTCCACACTAACAGGAGTTTGATTCATTGTTTAGTGTAAAATTGAATATATTAACATAATGTGTAATTATAATTGCTTGAAGCTATTAAACAGTATCAGGACATTTTAAATAAATGACAATATACCTCAAGGTCATCATTGCAAACTTTCTCTCCACAGTCTCCACAGTCTACACAGAAGTTGTATGCTGTATTATTACATGTCGGTCTATCACAGGCCACTGTTGTTGGATGCTCTGACTCATGAAACATCGCAATCAGCAGACTCTGAATGTCAAGCTTCTTGTACACCTTTGCTAAATATATATGCAGTCAAATTTCAAGATGTATCACACCGACTAGTGCCAGCTATAGCATGTAAGTTGGTGTAAATTCGGAATATATATTAACTATAGCATCTCATAACTATAGTTATGAGATATGAAGTTATTATGCGCTGTAATGGACTCTATTGAATCATATTTACTTCTTGAACATAGATAGAAATTGTCAGATTACCAGAGTGAAAGTAGTTCTTTTCCTATAACAGACCAATAAGGTGAGAGCATGTTTTTACTATTACCTACAGTACTTAATGATGGACATTTGCAAATTCAATCACAGAAAGCCTCAGATAGTAGATAAAAGTTTCCATCCTATTTCATACAGCTTTGCTGTTAGGTATTACCATGGTACATGGTAAAAGGGATGAAGTAAAGCTATGTGGTAATATATTCTATTGAATATTCTATTAGGTTTGCGACCTTGTTGAATATTCTATTGGCTCACTTTCAAACAATACTTCAGTACTATTGCTATTCAAGTGAGTGTAAATATCTAAAAATTACATTGACTACATATTACAAGGTTTTACTTACTGGCAGGTTTCACATCTAACACCTTTATGTATCTTGTACTTTGCCTCTAAACACGGGGTGCAGCTGATACGACCACATGGTAAGACACGAGGTTCTGTCAGCTTTCGTAGCTTTCCCCAACAGTGAGAACACTCTTCTTCTTTGTCAAATGTTGTGGCTGATGCCATTTTGAGAGGGAATGATATTTACATGTTCTAACTGCTGATTGGCTGTCGTTACGAACTGTGTGCTTGACACTTAACTCTATATTCTTATCAGTAATAGATAAGGAATTGATTAGTATTCCATATTTGGTGATTACAATTCGTAATCAGTGACGATGATGTGTAGATGCCACCTACTTAATTTCTATTTAGTCAAGGTCATCTCCTTTAAGGGTCAGCAACAGGAAGCCGACTAAGTGCAGAGCCAGTAGTGAACTGGGTGGTGGACTTGGTGGTGAGATAATGTTCATTAGAAACGAGGCAGAATAAGCATAAGGTGTGTTCAAACTAAGAAGCAGTAAGTCATATCTAAACATTTAAAAAGTTTGGACATTAAAAATTGACTACTACACGGTTATAACCCAGTAATAGCACAGTAAATAATAACGCAAATTCTTTCAGATTTATTCACAAACACTGACAAAACATTTGAAAAGTTCGCCTATACTCTGGAACATGCAATGCTAGCAACATAACAAGTTTTCTATTGGTCAAGTCATCCTTCGGATAGAAAAAGTTGCAGTGAACCAGAGTCTAAATTCGAGATATTGCCTGAACAATTTAAAGTTGAAGAAAAAGAAATCTGAAAGAGGGGAGGGTTGACCGTATTGTAAAAGCATAGGGCCAACTGAAAGGTAAAAGCGGAAGGTCGACTGTAAAGTAAAAGTGGAGGGTCGACTGTAATGCAAAAGCTCACATAATGCAAATACTGATCAACCCCAGAGCTCTATGTCAGCTATTTGTAGCCTTATCACTATTTTATGGTATCACAGGTGGTATATACCTTATTCTGTGCCATGTATGCAACAAAATACCTTATATTGCTATATCAGCTTCATCAAACTAATAAATCATGCCTAACACTTTCTTACTGAAAGTGAAAATGTTTAAGATTGGTGATTTGAGTAACAGAAGGATTTTATGTTATTAGCTATATATAAACATGGATTCATGATGTACTAATTCTATGGCCTCTTGTTTACATTAGAACTTTTACTTGGCTTAAGAATATTAGAAGAGCTGTTTCAACAGAGAAAATTTACTAAGACTCGGTTATGATGTGCATTATAAAAACAATATGGTGACAGCACATTCGTATCTAATGCTAAAACTAGTGTTCCGTGACATCACTAAGGTATTCTTTCCTTTGCAGTATGAAAGAAATGAGTTTAGAAATGATCATGCATCCAAACCTTGACTTGTTAAAGTGATGTGTACAAAAGTATCACTACACAGACTTGACCTATGTAAGTATGAGGTCCCTAACAGTATTAGAAGCCAGAGATAGCTGGTTTCAGTCACACCCCATAAGAGGAAAAAACTGCCTCGACCTAATCTTATTCAAGTTCTAAAGTGTTTGGTAAGAGACCAAGACATACATGTAGTTAAACAAAGCTGAATAAAAAATAACTTCAGGATAAACTGACTTCTCTAAGCAGCCACCCAAACTAGCTAGCTAGTACGTCATTTTTTACTACCTAGTATTAAGAAGTAGGGTTTATATTAAACCCCCAGTCACATAACACCCTGTAGATTAGAAGCTATTAACAACTTCACTATGTACAAATCTCGGAAATAGTGTCTGAACTTCCAAAAAGTGATAAGGTGTAGCAAAAATCTGGGCTGGATGAGAATATGCTTCACCATCATATAATCTATGGCCTTGACCCTGTAGAAACTTACTCATGTTTATACTAGTCATTTTGTCACAAATTCTTTATCTCAATCCTCTTACACGAAAATATAGGATTTTAATCAATGGGTTGTGATGCGCTCAGCTATATCTGCACCAGGATAATCCTGACAATGAGTATTGAATAGGCACAGGCATCATGAATAGTTTTGATAATATGCAAGAATGAGCAATGATGACTTTACCATTCGAGATATAGTTTTTGTTGTCGCAATTTTGATGATTACATGATATAGTAATCATTGTGATCTAAATGACAATCACATGCTCATCCCACTTACAAACGAGTCTAAATGGTTGTTACAATGATGAGAGTACAAAGTGGTGTATGATAACTGAGTGGAGTTTCTATACCTTAGACATGAGCACTAGTAATAATGTATCATTCCTGCTGTAACCTGAGTCTTGTTTGTAAACTATGATAACTTACCACTTACTGTGTAACAAATATATTTGGTAACTACTAAAGTGTTTGCTTCTAGCAGCTTTGAAGCTAATTCAAAACATACAATCACAGAATAGTCAGAGACTGATGAGTGTCATGCGCAAAAAATGTTGGAAATGTCACACAAAATAAATTTCAGTAATAAACCATCTAGCATATAATAATGAATCTAAATTAATATCAGTGTTTGTCTGATTGTTGGTCACTGAGTTTTGTGTCAAGTTATAGCGATACAGTTGTAGGAGCGAAAAATCTACATCGCACTGAATTTGAACTCCGATCCTCCAAGATTACAAGCAGAAATTCTCTTTACTAGGCTAAGCGGCTAAATAGCTAAACATAGTAATAATCGTGGTCATATTCATTACTTAATTATTCATTACTTATTCATGACACGTAACGATTACAAACTGGCTGCATGGCTCTTAGAATAGTAAATATTTAGACAAGTTTGTGTTACTCAAAATAGTCATCTTGCTTATTTTGACATTGGCTAATTAGTCAACTTAGCCAGTACTGACTACATGACCTGTCACTTTTTATAAGCTGGCACTGTAATATACATGTATGTACTAGCAACACTACTACTGTATCAACACTGCACACTCTGCACTAGGTAATACCACAAACACTGTTTATTATGTATGAATAAAGAGTTGTACTGTGTTTATACGGTACACTGCATGTTCGACTTACACTCCGCTGTTACTCGACATAAGAAAGAATGTACATATATGTACTTCCTGTTGCACGCATAAAGCTAGCATTATGAAGGAAGATTTGACAACTCATCGATTGCATAATGAGTTTTCTATGAAATATTTACAAATATGTGTTACATGAAGACCCAACGCACCAGGTTTCATCTTGCAAGCAAGCGCAACAACAGCAACAACAGCAACAACAGCAACAACAGCAACAACAGCACCTTGCTATGCTACATGCCATCAGATAGCATTATTCCAGCCGTTACTCTAGAATGGAGTCAACTTTTGTAAAGTAACAAAAACAATAGTTTTACATTTTTATGCTACAAGACGTATTCAGGCTACGCGTTAGCAACTAGAATTTATTATATACAAACATAACCGATGGCAAGAAACAAAACAGATTAAATATTTCACTAGATACTAACAGAAAACGACTAGATTTTGTACAGTACATGGCTAAGCCAAGGTTTAGATAGGTAAATGTTTGCTAGATCGTGAAATGATACGCTGCAGCGAAAGGTCTACCCATTCAGATTTTGTGAATCAGCTGCTACATCAAAATGCTTGTTCTTAATGTCAAAGTGAAGCTCAGAATGTGCTTCCAAACGTCATAGAAACAGAATTTTGATATCGACTACAAAACTAATTTTTGAGCATAAGAATTGATACCGATCGATATGACAAAACTGTAACCGATGATTTACAGAATAACAAAAAAGGTATCGATTTCAGGTATGCAAGCAAAGTTTCTCGAATCTTTCAAGAGAATGTTCCCAACCAACTGCGAGAGAAAGTCAACCTTACCAATCCTATCTTCAACTGCTTGTTTGTAGTTGCTGTTGACTTTCTTCAGCAGTTGGTCAATTCGCTACTCAACCTTTTCAAGAGTATGAAACTGAGCAACTGCGAAAGAAAGTAAACCTTACCGATTCCCTTTTCAACTTCAGCTCTTTATGCCACTGTCTCTGTTGCTCAGTTGTTTTGCAACTTGCTGTTGATCTACTTTGGCAGATGGATGAAAATAATCTCAACTCTTTCAAGAGATTGTTCCTAACCAACTGCAAAAGAAAGTCAACCTTACCAATACTATCTTCAACTTCTGCTCTTTATGCCGCTGTCTCTGTTGCTCAGTAGTTCTGCGAGGTGCTGTTGACTTACTGCTACAGACAATTAGCCTTTTTTTCAAATATTTCAAAACAAAAAGGCCAATGACCTACAGCAGGAAGTAAACCATACCATGCTATTGACTTATTCGGTCTTGACTGATTCTCCTTATCTTCAATCTCTGCTCATCTCGCATGCAACTATTTCTTCTTACCTACAACCCAACCAAAATAAGTTTGCACTTTATATACTTTAATCTTACTGCTATTGAATACTACTATGTATAATACTCTAACTAGCATTTTGCTATACCTCTGAATTAGACACCAAATCTTCCGGCCGCATAGGTTACTCCTTCTTTATGCCGCTGTCTTTGTTGTTTTGTAGTTCTGCGACGTACTTTCGACTTCCTCTGGCTGCCACTGACGATCTTTCTCTTCAATCTGTCCTCATCTTTGGCATCTGCATGCAGTAATGACTTCTCACCTACAAGCAGACCGAAACACTTTTGTACCCTGAATACTTCAGTTCTAACACCATTGAAGACCATCACAGCCATCGTCAAACCCACTGTCACTGCACGCTTACCATACCACTGGGTCTTTGGGCAGGGTCACCAGATTTTCCCATTCAAGCATTCGTTCGCATTCTGAGTACTCACATTCGCACACCGCTCCAACAATCTCTCGTCTGACAATCATTTGTATACAAGATCATACTCAACATCGCAATCGGCAAGTCAGGTTTCGAAGGCAACATGCTGAGATTCTTATACCAGCACTAGCTATCACGAGGGCAATAATCATGCTGCGGGTGCGAGTAATCATACGTGATGTGATACAGCGCGGCAGAAATTGCTTTTTTCATTCCGTCAATGTCGCCTGAATTCTGAGTGATGGCGTTGCGATAATAAGACTGCAAATCTCGCATCAATGTGTCTGCAAGCTTGCCTTTACCGGAAATAGGCGTCGACGTCTTTTTATATAAAACGTTGAGATTTTTCAAGTGAGTCCTCAAACGTTTAGCAACATGATTTATACACTCTTCCTTCTTGACACTGACATCACCGTATACGTTTAGACTACACACCGCATCATACGCTAAACTGTCACCATCACCAAGAAAAGCAGTATATCGTAAAGGCCCTGTTGTAGATCTCTGCCAGATGATCTTTGCTGCGTCTCTCCATAGCACCGCTCGAGCCCCCATGGTTCTTCTCGCAAGCATCTTGGTGTTTCTTCCAGAACTCATTGTAATCACTGTCATCCTTCTTCGGTCCTTTCTCACATACCTGGCAGTAGTTTGACATCACTTCAAGGTCTACAACAGATCCAGTAAGAACATCTATAACAACAAATACACCATTGTGTGAACTATTTCCACGCTTCTGCCATGTACCGTCATAACTTACAGCTATATCTACAGTATCTACATCAACATCAGTCCTACGTTCCTCAAGCTTTAGATGCTCTTCCTTTACAATAATCCTAATGATTCTAAAATGCTCCTCTAAAGCTTTAGTGCATGCAGTAGTTAACTTATCTAACTTAGTGTAGTATGCACAAGAAGTAGTAGGCTGAGGTAAATTTAGATCTGAAATAAAGCTACACGCCTGTGCATATCCTACCCCGTTACTCTTACAAGAATAAACATCATTGATATCATAAGCCCTACCAATTACCACACTCGGGGATGTGTGCTGCGACATAATTGTGGCCTCACAATCTTGACAAACTACTTCAAATAAACTAGACATACCGTAGACATTAGCATTCTCAACTAACCTTACATTCGTACTAGAACAGGTGTAACAAACTATATAAGATACTACGCTATTTAGAAATTCCAAACTAACTACCCTATAGCTGCCTGCACAGACACTGCTTGCGGCAGCATCACCAGAAAAAATGTCGGCACTAGCATAAATAGGGTGGCCAGCAGTATATTCCCTGAAGGTCTCCAGCTTGCGCTTGGACGCAGCAACTGGAGTAGCAGCAGAAACTGGAACAGCAGCAGAATCTGTAGCAGCAGCAGAATCTGAAGCAGCAGCAGAATCTGAATCAGCACAAACTGGAGCATAAAATGTTGATGGTGCTGGTGACAGAAGAGATGTGCTCGGCGGTGTTGTGGCGGCATCAATTTTCTAGAAATAAAAAAAATAATGATGCTTAGGAATTATCGGTTACGGATAATTAATTTTTTTGCTGAGCCATCACATTTATCTTGAGTTCATATTCGGCCATGTAGACAACATAAACAGCATACTGAAGCACCATAGCTAACTTCACCACTGATAGAAGCGCTAATAGGAAATCTCCAACACGAATGTTTTGTAGCGAATAGCATAACACCAACTAGGTATTATCGATACATAACCAACATTTTATATTTGATACTGTTGAATTCTTTGGTTTAGCCTAATGAAATAGATAGACGCTGAAAAGATATCTAGTAACTAATTAAAACTAGTCATAGCGACAAAAAATTGAATCGAAATAAATAAAAAATAGCAAGACGAGAATATTAACATCATCATCAGTTTTTTTAGATGAAAGACTCTTTTCTTTTTCTTCTTGCCGTATGAACTGGGTGTATATGTCTTCACCATCTTGTAATTCGAAATAGCAACTTGTAATAATGTGTGAGAGTTTTAGAAACGCGTACGTTTGGGTCTTCGGTCAAAGACAAAAGGAATGAGCTTATCAATGGCTTCGCAATGTTTACAATCGCTACCTACATCCGCACCGCGGCATTCCATTGGTCAATTTTAATGATGCGTTGATTTCATTTGATAAGAAAATAGCAGCTCCGACGCAAATCAAACTAGCAGGTTTCACTTGCTTCAAGGTTATTCTTTTGGCGGGAATAAAAAGGCTCTCACTCTTCATTGGTTGATTGAAAGTGAATATTATCAGTACGATTGAAAAGATCACGTGTTGAGCTTTCGCTTGGTGTATAGATTTCATTTGATAACGGCCGATAAGGAGCCATTTATTATGCCAATAAACAGGTCGTAAGGGTTGCATTTTTTGCGGTTTTCTTGCGGTTTGGTTTATTACAGGGTCGCAATAAAAGGCTTATTTGTATAGTTTGCATTAGTTTCTGTCAATAAAATGCATACCTGTTGAAAGAGCACATTCTACTGCTTACAGTACTTCATAAATCTGCAATTTTAGAAAATTTGACAAAAAGTCAAAGATTTTGTACAAAATTGCCATTACATTACATTGGTTGGATAGAAGACTGCCCATAAAGTACATCTAGTGATTCCACCTGCCATAAAGAGATACCAGATTGGTCACTCTCTATGAGAATAACAAGTCCTTAGCTGTAAATGAGTCAGACAGGCTGATTTTCAGTATGTTGGGAGAATACAGAAAGTAGATTAATGTTCTAAGGAAACTAAACAAACAAACAAGGATTTAATATTTGTTTCAAACAAATTTATACCAAATGTTAATTGTATATTAGATCTCTTTTAACAAAGGTAATTCATTATAGAAAACCCATTGATAAAGGAATTCATCGTTAAATAGGTCCATCTCATCCTCACTCGGCAATATGGTGCCGTTATATTTGTTCCTCTTTTACACATTAGATTCCTATTCACTGCTTTGGTAGTATATTAAAGTATCATATTAAATATGAGAACTTGTTTAGTAGTATGAAGTAATTAAACTCAATTAAAAATTGATTATGTTATTCTTCTAGTTCAGAATCTCATATCAACCAGAGTGAATGTGTAAACATTGTCTATGTGAGGAAGTCTATGAAACAAAGCTCCACCTACCTGGTGGTGTGACCTGTTTAGTTGATGAAGGTACTCATTAGTTAAATTATTTCAACTAAATAATAGGATGATTATGTTAGTCTTTTAGTTCTGAATCACATATCAAACAGAATGCATGTGTAAACAATGTCTATGTAAATAAGTCTATGAAACTAAGCTCCACCTACCTGGTGGTGTGACCTGTTCCATCAATGCAGGTACTTATGAGTGAGATGCCAAGCCAGGAGAGCAACACAGTAGAGTTGGCAGTATCCCTTAGTTTAAACCACGGCAGCCATCTTTCTCGAATATCATCTGTCCACAGCTAAAGGGCAAGTTGAAGAGATGCATTAGTTTCAAAAAATCGGTATTTGTTCTACCTACAAGGGAAGATAAATACTCTGTATCATTTGAAGAATACGATAGCAAAATACAAGTTGATCAAAAGTAGATCTATGTATGAAAGAACCTGTCTGCCGAGAGGGTGGGTAGCCATGCTACAACATCCCACAAAGATTATGGGTTAAATATTAGTTACCCTAGGACATAGTTACCCTATAATTCGCTAATATTTAGTTTCGTGAGTAGCATACAGAGTAAAGTATTACTGCAACTTAACTTCGCAGCGCTGGAGAGTGCGAAAATATAGTGATGTGAAAATAAAAGCAGTGGAACAAACAATTAGATTCCACAAGTTCAGTTCACTGCAGGCCTGTATTCACTAGTTGCAAGTTGGGGTGGTTAATGTTAGGCGACTGGTTATGAACACCTGGGGGTGTGGAGGGGGCGGTGTAAGCCACCAACAGGTTTTTCTTAAGTAGGGCCTCAGCCGGGCCTCTTGTGTTAGGTTTTAAAAAAAAATTATCGGAAAATATCAACATTTTTCTATCTTTTTGAGATTTGTTTTGCTTTAGGTGATGTAATTGACGAGACGTCTTTAAATTGAAATAGGCAAAACTTGACCGCAGTTGAAACGCTCGGAAAAAAGACATCTTTTTCTTTTGAGCGTTTTAACAAAGATCGATTTTGCCGATTTTATTTTAAGTTTATACGGAGATTTCCACGCTTTCGATGGAACATGGCCAAACGGATGTTTGATAAAATTGATATTTTGCAAACCTTTATAAAGATCGCGAACAAGAATATTTTGCCACTGATGAGGATAATAATGATGCCTAAGAACTACTGAAAGGTGATGTTTGTCTGTATGGCTTCGAATGAAGTGATATTCTACAGCGATAAAAACAGTTTCCATAGCCGTTGGGCAAATAACTTTTCGAATAAACGGGGTTGAGGTCGAGTTATCTGAAGCAATTTATCATTGCGTGGGAATGGACCAAACAAATCCGTTCGAGTTAACCTTGTGTTTGAGATGAAATGTTACATTTTATTTGAGGGTGAGTTATCCGAGTTTGACTGTACTTAGCCGCAGAAAGTTCCTAAAAAGTTGGAATGGCTCAGCCGGCCAGCCGCCCCAGGGAATACGGGCCTGGTTCATCGATAAGAAAAACATTTCAATTTGGGAACTGTGAATAATTGCGGGTAATTGTGAACTGCAGGTAGAATGGCGTGGGCGAGGTCGATAATGCAATTTGATCGCTTGCTGCCATTTGTTTCTTCGACTATCAATGAACAAAGCTATTTAATTTCGCGTTTTCGCTCATTCGTTATGATAGTTTAGTTTCGCACATTAAATTTTCGCGGGAGGATGACTCCGCGAAAACACGAAGGTTAGATGTGGTGAATACATAAATGTCCTAGGGTATATAGGTCTGACTACAAGATTAATCCATCCAATCACAGAAGCTGTTGTAAGACTACCATGTGGACATATCTAGAAAAGATTTTGTTTTACAAAAGGTCACTAGTCTGCAGTATGCCAATAAGATGGCAATTTGCCAGATTTAACAAGTTCTTCCATAAGCCTGGTTCCCATATCGATTGCAAGACTCCGGCAGTAACACGCCCAGCAAATCGCTTGCGCCGCTCGCATCTGTTCACATAAAGCCACATCGTTAATAATATCGTAAACATAATTGCGTTATCAAATAAAATACTCCAATGCCGTTTCTATAATGGTGACCTGTACCCGTACAGTGCATTTCGGGAAAGTTTTGTCTGCGGTCTTTGGCGAAATTTGAGCAGTGCAAAACTATTGCGATGCCGCCGGCAACTACCGGCCGTACCCGGCGCGTAAATTCCCATTTCTTCGCTAATAGCTTGCGGTACTGATGGGGTGCTTTGCGACGTATATAGGAACCAGGCTTTACTGAATTACTTGGGACCACCAAAGTTGTTCACAGTGTCACAGTTGTTCACAACAAGTCAGTTAGTTTTACCATATAGTAACTATGGCACGGTTGGATATTCACATCTAGTTGAATGCTAAGGGGAGGGGTTGATGATGATACCCAGCTATGATCATGATACCATGTGACCCGTTATGATTTTGATACCACGTGACCAGCTAAGCCGTGATACCATATGGCCAGGTATGCCCGTTATACCATGTGACCAGCAATGACTACCAGAGCATTCGACTAGCTATAACCATGATAGCTTGTGACCAGCTGTGATCATGATACCGTGTGACTAGGTAGGGGAGTTATACCATGTTACCAGCTATAAAAATTATATCCTGTGAGCAGCTATGAATGTGATACGATGTGACCAGCTGTGACTGTTATACCAAGTGACCCGCTATGACTGCAATGTGCTCGACAGTCAGGACATCAAAGAGTTAGATTGAAAGTGAGTCCATACAGCGAGGAGATCAAATATCCTTTTTAGTCTGTAGTTATTTTAAAAGCAGAAACAGAAGGTCTATGACTATAACTGCTATCAAAGTTGGCTGTCAGAAGATACGACCTGATTAAAAGCTATAATCTACTCAAGTTTTAAAAAAGTGATATACAGTACATGCCTCCTAAACAGCTAGCTATAAAGTACACCATGATGGTTATAGAAACCTCACCTCTTCTGATCTACAAAGTAAATACAAATAGAGTGATAGTATGTATGTCCAGTGCTTATAATGATACAAAGGCCTGAACTAGTTACAACTAACTATAGATCTAAATATTGTTATTAATAAAGTTAAACTTACAAGAGATGATGTGAGTCTATGTCAGCCTGGAGCACTTTATTGCTATAAACTATTATAAAAGTATTTTTAAAATAAGAGCAGTGACAATAACCAGAGTAAGATGTACACACGTTATATAACATTGAGGCATGACGTCATGCAACCTTTGTTAGCCCTGTGTAAGGACTGCTGAATTTTCGTAAGTAGAGTTTAGGTGAATCTTGATATGGCTGGTTTAACCAGCTTCGAAAATGACCACCATATTGACTTTGTTCTTGCTACATTGATATCGCTATCATCATGAGTTGTGTTTACCTTCTCGTGTTATCTTAACCTAATATAAACAAAACAAGTTGTGAATTCACCAAAATGACTCACTCTTTAATTATTACCATTCTGGCCACCAACATCTACATTGTATAGATGGTGTGTAGATAACAGAACAAACAACTACTCTGGTAGTAAAGATTCTATTTTTAAAGACAAAGGGCTTGTTATTAGTTACATTCTTTGTATCTATTTTAAAGCACGTAAATTACATAATATTTTTATTATGTATTTTAATGCATCAGAGTCTTGGCTTTCGAATGAGCCTATATTCAATACACAAAGAATGATAGAACTATAAAAAACGGGGTGTCAAAAGTACGTCCTGCAAAAAAAAACACTTGGTTCAGGTACTCAAAATGTGACGCCCTAATTCTCATTTAGCCTTAGGTCGTCAATCCCTTTTGCCGCCATTGAGGCTGCGTTTTTCTGTGACAATCGATGCTGTTAAATCCGGAGAGCGCTAATAATAAACTAAGATTCTAGATAATCAACAATGCCCGCGATCGTGCTAACGCCCAACCAATACAAACACATGTTCTGGGTTAATTAATTATGCTTCAATAAATGTACTGTTGTTGATAGAGGTAATGAAATCACATCGATTAAATTATGACCTGCGTGGCCCTTAGACTAAATGTCAACCGCATTTTCGCGAAATCACGCAATGCTTGAAATTAATTAGTCTCAGTCGTCACCCTCAACATTACATTAAAAATAAAGAGCTAGCGCATAATATCATCGGGAAATTATAGTATGGTGCTTTGAGTCTGAGGTACTTATCATAGAAATAATATGTACGTGGAGAACTAATGACACTGACTGATTTGTCATCTTCATTCGTTCTCTGGAGTTATCCTACCTTGGCCTGCCACTAGCGTCATTATCGCCATTATCGTAGTTGATAAATAAACAATAAGAGCACACAACAACGAATATGAGAATTGCGACATCACAATTTTCGAGACTATGCCAGTAAACTCTTTCGCGGTAGAGCTTTAGGGAAATCCTATAAACACCAACCAATGTCTGTCTCACTATGGCAAACAATAGCTAATTTGAAAGCCAAGACTCTAATGTATTGAAATATACCATAAAAAAAATTATGTAATTTATGAGCTTTAATGTTAAAGGTTGACTTGCAACAAAATTCACATTACAGTAATTTGGTATCGGAAAATTAGCTATGTCTTACTCTGCTGTGTTGCAGGTGCCAAATATGTGGAAATGTGATTACAAGCTCTAAAAAGCTCAAAAACGAACAAATAATCGCCGCCATCACAAAACCGCTGCAGATTAAAATTTCTTTAAAAAAGATCTTGAGCTTTTAAGATCTTGTAACCACATTTCCCCATATTTTGCACCTACAACACAGCAGAGTAAGACATGGTGAATATTTTGATACCAAATAACTGTAAAATGAATTTTGTTGCAAGTCTATCTTAAACATTCTTTGAAATTCTCTTCATATGGGGGATATCTATTTAGCACGTGTGCATACTAATGTATTTAGGAGGTGTCATTTATGTTACAACCATATCACTGTACAATAATTACAGCCGTTATATTCTAATGACTTGGGCGCGCAATGTTACAATTGTCCTTGACCTTGCACACATATTAATAACCACCAATATAGTCAGTTTGTAAACCATGGGGTGAAGGAGATAGCGGTAAAACAAAAATATACAGACGCATAGATATGTTTGGTTCATCTTAGGTTTTATGCAGACGTTACCATCAATAAATGTTTGTGATATACCTACTTTCAAATGTTAAAAAATAACTATGAGTGGGAACTGTCAAAAAGCTTTTGGGATCCTACAGTAAGCTGAGGGATCCCAACAGAAGATCTCGCAGTGAGTGGGATTCTCTGTTGGGATTCCACTCACTATAGCTGGTACCCTGCTCTGGTGAATGGGACCAGTTCACTAGAGTCCAAACTGTTAATGAACTATTTTAATGGTTTTCCATAAATACTGATCAATATGTTATGTTTACACGCCAAATGAGAATTAACTGCAGTCAGAAAAAATGGAACAAATCTTGGAACGTACCTCCAGCTGTCTCACTATTTTGCAATTCATGAATTTATACGCTTCCTGATGTGAAAGGCATTCAAATCTGTCACAATCTATAGGTTGAATACGACTGTAGATGGTGAAGGTATAGAACTTGGTCTGGAAGTTGAGGTACTCTTGACAATCCTCCTCAGCTAACACTAAAGGAGACAGGGTAAGGTACAACATGACAGTTCTTTGGTTCAACAAATTACAGAGAAAAAAAGCTCATCAGTTGACTACCTGAAGAAAATATAACAAATTTTTGTATTACTAACCACCAGTGATAGAGCTCTGGTCACAGCTTACTGTCTACTAAGCTGTGACCAGAGGAGAGGAGCTTTAATAAAGTGACTAGAACTAACAGAACTACACTCAAGACACACTAACACCCACAATGCACTAGTCTGTTCTTTGAAACTTCCTGTTAGGCACAATCAGTCTTCTCTACTTGAGAGAGATTTTCCAATATCTACACTAATATATTTCTAACCTTCTGATCAATAATATTTTCTCAGTGTATTCCAAAGTTTCTCACATAGTACTCGGTTAGAACTAGCTTGAAAACCTTACAATATACTTCAACTTACGAGTGCCCCAACTTACGAGAAACTTGAGATACGAGTCAGCTTTCAAGCAAGTTTTAGCACTACCATACGAGCCATGTTTGATATACGAGCACCTGAATCAGTTGCCCAGTACGTCGAAGGTGTTTTATGAGAACAGCATCGCGCTATATTTTTTAACTGCTCTGGTTACACTTTTGTACTGTGTTTTTGTTGTGCGCAATTTTCAGTGCAGAATCATGTGAATTAAAAGTACTGTGCGTCGACCGAGTTTTTGCAAGTAAAATAAATAATAATGCAAAAAAAAACTGAATGATAGCAATTGATATTAAATGGACAAGTATTGAAAAATAGGCGAAATTTGTATGCGTGATTGAGCTAGCTCAGTAAAATGACAGAAATACATCCACAATTATCAAACAGAAAGTTTATGTTCAGGGCATTTAGTTTGCTAAAGGCCAACCATAGTTTCTACACAACACAGCGATCTTCACGACCGCTGATGAAGAGACTGCTCAGGTATTGAATTAAAGACAAACAATTGGCCGGCGACAGCGTAACTGAAACGATGCTATGTGAAAAAGCCGGTGATATCTATCACAACTATAAAAAATAGACATTCGGACAAGCTGGTTAGTGGTCGTGCATTAACCCTTTGTGATGACACCTGTGTTTGTCCTAATCGCAACATATTGAAAGGGCGACAAAGGCAAATGTCCTTAGATAGGTTTCGGTTAAACAGCCAGCTGGTCGTGAGAGCGAAACACAGGAAAATTAGCTAACTAACGTGAAACTAGAACCACCATACCATACCAGAATACCATAGAACCTTACAATAGATCTGATGTAGCTTGGAGCTATATATAATGTAACTACTGTATGTAACTATAGTTACTAAAGTTAACATACCATTTTCTTACTAAATTTCAATATGTACCGCATTTTTATAAAAATTTTGACGATTTTTACCTTCTTTTTTTTCTTTGTATAATTACAATGGTTTCTATACCCGGACATACAATTTTTTCACCATAAGATGCCAATCTTGGAACGGATTAACATCGTATCTCGAGGGTGCACTGTAGTACGATAAGGCAACCAGGGGAATTCCCCTATGGTTGGGAACTCCTGTAGTATGATGTTTAGTAGTGCTGCATTTTTATTGGCTGCTTGTACCAAGTAATAGTGGATGTTAATAACAGTAATTACTCTACAGTCAACAGGGAAGCTGCAGTACAGTACATTCTGATTTTCATCAGGTCAGTACCATAAGTCCTCATGCTCAAGCCGTGGGCTTATGCTCACAAACAGATGACTCATGACGGAAAAATAACTCTCAAATAAGCTGTCAGTGGTATCTAGCCGCCCTTACCAACAAGCCCCATATGCTCACAGAACACGCGGCTAACGACTGAAGTTTTGTCATCATGACTCCTTCGGGAGCGAGTGTTGAGACGGGTTTCGCTATACTCGTGTCCTTTTGAATAAGAAAACAGGCTACATCAGTGCATGTGAAAAGAATTTTCGTTCACTTCCATGTTCAAATTAAAATTCCTGAACCCTTGCATCAAGAACTCACTTGCCATGTCTCAGCTAGATCATTATTGCACTGTTAGAGGGCTTCATCTTTATGAAAAGATGCCGGTCAAGAATGAAAAGGTGTTAATAATCTATGACTGTGGTGAGCTAAACATACCTCATCATCTTCATAGATAAAAATTTCGTTTGGAATTTAAATTTACTTTTAAAAAATACCGAAAAAACACCCAAGAATTTGAGTGTCATGAATTCAAACTAAACAAAATCTTCATTGATAATTCACTAATAATTCATCTCGACTTGGGCGATAAATTCTTCTTTAGTGTAAAGTATTCCTTAAACATGTTCTTGAAAATAAACAAGTAGGTTGCCAAGACCCCATACATAAAAGTTTATTATGAATGCGCTTCTATGGTTATAGTGCGGCAACTGAGAAGAGACCGCATTTATCGAGAAGCCGCCCTGAGCTCCACATAGGTTTTAAAAGAATGGCCTTAGCCACGCGACTTGAGCACGAGAACTTACGGTATATATTATATAATTTGCATTTGTGTATTTGGGATGTAATACAGTGTGTAATATTGTTCTTACTACAGATTTCATGTTAAAATGCGGCTTAAATATTGAACTAATAATATCTTTCATTACAGAATGAGTACTAGCAAGAAACAAAAATATGATGCAAGCTACATGCAATATTTATTTCAATGTCTAGTTAGCAAGGGTGAAGAAAAGCCAAATGTATGTGATGCATAAAAGTATTGGGCAATGATTCAATACGACCTAACAAATTGAAGCATCATCTCTCCTCAGCAAAGGAACAAAACTTCTTTGAGCGACATGGAAAACCGCTCAAGCAGATGAGGCTAGACACAATTGGGGCTTTTCATGAATGAAACTCCAAACTACTGGAAGCCTCCGTACAAGGTAGCATATGAAATCGCTAATCAGAAAAAACCCCATACCATTGGAGAAGATTTATTAAAGCCATGTACACTGATGATGGCGAAACCTATATTGGGAAAGGAGGCTGAGAAGAAGCTGGCTGCAGTGTCATTGTCTAATAACACAGTGCAGAGAAGAAATTGCAGCATGGTCGATGACATTAAAGATCAGGTTGTCCAGCAGATAATGTTATCTCCATTTGGGCTCTTTGCTATTCAGTTGGATGAGTCAACTGATGTAGCTTCATGCTCACAGTTAATGGTGTATGCCCGCTATGTACACAACGAAGAAATAAAAAAGGAATTTCTGTTTCGTGTACCTCTGGAAACCACAACCAAAGCTAAAGACATTTTTAATGTTGTCTCCAACTTTTTTGATGAAGTAGATCTAAAATGGGAAAATGTTATTAGCTGTTGTACAGATGGGGCACCAGCTATGCTAGGCACAAAATCAGGCTTTCAAGCTCTTGTAAAAAAGTTTCACTTAATGTAGAGAGCACTCACTGTATGCTGCACCGGCATGCATTGGCAGTTAGAACCCTTCCTTCATCTCTTTCCATTGTCTTACAGGAGGTAATCGAATTAATTAACTACATGAAGAGCAATGCACTGCACACAAGGCTATTTAAGGTACTTTGCAAAGACATGGATGTTGAGCACCAAACACTTTTGTATCACACACATGTTCGTTGGTTATCACGAGGTAATGTCACAGCTCGAGTTTACAGCCTCCGAAATGAACTGATATTGTTTACCGAGCAACAGGGAAAAGAGAGTTTCCATAAGCATCTCACAGACAACAACTGGATTATTCAGATTGCATATCTAGTAGATATTTTTGAGCAGTTTAATTAACTAAATCTGAAGATGCAGGATCCTAATACTGACATGATCATATTTATCAACCAGCTGAATGCTTTTCAAGCAAAGCTGATGAGCTAGAAGAGGAAAGTCTGCTGTGGAAACTTTGCAATGTTTAAAGCTTAGACAACTTGCTGGACAGTGGCAACTTGGATCTTCCTCCTGAAATGCAGGACGAGATTGCAGAACATCTAGAACACCTTCACACAGAGTCCAAAAGATATTTCCCTAAAATACCTAGCGAAGACTTGGATCTGACCATCCATTTCAGTGTGAAGTCAACATGGTACCAGATGACTGTCAGAAAAAGTTTCTAGAGTTAAAACTTGAGTCGGCTGCAAAACTTTCATTTGGAATAACGTCCATTGCTGACTTTTAGCCAACAATGACCGCATGTTATCCCAAGGTAGTGAAAATTGAACTCCACAAACTGCTGCCATTTGTGACTACATAACTGTGCGAGTCAGGCTTCTCAACATTACACGTACTTCCCATTCAGTCTAAAACTTGTGATCAATTGATCGTACAAAATGATCAGCGCTGTGCTCTGTCCAAAACAAAGCCTCACATTGAAGTACTGTGCGCGAATGAGCGGCAACAGAATTCTCAATAATTACATAGTTACATGTTGTATAAAAATATTTTGTTATGTGTTTGCAAATGTACAATAAAGTCTCATTATAATTTGTATTAGTCTTTGTTTTTAGCCATGAAGTATGTGTGGAGGAATTCAAACTTCTGAACATGTCTGAGGGGGAACATAGTAAAAAAGGTTGGGAACCCCTGGGCTAAATAGACTACTAGAAGTTATAGCTACTAGAATCTACGGCTTAGTCGGCTATTAGGCTGCGGCTTAAACGCCTAGGAGACACGTGACCCCCATGGATATATAGTGACTGGAGACAAAGCTGACAAAGGCCTCTTGTGATCTTGAGTCAACGGTGAGTGCTTAATCGCTCCCCCGAGCAATATAACAATATACCTTACAAAAATATACCAAAAATAACACCGCATGAACGATAAGCAAACAATGACAACGATGGTCCAGCACTGCAAGCAAATGTGATGAAAAGGTACAGCAACAATTTCAAAATCTCACAATATCTTAGTAAATCCACCATTGAATTTCCCTCTGACAATTTCTATATTTGACAGTACCCTAACAAGACAATCTACTTCTAAACTACTTGGCTTCATCATCAACGACGTTTTATCATGGCTAGACCACATCTCATTCATTTCAAATAAAATATCATCTAACCTACGTTTATTTTATAACATTCGTCATCTTATGATCTTTGATACTGCCAGACTATATCACTATAATTTTATCCATTCCTATCTTATATATGGCCTGCATGTGTTTTACCCTACAACACCTGTAAAATATACCAACACACTATTTATTTTACAAAAAAAGCTTTACGACTTATATGCAAAGACCTAAACATACCCCATAAAAACCAGCACTTACCATCTACCAACTTAATAACAAGCACTACCGGTGTTCTTCCCTTACGTAAGCTATCACATTACTTCACCTGCCTCGCTGCTCATTCAATACTCCACGATAACTGCCCTAAATATCTCAGCTATAGCTTTCAAACCGTAAACCATAGTCACAAAACCAGAAACAGATTCAAATTACTTAGTGCCATAAGCCACAACAAACTCAACAGCAACCTGCTAAATTCATTTAATAATCTCTGCACTCATTTAAGAACTCTTCCTCTGCAATCTTTTAAAACAAAACTCAAACTACATCTACTTTCCTCTGACCAATAATACCATTCACCATATAGCCTTACCTATTTTAACCATTTCATATTACACTTTGTTTTCATGACTAGAAAACTTGTCATATATTTGTATACTATTTTCACTGAGCTATTATTTGTCCACTTTTTGTTTAAACAATACTCATATCAATCTTCAAGCTTGTGTTCTACATATTTTATGCATTCAGTTCTAATATTATTATATTAGTTAGACTATTCACTAGTTTTTTAGTTAGACTATAGTTTCTTTGCAGTCCTATCTATCTATCTCGATAAAATATCTCTTGTGGCCCGATAAGCCTTTAGAGATAAGATGCGACTATAACGATAAAAGAGATCAGATATTCTTATAAAATCGAGAGTTAAATAAAATCTGCCATTGAGCTTGTTCCAGATATATATATATCAAAACTTCATGACTCGGTTAAAAAATGAGAACTTCATGGCATCTGTATTAATAGTGTGCCTAATATTAGACCCACGAGTAAAATAGGCGGAGTTGCACAGTGTAAACTTTTTAAAATCGACCATAAGGTCTTGATTTAAAATTTTCAGTAAAGTGTTTTTATTTTTTTTTGTCGTACACCGCTTTTTAGTTAGTTTACTTGCCGTGGTACCTTGTGGAAAACATATTGTAAAATATGACTATTGATTACCACAATAAAGATTGCTCATATGTAACAAGGCGAGGTTTAAATGACACGTACGCCATTGACACGCGAGCAACAAAACAAGATATAATGACTTAATACAAAGTTGTAGGGCTACTTGACCTTTGTTTTACTTACACTATGGAAAAGTTTATTGCACAGTGGAAACCGTTCATAATACTAGCTGTGAATGGTTTGCTGATAGCCTGGCCACGGTTATTATAAGCGATTTGTTTTTGTATAAACGTACAACGATGGATACGTTATGACGGCAGAGTTCCTTGACATTTACGTTACGCTAATTATTTTTTGACACATAAGCTCGCAAGTGCAATCACATACACGCTCTATGTCATTAACTAATTAAGTAGGCGGAGCTTAGTAACGAAGCTGTTTGAATCCAGTCGGTCATCGTAATAACGGGAGGCTGTGTAATGCGAGGGATTGTTTGTATGTCACAGATGACATTTGCTTCAGGTGTGCTATTTTTTCAGTTGTTTGGTAAGCCTTACTGGCGACAACGGCTACATGAATTAACCTAAAAGACTTGATTTACAATATTGATCTGACTTTTTCTACAGATAAGGAACATTAAATTTGCTTTCGTTATTCTCATTGATCTTTTACTTGAAAATTTAGTCATACTAACGACTAACAAACAATAAGTTCAATAGTAATTTCATGGATCATTTTGTTCGTTTAAAATTTGATCACACGGCTATAATCAAAAATAGTAAATAGTGAATTTTCAATAGCTTTTTATGCATTATATCATTTCGAAAAACCAGAAGATTTCAAGAGATCAGATGGTTAGTTTGTATAAAAAGTGTTGAGAAAGTCGGTGTCGACCAGCCACTTGTGAGTTTGTTCGGCGTCCGAGTTGTCTTACAAGGGATAAGTAAGAGCTTTCATGCACAACCTCAATCGCTGCAAGCAACACCACCGGTTGCTCAGTATGGCTCCGCATTCTTCATATTTCACAGTAAGGATGAAAAGGTAGATAGCAATCAAATACATCTGGATAATATCAAACATAATACTGAAATGGGTGTACATTAGTAAGTACCCAAATAGTTACACAAGCAAATGCAAACATGTACATGGTGTATATTCGAACCCCGCTGTGCAGAGGTCTATCATTGTTACCACAGTGTGGTCTTTTAGGTGACTTAAAAAGTACCTTTCTTTGTAGTTGTCAATTTCGCTACTCTTTGCTTCATTGTTCACAGGTTTTTCATTCTCTCTTTTATCTCTACCAGCATTTTGGGTTGCCATTGTTTTTTTATAGAAAGTCTTGTTTTCTGTCATTTGATTTTTTATGCAAGCTGATTTTTGTATTATTAATTGAAACATTTCTAGTCATTGGGATAGTTTTAAGTCTTGTAGTTTGTTTAAATTCATTGCTTTGCTCAGTTTGCTTACAGAATAAAATTATGTGCGCAAATGTTTGTAACGGAAATTTTAGTTCCTGTAAAAGATACCGTAGATTGTGATATCAGTTAATGTAAATACATAAGCTGATAAAACTGTATCATCTATTAAACCATAACTGTCACGAACAACTTTTATTGTATTTACTAGGTAAATCAGACACGCTGATTCCGATTTTGTACTCAAAATAAAGATTAGTCCACTAACCTTCAAAGTCATTTAGGCTTTTTTAAAGCGTTTCAATATCCGTTTCGAAAACAACACAATCGGCATTACAAGCTCCGCCCATAAATATGTGATGAAACCTAGCTTTTTCAGAAACGGAAGTTAGGAAAGTTTAGTCCGATTTAAAATAATAGAGATGGGTGTCTTAAAACCCATTATTGTCTAAATCCAGCCTGTAAAATAATTTCAGTTTTTTATGAAAGGGATATAAACTATTTAAAATTGCTCGCAGCTTGTTACTTGACGTTTAAATGGGCTGGACGCCGAGAAAAAGGAGCTCAAAAAGCGCGGTTTTATCACGAGCTAGCGTTGTTATCGCGCTTTTTAAATACGCAATGCTGAATAGCTTATCTATCTTTCAGAAAAAACTGATATTATTTTTAAAGCTGGATTTAGATATTAATAGATTTTAAAACACCCATCTCTATTATTCTAAATCGGTCTAAACATCTTTACGTAACTTCTGTTCCTAAAAAGCTAGGTTACGTCAAGTATTCATGGGCGGAGCTTGTTATGCCGATCGTGTTGTTTTCGAGACCGATATTAAAACGCTATAAAAAATCCTTTATTACTCTGAAAGTTAGTGGCCTAATCTTTATTTTGATTACAAAATCGGAATCAGCATGTCTGATTTACCTAGTAAATACGATAAAAGTTGTTCGTGGCAGTTATGGTTTAAGTCGATAAGAAAAGCTGTGATAAGAGCTTTTCAGAAAGATGAAACTTCTTAGCTTGATTGCACTAATATGAATTCTGCCTTGAGACAAATTGAAATGATTTAAGTGTATGTAACAAGTTAATTGTTAAGAATTTGTTCTGAATTTTTTACAGAATCATATTTTATTATTAGTTTATGCTATGATTTCCTGTCATAGATAAAAGTATGCTTGTTTGTGCCTTTATAACGGGGAGATTCAGGTTAAACTATAATCATTGTTTAACCATTTCCCATAGATGTTGGTGAAATAATTGCTGTCACTGTTTAAACATCCGCTCTGGGTTGCTATTGGATGTCAGATGAAACAAACAAACAGACAATTAGGGGTATAAAGAAGTATACAATTTGATAGTAACATGTAAAATATTTTAGGGTGCAGACTGTTTAGTTGTAAGGATTTGTCTTTGTTAATAATTTTAAAGTATGACCTAGTACATGAAAACACTGTAACTACAAACTTAATATTTGAGTGTCTGATCACAACCTTCTATATTTTAACATGAAAACATTAACTGCCAGAAGAAAATAGTAGTAATAGTAATAAAGACAAGCATTTAATACTAATTACAAAAGAACCAGCATTGCTAAGCTATGAAAAAGTTTGGGCGCCTTTTAATTGGAAGCAGTAGTTTGTGCTGTGAGAAATGGGCTAATCACTACTGAGAATTCAGATGTTGTGTAAAATTGAAGTGTGGTGGTAAAACAAGAACTTCTTAGTAGATAATATCTGGTGAAATGCAACTCTATAGGTTTATTGCCTATTTTAAGCCCATTAAGGAGGCTGCTATAAAAATATTACCATGTACATGTTTATTTTATACAATGAATAATCTATCATATTCAAGTGCGGATTAGCTGCTCTGATAAAACACACTCACAACAGCTAATATGGTAACAAGACACAACACTCACCTATCATGGCCTGTTTAAAAGTACAGTGATGACACAAACTGTTACTGCATTAATAATCAGAGATAACATTACAGATTAGTGGTTGAGTAATATTGTTGTGTAACTTTAAACATGTACTGGTTTTTATCAACTTTTTTAAATTGTAAAAGTAGACAGAGCTTTGGGAAATTTTGACTAGAAATAGTTGCAATATTATATAATCATATTAAAACGTTTATTTTTAAACTTGACTATCTTTGAGCATGAAGGCAGAGCAAGTGTTTATAAGATGGAAGCAATTCTCAAGCATTAAAACTGACACATCTTCTAAGCTTATTGTTTAAAACTTGTGTTTTGAACAAACAATTTGAGAATAGCTAATTCTACGAACCCTACGACTTTGATGAATTCGAGTTTTCTAATGGACCCGTTTGTGTAAAAGAACATTTTGCTAGCTCACAAGCTGGTTAGTATAATTATATAACCTCCACTTAAAAGTTAATGCTGGGCGTATAACTACGAAGCAACCTTTTTCGAACTTTGTGGAATATGTTTTCACCTCACATTATGATTATCTGCCATTTTTGGCAATCAAAGCCTTCAGTTTGACGTCTAGATGATAGAAAATGTGTAAAAATATATTGCAATCATACATTGCTCATCCTCGGTATTGACATCACATATAATATGTCTGTGTTTTACCAAACAAGTGACCTTGTGTCACAGCATAGAGCTTCCATCATAATTATTTTGTGTTTTCCAAACTGTTTTGATTTTTCAAGTTCAAAATCTTTGGTGAACAAGGATATATCATTATTATAATTGGAGAAATTAAAATCATTTTAAAATGCTGTCATTTAACATTCAAGGTTTTGTTGAAGGTCGTTTCATAATCACGAAGCACTTTTGCTGTGTAGAATTAACCAATCGAAAAGGAAGTTTAAAGCAATAAAACAACGAGTTAGCTGTATTTTTGATGCTCTCCATCTGGCTAGTTCATTGTTACAGCAAAGCTGAGTCCATTATCACATGAAACATCTGGTTTCAGTTTAAAGAACACATCTTCTAAACCTTTTACCACCATAAGCCAATGAGTTATATGGCAATGCCTGTCTTTCCTATTTGCACAGACGTTTTCTATAAGTATCAAACAGAATAAAGAATATCAAGCTAAAATCAGATAATTATAACTTTAGTGTCAATAAAGGTAATGAATGTTTGAGATAAGATAACAATTTCCTTTCCCACATCGAATCAAATTTGTAAAATAATATCCATTAAAATCGTTGTCTATATGTCAGTGTGTAGTTATTTAAAAAAAGGTATGATAAAAAATTTTTTTTTAAAAAGCCAGGTGATGTACAAATAGTATCTCTTTGGGATTTTTTGTGACAGAACTGATACTAGAGGAAATGCACTTTTTTTAGCATTCAATTATTTTCACATTAGGTACTCATATAGTCATATGTTTAATTAATTATGGATTATTAATCGAATAATTAAACGACAAATTTTAATAATTTGCCAAGTATGTTTTTAAACCCTATGATTTACTTCTACTGAAAATTCACAAACTGTCTTGAGAATTACTGTTAATAATAGATGTAAGTTAGTTGCTTTTTAATTTATATATATTCCTAACCAAGGTTGAGTTTGGTTGTTAAAATTGTCTTCTATTGCTTTATACACAATCAATATTATTCATAATGATTATGATATGTATTTCCAACAAAATAGTTGGTCCAACCTCATCTGTAACATGTGAATACCAGATTTGTGTTTGTCCAAAACTTGGACAAGTTAAGACAAAATAAGTCTAAAGAACGAGATTTTAGTCATTTTGCTAAGCCAATCATAAGCTAGTACTGAACACTAAGTGTCAGTACCTATCTACAACTGTCTACAAAGCTTCAGTTCTTTAGTCCTAGTTTATAGTATTAATATACTTACCTTGATAAATTATAGTACAGAGTATTTGCTCATGGAACAACTTACTTTTGTGGCTTCACACGTCCTCTGGTATTGAATGATCTGTACCACATTATTGTGGTAAGTTCAATTCCTTCTAGAACAGCCTGGCAGGTTACCATATTAAATTGTTTTTATTGAGATAGTCAGTAAATATATTTCAATTTCCAAAAATGAATGAACATACATTAAAAGAAATATAATCATCTCAGACCATAAGCCTTATGAATAGGCATAATTGTATATATTTGTATCGATTGACCAAATCATTCACAGATTAATATAAGTTGTACAATCATTCTACTGAGAGTTATTATTTTACTTTTTTAGTAATAATAATGTTGCACGCTGTAATAATATTAATTGCTCGTCTGAGATGAACGTGCTTGCGGTAGAAGCTAAACTGGCTTTGAAAATGTCCAAGCAATTCCTGCAAAACATTTCGGACATTTTTGTGGTTGGTAAAACCAATTTATGCTGATTAACTGTACAGTATATCGGAATACATTAAAAGGTTTACACCTTTAAATAAACTTTAAAGGTTGACTCGCAACAAAGTTCACATTACAGTTATTTGGTATCAAAAGATTCACCATGTCTTACTCTGCTGTGTTGTAGGTGCAAAATATGGGGAAATCTGATTACAAGCTCTTATAAGCTCAAAAACGAACAGTTAATCGCCGTCATCACAAAACGCTGTAAGTTGGAATTAGTTTATTTCTCTGACGTATTCAAACAATTTGATTATTGTTTTGACATGTGATGTTATCACGTTAATTGAACGGCTAATAAAAAGTTCAATATAAAACGTTTTGTAACACTAGTTTATGACAAACACTTCGGGGGTTCTACCGAAAAGCCCGTGTCAAATCTAGATGCTCGCTACTTTGCAGTTCTGTTTCGGATTGGTCTAATCGTCTAGTCGTAATCTGATCATGTGACCCATACTTCCTGCCAAGCAGCGCAAATAATTTTATGCAGCATTTTTCGACTATCACAGATAATCAACAGGCTCGTCATGTTTATCAGAGGATGATATGCACTCCTAGGAGCTAAGGTTAAAAGATTAAGCAAATTTTTACGTTAGGTTTTGAAATATCGATGCTCAAAATGACAGCATTACAATGATTATGTAATTGACGCGTAATGACAATATGCATGGTTCTATTGAATGCTTGAAGTATATTTGTGAAAATTTTTTGACGAATAAGGTTGCATGAAAGTGTAACCGGGAGCCATCTCGTTCAACTACGTCTCATTTGAGCCGTTTTGCAAAGGGATTTTAATCCACAGCGTTTTTGTAATCGCCGCAATTAACCGTTTGTTTTTGAGCTCTCAAGAGCTTGTAATCACATTTCCACATATTTTGCATCTATAACACAGCAGAGTAAGACATAGTGAATCTTTTGATACCAAATAACTGTAATGGAAATTTTGTTGCTAGTCAACCTTTAAAGACCGTGCTGTTCAAAAGCTTTGAACTTTGGATGCACCTTAATGAAATATTAGGTTTTAACAAATATGTAAGTATGTCCTAGTGAAAAAAAATTAATTTGAGAACAAAAAAGTGAAGTAGATTCTGTCAGCTTTACGTGCAAGGTCATACAGTGAGAACTCTACTTGTTTACCTATAGTTTCATTTCCTGTTTATGATCAGTTGCTATCTATATTCAACATGTCCATGTATTTGTATATATATCATATCTGTATCTACACTTGTGTAAAACTATCTATTGTTTTAACGAATTTATTGTGTGCTTACCAAGTAGTTTTATATGCCTCCAAGTTTCTCTTTATATCACAACAAACACTCTATTGTTAGCTTTAGTAAACTAAGTGAAGTCTCTGTTACAATTTGGTGATAGATTTATCTGAAATATTTCAAAACCTTCAAATGTCGTATGTAAAATTGTGTATGTGATACATAGTTTGTACACTTTTGCTAATATGTGCATGCTTATATGAAATGACACATAGTTGTCACGGTAGCGCATAGTAGTAACACGTACCACAGTTTCAATATGGTAGTCATTGTAAAATCAGGTTTCGCCAGCCAAATCTAGATTCAGCTAAACTCCACATATGAAAAGCCAGCAGTCCTTACACAGGGCTAACAAAGGTGACACGAAGCCATGCCTCAATGTTATGTAATGCGTGTACATCTTACTCTAGTTATTGTCACTGCTCTTATTATAAAAATACTTTTATAATAGTTTATAGTAATAAACTGCTCCAAACTGACATAGACCCACATCATCTCTTGTAAGTTTAACTTTATTAATAACAATATTTATATCTTTAGTTAGTTGTAACTAGTTTAGGCCTTTGTATCATTATAAGCACTGGGTATACATGCTATCACTCTATTTGTATTTACTCTACTTGTAGATCAGAACAGGAGAAGGTAGTGTTTGATATCACAGGTTATCTCCATCTTTCTATAACCAAAATGATGCACTTTATAGCTGGCTGTATAGGATGTATGTACTGTATGTCATTACTATACTTGAGTAGATACTGATAGTATTGGATAAGGTTACATCTTTGACAGTCAACTTTGTTTGTAGATATACCCATAGATCCTCTCTATAAATCTTGACAACTCTGAACATTCAGTTGTCCAGTCGTTCGTTCGATACGCCAGGCCTGTCTGAGGAATGATGGCTCTGACCAATAGATGTTGTCATGACAGACGAGCCAAGTGATGCGGGCTAGTGATCTTTAACCAGTTTCTTAGGTGCCGATATTAGTCCGAACAACTAGGGTTGCCTATAGTAACATAATCTGCTGCCTCCAATTTTAAAACATGCAGAAGCTAAAAAGGGTATTAGAACTCTGAGGTGAACTTTAGTGTTCCCTTTAAGTGCAACTCTTTGATATGCTGGCCGTTGATCACATCACTGTCTTAGTTAGTCCCATGCTATCTCATGCATAAGGGCCATTCCATGGGGACTGGTCCAATGTGTGTGCTGACCTGTCACAGATATGATTAAAACTAATTCTATGTTAAAGAGCATGTCAAACTTGGTGGGAATCTAAATTTCTTAGCCTCTCAACATTTAGTGGCGTTGCCGGCATCACCTCAAAGTTTGCCATTCAGGAGGGGCAACTCCGAGTCGGATTTGTTAGGTTTTTTGATAACAAATATCTCGAAAACTATATCTTCTAAAAATCTGAATTTTTAGTTGTCTTCTTCCACATGTGATCTATCATTTTCATTTAAAAACTTTTCTGTCGGAGGCTGTCATTTAGGGTCAGAGGTCGCTAAAGTAGGTCAGCGGGCCTTATTTTTATCAAGTTTTGTAGATTTAAGCTATTTTAGCGTCACGTAAAACTCAAATTTTTTTTCATTTTCTGGCAATGTAACTCTTGATATATGCTTATTAATGTATTTTTTACATAAAAATAATTTACATTTGTCAGATTTCATCCTCGTGCAAACATGATATTACTATGGTCATAGCTGGTCACATAGTATCACAGTCATAACTGGTCACAAGCCATCATTTGACCATGATAGCTTGTGACCACATATGACCATGATACCACGTGACCAACTAAGGAGTTCTACCATGTGACCAGCTATGACTGTTTTACCTTACATCATGCTATGTGGCCGAATGCTCCTGCATCATTGCTGGTCACTTCGATCATATGGTATCACAATCATAGCTGATCACATGGTATCATGTTCATAACTAGTCACATGATATCACAGTCAAAGCTGATCACACGGTGTCATAGCCATTGCGGGTCAGAATCAACAAAGTAATATCTAGCCCATTAACTTTGTTTGATTTAGGAATAGCTGATTGCCTGGCAACTCACTCTCTGAATACCGTTAAGGTTAGTCATCGTCTCACTGGTGTTTCATTCATTGTTCCGCCTCACTCCTAGCTGTTAACTCAAAGCACCAAACTCTCTTCACAAGCTTGTCTCAGTAATTCTAACATTACAAGCCATCATTTTATGTTTTAATAATTCAACCATAAAGTACCACATTTGTATAATATGGTATATTAGACATGTTCATGTAGTATATAAACTCAGTATATTATTTGATTAATAGTTGATGTTTATCTCACTGTCAACTTATAAGAAATTTCTCTCTATAAACTCTACATCTGTAGAGGAATAGTTGAGTACTAGTTAAAATGTTGCTGTTAAGCTTGTGTTATCTATAGAGAATGTCTCTTAGATTTGAGAGTTACCTCTATTGCAGCTGGATCCATAGTGCCAACCACATGTTTTTATCGGAGGTTCATTGATTGCTGTGATCCTGTTCAATCAACTCCGGGACATTGGGTTGTCTTCAAAGATGGATTGTCAATCTCAACTCCGTTCTATCCGGTATTATTAGTAAGTAGAAATATCTTGTGATTTAGTACAAGGTCTTAAATGAAGCTATAACTCATACTTTCTGAAACTAACTTTAACATAGAGCGATGCACACAAGTTAGTTTTAATCTAATTGAAGGTCGTGAACCTAGCGCCAGAGATGCAACTAGCTTTACTTTAACGTAAGTTACTCAGGCTAACAATAATCTAATGCAAGTTTTTGCTTTGATATATGTATTCTATTGTTACATCCTCGATCAAGATCAAATTTAATGTCAGTATTGTAAGATGATATGGTACCTGGTTTATTATAAGCCGCAATGGTTTGTAAGCTAAGAAAGAATTTGTCTTGATGCTGATAGCTTATAGAAGATTTTAGCTTCACAAGTGTTGCGTTCCGTTGCTCTTCAACTTGAGTGTTGATAGTTTTTAGATGGTCGTATGCATTTATATTATATCCACCACAGCATCCTGAAATCAGAATTAGTCAAGCATGATCAGCAATACAGATGCGTCTCTCAATGACGCAAATATTGTAATATAGCAAAAAATGTAATATAACAATATTACCAAATACTGTTATACTATTTATGATGACTATATTTATACGCCGCTTACCAGTATGGTTGTGCCAGTGAAATCTATATACCAGAAACTTTGTCTCTCTGAAAAAGGCCGGATTTCGATTGAGAGCATACCTGGGTAATGCACAAGCATTGTTGTAGATGACAATCTTAGGTGCTAAAAATAAAAGAAATGTTCAAAACATGGCATTGCTTCATTATGAAAAAGTTGAATATCAATATAAAAAGACAACATGCAGGTGTATACTAATGTTAGATGTTTTGAACCATATTCTTGATATATATTACTGAATTTAAACTGTCGAAAGAGTTAGGGAAAGCAAATTAAAATGATACTATGGAATCTTCAGTTGAATTATCTGCAAAGAGGTGTTCTGAATATATTTCTCCATTCCAATTATCTACAAGTGCATTGCAGACAATTGCCTGGCTCATTGCATATTTATTAGACCTCGTCTGCTTGCCGTCGGAGCAGCTCCATTACCTGGCTATTTATTTTGTCAATAAAGATTTTGTGTAAAAACAATTAGATATAGAAGTGAAGGCGTTTAAACGTATTTAACAGTTTAAACGGGCTTTAGGTTTCTAAGATAGCGCTATTGGCAGGTGGAGTTGGCAGGTGAAGACAGAGTGTATCCTATTGTTGTTAGCTGTTACTGTTATTGTTATTAATATTAGCTATTATTGTGTATCCAGGATACTAACATAGCATATTTTTGGTACTACCATAGTGCATTCAAGTTACCATCAAACAATGTATAACATACTCTTAAATAATATTTATAGAATGCTACCAGAAAATATATAGATATGTGAATATGTAGAATGTACTGAATGAATCGTGTGTTGCAGATGAGGTACAAGCAGAGCATAGAGGTATGTCATTTTCTCGGACTGTCCGACAGAGTGCTTGACCGATCTGTTCACTGGCTGGTCACTTCTTCAATGGGCGATTGGGACGCCTTAGAGATTGCTCTCAGATATGAAGGTTTAGCGCCAGTAGGAGGTATGGCTGTCCCTCTTGACCAGAAGTGTGGGTTTTTATATTCACTCGTGTTTTAATGGTCTTACTTTCTTCTTTTTAGCTGAGGAAGCTGGTCAAGAATGTTATGTAGAACGAGATCTTTTTATATCTATTGATCCTTTATTGTTGTATTTTCATAGATATGAGACAAGATGTACTCCAGCCTCGAGTTATGAAAGAAACCAAGTCGGATGGCTATGCAGGCAAAGTTTTCTGCTACCTTCCACTGCCTATGAAAAGTGGTCTTCCTGTGCACATTAACATTAACATCGCGAGCAAGTCTTGTATTGATAAGGCTTATCGTAGCTTCTGCGTCGACGAGTGATGTGCAGATAAATCCATTGATCTTCACATCTATTGTGGCTCTTCTACAATCTTTATTTGAGGCTTTGGTAACACCATTAACCTGTTCGGGTTATCTTCGCGAAGTTTGTATATTGTATGCCTGCGAAAAGTAGTCATTCCATGCCCTCAATCATTCACGCTTTTCGTCAGTTGCTCCTGGTCGTGAGTATTTGGGTACGTAGGGTTTATATGATGGTGGTGCACTTCTTAAGTCTTCTAATGATAATTCGATTTCTAAGTCTTCCGGTGGTGCGGATGGGTCATCATCGAACTATTTTTCAGATTCGTCTTCTCGTTCGGGCATGTCGGTTAGTTCCAGTGCCGTCTCCACATGTAAAGCGTTTACCGTTGCACTCTTCCTTGCTCTGTACACAAAGCATCCTTTTGTGATTCCTCCGATGACTGTTGATAAAACCATTAATGTAAGAATGATGTTGCAAGCGAACGTCCAGAGCTCATAACCTGAGGTTACGTGTCCTCCAAATAGAAAGCTGAATAGTGAAGGGCCAAATAGTTTCTCTCTGCTCTCTACGGTGTTGTAATGTAGGGTGTTATGGCGGTTCGTGACGATTCCCATAGCCTTTAGTACTCTTTTCTGTCTGTCTAAGGTAGATAGGATTTCATTCAGTTCTCCGTAATCGTCTGTGTTTGACCATCTTAACATATGTGCTCTGCTAAATATTGTTTCTTGTATTTGTAGGGGCTGGCTGCAGAGGTTGATGTACGGAATGCTCAAGTCGGTGGCTTCCTTAATTGGCGAAATCGTCCCGTTCGGAAAGTATTCAGAGATGTTACCTTCCAGCATCATCAATGTGCCTCTTTTGTCTTGCAATTGACTGTATAGGTGTCTGGGTGTATCACATTGTCTTTTGGATTGAAATATCCAATTTTTTCTGTACCGGCTGTTTTGATCATCATCGGAATAAATTCTGTGCAGTTATTCTCTTCCATTGGCAGTATTTCGTATTGACTGTAGTTAAGTATAGTAGAAGGGTAAACTTGGAGGAAACCCGGACCTGTTGTAGCAATAACATTTGGGTTTCCCAGTAAATATCTTGCGCTGAGTGTCGCGTGTTCTCCTATTAGCATGGTAACTATCTGTAAAATCTCAGCTAGATTGTAGGAGGCGTAGAAGTAAGCTGACCAAAATAGTTTTTGAGTCATCTTAGTTTGCTGGTAGGCAAGTGACTGTAGCATTGTATTGAAGAAGGCAGCGTTTTGACCCACTGCTGATACTCTTGCCTTTATCGTATCGTTAATTGTGACATTCGTCAATGGTGTGAGAAATTTCACTATGAGGCCTTGGTCCGAAAGCGAAACATTAGAGTTGTTACAGCCTTTATGTGAATTCAGTCTCGAGTTATAAAATGTCAGAGCTAAATCTTGTTTATTGGAGACAAAATGTGCGTCGAAAAATTATTCTTTTTTGTTGAACCATGGCGGGTATTCACATGTTTCAACTATGTCCAGGTCCCACATAAGCATTGATCTGTCGTTTAATTCACAAGAGCCGTTGTTGTAATTGCAGTAAATGACGTCTCCGGTTGTACTTTAAAATTTGTCAGATCCGTGTCTCTTGTATAGGTAAGTTGCCACATAACTGCATTGCTTAGCGCTGAAGGTTTTCTGTTGGCAGCACCATACATACATGGCGTTGGTTGGTTCATTCGTAATATACATTCCATCTCCTCTATGTAAAAATCCAGCTTAGCACTTCTTATGTATTACCATGTCAGTGCATTCTTCTAAGGTTACTTTCTGGGTTCTGCTTGAGGTTGTCCTGGTCTTAATGTCTCTGAAAAATTAAATTTGTGTCGTGACATGTGCGGTGAACTTCGTGCACCGGTAGGCGATAGTCTTTTGCTTGATCATATTCTTCTTGTAGGTAGTAACATTAAATTTCTGGGGTGCCATGTCTGATTGTTTGCTGGTGTCCGTTGAGCATTCGTATTCTTGTTCTACTCAAAATGTTTGTGGAGAATCATTTTCTCCTGTGCCGCAAATCATGGGGTTGTTTGGTTGTCCTTTTGATGCTGTCGCCCCGGTAATGCGTAAGGCTAAGCATAGAAGGCTAAATTGGAAGTAGCTGGCAAGGTTGAATAGGCCGAGCCGTCCTCCGGTGAATCTTATGCGTTTAGGTCGTCGGTCTACTATTTAGATCTAATGTGGCATTTATGTTTGCAACCACAACTTTGACCTTCACAAAAGACATGTGTAGATAAACCGTTCATAGTGGAATCACTGCAATGAAAACTCGGTGAATATTTATATTTTGCTGAGAAATCATTAGCTGTCAATATATTGAAAAAGGGAGGCAACTCTATTATTGAATGCAACCAGAGTATAGTCTAAGAAGAGACAACTCTATTACTTAGCGCATGCATTTGATTCACTTTCTGTGAACTCAATGTTCATCTGAGGTCGATAGAGAATCGGGTTTTAAGATGAAACGGTCCTAAACTAAGAAACGGCTTAAACTATAAATGGGACCTCTTATTCAACTCACAGTGAAAATAAATCAAGGGGAGATAATTCTTTTGCTCAATACACCCAGGTCCTTGTGTTCATGTGAAATCACAATTTTTACTATTGAATACAGTATTGACTCTATAAGATTCTGATGCATATTAAGGCTATATATATATTTATATATTTTATATATTTATTTTTATATATGTTCACTTACACAGTTGTATCAGCATACGACATACTGACTTATATAAAATTTATTAGCTCAACATTCTGGCAAATTTGATCTGTTGGAAAACTAGGGTAAACTACATGTATGTTCACATGATGAATAGATGAGCTCTGGTTCACTTGAAAACTGTTTTGTCGAATGATATTAAAACTTCATTGGTTTTCCTAGCTAGTGGTTTATACATCTGTAGGTTTATTGTCTATACGGTTTGTATTATGTTTGAGGTACAATTCCTTATTAAAATCGGTCGGATCATGATATTCCACGATTATAGGCTGCAATGTCAAGTTTTATGGTAATCCGTCATGTTAAAAGTATCCATGAAGTTACGGGTAGTCATGATGTTTTATTAAAGTGTTTTAGGTTAGAATACCTTTTCATAAAACGTTTTTACCTGTCCACCAGAACAGACACACACACACACACAGCTAAAGTTCTACTGACAGTGGTTTTTTATACCGTAAAACAACTCCATGTATACGGTCTACTAAAACTGTTTGCCCTGATTGTACTATTTTTATACGTGTCGAAAGCATTCCTGCATGTCAATGATAGGGTGAAAACAATGGAAATCTGCAGTGTGTTTTGCAGCTAGTCCCTATTGTATCAGACTCAAACCACTCCAATCGGAGATGTCCTGTTGTTATACAGAGAACTAACAATAAAATTGAAAATGTTAGGCAAACTGAAAATCTTCAAATTGGCTGTATTGAAAAAAAAAATTTCTTTGTTGTCAAATTTTATGGTAATCTGCTAGTTGAAAACATTTTGTGAAAAAATGGTACATCACAAATTCTAATTGATCGTTAATTAAGCAATATCAGTTGACTGCTATAATAATTACATAACTAGGACAATTCTAACTTTCGAACATGTATGCATTATATATACATCTTGCTACTTTTACTTTATTTCATCACCAAATTCAATGCTTTAAAAAAGTATATCATAATAATCATCACGCAAGTGATATTATTTATTAACAAGCAGTATTGCTATTGTCGGACAAAAAATTGATGAAAAACTTTGCAATTAGGCTATCTCAGCTTTTGGATAGTTTCTTTACAGAAGTTTTCCTCCCTTTATTTTAATAAACAACCTATACATACAGGTTTTTGCTTTAACCTTAGAAAAATATTTTGATATCATAATCTTATTAATAATCTGGCTGAGTTTTGTAATGGTTAGTTTAACATATATCTATGCAGTATCAGAAATTACAATTCTATTGAAAAGGCAACTCTAAATACAAACATGCAGTCAGACATATTTGTATGTCTGACGGCATTCTCTGTCTTGTCACAAGCATCGCATCTACAACTTGTTCCATATGTGCAAACACATTATCAATTGATGGGTCAAAAGACTGTATTTCCGCACTAGAAAATTACTGCATGGATGTCTAACATTAGTTCAAATCATGTGAACCTTGCTGGAGTTGCCTGCCCACAAAGAGTTTCCTAAAGATGGAAACTGGCGGTTTTTTATTGAATTCCACCAATCGAATTCCGTCACAGAACAAGACTGTCATCCATTGCCGCGAATAGATGAAAGTCTTGATGCATTGGCCGGGAGTAAGATATACAATTATCAAACCGAAGGGTTATATTCAGGGCATTTAGTTTGCAAAAGGACTAATCATAGTTTCTAAACGACGCAGCGATCTTCACGAACGCTGACGGAAAGACCGCTCAGGCATTGGATAAACAATTGGTCGGAGACAGCGTAACTGAAACGATGTTTCGATAAAAGCAAAAAGGCCTATGTAAAAAGGTCGGTGCTATCTATAAAAATAGACTTTCGGACAAATTGGCTAGTGGTCGTGCATTAACCCTTTGTGACGACACCAGTGTTCGTTCTAATCGCAGCACGTTAAAAGGGCAACAAAGGCAAATGTCTTTAGATAGGTTTATCTTAAAACGGCCGGCTAGTCGTGAAAGTGAAACAAAGGAAAAACTAGCTAACTAGCGAGAAACCTCAAACTATAAACGCCGAAGAAATTTCAATTACGAAAAATGAAAGTTTGCTTTTAGGTTTGCTTTTAAGTTTGTCTTTGAAGGCTTTGATAAAACCCAAATTTATCAAAGTCAACTGTTGTAACAAAGAATAACACGTATATCGCCCTCTCTGGCAAATGCTAGCGTTAGCTGCTACTGTATGTATTTAATTTTACATTTTAATTAATCACATTTCCTCTTGCCTTGTTTTTTTATTTGTTACTTTTTGAAAGCGTGTGGTAAGTTAGGACAATAACCAACATGTTTTTTCTGTTACAATATCTTGTTTTGAGTGTTTTATTTGCATTTTTAAAGTATAGAAACCAATTATTACATATTTAATTGTTCTATATGTAAATAGATTGCACCAACATGCGAGTAAATTGACATACGAGCTCAGTCTCGGAACGCATTAAGCGCGTATGTCGAAGTATGACTGCACCTCAAATTGAAAACTAGCTGCTAGACAGAGTTAGTAAACATAGCCAAGTTCCAAATTTTTTCAAATCGCCGCTGGGGCTTTGAAATACATGTAAGCCCATTGCTAATGCATCACACGTCTTTGCCAAATTTTTCAACCTTGTCGCAAGTTATTCGGAATTTGACATGGCATCATCATTGAAAAAATCTCTTGCAGTTCTATACGCTGAAAAAACTCATAACTTACCACCACAAATTGTTGGTTCACTAAAGGCTTTCACATCGATGAACATTCATGAAAATCTCTGAATGTGGCAAAAAATAAATTTCATACAAACATAAATTTCTCAGCTAAATATAAACCTAAACAAGTGGTATACGCATGTGAAGGTCTTACTCTATTGCTAACTGCTTTCACGGATTAATTTATTTGCGAATGTGTTCATCCGCGAATAATTTAGTCCGCGAATATGCTTGAAAAGACCATTTTCGCGAAATTCAATTCCACGAATAATTTCATCCTGTAGGGTAAAATATAGTTTTATATTCCTAGTAGAGACTGGAGCGAGGCACTAACCAGTGCATCAACTATTGATATATTAACAATGAGTCACTGTTTGACTTCCAGCAGTTTAAGAATGGCTAGGAAAAGGTGTGACGGCGTGATGGCATGCCACCTGTTCATTAACCAGTTCTAAGGCTACTGATACTCGAGAGATGCCATCGAGAATGATAACATTTATTATGAGATGAATGGCTATTATTAATGCTCAAATCATTATAGATCGAGAGGGAGCTAGTTTTGTCCAAGTATTATCTTTGTATGTTATATATCCATATGTTGACAAAATAGATAACATCACTAAATTATATAAATGCAATTATATTACTGCAATTTGAAAGCTCGATGCTTTCAACAAAAAATTATCTTGTACGGTATGCATTCATAAATTGACAAGCAAAAGGTCGATACAGTGGGTGATTGACCAAAATATAGATGACCTCGCTAGATCATGAAAATGCAATTAGATTGCCAGTTAGAAAGATCAACCCTATCAACAAATATTATCTTCATACTGTATAGATTCATGAGTTGATTGATAAAAAGTCAATATATTATATGATCAATAAAATATAGCCATGGGTTGACCTCAGTAGATTATGTGGACTGATTTTGATTGATGAAACTCGAGGAATGCTCATGGAAGAACTATCGATGAAAGATCGACCCACAAAAGACATGTGTAGATAACCTGTTCATAGTGGAATCACTGCAATGAAAACTCGGTGAATATTCATATTTTGCTGAGAAATCATTAGCTGTCAATATATTGAATAAAGAGAGGCAACTCTATTATTGAATGCAACCAGAGTATAGTCTAAGAAGAGACAACTCTATTACTTAGCACATGCATTTGATTCACTTTCTGGGAACTCAATGTTCATCTGAGGTTGATAGAGAATCGGGCTATAAGATAAAACGGTCCTAATGCTTAAACTATAAATGGGACCTCTTATTCAACTCACAGTGAAAATAAATCAAGGGGAGATAATTCTTTTGCTCAATACACCCAGGGCCTTGTGTTCATGTGGAATCACAATTTTTACTATTGAATACAGTATTGACTCTATAAGATTCTGATGCATATTAAGGCTACAAGCTAACTTCAAATCATTTTATTTTACCTTGTTAAAGTTTTTTGAATTATTTAGTTGAAGTGCCTCAGAACCATCTGCTTCGATAGCATTCGTTGGACTGCTTTATATATATACTTCACTTTATACATGTTCACTTACACAGTTGTATAAGCATACGACATACTGACTTATATGAAATTTATTAGCTCAACATTCTTGCAAATTTGATCTGTTGGAAAACTAGAGTAAACTATGTTCACATGGTGAATAGATGAGCTCTGGTTCACTTGAAAACTGTTTTGTCGAATGATATTAAGACTTCATTGGTTTTCCTAGCTAGTGGTTTATATATCTGTAGGTTTATTGTCTTTATGGTTTGTATTATGTTTGAGGTACAATTTCTTATTAAAATCGTTCGGATCATGATATTTCACGATTATAGGCTGCAATGTCAAGTTTTATGGTAATCCGTCATGTTAACAGTATCCGTGAAGTTAGGGGTGGTCATGATTTCTTATTAAAGTATTTCAGGTTAGAATACCTTTTCATAAAACGTTTTCACCTGTCCACCAGAACAGACACACACATAGCTAAAGTTCTATTGACAGTGGTCTTTCATACCGTAAAACAACTCCATATATATGGTCTACTGAAAATGTTTGCCCTGAACACACAGTTTTTATACGTGTCGTAAGCATTCCTGCATGTCAATGATAGGGTGAAAATAATGGAAATCTGCGGTGTGTTTTACAGCTAGTCCCTTTTGTATCAGACTCAAACCACTCCAATCGCAGATGTCCGGTTGTTATACAGAGAACTAACAATAAAAAATTGAAGATGTTAAGCGAACTGAAAATCTTCAAATTGGCTGTATTGAAAAAAAATTTCTTTGTTGTCAAATTTTATGGTAATCTGTTAGTTGAAAACATTTTGTGAAAAAATGGTGCATCACGAATTCTTATTAATCGTTAATTAAGCAATATCAGTTGACTGCTATAATAATTACATAACTAGGACAATTCTAACTTTCGAACATGTATGCATTATACATACGTCTTGCTACTTTTACTTTTTTATCACCAAATTCAATGCTTTAAAAAATATATTATAATAATCATCACGCAAGTGATATTATTTATTAACAAGCAGTATTGCTATTGTCGGAAAGAAAATTGATGACAAACTTTGCAATTAGGCTATCTTAGCAACTGGATAGTTTCTTTACAGAAGTTGTCCTCCCTTTATTTTACTAAACAACCTATACATACAGGTTTTTATTTTAACGTTATAAAAATATTTTGATATAATATTCTTATTAATAATCTGGCGGAGTTTTGTAATGGTTAGTTTAACATATATCTATGCAATATCAGAATTTACAATTCTATTGAAAAGGCAACTCCAAATACAAACATGCAGTCAGACATATTTGTATGTCTGACGGCATTCTCTGCTTTGTCACAAGCATCTCATCTACAACTTGTTCCATATGTGCAAACACATTATCAATTGATGGGTCAAAAGACTGTATTTCCGCACAAGAAAATTACTGCATGAATGTCTAACATTAGTTCAAGTCGTGTGAACAACCTTGCTGGAGTTGTCTGCCCGCGGACAAGCAACTCAAACAACAAGGTTCACAAGATTCCGTTCGTGATTTGAACTTGTCTAATATGTATTATCCCCTTGGTTACCAATCAGTTTTATGGAGTTTTCCTACAGTGGCATTCGGACATATCCATAAAAAAATCAGATTTTAAACAAGGAATTAAATGCCAAGTGGGTACCAGCTTTATTTCTAGCGAAATAAAGAAATATAAATAAAAACATTAACTAATGGTTTAAGTAAAAATTTTTTATACATTTGGCTAACACCAAACCCTGAGATGAAATGCAAGATGAAAAATAAAATCTAGTAGAGTAATAGCTTTTTAGATTGCCATTTAAAATACTAATAAATTCTAACTGCAAATCACCTTATTCAAAGTTCATTTTAGGAAAGATACACGTACCAGCTGCTTTATAATAAACTCAGAGTTAGTAAGTGCCTCTCGTAGTTGAAGTGAATGGATTATGTTACGGAAGGATAAGAATGTTTGTAAGCTAAGAAAGAATTTGTCTTGATGCTGACAGCTTATAAAAGATTTTAGCTTCACAAGTGTTGCGTTCCGTTGCTCTTCAACTTGAGTGTTGATAGTTTTTAGATGGTCGTATGCATTTATATTATATCCACCACAGCATCCTGAAATCAGAATTAGTCAAGCATGATCAGCAATACAGATGCGTCTCTCAATGACGCAAATATTGTAATATAGCAAAAAATGTAATATAACAATATTACTAAATACTGTTATACTATTTATGATGACTATATTTATACGCCACTTACCAGTATGGTTGTGCCAGTGAAATCTATCTACCAGAAACTTTGTCTCTCTGAAGAAGCCCGGATTTCGATTGAGAGCACACCTGGGTAATGCACAAGCATTGTTGTAGATGACAATCTTAGGTGCTAAAAATAAAAGAAATGTTCAAAACATGGCATGGCTTCATTATGAAAAAGTTGAATATCAATATAAAAAGACAACATGCAGGTGTATACTAATGTTAGATGTTTTGAACCATATGCTTGATATATATTACTGAATTTAAACTGTCGAAAGAGTTAGGGAAAGCAAATTAAAAAGATACTATGGAATCTTCAGTTGAATTATCTGCAAAGAGGTGTTCTGAATATATTTCTCCATTCCAATCATCTACAAGTGCATTGCATACAAATATCATAAAGTGCAGAATAAAGTGTGAATGTGAATTCTACTTTGATAGCCTCAAATAAATAAGCACAAATGAATGCAAATGACAAAAAAATTGAAAAAAGATTTTTGCGAATTTCATAATAGCAAATGCTACTTAGTCATTATAATTTCTGCTAAATTAATTCACTTTGCACATGGAATTCATAAAAATGAATTTTAATACATTTTCAAAACATCATTTAGCATAATCATTACCACACTGCAGGTTTGTCCCAGGGGCTACACCCGATTAGCCAGGTAGGATGTTCAATGATCTCAACAGCATGAAGAATGTCTTCACCTATGTCTTCAACTGCTATTTGCCCGATCACTTCTTTTTAGATGGCGCAACTACATGTATGTTCAGGTTGGCAGAGATATCACTGTTTACTTGAAAATACCTTTCTCTGTTTTTACATAATGGTTATTATTTGCTCCTAGTTTTTATTAGACCTCATCCTATTGTTGCAGGAGCAGACAATTGCCTGGCTCATTGCATATTTATTAGACCTCGTCTGCTTGCCGTAGGAGCAGCTCCATTACCTGGCTCATTGCATATTTATTTTGTCAATGAAGATTTTGTGTAAAAACAATTAGATATAGAAGTGAAGGCGTTTAAACGTATTTGACAGTTTAAACGGGCTTTAGGTTTCCAAGATAGCGCTATTGGCAGGTGGAGTTGGCAGGTGAAGACGGAGTGTATCCTATTGTTGTTAGCTGTTACTGTTATTGTTATTAATATTAGCTATTATTGTGTATCCAGGATACTAACATAGCATATTTTTGGTACTACCATAGTGCATTCAAGTTACCATCAAACAATGTATAACATACTCTTAAATAATATTTATAGAATGCTACCAGAAAATATATAGATATGTGAATATGTAGAATGTACTGAATGAATCGTGTGTTGCAGATGAGGTACAAGCAGAGCAGAGTGGTATGTCATTTTCTCGGACTGTTCGAGGGAGTGCTTGACCGATCTGTTCACTGGCTGGTCACTTCCTCAATGGGCGATTGGGACGCCTTAGAGAATGCTCTCAGATATGAAGGCTTAGCGCCAGTAGGAGGTATGGCTGTCCCTCTTGACCAGAAGTGTGGGTTTTTATATTCACTCGTGTTTTAATGGTCTTACTTTCTCCTTTTTAGCTGAGGAAGCTGGTCAAGAATGTTATGTAGAACGAGATTTTTTTATACCTATTGATCCTTTATTGTTGTATTTTCATAGATAGGAGACAAGATGTACTCCAGCCTTGAGTTATGAAAGAAACCGAGTTGGATGGCTATGCAGGCAAAGTTTTCTGCTACCTTCCACTGCCTATGAAAAGTCGTCTTCCTGTGCACATTAACATTAACATCGCGAGCAAGTCTTGTATTGATAAGGCTTATCGTAGCTTCTGCGTCGACGAGTGATGTGCAGATAAATCCATTGATCTTCACATCTATTGTGGCTCTTCTACAATCTTTATTTGAGGCTTTGGTAACACCATTAACCTGTTCGGGTTATCTTCGCGAAGTTTGTATATTGTATGCCTGCGAAAAGTAGTCATTCCATGCCCTCCATCATTCACGTTTTTCGTCAGTTGCTCCTGGTCGTGAGTATTTGGGTACGTAGGGTTTATATGATGGTGGTGCACTGCTTAAGTCTTCTAATGATAATTCGATTTCTAAGTCTTCCGGTGGTGCGGATGGGTCATCATCGAACTATTTTTCAGATTTATCTTCTCGTTCGGGCATGTCGGTTAGTTCCAGTGCCGTCTCCACATGTAAAGCGTTTACCGTTGCACTCTTCCTTGCTCTGTACACAAAGCATCCTTTTGTGATTCCTCCGATGACTGTTGATAAAACCATTAATGTAAGAATGATGTTGCAAGCGAACGTCCAGAGCTCATAACCTGAGGTTACGTGTCCTCCAAATAGAAAGCTGAATAGTGAAGGGCCAAATAGTTTCTCTCTGCTCTCTACGGTGTTGTAATGTAGGGTGTTATGGCGGTTCGTGACGATTCCCATAGCCTTTAGTACTCTTTTCTGTCTGTCTAAGGTAGATAGGATTTCATTCAGTTCTCCGTAATCGTCTGTGTTTGACCATCTTAACATATGTGCTCTGCTAAATATTGTTTCTTGTATTTGTAGGGGCTGGCTGCAGAGGTTGATGTACGGAATGCTCAAGTCGGTGGCTTCCTTAATTGGCGAATTCGTCCCGTTCGGAAAGTATTCAGAGATGTTACCTTCCAGCATCATCAATGTGCCTCTTTTGTCTTGCAATTGACTGTATAGGTGTCTGGGTGTATCACATTGTCTTTTGGATTAAAATATCCAATTTTTTTTGTACCGGCTATTTTGATCATCGTCGGAATAAATTCTGTGCAATTATTCTCTTCCATCGGCAGTATTTCGTATTGACTGTAGTTAAGTATAGTAGAAGGGTAAACTTGGAGGAAACCCGGACCTGCTGTAGCAATAACGTTTGGGTTTTCCAGTAAATATCTTGCGCTGAGTGTCGAGTGTTCTCCTATTAACATGGTAACTATCTGTAAAATCTCAGCTAGATTGTAGCAGGCGTAGAAGTAAGCTGACCAAAATAGTTTTTGAGTCATCTTAGTTTGCTGGTAGGCAAGTGACTGTAGCATTGTATTGAAGAAGGCAGCGTTTTGACCCACTGCTGATACTCTTGCCTTTATCGTATCGTTAATTGTGACATTCGTCAATGGTGTGAGAAATTTCACTATAAGGCCTTGGTCCGAAAGCGAAACATTAGAGTTGTTACAGCCTTTATGTGAATTCAGTCTCGAGTTATAGAATGTCAGAGCTAAATCTTGTTTATTGGAGACAAAATGTGCGTCGAAAAATTATTCTTTTTCGTTGAACCATGGCGGGTATTCACATGTTTCGACTATGTCCAGGTCCCACATAAGCATTGATCTGTCGTTTAATTCACAAGAGCCGTTGTTGTAATTGCAGTAAATGACGTCTCCGGTTGTACTTTAAAATTTGTCAGATTCGTGTCTCTTGTATAGGTAAGTTGCCACATAACTGCATTGCTTAGCGCTGAAGGTTTTCTGTTGGCAGCACCATACATACATGGCGTTGGTTGGTTCATTCGTAATATACATTCCATCTCCTCTATGTAAAAATCCAGCTTAGCACTTCTTATGTATTACCATGTCAGTGCATTCTTCTAAGGTTACTTTCTGGGTTCTGCTTGAGGTTGTCCTGGTCTTAATGTCTCTGAAAAATTAAATTTGTGTCATGACATGTGCGGTGAACTTCTACTCTTCTAACTTCTTCGCTTCCGCTCATTTGGTCGGGGGGGGGGGGGGGGGGGGGGGGGGGGGGGGGGGGGGGGGAGAGATAAGTAATTTGATATATCAGTATGACTCGAGACATTGAGGTCAAGGACCTAATCACTAATCAAGTCTTCTGTTTACCGCTATTAATAGCAGCTGATTTTATAAATAGAGGCTGTTAATTGGTTATTCACCTACTTAATATCTGCCATATATTTTTCCATTCAAGATAATCTTCCCTTGAATTAAATTTACTCTTTTATCTATTAATGTTAGCGTGTTTAGCACATTACCAAAAATTTAAAAACTTTGAATGAAATGTTCGTATGTCATCAAGAAACTACTGTATTGAGTGATCTCTGCTACTTTTGTATTCTGGCATCTCACCTGAACATTCTCCTTCTGTTCTGTCACACAGGTTACAGATGAACTTTTTACATTTCTCACAGGCTTTTATCAGCTGCTCGTTTTTGTTATTTTTACAGAAAGCTTTTCGGTATTTGCCTGCTGTCTGTTCAAATTCTTTCATAGATATGAACTTGTGACCTCCTCGGAAATATCTATCATGCAGCTGAAAAATTGACAAGTACTCGCATCACTCTATGACAGTAATAATAGATGAATGAACCAGCCTATCATTAGAGAGCGCTGAATTAGTGACTCATCAATCAGACACAAGTGGTAGTCAATTACTGTACCAAGGACTATGTATGTTAATTTGACAACTACTGCATGTGACTGCTCTCATTGGTACACTGCCAATTAAGAAGCAATAACAAGTCTTCTGAGAAACAGTATTACAAATTAACTTACATCAGAATTTTTATTACACAAAGTAATAAGTTCTATCAATACTTTCAAGCTATGAAACTAAACAGAAATATTTGCTATGTGCAAAATATGGAATGGAAACAGCTGTGACACTATATATATTTATTAAAGTTGTTCGGTTGTGGAACTTGATATTACGTTCAAAATCCTTAATCTTGGAAGCAGAGCAAACGCTTACACGTTTTAAACACATGACTTTTGACAATAGCTAGTTTTAAAGAAAATTAAGTTTTAAAGAAAATTCTTTAGAGTGAACTTCCAAGATGTACACACAAACTGGTCAGTGTTGATCTATACCCACTTCTTACATCTAGCAGCTAGCCAATATGTGAGCTTCCATGATGCTGGTAATTTGTGAGTCTGCGTCATTTTTGAGTGACAAATAGCAAAAAGTCAAGCGAGTTTTAGTAGCTGAAATTTTTTATCAAATGTTTCGTGCTTTCTGAAGAAAGATATTTCACTAGCAAATTCCGCGTAAGAATATGCCAGGCAAGCTTATCCATTTTCATCATTTTCGCAATTGAGTTGTTTCAATTTGGACTCGGGCAGTTTCATGTGCTTCAACTCAGAATATAACTTTCAGACATAATACTTATGCTTTTAAACTGTATACCCCAACACTCCATTCAGGGACAAAGAGGCATTTACATTACTGTCTCTGATAAACAAACCTGATTTACAAAAGCTCATTGACAGAAAGTTTCAGACGAACCAAGAGATTGTTAGAAGTTTAGCAGAGCTGCTCATCAGGAGAACAAGCTACGAGCAGCTTTAAAACGAACAAAAAGTGCTAAAGCAATGAAGAATTCCTTTTTTTAAAGTGTCCGAGTTAATATACGACATGTGAATATTTATTGTAACACTCATCACGGAGTAACTTAAAGTGTGCATCATCTACAAAGTGAAAATCTAGTTAAAGGTTGACTTGCGACAAAATTCACATTACAGTTATTTGATATCAAAAGGTTCACCATGTCTTACTCTGTTGCGTTGTGTGTTGGTTCCTGCGACCAACACGTAGAGGCGACTGGGTCGGCTTACTCTACCGGTCTGCATTCACCCCTCTCAGGGGCTGTGTAGTGGTTTCCCGTGACCAACACGCAGAGACGACTAAGTCGGCTTACTCCACCGGTCAATATTAACCGCCCCACACAAGGGATTGCACCCAGAGAGGTTTTATACTAGGTCGACAAGGTCGACCGGAGGTCGACGAGGTCGACAGTGTTTTTATGAGTCTATCCCCACAGCACAGTCCATAGACTAGGTCTTTGGAGATAGCTATATGCCGGGGTGGTTCTGGTATCACACAAGGTAGCAGAAACAGTATGGTTCCAAATGCACTGCATGTATTGAACGAACATAAAGAGCCGAGGTCCTGTCTTAAGTACATCAAATTATGCAAATGAGATGCTAAGACCAGCCTCCCTTAGGGGCGTGGCTACAAAAGGATAAAAAGGGAACATAACTCCAGTTAGAAACTGTACAAGAAGGATAGAAACTTGGTGTTTCACCACACACGCCGCCCCTATAGACAGCAATCGGCTATAATAAAAAAAAACAAAAAAATAAAATAATAAAAGAAAACACAAACAACTAGAATATACTACAAGATAGGGATAGTCAATGTTTTTAACGGGATTCGTGTCGCAATCTTTCACTTGGTCGACATCTGGTTAGCCAACTCTTCCAGGCGACGGGCCGTTCGTCTGAGGCTAGAGGCCTCTTCTCGAAGGGCGTCCACCGTGGCTCGGGGTCGGACATCTCCCAGTCGACATTGGATGCTCCCGACCGTCGTTAGTGTCTTCCTGGGAGCAGGTATGGGTTTCCCCTTCTTGAGCGGACTACATTTCCGATCTATCCGCTTTTCCTTCGGGGGAAAGGGAAAGGGTGCCTGCGGTCCTCTCCTCACAGGTGGCTTCATCTTAACCGGACCATAAGGCATAGGTTTCTCGAAGGCCGGTGGGTTGATTAATTGGACCCTCCTGATCCATGTGGGATAGCGTTCCACCGTGGTTTTTCCGGTTCTCCACGCCCTTCACCCTCGATTGGTGCTTGGCGATTGTATCTCTCGAGGTAGAATTTCTCCCACATTTGCAGAAGAACCTCGAAAAATGTTGTGCAATGTGGATCCGGCGCTGTCGGGGGGTGGATAATGACTGCTGGCACAACGGACAGTAGACACCGTCTTCCTGACATAACTTCATTATTTTCCTGGTCGTCTCCTCTGAGACCCACTTGGTCGGTAGGCGAGAGCTCGGGGAGGAATCTTCCTTCGTCGAGTCGGAATCCATACCATCCAACGTTTCATTGGGAGCCGAGTGTAGTTCTAATGGAGTCACTAGCTCCGATAGCAAGAGTAGAGCTCCGGTAATTGGAGAAGCTTCCTTAATGGTCTCTTTAATCACTTCCATGGCTGGAGGGTGTAAATATGCGTGTGTGTGTGCGTGTCGAGCTGATAACAAACAGTGAGAGAGCTTTCTTCGGTTTCCAAAATGGCCGTCCTTTGGCCTTGACTCCTTCTGGCCTCTCCTGATTGGACAGTATTGGTGTCATAATCCGCTAGATACGCAGGGGGCTTTCTTATTCGTTGAGGTCGCGTGGTGTTTCCGGTCCCAGTGGTACTAGCCTGGACTCCTTCATTCCCCGTAGCTCTTGCTTCTTTGGTCGCCAATTCGCAGCCAGTGTCGAGGCCAGCCCTCGAGTCAGAGTTGTGTTCACTTGGTGAGACCAAAAAATCTTCGCTGGGGAGCCGAGGTGGTTCCAATCTTCCTGGCGATTGTGGTATTGGTAAATCTATTAATCGACTAGGCAGAAGTGATTCGGAAATAACGGCATCTGGATTACCGTTTTCCCGTGATACTCGTCTCCGGGGATAACCTCTCATGTTGGGACGTCGGACAGGTTTGACTTCAGCTGGGGCTCGACCTTGTTGCACCGGGCTAGGGCGACAGAGCCTTAATCTTCCTTCGGCTTGAGTGGATCGCTGTCCATATCTTTCTACTTCGTACATATGATTTTCGTGACTCCTTAGTACGCGATTGGGCCCCACATACTTGGCCGCTAATTTCGGATTTTCCCCTTTTCTTCGCCGCTTGCTTAGCAACCATACGAGGTCGCCCTCATTGAACAGCGGAGGCTCTCTCACATCGGTTGATACAATTTCCTTCTGTCTATCTCGGAGGAGAGTATGAGCTTGTATCAACCGGTCGTGAACAGTCTGGACATACTCGTGTGTGCTCGTAAATGACTCCAACCTATTTCCATGCAGCAATTGGTCAGGAAGACGAAGCTCTCGACCCAACATCAAATAATTGGGTGTTTCCTTAGTGGCGGAGTGCGGTAGCCCTCGCAGCGTCTGCATGATCTGTGGCAATAATTGATCCCAGTCCTCTTGTCCTCTGCCCAGTAAAAGTGCTCGTAGGGAGTCACCCAATATTCGATTGTTTCTTTCAACCACACCATTTCCTTCGGGGTGGTACGGAGTGGTCCTAGATTTGTCGACTCCCCACAAGTCACATAGCTCTTGAAACAAAGAGGACTCGAATTGGCTCCCCTGGTCGGTGTAGATAATTTCGGGCAGACCGAAGTAACTGAATACTCTTTCATCCAAGACTTGGGCCACCGTTGGAGCTGTAGCCTCAAGGATAGCTAAGGCATCCGACCACCGAGTGAAATGGTCAGTGAGTACCAACCCCCAGCTATTTCCTCGAGGTGTCTGAGTTAGGGGTCCCACTAAATCGACTGCTAGACGTTGCCATGGCCTCCCAGCGTACAACCGTTGTCGATTCCCGGAGGTCCGGGCCTTTCCCGTCTTAGCCCGCCGGCAAACTTCACAGGAGAGAACTGCCTTCCTGATATCTCCAGTCATGCCCGGCCAGTACCAATCCAGCTGGACGCGCTTCAGGGTCCTTTCCACACCGCAGTGAGTTTGTTCGTGGGCCTTCCACAGGATCTCCTGTCGCAGAGTTTGGGGGCATACCAGCACCACCCTTTCTCGCCCATTCTGAATGAGATGAAGGGTCAATACACCTGATTCGTCAATCTAGAGCTGATGGAACATCCGGGCCAACCGCTGCAACTCGGAGCTGCCTACTTGTAATACTGCCTCTTCGACTCTTTTCCGGTTCCTGACGGCCTGGTAAATTATCCCTAGGTCGGCAGCGGGTTTCTGTTGCAATGCTCGTACTTCATCTGGTGAGGTTTGCACTACTGTCAACAATTCCGGAACCTTTGGAGCAGCTGGCGGTGAGAGATCTAAACTCGTGGCTCTAGCGTCTGATTGTACTGCAACTTGGTCATTCTCCACGCCGAGTCCTGGCTCACCTGCCACCTTGATGGCCCGTAACCGAGGGTTTTGAGACTTTCTGAGGGGGTTGTCCAACACTCTGGGTGACCCCGCACCGCATGGCAGCCGTACTGGAACTTGGCTGGCTGGTGTGGGAGTCGGGAGGCTGGGCCCTGATGTATGTCTGCTGCTGGGTAGTCGAGGCCATTCGTCTTTGTCCAACTGGTGGGCGCTAGGACTGGGTTTTCCCGTACCTCTTGGTGGTTGTACTGGAACTTGGTCCACTAGTACAGTAGTTTCCCAATTAGTCCCTGGGGGTACTAGCGAGTCACACACTTGTAACCTAGTTGGCCCCCGATCCCGCTTCTCAATGGCAGCACACTGCCGGCACTCGATGCACTGTTGTCGACTCAACCCATCGGCGTTACCGTGCTTAACGCCTTTTCGATGGATGATTCGATACTTGTGCTCGGCTAGGCTTACCAGCCACCGGGCCACCTGGCTAGAGGGTTCCTTTCTCCGGTGCAGCCAAACCAAGCCTCGACAAGGTCGACAAAGCGACAAGGTCGACCGGAGGTCGACGAGGTCGACAGTGTTTTTATGAGTCTATCCCCACAGCACAGTCCATAGACTAGGTCCTTGGAGATAGCTATATGCCGGGGTGGTTCTGGTATCACGCAAGGTAGCAGAAAGAGTATGGTTCCAAATGCACTGCATGTATTGAACGAACATAAAGAGCCGAGGCCCTGCCTTAAGTACATCAAATTATGCAAATGAGATGCTAAGACCAGCCTCCCTTAGGGGCGTGGCTACAAAAGGATAAAAAGGGAACATAACTCCAGTTAGAAACTGTACAAGAAGGATAGAAACTTGGTGTTCCACCACAGTTGTAGGGCCCAAAAGTGTAGAAATGTGATTACAAGCTCTAAAAATCTCAAAAACGAAAAGCCAGTGTAAATTGGAATCTTTTTATTTCTCTGACGTAGTCATGATAGTTTGGTTATTGTCTTGTGGCGCGATGTTCTCACGTGAATTGAAAGACTAATAACAAGCTCAATAAAAACTTATCGTAGCACTAGTATATGACAAACACTTCGGGTTTTACCAAAGACCCCGTATCAACTATAGATGCTCGCTACTTTACAGTTTTGTTTCGGCTTGAACTAATTGTCGAGTCGTAATCTGATCATGTGACCCAATACTTTGAAAATAATTTTTGCAGCACTTTTCAATTATCACAGTTGACCAACAGGCTCGTCATGCTCATCAGACAATGATATGTACGCCTTTGAGCTAAAGTTAAAAAGGTTAACAAATTTTTATGATTCGTTACAAGAGATCAGTGCTAAATCTGACAACATTACAATGAGGATGAAACAGAAGTGTAATAACAATAGACATGGTTTTATTGAATGCGTGAAGTATATTTGTGAAAATATTTTGACATATAAGGTTGCATGACAGTGTAAACAAAAACCATCTACCACAGCTATGTCATATTGAGCCGTTTTGGCAAAAGAATCCAAACTTCAGTGATCTCGTGTGGCTGCAATTAACTGTTCCTTTTTTGGCTTTCGAGAGCTTGTAATCACATTTCCACATATTTTGCACCTCCAGCGCAACAGAGTAAGCCATGGTGAATCTTTTCATATTAAATAACTGTAATGTGAATTTTGTTACAAGTCAACCTTTAATTAAGCAAAAAGAGTTTTGAATTAGTTAGTATCACACATGATTGCACTGTAATGTATCTTTGTGTCTAGTTTCCTCATAAACTGCAAGTATTATCAACAGACTCATTTGATTATCATTATGAAATAAAAAACCTGTTAGTATTCAGTACAAGAGCTATTCTACAGAACTAAACATTCCCAATTTTCAATTACCATAATTATTGCAGGTCTACCATAAACTATTCACTCACTGAGTGTCAGTGTGTGGTACAGCACGTAACTTAAAGTGTGATCTACTGCCCATATGTGTAGCAGTTACGAAAATGTTTCTCAAACAGTAACTTTATGATAACAAATAGTTATGACCCATGATAGTGGTTACTGCCTATAATATTCCATTCGCTCGCCTTCTATTTGAACACAGGTAAATGTAATTTTCAAGTTTAGTTACCAAACCTCAACTCTGTCCACACTAACAGGAGTTTGATTCATTGTTTAGTGTAAAATTGAATATATTAACATAATGTGTAATTATAATTGCTTGAAGCTATTAAACAGTATCAGGACATTTTAAATAAATGACAATATACCTCAAGGTCATCATTGCAAACTTTCTCTCCACAGTCTACACAGAAGTTGTATGCTGTATTATTACATGTCGGTCTATCACAGGCCACTGTTGTTGGATGCTCTGACTCATGAAACATCGCAATCAGCAGACTCTGAATGTCAAGCTTCTTGTACACCTTTGCTAAATATATATGCAGTCAAGTTTCAAGATGTATCACACCGACTAGTGCCAGCTATAGCATGTAAGTTGGTGTAAATTCGGAATATATATTAACTATAGCATCTCATAACTATAGTTATGAGATATGAAGTTATTATGCGCTGTAATGGACTCTATTGAATCATATTTACTTCTTGAACATAGGTAGAAATTGTCAGATTACCAGAGTGAAAGTAGTTCTTTTCCTATAACAGACCAATAAGGTGAGAGCATGTTTTTACTATTACCTACAGTACTTAATGATGGACATTTGCAAATTCAATCACAGAAAGCCTCAGATAGTAGATAAAAGTTTCCATCCTATTTCATACAGCTTTGCTGTTAGGTATTACCATGGTACATGGTAAAAGGGATGAAGTAAAGCTATGTGGTAATATATTCTATTGAATATTCTATTAGGTTTGCGACCTTGTTGAATATTCTATTGGCTCACTTTCAAACAATACTTCAGTACTATTGCTATTCAAGTGAGTGTAAATATCTAAAAATTACATTGACTACATATTACAAGGTTTTACTTACTGGCAGGTTTCACATCTAACACCTTTATGTATCTTGTACTTTGCCTCTAAACACGGGGTGCAGCTGATACGACCACATGGTAAGACACGAGGTTCTGTCAGCTTTCGTAGCTTTCCCCAACAGTGAGAACACTCTTCTTCTTTGTCAAATGTTGTGGCTGATGCCATTTTGAGAGGGAATGATATTTACTTGTTCTAACTGCTGATTGGCTGTCGTTATGAACTGTGTGCTTGACACTTAACTCTATATTCTTATCAGTAATAGATAAGGAATTGATTAGTATTCCATATTTGGTGATTACAATTCGTAATCAGTGACGATGATGTGTAGATGCCACCTACTTAATTTCTATTTAGTCAAGGTCATCTCCTTTAAGGGTCAGCAACAGGAAGCCGACTAAGTGCAGAGCCAGTAGTGAACTGGGTGGTGGACTTGGTGGTGAGATAATGTTCATTAGAAACGAGGCAGAATAAGCATAAGGTGTGTTCAAACTAAGAAGCAGTAAGTCATATCTAAACATTTAAAAAGTTTGGACATTAAAAATTGACTACTACACGGTTATAACCCAGTAATAGCACAGTAAATAATAACGCAAATTCTTTCAGATTTATTCACAAACACTGACAAAACATTTGAAAAGTTCGCCTATACTCTGGAACATGCAATGCTAGCAACATAACAAGTTTTCTATTGGTCAAGTCATCCTTCGGATAGAAAAAGTTGCAGTGAACCAGAGTCTAAATTCGAGATATTGCCTGAACAATTTAAAGTTGAAGAAAAAGAAATCTGAAAGAGGGGAGGGTTGACCGTATTGTAAAAGCATAGGGCCAACTGAAAGGTAAAAGCGGAAGGTCGACTGTAAAGTAAAAGTGGAGGGTCGACTGTAATGCAAAAGCTCACATAATGCAAATACTGATCAACCCCAGAGCTCTATGTCAGCTATTTGTAGCCTTATCACTATTTTATGGTATCACAGGTGGTATATACCTTATTCTGTGCCATGTATGCAACAAAATACCTTATATTGCTATATCAGCTTCATCAAACTAATAAATCATGCCTAACACTTTCTTACTGAAAGTGAAAATGTTTAAGATTGTTGATTTGAGTAACAGAAGGATTTTATGTTATTAGCTATATATAAACATGGATTCATGATGTACTAATTCTATGGCCTCTTGTTTACATTAGAACTTTTACTTGGCTTAAGAATATTAGAAGAGCTGTTTCAACAGAGAAAATTTACTAAGACTCGGTTATGATGTGCATTATAAAAACAATATGGTGACAGCACATTCGTATCTAATGCTAAAACTAGTGTTCCGTGACATCACTAAGGTATTCTTTCCTTTGCAGTATGAAAGAAATGAGTTTAGAAATGATCATGCATCCAAACCTTGACTTGTTAAAGTGATGTGTACAAAAATATCACTACACAGACTTGACCTATGTAAGTATGAGGTCCCTAACAGTATTAGAAGCCAGAGATAGCTGGTTTCAGTCACACCCCATAAGAGGAAAAAACTGCCTCGACCTAATCTTATTCAAGTTCTAAAGTGTTTGGTAAGAGACCAAGACATACATGTAGTTAAACAAAGCTGAATAAAAAATAACTTCAGGATAAACTGACTTCTCTAAGCAGCCACCCAAACTAGCTAGCTAGTACGTCATTTTTTACTACCTAGTATTAAGAAGTAGGGTTTATATTAAACCCCCAGTCACATAACACCCTGTAGATTAGAAGCTATTAACAACTTCACTATGTACAAATCTCGGAAATAGTGTCTGAACTTCCAAAAAGTGATAAGGTGTAGCAAAAATCTGGGCTGGATGAGAATATGCTTCACCATCATATAATCTATGGCCTTGACCCTGTAGAAACTTACTCATGTTTATACTAGTCATTTTGTCACAAATTCTTTATCTCAATCCTCTTACACGAAAATATAGGATTTTAATCAATGGGTTGTGATGCGCTCAGCTATATCTGCACCAGGATAATCCTGACAATGAGTATTGAATAGGCACAGGCATCATGAATAGTTTTGATAATATGCAAGAATGAGCAATGATGACTTTACCATTCGAGATATAGTTTTTGTTGTCGCAATTTTGATGATTACATGATATAGTAATCATTGTGATCTAAATGACAATCACATGCTCATCCCACTTACAAACGAGTCTAAATGGTTGTTACAATGATGAGAGTACAAAGTGGTGTATGATAACTGAGTGGAGTTTCTATACCTTAGACATGAGCACTAGTAATAATGTATCATTCCTGCTGTAACCTGAGTCTTGTTTGTAAACTATGATAACTTACCACTTACTGTGTAACAAATATATTTGGTAACTACTAAAGTGTTTGCTTCTAGCAGCTTTGAAGCTAATTCAAAACATACAATCACAGAATAGTCAGAGACTGATGAGTGTCATGCGCAAAAAATGTTGGAAATGTCACACAAAATAAATTTCAGTAATAAACCATCTAGCATATAATAATGAATCTAAATTAATATCGGTGTTTGTCTGATTGTTGGTCACTGAGTTTTGTGTCAAGTTATAGCGATACAGTTGTAGGAGCGAAAAATCTACATCGCACTGAATTTGAACTCCGATCCTCCAAGATTACAAGCAGAAATTCTCTTTACTAGGCTAAGCGGCTAAATAGCTAAACATAGTAATAATCGTGGTCATATTCATTACTTAATTATTCATTACTTATTCATGACACGTAACGATTACAAACTGGCTGCATGGCTCTTAGAATAGTAAATATTTAGACAAGTTTGTGTTACTCAAAATAGTCATCTTGCTTATTTTGACATTGGCTAATTAGTCAACTTAGCCAGTACTGACTACATGACCTGTCACTTTTTATAAGCTGGCACTGTAATATACATGTATGTACTAGCAACACTACTACTGTATCAACACTGCACACTCTGCACTAGGTAATACCACAAACACTGGTTATTATGTATGAATAAAGAGTTGTACTGTGTTTATACGGTACACTGCATGTTCGACTTACACTCCGCTGTTACTCGACATAAGAAAGAATGTACATATATGTACTTCCTGTTGCACGCATAAAGCTAGCATTATGAAGGAAGATTTGACAACTCATCGATTGCATAATGAGTTTTCTATGAAATATTTACAAATATGTGTTACATGAAGACCCAACGCACCAGGTTTCATCTTGCAAGCAAGCGCAACAACAGCAACAACAGCAACAACAGCAACAACAGCACCTTGCTATGCTACATGCCATCAGATAGCATTATTCCAGCCGTTACTCTAGAATGGAGTCAACTTTTGTAAAGTAACAAAAACAATAGTTTTACATTTTTATGCTACAAGACGTATTCAGGCTACGCGTTAGCAACTAGAATTTATTATATACAAACATAACCGATGGCAAGAAACAAAACAGATTAAATATTTCACTAGATACTAACAGAAAACGACTAGATTTTGTACAGTACATGGCTAAGCCAAGGTTTAGATAGGTAAATGTTTGCTAGATCGTGAAATGATACGCTGCAGCGAAAGGTCTACCCATTCAGATTTTGTGAATCAGCTGCTACATCAAAATGCTTGTTCTTGATGTCAAAGTGAAGCTCAGAATGTGCTTCCAAACGTCATAGAAACAGAATTTTGATATCGACTACAAAACTAATTTTTGAGCATAAGAATTGATACCGATCGATATGACAAAACTGTAACCGATGATTTACAGAATAACAAAAAAGGTATCGATTTCAGGTATGCAAGCAAAGTTTCTCGAATCTTTCAAGAGAATGTTCCCAACCAACTGCGAGAGAAAGTCAACCTTACCAATCCTATCTTCAACTGCTTGTTTGTAGTTGCTGTTGACTTACTTCAGCAGTTGGTCAATTCGCTACTCAACCTTTTCAAGAGTATGAAACTGAGCAACTGCGAAAGAAAGTAAACCTTACCGATTCCCTTTTCAACTTCAGCTCTTTATGCCACTGTCTCTGTTGCTCAGATGTTTTGCAACTTGCTGTTGATCTACTTTGGCAGATGGATGAAAATAATCTCAACTCTTTCAAGAGATTGTTCCTAACCAACTGCAAAAGAAAGTCAACCTTACCAATACTATCTTCAACTTCTGCTCTTTATGCCGCTGTCTCTGTTGCTCAGTAGTTCTGCGAGGTGCTGTTGACTTACTGCTACAGACAATTAGCCTTTTTTTCAAATATTTCAAAACAAAAAGGCCAATGACCTACAGCAGGAAGTAAACCATACCATGCTATTGACTTATTCGGTCTTGACTGATTCTCCTTATCTTCAATCTCTGCTCATCTCGCATGCAACTATTTCTTCTTACCTACAACCCAACCAAAATAAGTTTGCACTTTATATACTTTAATTTTACTGCTATTGAATACTACTATGTATAATACTCTAACTAGCATTTTGCTATACCTCTGAATTAGACACCAAATCTTCCGGCCGCATAGGTTACTCCTTCTTTATGCCGCTGTCTTTGTTGTTTTGTAGTTCTGCGACGTACTTTCGACTTCCTCTGGCTGCCACTGACGATCTTTCTCTTCAATCTGTCCTCATCTTTGGCATCTGCATGCAGTAATGACTTCTCACCTACAAGCAGACCGAAACACTTTTGTACCCTGAATACTTCAGTTCTAACACCATTGAAGACCATCACAGCCATCGTCAAACCCACTGTCACTGCACGCTTACCATACCACTGGGTCTTTGGGCAGCGTCACCAGATTTTCCCATTCAAGCATTCTTTTGCATTCTGAGTACTCACATTCGCACACCGCTCCAACAATCTCTCGTCTGACAATCATTTGTATACAAGATCATACTCAACATCGCAATCGGCAAGTCAGGTTTCGAAGGCAACATGCTGAGATTCTTATACCAGCACTAGCTATCACGAGGGCAATAATCATGCTGCGGGTGCGAGTAATCATACGTGATGTGATACAGCGCGGCAGAAATTGCTTTTTTCATTCCGTCAATGTCGCCTGAATTCTGAGTGATGGCGTTGCAATAATAAGACTGCAAATCTCGCATCAATGTGTCTGCAAGCTTGCCTTTACCGGAAATAGGCGTCGACGTCTTTTTATATAAAACGTTGAGATTTTTCAAGTGAGTCCTCAAACGTTTAGCAACATGATTTATACACTCTTCCTTCTTGACACTGACATCACCGTATACGTTTAGACTACACACCGCATCATACGCTAAACTGTCACCATCACCAAGAAAAGCAGTATATCGTAAAGGCCCTGTTGTAGATCTCTGCCAGATGATCTTTGCTGCGTCTCTCCATAGCACCGCTCGAGCCCCCATGGTTCTTCTCGCAAGCATCTTGGTGTTTCTTCCAGAACTCATTGTAATCACTGTCATCCTTCTTCGGTCCTTTCTCACATACCTGGCAGTAGTTTGACATCACTTCAAGGTCTACAACAGATCCAGTAAGAACATCTATAACAACAAATACACCATTGTGTGAACTATTTCCACGCTTCTGCCATGTACCGTCATAACTTACAGCTATATCTACAGTATCTACATCAACATCAGTCCTACGTTCCTCAAGCTTTAGATGCTCTTCCTTTACAATAATCCTAATGATTCTAAAATGCTCCTCTAAAGCTTTAGTGCATGCAGTAGTTAACTTATCTAACTTAGTGTAGTATGCACAAGAAGTAGTAGGCTGAGGTAAATTTAGATCTGAAATAAAGCTACACGCCTGTGCATATCCTACCCCGTTACTCTTACAAGAATAAACATCATTGATATCATAAGCCCTACCAATTACCACACTCGGGGATGTGTGCTGCGACATAATTGTGGCCTCACAATCTTGACAAACTACTTCAAATAAACTAGACATACCGTAGACATTAGCATTCTCAACTAACCTTACATTCGTACTAGAACAGGTGTAACAAACTATATAAGATACTACGCTATTTAGAAATTCCAAACTAACTACCCTATAGCTGCCTGCACAGACACTGCTTGCGGCAGCATCACCAGAAAAAATGTCGGCACTAGCATAAATAGGGTGGCCAGCAGTATATTCCCTGAAGGTCTCCAGCTTGCGCTTGGACGCAGCAACTGGAGTAGCAGCAGAAACTGGAACAGCAGCAGAATCTGTAGCAGCAGCAGAATCTGAAGCAGCAGCAGAATCTGAATCAGCACAAACTGGAGCATAAAATGTTGATGGTGCTGGTGACAGAAGAGATGTGCTCGGCGGTGTTGTGGCGGCATCAATTTTCTAGAAATAAAAAAAATAATGATGCTTAGGAATTATCGGTTACGGATAATTAATTTTTTTGCTGAGCCATCACATTTATCTTGAGTTCATATTCGGCCATGTAGACAACATAAACAGCATACTGAAGCACCATAGCTAACTTCACCACTGATAGAAGCGCTAATAGGAAATCTCCAACACGAATGTTTTGTAGCGAATAGCATAACACCAACTAGGTATTATCGATACATAACCAACATTTTATATTTGATACTGTTGAATTCTTTGGTTTAGCCTAATGAAATAGATAGACGCTGAAAAGATATCTAGTAACTAATTAAAACTAGTCATAGCGACAAAAAATTGAATCGAAATAAATAAAAAATAGCAAGACGAGAATACTAACATCATCATCAGTTTTTTTAGATGAAAGACTCTTTTCTTTTTCTTCTTGCCGTATGAACTGGGTGTATATGTCTTCACCATCTTGTAATTCGAAATAGCAACTTGTAATAATGTGTGAGAGTTTTAGAAACGCGTACGTTTGGGTCTTCGGTCAAAGACAAAAGGAATGAGCTTATCAATGGCTTCGCAATGTTTACAATCGCTACCTACATCCGCACCGCGGCATTCCATTGGTCAATTTTAATGATGCGTTGATTTCATTTGATAAGAAAATAGCAGCTCCGACGCAAATCAAACTAGCAGGTTTCACTTGCTTCAAGGTTATTCTTTTGGCGGGAATAAAAAGGCTCTCACTCTTCATTGGTTGATTGAAAGTGAATATTATCAGTACGATTGAAAAGATCACGTGTTGAGCTTTCGCTTGGTGTATAGATTTCATTTGATAACGGCCGATAAGGAGCCATTTATTATGCCAATAAACAGGTCGTAAGGGTTGCATTTTTTGCGGTTTTCTTGCGGTTTGGTTTATTACAGGGTCGCAATAAAAGGCTTATTTGTATAGTTTGCATTAGTTTCTGTCAATAAAATGCATACCTGTTGAAAGAGCACATTCTACTGCTTACAGTACTTCATAAATCTGCAATTTTAGAAAATTTGACAAAAAGTCAAAGATTTTGTACAAAATTGCCATTACATTACATTGGTTGGATAGAAGACTGCCCATAAAGTACATCTAGTGATTCCACCTGCCATAAAGAGATACCAGATTGGTCACTCTCTATGAGAATAACAAGTCCTTAGCTGTAAATGAGTCAGACAGGCTGATTTTCAGTATGTTGGGAGAATACAGAAAGTAGATTAATGTTCTAAGGAAACTAAACAAACAAACAAGGATTTAACATTTGTTTCAAACAAATTTATACCAAATGTTAATTGTATATTAGATCTCTTTTAACAAAGGTAATTCATTATAGAAAACCCATTGATAAAGGAATTCATCGTTAAATAGGTCCATCTCATCCTCACTCGGCAATATGGTGCCGTTATATTTGTTCCTCTTTTACACATTAGATTCCTATTCACTGCTTTGGTAGTATATTAAAGTATCATATTAAATATGAGAACTTGTTTAGTAGTATGAAGTAATTAAACTCAATTAAAAATTGATTATGTTATTCTTCTAGTTCAGAATCTCATATCAACCAGAGTGAATGTGTAAACATTGTCTACGTATGTGAGGAAGTCTATGAAACAAAGCTCCACCTACCTGGTGGTGTGACCTGTTTAGTTGATGAAGGTACTCATTAGTTAAATTATTTCAACTAAATAATAGGATGATTATGTTAGTCTTTTAGTTCTGAATCACATATCAAACAGAATGCATGTGTAAACAATGTCTATGTAAATAAGTCTATGAAACTAAGCTCCACCTACCTGGTGGTGTGACCTGTTCCATCAATGCAGGTACTTATGAGTGAGATGCCAAGCCAGGAGAGCAACACAGTAGAGTTGGCAGTATCCCTTAGTTTAAACCACGGCAGCCATCTTTCTCGAATATCATCTGTCCACAGCTAAAGGGCAAGTTGAAGAGATGCATTAGTTTCAAAAAATCGGTATTTGTTCTACCTACAAGGGAAGATAAATACTCTGTATCATTTGAAGAATACGATAGCAAAATACAAGTTGATCAAAAGTAGATCTATGTATGAAAGAACCTGTCTGTCGAGAGGGTGGGTAGCCATGCTACAACATCCCACAAAGATTATGGGTTAAATATTAGTTACCCCAGGACATAGTTACCCTATAATTCGCTAATATTTAGTTTCGTGAGTAGCATACAGAGTAAAGTATTACTGCAACTTAACTTCGCAGCGCTGGAGAGTGCGAAAATATAGTGATGTGAAAATAAAAGCAGTGGAACAAACAATTAGATTCCACAAGTTCAGTTCACTGCAGGCCTGTATTCACTAGTTGCAAGTTGGGGTGGTTAATGTTAGGCGACTGGTTATGAACACCTGGGGGTGTGGAGGGGGCGGTGTAAGCCACCAACAGGTTTTTCTTAAGTAGGGCCTCAGCCGGGCCTCTTGTGTTAGGTTTTAAAAAAAAATTATCGGAAAATATCAACATTTTTCTATCTTTTTGAGATTTGTTTTGCTTTAGGTGATGTAATTGACGAGACGTCTTTAAATTGAAATAGGCAAAACTTGACCGCAGTTGAAACGCTCGGAAAAAAGACATCTTTTTCTTTTGAGCGTTTTAACAAAGATCGATTTTGCCGATTTTATTTTAAGTTTATACGGAGATTTCCACGCTTTCGATGGAACATGGCCAAACGGATGTTTGATAAAATTGATATTTTGCAAACCTTTATAAAGATCGCGAACAAGAATATTTTGCCACTGATGAGGATAATAATGATGCCTAAGAACTACTGAAAGGTGATGTTTGTCTGTATGGCTTCGAATGAAGTGATATTCTACAGCGATAAAAACAGTTTCCATAGCCGTTGGGCAAATAACTTTTCGAATAAACGGGGTTGAGGTCGAGTTATCTGAAGCAATTTATCATTGCGTGGGAATGGACCAAACAAATCCGTTCGAGTTAACCTTGTGTTTGAGATGAAATGTTACATTTTATTTGAGGGCGAGTTATCCGAGTTTGACTGTACTTAGCCGCAGAAAGTTCCTAAAAAGTTGGAATGGCTCAGCCGGCCAGCCGCCCCAGGGAATACGGGCCTGGTTCATCGATAAGAAAAACATTTCAATTTGGGAACTGTGAATAATTGCGGGTAATTGTGAACTGCAGGTAGAATGGCGTGGGCGAGGTCGATAATGCAATTTGATCGCTTGCTGCCATTTGTTTCTTCGACTATCAATGAACAAAGCTATTTAATTTCGCGTTTTCGCTCATTCGTTATGATAGTTTAGTTTCGCACATTAAATTTTCGCGGGAGGATGACTCCGCGAAAACACGAAGGTTAGATGTGGTGAATACATAAATGTCCTAGGGTATATAGGTCTGACTACAAGATTAATCCATCCAATCACAGAAGCTGTTGTAAGACTACCATGTGGACATATCTAGAAAAGATTTTGTTTTACAAAAGGTCACTAGTCTGCAGTATGCCAATAAGATGGCAATTTGCCAGATTTAACAAGTTCTTCCATAAGCCTGGTTCCCATATCGATTGCAAGACTCCGGCAGTAACACGCCCAGCAAATCGCTTGCGCCGCTCGCTCGCATCTGTTCACATAAAGCCACATCGTTAATAATATCGTAAACATAATTGCGTTATCAAATAAAATACTCCAATGCCGTTTCTATAATGGTGACCTGTACCCGTACAGTGCATTTCGGGAAAGTTTTGTCTGCGGTCTTTGGCGAAATTTGAGCAGTGCAAAACTATTGCGATGCCGCCGGCAACTACCGGCCGTACCCGGCGCGTAAATTCCCATTTCTTCGCTAATAGCTCGCGGTACTGATGGGGTGCTTTGCGACGTATATTGAAATACACCATGCTCGAAATGCTCAAATTGCGCAAATATACCTACTGTAGGAATTTTACAAACGTCTGACAAAACTTAAAAATGTAAATTTCCAATTTCAACCAAACATGCTAGAAATGCTCCAATTGAGCTAATTAGCTCATTGTGAGAATATTGCAATTGTCTGACAAAAGTGAAAAATCTAAACTTCCAATTTCAACCAAACATGCTAGAAATGCTCCAATTGAGCTAATTAGCTTATTGTGAGAATATTACAAACGTCTGACAAAGCTGAAAAATGTAAATTTCCAATTTCAACCAAACATGCTAGAAATGCTCCAATTGAGCTAATTAGCTTATTGTGAGAATATTGCAATTGTCTGACAAAAGTGAAAAATGTAAATTTCCAATTTCAACCAAACATGCTAGAAATGCTCCAATTGAGCTAATTAGCTTATTGTGAGAATGTTGCAATTGTCTGACAAAAGTGAAAAATGTAAATTTCCAATTTCAACCAAACATGCTAGAAATGCTCAAATTGCGCAAATAAGCCTACTGTAGGAATTTTACAAACGTCTGACAAAACTGAAAAATGTAAATTTCCAATTTCAACAAAACATGCTAGAAATGCTCCAATTGAGCTAATTAGCTTATTGTGAGAATATTACAAACGTCTGACAAAACTGAAAAATGTAAATTTCCAATTTCAACCAAACATGCTAGAAATGCTCCAATTGAGCTAATTAGCTTATTGTGAGAATATTGCAATTGTCTGACAAAAGTGAAAAATGTAAATTTCCAATTTCAACCAAACATGCTAGAAATGCTCCAATTGAGCTAATTAGCTTATTGTGAGAATATTACAAACGTCTGACAAAACTGAAAAATGTAAATTTCCAATTTCAACCAAACATGCTAGAAATGCTCCAATTGAGCTAATTAGCTTATTGTGAGAATATTACAAACGTCTGACAAAAGTGAAAAATGTAAATTTCCAATTTCAACCAAACATGCTAGAAGTGCTCCAATTGAGCTAATTAGCTTATTGTGAGAATATTACAAACGTCTGACAAACATGATAAATATAAATTTCCAATTTCAATCAAACATGCTAGAAACGCTCTAATTGAGCTAATTAGCTTTTTGTGAGAATATTACAAACGTCTGACAAAACTGAAAAATGTAAATTTCCAATTTCAATTAAACATGCTAGAAATGCTCAAGTTGCGCAAATATACCTACTGTAGGAATTTTACAAACGTCTGACAAAACTGAAAAATGTAAATTTCCAATTTCAACCAACCATGCTAGAAATGCTCCAATTGAGCTAATTAGCTCATTGTGAGAATATTGCAATTGTCTGACAAAAGTGAAAAATCTAAATTTCCAATTTCAACCAAACATGCTAGAAATGCTCCAATTGAGCTAATTAGCTCATTGTGAGAATATTGCAATTGTCTGACAAAAGTGAAAAATGTAAATTTCCAATTTCAACCAAACATGCTAGAAATGCTCCAATTGAGCTAATTAGCTTATTGTGAGAATATTGCAATTGTCTGACAAAAGTGAAAAATGTAAATTTCCAATTTCAACCAAACATGCTAGAAATGCTCCAATTGAGCTAATTAGCTTATTGTGAGAATATTACAAACGTCTGACAAAACTGAAAAATGTAATTTTCCAATTTCAACCAAACATGCCAGAAATGCTCCAATTGAGCTAATTAGCTTATTGTGAGAATATTAAAAACGTCTGACCAAACTGAAAAATGTAATTTTCCAATTTCAACCAAACATGCTAGAAATGCTCCAATTGAGCTAATTAGCTCATTGTGAGAATATTGCAATTGTCTGACAAAAGTGAAAAATGTAAATTTCCAGTTTCAACCAAACATGCTAGAAATGCTCCAATTGAGCTAATTAGCTTATTGTGAGAATATTACAACTGTCTGACAACACTGAAAAATGTAAATTTCCAATTTCAACCAAACATGCTAGAAATGCTCCAATTGAGCTAATTAGCTTATTGTGAGAATATTGCAATTGTCTGACAAAAGTGTAAAATGTAAAATTCCAATTTCAACCAAACATGCTAGAAATGCTCCAATTGAGCTAATTAGCTTATTGTGAGAATATTACAAACGTCTGACAAAGCTGAAAAATGTAAATTTCAAATTTCAACCAAACATGCTAGAAATGCTCCAATTGAGCTAATTAGCTTATTGTGAGAATATTACAAACGTCTGACAAAGCTGAAAAATGTAAATTTCCAATTTCAACCAAACATGCTAGAAATGCTCCAATTGAGCTAATTAGCTTATTGTGAGAATATTGCAATTTTCTGACAAAAGTGAAAAATGTAAATTTCCAATTTCAACCAAACATGCTAGAAATGCTCCAATTGAGCTAATTAGCTTATTGTGAGAATATTAAAAACGTCTGACAAAAGTGAAAAATGTAAATTTCCAATTTCAACCAAACATGCTAGAAATGCTCAAATTGCGCAAATAAGCCTACTGTAGGAATTTTACAAACGTCTGACAAAACTTAAAAATGTAAATTTCCAATTTCAACCAAACATGCTAGAAATGCTCAAATTGCGCAAATAAGCCTACTGTAGGAATTTTACAAACGTCTGACAAAACTTAAAAATGTGAATTTCCAATTTCAACCAAACATGCTAGAAATGCTCAAATTGCGCAAATAAGCCTACTGTAGGAATTTTACAAACGTCTGACAAAACTGAAAAATGTAAATTTCGAATTTCAACCAAACATGCTAGAAATGCTCCAATTGAGCTAATTAGCTTATTGTGAGAATATTACAAACGTCTGACAAAGCTGAAAAATGTAAATTTCCAATTTCAACCAAACATGCTAGAAATGCTCCAATTGAGCTAATTAGCTTATTGTGAGAATATTGCAATTGTCTGACAAAAGTGAAAAATGTAAATTTCCAATTTCAACCAAACATGCTAGAAATGCTCCAATTGAGCTAATTAGCTTATTGTGAGAATATTAAAAACGTCTGACAAAACTGAAAAATGTAAATTTCCAATTTCAACCAAACATGCTAGAAATGCTCAAGTTGCGCAAATAAGCCTACTGTAGGAATTTTACAAACGTCTGACAAAACTTAAAAATGGAAATTTCCAATTTCAACCAAACATGCTAGAAATGCTCAAATTGCGCAAATAAGCCTACTGTAGGAATTTTACAAACGTCTGACAAAACTTAAAAATGTAAATTTCCAATTTCAACCAAACATGCTAGAAATGCTCAAATTGCGCAAATAAGCCTACTGTAGGAATTTTACAAACGTCTGACAAAACTGAAAAATGTAAATTTCCAATTTCAACCAAACATGCTAGAAATGCTCCAATTGAGCTAATTAGCTTATTGTGAGAATATTACAAACGTCTGACAAAACTGAAAAATGTAAATTTCCAATTTCAACCAAACATGCTAGAAATGCTCCAATTGAGCTAATTAGCTTATTGTGAGAATATTGCAATTGTCTGACAAAAGTGAAAAATGTAAAATTCCAATTTCAACCAAACATGCTAGAAATGCTCCAATTGAGCTAATTAGCTTATTGTGAGAATATTACAAACGTCTGACAAAACTGAAAAATGTAAATTTCCAATTTCAACCAAACATGCTAGCAATGCTCCAATTGAGCTAATTAGCTTATTGTGAGAATATTGCAATTGTCTGACAAAAGTGAAAAATGTAAATTTCCAATTTCAACCAAACATGCTAGAAATGCTCTAATTGAGCTAATTAGCTTATTGTGAGAATATTACAAACGTCTGACAAAAGTGAAAAATGTAAATTTCCAATTTCAACCAAACATGCTAGAAATGCTCCAATTGAGCTAATTAGCTTATTGTGAGAATATTACAAACGTCTGACAAAACTGAAAAATGTAAATTTCCAATTTCAACCAAACATGCTAGAAATGCTCCAATTGAGCTAATTAGCTTATTGTGAGAATATTACAAACGTCTGACAAAACTGAAAAATGTAAATTTCCAATTTCAACCAACCATGCTAGAAATGCTCCAATTGAGCTAATTAGCTCATTGTGAGAATATTGCAATTGTCTGACAAAAGTGAAAAATCTAAATTTCCAATTTCAACCAAACATGCTAGAAATGCTCCAATTGAGCTAATTAGCTCATTGTGAGAATATTGCAATTGTCTGACAAAAGTGAAAAATGTAAATTTCCAATTTCAACCAAACATGCTAAAAATGCTCCAATTGAGCTAATTAGCTTATTGTGAGAATATTGCAATTGTCTGACAAAAGTGAAAAATGTAAATTTCCAATTTCAACCAAACATGCTAGAAATGCTCCAATTGAGCTAATTAGCTTATTGTGAGAATATTAAAAACGTCTGACCAAACTGAAAAATGTAATTTTCCAATTTCAACCAAACATGCTAGAAATGCTCCAATTGAGCTAATTAGCTCATTGTGAGAATATTGCAATTGTCTGACAAAAGTGAAAAATGTAAATTTCCAATTTCAACCAAACATGCTAGAAATGCTCCAATTGAGCTAATTAGCTTATTGTGAGAATATTACAACTGTCTGACAACACTGAAAAATGTAAATTTCCAATTTCAACCAAACATGCTAGAAATGCTCCAATTGAGCTAATTAGCTTATTGTGAGAATATTGCAATTGTCTGACAAAAGTGTAAAATGTAAAATTCCAATTTCAACCAAACATGCTAGAAATGCTCCAATTGAGCTAATTAGCTTATTGTGAGAATATTACAAACGTCTGACAAAGCTGAAAAATGTAAATTTCGAATTTCAACCAAACATGCTAGAAATGCTCCAATTGAGCTAATTAGCTTATTGTGAGAATATTACAAACGTCTGACAAAGCTGAAAAATGTAAATTTCCAATTTCAACCAAACATGCTAGAAATGCTCCAATTGAGCTAATTAGCTTATTGTGAGAATATTGCAATTGTCTGACAAAAGTGAAAAATGTAAATTTCCAATTTCAACCAAACATGCTAGAAACGCTCCAATTGAGCTAATTAGCTTATTGTGAAAATATTACAAACGTCTGACAAAAGTGAAAAATGTAAATTTCCAATTTCAACCAAACATGCTAGAAATGCTCCAATTGAGCTAATTAGCTTATTGTGAGAATATTACAAACGTCTGACAAAACTGAAAAATGTAATTTTCCAATTTCAACCAAACATGCCAGAAATGCTTCAATTGAGCTAATTAGCTTATTGTGAGAATATTAAAAACGTCTGACCAAACTGAAAAATGTAATTTTCCAATTTCAACCAAACATGCTAGAAATGCTCCAATTGAGCTAATTAGCTCATTGTGAGAATATTGCAATTGTCTGACGAAAGTGAAAAATGTAAATTTCCAGTTTCAACCAAACATGCTAGAAATGCTCCAATTGAGCTAATTAGCTTATTGTGAGAATATTACAACTGTCTGACAACACTGAAAAATGTAAATTTCCAATTTCAACCAAACATGCTAGAAATGCTCCAATTGAGCTAATTAGCTTATTGTGAGAATATTGCAATTGTCTGACAAAAGTGTAAAATGTAAAATTCCAATTTCAACCAAACATGCTAGAAATGCTCCAATTGAGCTAATTAGCTTATTGTGAGAATATTACAAACGTCTGACAAAGCTGAAAAATGTAAATTTCAAATTTCAACCAAACATGCTAGAAATGCTCCAATTGCGCAAATAAGCCTACTGTAGGAATTTTACAAACGTCTGACAAAACTTAAAAATATAAATTTCCAATTTCAACCAAACATGCTAGAAATGCTCAAATTGCGCAAATAAGCCTACTGTAGGAATTTTACAAACGTCTGACAAAACTGAAAAATGTAAATTTCCAATTTCAACCAAACATGCTAGAAATGCTCCAATTGAGCTAATTAGCTTATTGTGAGAATATTACAAACGTCTGACAAAACTGAAAAATGTAAATTTCCAATTTCAACCAAACATGCTAGAAATGCTCCAATTGAGCTAATTAGCTTATTGTGAGAATATTGCAATTGTCTGACAAAAGTGAAAAATGTAAATTTCCAATTTCAACCAAACATGCTAGAAATGCTCCAATTGAGCTAATTAGCTTATTGTGAGAATATTACAAACGTCTGACAAAACTGAAAAATGTAATTTTCCAATTTCAACCAAACATGCTAGAAATGCTCCAATTGAGCTAATTAGCTTATTGTGAGAATATTAAAAACGTCTGACCAAACTGAAAAATGTAATTTTCCAATTTCAACCAAACATGCTAGAAATGCTCCAATTGAGCTAATTAGCTCATTGTGAGAATATTGCAATTGTCTGTCAAAAGTGAAAAATGTAAATTTCCAGTTTCAACCAAACATGCTATAAATGCTCCAATTGAGCTAATTAGCTTAATGTGAGAATATTACAACTGTCTGACAACACTGAAAAATGTAAATTTCCAATTTCAACCAAACATGCTAGAAATGCTCCAATTGAGCTAATTAGCTTATTGTGAGAATATTGCAATTGTCTGACAAAAGTGTAAAATGTAAAATTCCAATTTCAACCAAACATGCTAGAAATGCTCCAATTGAGCTAATTAGCTTATTGTGAGAATATTACAAACGTCTGACAAAGCTGAAAAATGTAAATTTCAAATTTCAACCAAACATGCTAGAAATGCTCCAATTGAGCTAATTAGCTTATTGTGAGAATATTACAAACGTCTGACAAAGCTGAAAAATGTAAATTTCCAATTTCAACCAAACATGCTAGAAATGCTCCAATTGAGCTAATTAGCTTATTGTGAGAATATTGCAATTGTCTGACAAAAGTGAAAAATGTAAATTTCCAATTTCAACCAAACATGCTAGAAATGCTCCAATTGAGCTAATTAGCTTATTGTGAGAATATTAAAAACGTCTGACAAAACTGAAAAATGTAAATTTCCAGTTTCAACCAAACATGCTAGAAATGCTCAAATTGCGCAAATAAGCCTACTGTAGGAATTTTACAAACGTCTGACAAAACTGAAAAATGTAAATTTCCAATTTCAACCAAACATGCTAGAAATGCTCCAATTGAGCTAATTAGCTTATTGTGAGAATATTACAATTGTCTGACAAAAGTGAAAAATGTAAATTTCCAATTTCAACCAAACATGCTAAAAATGCTCCAATTGAGCTAATTAGCTTATTGTGAGAATATTGCAATTGTCTGACAAAAGTGAAAAATGTAAATTTCCAATTTCAACCAAACATGCTAGAAATGCTCCAATTGAGCTAATTAGCTTATTGTGAGAATATTAAAAACGTCTGACCAAACTGAAAAATGTAATTTTCCAATTTCAACCAAACATGCTAGAAATGCTCCAATTGAGCTAATTAGCTCATTGTGAGAATATTGCAATTGTCTGACAAAAGTGAAAAATGTAAATTTCCAATTTCAACCAAACATGCTAGAAATGCTCCAATTGAGCTAATTAGCTTATTGTGAGAATATTAAAAACGTCTGACCAAACTGAAAAATGTAATTTTCCAATTTCAACCAAACATGCTAGAAATGCTCCAATTGAGCTAATTAGCTCATTGTGAGAATATTGCAATTGTCTGACAAAAGTGAAAAATGTAAATTTCCAATTTCAACCAAACATGCTAGAAATGCTCCAATTGAGCTAATTAGCTCATTGTGAGAATATTGCAATTGTCTGACAAAAGTGAAAAATGTAAATTTCCAATTTCAACCAAACATGCTAGAAATGCTCCAATTGAGCTAATTAGCTTATTGTGAGAATATTGCAATTGTCTGACAAAAGTGTAAAATGTAAAATTCCAATTTCAACCAAACATGCTAGAAATGCTCCAATTGAGCTAATTAGCTTATTGTGAGAATATTACAAACGTCTGACAAAGCTGAAAAATGTAAATTTCGAATTTCAACCAAACATGCTAGAAATGCTCCAATTGAGCTAATTAGCTTATTGTGAGAATATTACAAACGTCTGACAAAGCTGAAAAATGTAAATTTCCAATTTCAACCAAACATGCTAGAAATGCTCCAATTGAGCTAATTAGCTTATTGTGAGAATATTGCAATTGTCTGACAAAAGTGAAAAATGTAAATTTCCAATTTCAACCAAACATGCTAGAAATGCTCCAATTGAGCTAATTAGCTTATTGTGAGAATATTAAAAACGTCTGACAAAACTGAAAAATGTAAATTTCCAATTTCAACCAAACATGCTAGAAATGCTCAAATTGCGCAAATAAGCCTACTGTAGGAATTTTACAAACGTCTGACAAAACTTAAAAATGTAAATTTCCAATTTCAACCAAACATGCTAGAAATGCTCAAATTGCGCAAATAAGCCTACTGTAGGAATTTTACAAACGTCTGACAAAACTTAAAAATGTAAATTTCCAATTTCAACCAAACATGCTAGAAATGCTCAAATTGCGCAAATAAGCCTACTGTAGGAATTTTACAAACGTCTGACAAAACTGAAAAATGTAATTTTCCAATTTCAACCAAACATGCTAGAAATGCTCCAATTGAGCTAATTAGCTTATTGTGAGAATATTACAAACGTCTGACAAAACTGAAAAATGTAAATTTCCAATTTCAACCAAACATGCCAGAAATGCTCCAATTGAGCTAATTAGCTTATTGTGAGAATATTGCAATTGTCTGACAAAAGTGAAAAATGTAAATTTCCAATTTCAACCAAACATGCTAGAAATGCTCCAATTGAGCTAATTAGCTTATTGTGAGAATATTACAAACGTCTGACAAAAGTGAAAAATGTAAATTTCCAATTTCAACCAAACATGCTAGAAATGCTCCAATTGAGCTAATTAGATTATTAAGAGAATATTGCAATTGTCTGACAAAAGTGAAAAATGTAAATTTCCAATTTCAACCAAACATGCTAGAAGTGCTCCAATTGAGCTAATTAGCTTATTGTGAGAATATTACAAACGTCTGACAAAAGTGAAAAATGTAAATTTCCAATTTCAACCAAACATGCTAGAAATGCTCCAATTGAGCTAATTAGCTTATTGTGAGAATATTACAAACGTCTGACAAAACTGAAAAATGTAAATTTCCAATTTCAACCAAACATGCTAGAAATGCTCCAATTGAGCTAATTAGCTTATTGTGAGAATATTACAAACGTCTGACAAAACTGAAAAATGTAAATTTCCAATTTCAACCAACCATGCTAGAAATGCTCCAATTGAGCTAATTAGCTCATTGTGAGAATATTGCAATTGTCTGACAAAAGTGAAAAATCTAAATTTCCAATTTCAACCAAACATGCTAGAAATGCTCCAATTGAGCTAATTAGCTCATTGTGAGAATATTGCAATTGTCTGACAAAAGTGAAAAATGTAAATTTCCAATTTCAACCAAACATGCTAGAAATGCTCCAATTGAGCTAATTAGCTTATTGTGAGAATATTGCAATTGTCTGACAAAAGTGAAAAATGTAAATTTCCAATTTCAACCAAACATGCTAGAAATGCTCCAATTGAGCTAATTAGCTTATTGTGAGAATATTAAAAACGTCTGACCAAACTGAATAATGTAATTTTCCAATTTCAACCAAACATGCTAGAAATGCTCCAATTGAGCTAATTAGCTCATTGTGAGAATATTGCAATTGTCTGACAAAAGTGAAAAATGTAAATTTCCAATTTCAACCAAACATGCTAGAAATGCTCCAATTGAGCTAATTAGCTTATTGTGAGAATATTACAACTGTCTGACAACACTGAAAAATGTAAATTTCCAATTTCAACCAAACATGCTAGAAATGCTCCAATTGAGCTAATTAGCTTATTGTGAGAATATTGCAATTGTCTGACAAAAGTGTAAAATGTAAAATTCCAATTTCAACCAAACATGCTAGAAATGCTCCAATTGAGCTAGTTAGCTTATTGTGAGAATATTACAAACGTCTGACAAAGCTGAAAAATGTAAATTTCGAATTTCAACCAAACATGCTAGAAATGCTCCAATTGAGCTAATTAGCTTATTGTGAGAATATTACAAACGTCTGACAAAGCTGAAAAATGTAAATTTCCAATTTCAACCAAACATGCTAGAAATGCTCCAATTGAGCTAATTAGCTTATTGTGAGAATATTGCAATTGTCTGACAAAAGTGAAAAATGTAAATTTCCAATTTCAACCAAACATGCTAGAAATGCTCAAATTGCGCAAATAAGCCTACTGTAGGAATTTTACAAACGTCTGACAAAACTGAAAAATGTAAATTTCCAATTTCAACCAAACATGCTAGAAATGCTCCAATTGAGCTAATTAGCTTATTGTGAGAATATTGCAATTGTCTGACAAAAGTGTAAAATGTAAAATTCCAATTTCAACCAAACATGCTAGAAATGCTCCAATTGAGCTAATTAGCTTATTGTGAGAATATTACAAACGTCTGACAAAGCTGAAAAATGTAAATTTCGAATTTCAACCAAACATGCTAGAAATGCTCCAATTGAGCTAATTAGCTTATTGTGAGAATATTACAAACGTCTGACAAAGCTGAAAAATGTAAATTTCCAATTTCAACCAAACATGCTAGAAATGCTCCAATTGAGCTAATTAGCTTATTGTGAGAATATTGCAATTGTCTGACAAAAGTGAAAAATGTAAATTTCCAATTTCAACCAAACATGCTAGAAATGCTCCAATTGAGCTAATTAGCTTATTGTGAGAATATTAAAAACGTCTGACAAAACTGAAAAATGTAAATTTCCAATTTCAACCAAACATGCTAGAAATGCTCAAATTGCGCAAATAAGCCTACTGTAGGAATTTTACAAACGTCTGACAAAACTTAAAAATGTAAATTTCCAATTTCAACCAAACATGCTAGAAATGCTCAAATTGCGCAAATAAGCCTACTGTAGGAATTTTACAAACGTCTGACAAAACTTAAAAATGTAAATTTCCAATTTCAACCAAACATGCTAGAAATGCTCCAATTGAGCTAATTAGCTTATTGTGAGAATATTGCAATTGTCTGACAAAAGTGAAAAATGTAAATTTCCAATTTCAACCAAACATGCTAGAAATGCTCCAATTGAGCTAATTAGCTTATTGTGAGAATATTAAAAACGTCTGACCAAACTGAATAATGTAATTTTCCAATTTCAACCAAACATGCTAGAAATGCTCCAATTGAGCTAATTAGCTCATTGTGAGAATATTGCAATTGTCTGACAAAAGTGAAAAATGTAAATTTCCAATTTCAACCAAACATGCTAGAAATGCTCCAATTGAGCTAATTAGCTTATTGTGAGAATATTACAACTGTCTGACAACACTGAAAAATGTAAATTTCCAATTTCAACCAAACATGCTAGAAATGCTCCAATTGAGCTAATTAGCTTATTGTGAGAATATTGCAATTGTCTGACAAAAGTGTAAAATGTAAAATTCCAATTTCAACCAAACATGCTAGAAATGCTCCAATTGAGCTAGTTAGCTTATTGTGAGAATATTACAAACGTCTGACAAAGCTGAAAAATGTAAATTTCGAATTTCAACCAAACATGCTAGAAATGCTCCAATTGAGCTAATTAGCTTATTGTGAGAATATTACAAACGTCTGACAAAGCTGAAAAATGTAAATTTCCAATTTCAACCAAACATGCTAGAAATGCTCCAATTGAGCTAATTAGCTTATTGTGAGAATATTGCAATTGTCTGACAAAAGTGAAAAATGTAAATTTCCAATTTCAACCAAACATGCTAGAAATGCTCAAATTGCGCAAATAAGCCTACTGTAGGAATTTTACAAACGTCTGACAAAACTGAAAAATGTAAATTTCCAATTTCAACCAAACATGCTAGAAATGCTCCAATTGAGCTAATTAGCTTATTGTGAGAATATTGCAATTGTCTGACAAAAGTGTAAAATGTAAAATTCCAATTTCAACCAAACATGCTAGAAATGCTCCAATTGAGCTAATTAGCTTATTGTGAGAATATTACAAACGTCTGACAAAGCTGAAAAATGTAAATTTCGAATTTCAACCAAACATGCTAGAAATGCTCCAATTGAGCTAATTAGCTTATTGTGAGAATATTACAAACGTCTGACAAAGCTGAAAAATGTAAATTTCCAATTTCAACCAAACATGCTAGAAATGCTCCAATTGAGCTAATTAGCTTATTGTGAGAATATTGCAATTGTCTGACAAAAGTGAAAAATGTAAATTTCCAATTTCAACCAAACATGCTAGAAATGCTCCAATTGAGCTAATTAGCTTATTGTGAGAATATTAAAAACGTCTGACAAAACTGAAAAATGTAAATTTCCAATTTCAACCAAACATGCTAGAAATGCTCAAATTGCGCAAATAAGCCTACTGTAGGAATTTTACAAACGTCTGACAAAACTTAAAAATGTAAATTTCCAATTTCAACCAAACATGCTAGAAATGCTCAAATTGCGCAAATAAGCCTACTGTAGGAATTTTACAAACGTCTGACAAAACTTAAAAATGTAAATTTCCAATTTCAACCAAACATGCTAGAAATGCTCAAATTGCGCAAATAAGCCTACTGTAGGAATTTTACAAACGTCTGACAAAACTGAAAAATGTAAATTTCCAATTTCAACCAAACATGCTAGAAATGCTCCAATTGAGCTAATTAGCTTATTGTGAGAATATTACAAACGTCTGACAAAACTGAAAAATGTAAATTTCCAATTTCAACCAAACATGCTAGAAATGCTCCAATTGAGCTAATTAGCTTATTGTGAGAATATTGCAATTGTCTGACAAAAGTGAAAAATGTAAATTTCCAATTTCAACCAAACATGCTAGAAATGTTCCAATTGAGCTAATTAGCTTATTGTGAGAATATTACAAACGTCTGACAAAACTGAAAAATGTAATTTTCCAATTTCAACCAAACATGCTAGAAATGCTCCAATTGAGCTAATTAGCTTATTGTGAGAATATTAAAAATGTCTGACAAAACTGAAAAATGTAATTTTCCAATTTCAACCAAACATGCCAGAAATGCTCCAATTGAGCTAATTAGCTTATTGTGAAAATATTACAAACGTCTGACAAAAGTGAAAAATGTAAATTTCCAATTTCAACCAAACATGCTAGAAATGCTCCAATTGAGCTAATTAGCTTATTGTGAGAATATTACAAACGTCTGACAAAACTGAAAAATGTAATTTTCCAATTTCAACCAAACATGCCAGAAATGCTCCAATTGAGCTAATTAGCTTATTGTGAGAATATTAAAAACGTCTGACCAAACTGAAAAATGTAATTTTCCAATTTCAACCAAACATGCTAGAAATGCTCCAATTGAGCTAATTAGCTCATTGTGAGAATATTGCAATTGTCTGACAAAAGTGAAAAATGTAAATTTCCAGTTTCAACCAAACATGCTAGAAATGCTCCAATTGAGCTAATTAGCTTATTGTGAGAATATTACAACTGTCTGACAACACTGAAAAATGTAAATTTCCAATTTCAACCAAACATGCTAGAAATGCTCCAATTGAGCTAATTAGCTCATTGTGAGAATATTAAAAACGTCTGACAAAACTGAAAAATGTAAATTTCCAATTTCAACCAAACATGCTAGAAATGCTCAAATTGCGCAAATAAGCCTACTGTAGGAATTTTACAAACGTCTGACAAAACTTAAAAATGGAAATTTCCAATTTCAACCAAACATGCTAGAAATGCTCAAATTGCGCAAATAAGCCTACTGTAGGAATTTTACAAACGTCTGACAAAACTTAAAAATGTAAATTTCCAATTTCAACCAAACATGCTAGAAATGCTCAAATTGCGCAAATAAGCCTACTGTAGGAATTTTACAAACGTCTGACAAAACTGAAAAATGTAAATTTCCAATTTCAACCAAACATGCTAGAAATGCTCCAATTGAGCTAATTAGTTTATTGTGAGAATATTACAAACGTCTGACAAAACTGAAAAATGTAAATTTCCAATTTCAACCAAACATGCTAGAAATGCTCCAATTGAGCTAATTAGCTTATTGTGAGAATATTGCAATTGTCTGACAAAAGTGAAAAATGTAAATTTCCAATTTCAACCAAACATGCTAGAAATGCTCCAATTGAGCTAATTAGCTTATTGTGAGAATATTACAAACGTCTGACAAAACTGAAAAATGTAAATTTCCAATTTCAACCAAACATGCTAGAAATGCTCCAATTGAGCTAATTAGCTTATTAAGAGAATATTGCAATTGTCTGACAAAAGTGAAAAATGTAAATTTCCAATTTCAACCAAACATGCTAGAAGTGCTCCAATTGAGCTAATTAGCTTATTGTGAGAATATTACAAACGTCTGACAAAAGTGAAAAATGTAAATTTCCAATTTCAACCAAACATGCTAGAAATGCTCCAATTGAGCTAATTAGCTTATTGTGAGAATATTACAAACGTCTGACAAAACTGAAAAATGTAAATTTCCAATTTCAACCAAACATGCTAGAAATGCTCCAATTGAGCTAATTAGCTTATTGTGAGAATATTACAAACGTCTGACAAAACTGAAAAATGTAAATTTCCAATTTCAACCAACCATGCTAGAAATGCTCCAATTGAGCTAATTAGCTCATTGTGAGAATATTGCAATTGTCTGACAAAAGTGAAAAATCTAAATTTCCAATTTCAACCAAACATGCTAGAAATGCTCCAATTGAGCTAATTAGCTCATTGTGAGAATATTGCAATTGTCTGACAAAAGTGAAAAATGTAAATTTCCAATTTCAACCAAACATGCTAGAAATGCTCCAATTGAGCTAATTAGCTTATTGTGAGAATATTGCAATTGTCTGACAAAAGTGAAAAATGTAAATTTCCAATTTCAACCAAACATGCTAGAAATGCTCCAATTGAGCTAATTAGCTTATTGTGAGAATATTAAAAACGTCTGACCAAACTGAAAAATGTAATTTTCCAATTTCAACCAAACATGCTAGAAATGCTCCAATTGAGCTAATTAGCTCATTGTGAGAATATTGCAATTGTCTGACAAAAGTGAAAAATGTAAATTTCCAATTTCAACCAAACATGCTAGAAATGCTCCAATTGAGCTAATTAGCTTATTGTGAGAATATTACAACTGTCTGACAACACTGAAAAATGTAAATTTCCAATTTCAACCAAACATGCTAGAAATGCTCCAATTGAGCTAATTAGCTTATTGTGAGAATATTGCAATTGTCTGACAAAAGTGTAAAATGTAAAATTCCAATTTCAACCAAACATGCTAGAAATGCTCCAATTGAGCTAATTAGCTTATTGTGAGAATATTACAAACGTCTGACAAAGCTGAAAAATGTAAATTTCGAATTTCAACCAAACATGCTAGAAATGCTCCAATTGAGCTAATTAGCTTATTGTGAGAATATTACAAACGTCTGACAAAGCTGAAAAATGTAAATTTCCAATTTCAACCAAACATGCTAGAAATGCTCCAATTGAGCTAATTAGCTTATTGTGAGAATATTGCAATTGTCTGACAAAAGTGAAAAATGTAAATTTCCAATTTCAACCAAACATGCTAGAAATGCTCCAATTGAGCTAATTAGTTTATTGTGAGAATATTGCAATTGTCTGACAAAAGTGTAAAATGTAAAATTCCAATTTCAACCAAACATGCTAGAAATGCTCCAATTGAGCTAATTAGCTTATTGTGAGAATATTACAAACGTCTGACAAAGCTGAAAAATGTAAATTTCGAATTTCAACCAAACATGCTAGAAATGCTCCAATTGAGCTAATTAGCTTATTGTGAGAATATTACAAACGTCTGACAAAGCTGAAAAATGTAAATTTCCAATTTCAACCAAACATGCTAGAAATGCTCCAATTGAGCTAATTAGCTTATTGTGAGAATATTGCAATTGTCTGACAAAAGTGAAAAATGTAAATTTCCAATTTCAACCAAACATGCTAGAAATGCTCCAATTGAGCTAATTAGCTTATTGTGAGAATATTAAAAACGTCTGACAAAACTGAAAAATGTAAATTTCCAATTTCAACCAAACATGCTAGAAATGCTCAAATTGCGCAAATAAGCCTACTGTAGGAATTTTACAAACGTCTGACAAAACTGAAAAATGTAAATTTCCAATTTCAACCAAACATGCTAGAAATGCTCCAATTGAGCTAATTAGCTTATTGTGAGAATATTACAAACGTCTGACAAAACTGAAAAATGTAATTTTCCAATTTCAACCAAACATGCCAGAAATGCTCCAATTGAGCTAATTAGCTTATTGTGAAAATATTACAAACGTCTGACAAAAGTGAAAAATGTAAATTTCTAATTTCAACCAAACATGCTAGAAATGATCCAATTGAGCTAATTAGCTTATTGTGAGAATATTACAAACGTCTGACAAAACTGAAAAATGTAATTTTCCAATTTCAACCAAACATGCTAGAAATGCTCCAATTGAGCTAATTAGCTTATTGTGAGAATATTACAAACGTCTGACAAAACTGAAAAATGTAAATTTCCAATTTCAACCAAACATGCTAGAAATGCTCCAATTGAGCTAATTAGCTTATTGTGAGAATATTACAAACGTCTGACAAAACTGAAAAATGTAAATTTCCAATTTCAACCAACCATGCTAGAAATGCTCCAATTGAGCTAATTAGCTCATTGTGAGAATATTGCAATTGTCTGACAAAAGTGAAAAATCTAAATTTCCAATTTCAACCAAACATGCTAGAAATGCTCCAATTGAGCTAATTAGCTCATTGTGAGAATATTGCAATTGTCTGACAAAAGTGAAAAATGTAAATTTCCAATTTCAACCAAACATGCTAGAAATGCTCCAATTGAGCTAATTAGCTTATTGTGAGAATATTGCAATTGTCTGACAAAAGTGAAAAATGTAAATTTCCAATTTCAACCAAACATGCTAGAAATGCTCCAATTGAGCTAATTAGCTTATTGTGAGAATATTAAAAACGTCTGACCAAACTGAAAAATGTAATTTTCCAATTTCAACCAAACATGCTAGAAATGCTCCAATTGAGCTAATTAGCTCATTGTGAGAATATTGCAATTGTCTGACAAAAGTGAAAAATGTAAATTTCCAATTTCAACCAAACATGCTAGAAATGCTCCAATTGAGCTAATTAGCTTATTGTGAGAATATTACAACTGTCTGACAACACTGAAAAATGTAAATTTCCAATTTCAACCAAACATGCTAGAAATGCTCCAATTGAGCTAATTAGCTTATTGTGAGAATATTGCAATTGTCTGACAAAAGTGTAAAATGTAAAATTCCAATTTCAACCAAACATGCTAGAAATGCTCAAATTGCGCAAATAAGCCTACTGTAGGAATTTTACAAACGTCTGACAAAACTTAAAAATATAAATTTCCAATTTCAACCAAACATGCTAGAAATGCTCAAATTGCGCAAATAAGCCTACTGTAGGAATTTTACAAACGTCTGACAAAACTGAAAAATGTAAATTTCCAATTTCAACCAAACATGCTAGAAATGCTCCAATTGAGCTAATTAGCTTATTGTGAGAATATTACAAACGTCTGACAAAACTGAAAAATGTAAATTTCCAATTTCAACCAAACATGCTAGAAATGCTCCAATTGAGCTAATTAGCTTATTGTGAGAATATTGCAATTGTCTGACAAAAGTGAAAAATGTAAATTTCCAATTTCAACCAAACATGCTAGAAATGCTCCAATTGAGCTAATTAGCTTATTGTGAGAATATTACAAACGTCTGACAAAACTGAAAAATGTAATTTTCCAATTTCAACCAAACATGCTAGAAATGCTCCAATTGAGCTAATTAGCTTATTGTGAGAATATTAAAAACGTCTGACCAAACTGAAAAATGTAATTTTCCAATTTCAACCAAACATGCTAGAAATGCTCCAATTGAGCTAATTAGCTCATTGTGAGAATATTGCAATTGTCTGTCAAAAGTGAAAAATGTAAATTTCCAGTTTCAACCAAACATGCTATAAATGCTCCAATTGAGCTAATTAGCTTAATGTGAGAATATTACAACTGTCTGACAACACTGAAAAATGTAAATTTCCAATTTCAACCAAACATGCTAGAAATGCTCCAATTGAGCTAATTAGCTTATTGTGAGAATATTGCAATTGTCTGACAAAAGTGTAAAATGTAAAATTCCAATTTCAACCAAACATGCTAGAAATGCTCCAATTGAGCTAATTAGCTTATTGTGAGAATATTACAAACGTCTGACAAAGCTGAAAAATGTAAATTTCAAATTTCAACCAAACATGCTAGAAATGCTCCAATTGAGCTAATTAGCTTATTGTGAGAATATTACAAACGTCTGACAAAGCTGAAAAATGTAAATTTCCAATTTCAACCAAACATGCTAGAAATGCTCCAATTGAGCTAATTAGCTTATTGTGAGAATATTGCAATTGTCTGACAAAAGTGAAAAATGTAAATTTCCAATTTCAACCAAACATGCTAGAAATGCTCCAATTGAGCTAATTAGCTTATTGTGAGAATATTAAAAACGTCTGACAAAACTGAAAAATGTAAATTTCCAGTTTCAACCAAACATGCTAGAAATGCTCAAATTGCGCAAATAAGCCTACTGTAGGAATTTTACAAACGTCTGACAAAACTGAAAAATGTAAATTTCCAATTTCAACCAAACATGCTAGAAATGCTCCAATTGAGCTAATTAGCTTATTGTGAGAATATTACAATTGTCTGACAAAAGTGAAAAATGTAAATTTCCAATTTCAACCAAACATGCTAAAAATGCTCCAATTGAGCTAATTAGCTTATTGTGAGAATATTGCAATTGTCTGACAAAAGTGAAAAATGTAAATTTCCAATTTCAACCAAACATGCTAGAAATGCTCCAATTGAGCTAATTAGCTTATTGTGAGAATATTAAAAACGTCTGACCAAACTGAAAAATGTAATTTTCCAATTTCAACCAAACATGCTAGAAATGCTCCAATTGAGCTAATTAGCTCATTGTGAGAATATTGCAATTGTCTGACAAAAGTGAAAAATGTAAATTTCCAATTTCAACCAAACATGCTAGAAATGCTCCAATTGAGCTAATTAGCTTATTGTGAGAATATTAAAAACGTCTGACCAAACTGAAAAATGTAATTTTCCAATTTCAACCAAACATGCTAGAAATGCTCCAATTGAGCTAATTAGCTCATTGTGAGAATATTGCAATTGTCTGACAAAAGTGAAAAATGTAAATTTCCAATTTCAACCAAACATGCTAGAAATGCTCCAATTGAGCTAATTAGCTCATTGTGAGAATATTGCAATTGTCTGACAAAAGTGAAAAATGTAAATTTCCAATTTCAACCAAACATGCTAGAAATGCTCCAATTGAGCTAATTAGCTTATTGTGAGAATATTGCAATTGTCTGACAAAAGTGTAAAATGTAAAATTCCAATTTCAACCAAACATGCTAGAAATGCTCCAATTGAGCTAATTAGCTTATTGTGAGAATATTACAAACGTCTGACAAAGCTGAAAAATGTAAATTTCGAATTTCAACCAAACATGCTAGAAATGCTCCAATTGAGCTAATTAGCTTATTGTGAGAATATTACAAACGTCTGACAAAGCTGAAAAATGTAAATTTCCAATTTCAACCAAACATGCTAGAAATGCTCCAATTGAGCTAATTAGCTTATTGTGAGAATATTGCAATTGTCTGACAAAAGTGAAAAATGTAAATTTCCAATTTCAACCAAACATGCTAGAAATGCTCCAATTGAGCTAATTAGCTTATTGTGAGAATATTAAAAACGTCTGACAAAACTGAAAAATGTAAATTTCCAATTTCAACCAAACATGCTAGAAATGCTCAAATTGCGCAAATAAGCCTACTGTAGGAATTTTACAAACGTCTGACAAAACTTAAAAATGTAAATTTCCAATTTCAACCAAACATGCTAGAAATGCTCAAATTGCGCAAATAAGCCTACTGTAGGAATTTTACAAACGTCTGACAAAACTTAAAAATGTAAATTTCCAATTTCAACCAAACATGCTAGAAATGCTCAAATTGCGCAAATAAGCCTACTGTAGGAATTTTACAAACGTCTGACAAAACTGAAAAATGTAATTTTCCAATTTCAACCAAACATGCTAGAAATGCTCCAATTGAGCTAATTAGCTTATTGTGAGAATATTACAAACGTCTGACAAAACTGAAAAATGTAAATTTCCAATTTCAACCAAACATGCCAGAAATGCTCCAATTGAGCTAATTAGCTTATTGTGAGAATATTGCAATTGTCTGACAAAAGTGAAAAATGTAAATTTCCAATTTCAACCAAACATGCTAGAAATGCTCCAATTGAGCTAATTAGCTTATTGTGAGAATATTACAAACGTCTGACAAAAGTGAAAAATGTAAATTTCCAATTTCAACCAAACATGCTAGAAATGCTCCAATTGAGCTAATTAGATTATTAAGAGAATATTGCAATTGTCTGACAAAAGTGAAAAATGTAAATTTCCAATTTCAACCAAACATGCTAGAAGTGCTCCAATTGAGCTAATTAGCTTATTGTGAGAATATTACAAACGTCTGACAAAAGTGAAAAATGTAAATTTCCAATTTCAACCAAACATGCTAGAAATGCTCCAATTGAGCTAATTAGCTTATTGTGAGAATATTACAAACGTCTGACAAAACTGAAAAATGTAAATTTCCAATTTCAACCAAACATGCTAGAAATGCTCCAATTGAGCTAATTAGCTTATTGTGAGAATATTACAAACGTCTGACAAAACTGAAAAATGTAAATTTCCAATTTCAACCAACCATGCTAGAAATGCTCCAATTGAGCTAATTAGCTCATTGTGAGAATATTGCAATTGTCTGACAAAAGTGAAAAATCTAAATTTCCAATTTCAACCAAACATGCTAGAAATGCTCCAATTGAGCTAATTAGCTCATTGTGAGAATATTGCAATTGTCTGACAAAAGTGAAAAATGTAAATTTCCAATTTCAACCAAACATGCTAGAAATGCTCCAATTGAGCTAATTAGCTTATTGTGAGAATATTGCAATTGTCTGACAAAAGTGAAAAATGTAAATTTCCAATTTCAACCAAACATGCTAGAAATGCTCCAATTGAGCTAATTAGCTTATTGTGAGAATATTAAAAACGTCTGACCAAACTGAATAATGTAATTTTCCAATTTCAACCAAACATGCTAGAAATGCTCCAATTGAGCTAATTAGCTCATTGTGAGAATATTGCAATTGTCTGACAAAAGTGAAAAATGTAAATTTCCAATTTCAACCAAACATGCTAGAAATGCTCCAATTGAGCTAATTAGCTTATTGTGAGAATATTACAACTGTCTGACAACACTGAAAAATGTAAATTTCCAATTTCAACCAAACATGCTAGAAATGCTCCAATTGAGCTAATTAGCTTATTGTGAGAATATTGCAATTGTCTGACAAAAGTGTAAAATGTAAAATTCCAATTTCAACCAAACATGCTAGAAATGCTCCAATTGAGCTAGTTAGCTTATTGTGAGAATATTACAAACGTCTGACAAAGCTGAAAAATGTAAATTTCGAATTTCAACCAAACATGCTAGAAATGCTCCAATTGAGCTAATTCGCTTATTGTGAGAATATTACAAACGTCTGACAAAGCTGAAAAATGTAAATTTCCAATTTCAACCAAACATGCTAGAAATGCTCCAATTGAGCTAATTAGCTTATTGTGAGAATATTGCAATTGTCTGACAAAAGTGAAAAATGTAAATTTCCAATTTCAACCAAACATGCTAGAAATGCTCAAATTGCGCAAATAAGCCTACTGTAGGAATTTTACAAACGTCTGACAAAACTGAAAAATGTAAATTTCCAATTTCAACCAAACATGCTAGAAATGCTCCAATTGAGCTAATTAGCTTATTGTGAGAATATTGCAATTGTCTGACAAAAGTGTAAAATGTAAAATTCCAATTTCAACCAAACATGCTAGAAATGCTCCAATTGAGCTAATTAGCTTATTGTGAGAATATTACAAACGTCTGACAAAGCTGAAAAATGTAAATTTCGAATTTCAACCAAACATGCTAGAAATGCTCCAATTGAGCTAATTAGCTTATTGTGAGAATATTACAAACGTCTGACAAAGCTGAAAAATGTAAATTTCCAATTTCAACCAAACATGCTAGAAATGCTCCAATTGAGCTAATTAGCTTATTGTGAGAATATTGCAATTGTCTGACAAAAGTGAAAAATGTAAATTTCCAATTTCAACCAAACATGCTAGAAATGCTCCAATTGAGCTAATTAGCTTATTGTGAGAATATTAAAAACGTCTGACAAAACTGAAAAATGTAAATTTCCAATTTCAACCAAACATGCTAGAAATGCTCAAATTGCGCAAATAAGCCTACTGTAGGAATTTTACAAACGTCTGACAAAACTTAAAAATGTAAATTTCCAATTTCAACCAAACATGCTAGAAATGCTCAAATTGCGCAAATAAGCCTACTGTAGGAATTTTACAAACGTCTGACAAAACTTAAAAATGTAAATTTCCAATTTCAACCAAACATGCTAGAAATGCTCCAATTGAGCTAATTAGCTTATTGTGAGAATATTGCAATTGTCTGACAAAAGTGAAAAATGTAAATTTCCAATTTCAACCAAACATGCTAGAAATGCTCCAATTGAGCTAATTAGCTTATTGTGAGAATATTAAAAACGTCTGACCAAACTGAATAATGTAATTTTCCAATTTCAACCAAACATGCTAGAAATGCTCCAATTGAGCTAATTAGCTCATTGTGAGAATATTGCAATTGTCTGACAAAAGTGAAAAATGTAAATTTCCAATTTCAACCAAACATGCTAGAAATGCTCCAATTGAGCTAATTAGCTTATTGTGAGAATATTACAACTGTCTGACAACACTGAAAAATGTAAATTTCCAATTTCAACCAAACATGCTAGAAATGCTCCAATTGAGCTAATTAGCTTATTGTGAGAATATTGCAATTGTCTGACAAAAGTGTAAAATGTAAAATTCCAATTTCAACCAAACATGCTAGAAATGCTCCAATTGAGCTAGTTAGCTTATTGTGAGAATATTACAAACGTCTGACAAAGCTGAAAAATGTAAATTTCGAATTTCAACCAAACATGCTAGAAATGCTCCAATTGAGCTAATTAGCTTATTGTGAGAATATTACAAACGTCTGACAAAGCTGAAAAATGTAAATTTCCAATTTCAACCAAACATGCTAGAAATGCTCCAATTGAGCTAATTAGCTTATTGTGAGAATATTGCAATTGTCTGACAAAAGTGAAAAATGTAAATTTCCAATTTCAACCAAACATGCTAGAAATGCTCAAATTGCGCAAATAAGCCTACTGTAGGAATTTTACAAACGTCTGACAAAACTGAAAAATGTAAATTTCCAATTTCAACCAAACATGCTAGAAATGCTCCAATTGAGCTAATTAGCTTATTGTGAGAATATTGCAATTGTCTGACAAAAGTGTAAAATGTAAAATTCCAATTTCAACCAAACATGCTAGAAATGCTCCAATTGAGCTAATTAGCTTATTGTGAGAATATTACAAACGTCTGACAAAGCTGAAAAATGTAAATTTCGAATTTCAACCAAACATGCTAGAAATGCTCCAATTGAGCTAATTAGCTTATTGTGAGAATATTACAAACGTCTGACAAAGCTGAAAAATGTAAATTTCCAATTTCAACCAAACATGCTAGAAATGCTCCAATTGAGCTAATTAGCTTATTGTGAGAATATTGCAATTGTCTGACAAAAGTGAAAAATGTAAATTTCCAATTTCAACCAAACATGCTAGAAATGCTCCAATTGAGCTAATTAGCTTATTGTGAGAATATTAAAAACGTCTGACAAAACTGAAAAATGTAAATTTCCAATTTCAACCAAACATGCTAGAAATGCTCAAATTGCGCAAATAAGCCTACTGTAGGAATTTTACAAACGTCTGACAAAACTTAAAAATGTAAATTTCCAATTTCAACCAAACATGCTAGAAATGCTCAAATTGCGCAAATAAGCCTACTGTAGGAATTTTACAAACGTCTGACAAAACTTAAAAATGTAAATTTCCAATTTCAACCAAACATGCTAGAAATGCTCAAATTGCGCAAATAAGCCTACTGTAGGAATTTTACAAACGTCTGACAAAACTGAAAAATGTAAATTTCCAATTTCAACCAAACATGCTAGAAATGCTCCAATTGAGCTAATTAGCTTATTGTGAGAATATTACAAACGTCTGACAAAACTGAAAAATGTAAATTTCCAATTTCAACCAAACATGCTAGAAATGCTCCAATTGAGCTAATTAGCTTATTGTGAGAATATTGCAATTGTCTGACAAAAGTGAAAAATGTAAATTTCCAATTTCAACCAAACATGCTAGAAATGTTCCAATTGAGCTAATTAGCTTATTGTGAGAATATTACAAACGTCTGACAAAACTGAAAAATGTAATTTTCCAATTTCAACCAAACATGCTAGAAATGCTCCAATTGAGCTAATTAGCTTATTGTGAGAATATTAAAAATGTCTGACAAAACTGAAAAATGTAATTTTCCAATTTCAACCAAACATGCCAGAAATGCTCCAATTGAGCTAATTAGCTTATTGTGAAAATATTACAAACGTCTGACAAAAGTGAAAAATGTAAATTTCCAATTTCAACCAAACATGCTAGAAATGCTCCAATTGAGCTAATTAGCTTATTGTGAGAATATTACAAACGTCTGACAAAACTGAAAAATGTAATTTTCCAATTTCAACCAAACATGCCAGAAATGCTCCAATTGAGCTAATTAGCTTATTGTGAGAATATTAAAAACGTCTGACCAAACTGAAAAATGTAATTTTCCAATTTCAACCAAACATGCTAGAAATGCTCCAATTGAGCTAATTAGCTCATTGTGAGAATATTGCAATTGTCTGACAAAAGTGAAAAATGTAAATTTCCAGTTTCAACCAAACATGCTAGAAATGCTCCAATTGAGCTAATTAGCTTATTGTGAGAATATTACAACTGTCTGACAACACTGAAAAATGTAAATTTCCAATTTCAACCAAACATGCTAGAAATGCTCCAATTGAGCTAATTAGCTCATTGTGAGAATATTAAAAACGTCTGACAAAACTGAAAAATGTAAATTTCCAATTTCAACCAAACATGCTAGAAATGCTCAAATTGCGCAAATAAGCCTACTGTAGGAATTTTACAAACGTCTGACAAAACTTAAAAATGGAAATTTCCAATTTCAACCAAACATGCTAGAAATGCTCAAATTGCGCAAATAAGCCTACTGTAGGAATTTTACAAACGTCTGACAAAACTTAAAAATGTAAATTTCCAATTTCAACCAAACATGCTAGAAATGCTCAAATTGCGCAAATAAGCCTACTGTAGGAATTTTACAAACGTCTGACAAAACTGAAAAATGTAAATTTCCAATTTCAACCAAACATGCTAGAAATGCTCCAATTGAGCTAATTAGTTTATTGTGAGAATATTACAAACGTCTGACAAAACTGAAAAATGTAAATTTCCAATTTCAACCAAACATGCTAGAAATGCTCCAATTGAGCTAATTAGCTTATTGTGAGAATATTGCAATTGTCTGACAAAAGTGAAAAATGTAAATTTCCAATTTCAACCAAACATGCTAGAAATGCTCCAATTGAGCTAATTAGCTTATTGTGAGAATATTACAAACGTCTGACAAAACTGAAAAATGTAAATTTCCAATTTCAACCAAACATGCTAGAAATGCTCCAATTGAGCTAATTAGCTTATTAAGAGAATATTGCAATTGTCTGACAAAAGTGAAAAATGTAAATTTCCAATTTCAACCAAACATGCTAGAAGTGCTCCAATTGAGCTAATTAGCTTATTGTGAGAATATTACAAACGTCTGACAAAAGTGAAAAATGTAAATTTCCAATTTCAACCAAACATGCTAGAAATGCTCCAATTGAGCTAATTAGCTTATTGTGAGAATATTACAAACGTCTGACAAAACTGAAAAATGTAAATTTCCAATTTCAACCAAACATGCTAGAAATGCTCCAATTGAGCTAATTAGCTTATTGTGAGAATATTACAAACGTCTGACAAAACTGAAAAATGTAAATTTCCAATTTCAACCAACCATGCTAGAAATGCTCCAATTGAGCTAATTAGCTCATTGTGAGAATATTGCAATTGTCTGACAAAAGTGAAAAATCTAAATTTCCAATTTCAACCAAACATGCTAGAAATGCTCCAATTGAGCTAATTAGCTCATTGTGAGAATATTGCAATTGTCTGACAAAAGTGAAAAATGTAAATTTCCAATTTCAACCAAACATGCTAGAAATGCTCCAATTGAGCTAATTAGCTTATTGTGAGAATATTGCAATTGTCTGACAAAAGTGAAAAATGTAAATTTCCAATTTCAACCAAACATGCTAGAAATGCTCCAATTGAGCTAATTAGCTTATTGTGAGAATATTAAAAACGTCTGACCAAACTGAAAAATGTAATTTTCCAATTTCAACCAAACATGCTAGAAATGCTCCAATTGAGCTAATTAGCTCATTGTGAGAATATTGCAATTGTCTGACAAAAGTGAAAAATGTAAATTTCCAATTTCAACCAAACATGCTAGAAATGCTCCAATTGAGCTAATTAGCTTATTGTGAGAATATTACAACTGTCTGACAACACTGAAAAATGTAAATTTCCAATTTCAACCAAACATGCTAGAAATGCTCCAATTGAGCTAATTAGCTTATTGTGAGAATATTGCAATTGTCTGACAAAAGTGTAAAATGTAAAATTCCAATTTCAACCAAACATGCTAGAAATGCTCCAATTGAGCTAATTAGCTTATTGTGAGAATATTACAAACGTCTGACAAAGCTGAAAAATGTAAATTTCGAATTTCAACCAAACATGCTAGAAATGCTCCAATTGAGCTAATTAGCTTATTGTGAGAATATTACAAACGTCTGACAAAGCTGAAAAATGTAAATTTCCAATTTCAACCAAACATGCTAGAAATGCTCCAATTGAGCTAATTAGCTTATTGTGAGAATATTGCAATTGTCTGACAAAAGTGAAAAATGTAAATTTCCAATTTCAACCAAACATGCTAGAAATGCTCCAATTGAGCTAATTAGTTTATTGTGAGAATATTGCAATTGTCTGACAAAAGTGTAAAATGTAAAATTCCAATTTCAACCAAACATGCTAGAAATGCTCCAATTGAGCTAATTAGCTTATTGTGAGAATATTACAAACGTCTGACAAAGCTGAAAAATGTAAATTTCGAATTTCAACCAAACATGCTAGAAATGCTCCAATTGAGCTAATTAGCTTATTGTGAGAATATTACAAACGTCTGACAAAGCTGAAAAATGTAAATTTCCAATTTCAACCAAACATGCTAGAAATGCTCCAATTGAGCTAATTAGCTTATTGTGAGAATATTGCAATTGTCTGACAAAAGTGAAAAATGTAAATTTCCAATTTCAACCAAACATGCTAGAAATGCTCCAATTGAGCTAATTAGCTTATTGTGAGAATATTAAAAACGTCTGACAAAACTGAAAAATGTAAATTTCCAATTTCAACCAAACATGCTAGAAATGCTCAAATTGCGCAAATAAGCCTACTGTAGGAATTTTACAAACGTCTGACAAAACTGAAAAATGTAAATTTCCAATTTCAACCAAACATGCTAGAAATGCTCCAATTGAGCTAATTAGCTTATTGTGAGAATATTACAAACGTCTGACAAAACTGAAAAATGTAATTTTCCAATTTCAACCAAACATGCCAGAAATGCTCCAATTGAGCTAATTAGCTTATTGTGAAAATATTACAAACGTCTGACAAAAGTGAAAAATGTAAATTTCTAATTTCAACCAAACATGCTAGAAATGATCCAATTGAGCTAATTAGCTTATTGTGAGAATATTACAAACGTCTGACAAAACTGAAAAATGTAATTTTCCAATTTCAACCAAACATGCTAGAAATGCTCCAATTGAGCTAATTAGCTTATTGTGAGAATATTACAAACGTCTGACAAAACTGAAAAATGTAAATTTCCAATTTCAACCAAACATGCTAGAAATGCTCCAATTGAGCTAATTAGCTTATTGTGAGAATATTACAAACGTCTGACAAAACTGAAAAATGTAAATTTCCAATTTCAACCAACCATGCTAGAAATGCTCCAATTGAGCTAATTAGCTCATTGTGAGAATATTGCAATTGTCTGACAAAAGTGAAAAATCTAAATTTCCAATTTCAACCAAACATGCTAGAAATGCTCCAATTGAGCTAATTAGCTCATTGTGAGAATATTGCAATTGTCTGACAAAAGTGAAAAATGTAAATTTCCAATTTCAACCAAACATGCTAGAAATGCTCCAATTGAGCTAATTAGCTTATTGTGAGAATATTGCAATTGTCTGACAAAAGTGAAAAATGTAAATTTCCAATTTCAACCAAACATGCTAGAAATGCTCCAATTGAGCTAATTAGCTTATTGTGAGAATATTAAAAACGTCTGACCAAACTGAAAAATGTAATTTTCCAATTTCAACCAAACATGCTAGAAATGCTCCAATTGAGCTAATTAGCTCATTGTGAGAATATTGCAATTGTCTGACAAAAGTGAAAAATGTAAATTTCCAATTTCAACCAAACATGCTAGAAATGCTCCAATTGAGCTAATTAGCTTATTGTGAGAATATTACAACTGTCTGACAACACTGAAAAATGTAAATTTCCAATTTCAACCAAACATGCTAGAAATGCTCCAATTGAGCTAATTAGCTTATTGTGAGAATATTGCAATTGTCTGACAAAAGTGTAAAATGTAAAATTCCAATTTCAACCAAACATGCTAGAAATGCTCCAATTGAGCTAATTAGCTTATTGTGAGAATATTACAAACGTCTGACAAAGCTGAAAAATGTAAATTTCGAATTTCAACCAAACATGCTAGAAATGCTCCAATTGAGCTAATTAGCTTATTGTGAGAATATTACAAACGTCTGACAAAGCTGAAAAATGTAAATTTCCAATTTCAACCAAACATGCTAGAAATGCTCCAATTGAGCTAATTAGCTTATTGTGAGAATATTGCAATTGTCTGACAAAAGTGAAAAATGTAAATTTCCAATTTCAACCAAACATGCTAGAAATGCTCCAATTGAGCTAATTAGCTTATTGTGAGAATATTAAAAACGTCTGACAAACTGAAAAATGTAAATTTCCAATTTCAACCAAACATGCTAGAAATGCTCAAATTGCGCAAATAAGCCTACTGTAGGAATTTTACAAACGTCTGACAAAACTGAAAAATGTAAATTTCCAATTTCAACCAAACATGCTAGAAATGCTCCAATTGAGCTAATTAGCTTATTGTGAGAATATTACAAACGTCTGACAAAACTGAAAAATGTAATTTTCCAATTTCAACCAAACATGCCAGAAATGCTCCAATTGAGCTAATTAGCTTATTGTGAAAATTTTACAAACGTCTGACAAAAGTGAAAAATGTAAATTTCCAATTTCAACCAAACATGCTAGAAATGATCCAATTGAGCTAATTAGCTTATTGTGAGAATATTACAAACGTCTGACAAAACTGAAAAATGTAATTTTCCAATTTCAACCAAACATGCTAGAAATGCTCCAATTGAGCTAATTAGCTTATTGTGAGAATATTACAAACGTCTGACAAAACTGAAAAATGTAATTTTCCAATTTCAACCAAACATGCTAGAAATGCTCCAATTGAGCTAATTAGCTTATTGTGAAAATATTACAAACGTCTGACAAAAGTGAAAAATGTAAATTTCCAATTTCAACCAAACATGCTAGAAATGATCCAATTGAGCTAATTAGCTTATTGTGAGAATATTACAAACGTCTGACAAAACTGAAAAATGTAATTTTCCAATTTCAACCAAACATGCCAGAAATGCTCCAATTGAGCTAATTAGCTTATTGTGAGAATATTAAAAACGTCTGACCAAACTGAAAAATGTAATTTTCCAATTTCAACCAAACATGCTAGAAATGCTCCAATTGAGCTAATTAGCTCATTGTGAGAATATTGCAATTGTCTGACAAAAGTGAAAAATGTAAATTTCCAGTTTCAACCAAACATGCTAGAAATGCTCCAATTGAGCTAATTAGCTTATTGTGAGAATATTACAACTGTCTGACAACACTGAAAAATGTAAATTTCCAATTTCAACCAAACATGCTAGAAATGCTCCAATTGAGCTAATTAGCTTATTGTGAGAATATTGCAATTGTCTGACAAAAGTGTAAAATGTAAAATTCCAATTTCAACCAAACATGCTAGAAATGCTCCAATTGAGCTAATTAGCTTATTGTGAGAATATTACAAACGTCTGACAAAGCTGAAAAATGTAAATTTCAAATTTCAACCAAACATGCTAGAAATGCTCCAATTGAGCTAATTAGCTTATTGTGAGAATATTACAAACGTCTGACAAAGCTGAAAAATGTAAATTTCCAATTTCAACCAAACATGCTAGAAATGCTCCAATTGAGCTAATTAGCTTATTGTGAGAATATTGCAATTGTCTGACAAAAGTGAAAAATGTAAATTTCCAATTTCAACCAAACATGCTAGAAATGCTCCAATTGAGCTAATTAGCTTATTGTGAGAATATTAAAAACGTCTGACAAAACTGAAAAATGTAAATTTCCAATTTCAACCAAACATGCTAGAAATGCTCAAATTGCGCAAATAAGCCTACTGTAGGAATTTTACAAACGTCTGACAAAACTTAAAAATGTAAATTTCCAAGTTCAACCAAACATGCTAGAAATGCTCAAATTGCGCAAATAAGCCTACTGTAGGATTTTTACAAACGTCTGACAAAACTTAAAAATGTGAATTTCCAATTTCAACCAAACATGCTAGAAATGCTCAAATTGCGCAAATAAGCCTACTGTAGGAATTTTACAAACGTCTGACAAAACTGAAAAATGTAAATTTCCAATTTCAACCAAACATGCTAGAAATGCTCCAATTGAGCTAATTAGCTTATTGTGAGAATATTACAAACGTCTGACAAAACTGAAAAATGTAAATTTCCAATTTCAACCAAACATGCTAGAAATGCTCCAATTGAGCTAATTAGCTTATTGTGAGAATATTGCAATTGTCTGACAAAAGTGAAAAATGTAAATTTCCAATTTCAACCAAACATGCTAGAAATGCTCCAATTGAGCTAATTAGCTTATTGTGAGAATATTACAAACGTCTGACAAAACTGAAAAATGTAAATTTCCAATTTCAACCAAACATGCTAGAAATGCTCCAATTGAGCTAATTAGCTTATTGTGAGAATATTACAAACGTCTGACAAAACTGAAAAATGTAATTTTCCAATTTCAACCAAACATGCCAGAAATGCTCCAATTGAGCTAATTAGCTTATTGTGAGAATCTTAAAAACGTCTGACCATTCTGAAAAATGTAATTTTCCAATTTCAACCAAACATGCTAGAAATGCTCCAATTGAGCTAATTAGCTCATTGTGAGAATATTGCAATTGTCTGACAAAAGTGAAAAATGTAAATTTCCAATTTCAACCAAACATGCTAGAAATGCTCCAATTGAGCTAATTAGCTTATTGTGAGAATATTACAACTGTCTGACAACACTGAAAAATGTAAATTTCCAATTTCAACCAAACATGCTAAAAATGCTACAATTGAGCTAATTAGCTTATTGTGAGAATATTGCAATGTCTGACAAAAGTGTAAAATGTAAAATTCCAATTTCAACCAAACATGCTAGAAATGCTCCAATTGAGCTAATTAGCTAATTGTGAGAATATTACAAACGTCTGACAAAGCTGAAAAATGTAAATTTCCAATTTCAACCAAACATGCTAGAAATGCTCCAATTGAGCTAATTAGCTTATTGTGAGAATATTACAAACGTCTGACAAAGCTGAAAAATGTAAATTTCCAATTTCAACCAAACATGCTAGAAATGCTCCAATTGAGCTAATTAGCTTATTGTGAGAATATTAAAAACGTCTGACAAAACTGAAAAATGTAAATTTCCAATTTCAACCAAACATGCTAGAAATGCTCAAATTGCGCAAATAAGCCTGCTGTAGGAATTTTACAAACGTCTGACAAAAGTTAAAAATGTGAATTTCCAATTTCAACAAAACATGCTAGAAATGCTCCAATTGAGCTAATTAGCTTATTGTGAGAATATTGCAATTGTCTGACAAAAGTGAAAAATGTAAATTTCCAATTTCAACCAAACATGCTAGAAATGCTCCAAATGAGCTAATTAGCTTATTGTGAGAATATTACAAACGTCTGACAAAAGTGAAAAATGTAAATTTCCAATTTCAACCAAACATGCTAGAAATGCTCTAATTGCGCAAATAAGCCTACTGTAGGAATTTTACAAACGTCTGACAAAACTGAAAAATGTAAATTTCCAATTTCAACCAAACATGCTAGAAATGCTCCAATTGAGCTAATTAGCTTATTGTGAGAATATTACAAACGTCTGACAAAAGTGAAAAATGTAAATTTCCAATTTCAACCAAACATGCTAGAAATGCTCCAATTGAGCTAATTAGCTTATTGTGAGAATATTACAAACGTCTGACAAACATGATGAATATAAATTTCCAATTTCAACCAAACATGCTAGAAATGCTCCAATTGAGCTAATTAGCTTATTGTGAGAATATTACAAACGTCTGACAAAAGTGAAAAATGTAAATTTCCAATTTCAACCAAACATGCTAGAAATGCTCCAATTGAGCTAATTAGCTTATTGTGAGAATATTACAAACGTCTGACAAACATGATGAATATAAATTTCCAATTTCAACCAAACATGCTAGAAATGCTCTAATTGAGCTAATTAGCTTATTGTGAGAATATTACAAACGTCTGACAAAAGTGAAAAATGTAAATTTCCAATTTCAACCAAACATGCTAGAAATGCTCAAATTGCGCAAATATACCTACTGTAGGAATTTTACAAACGTCTGACAAAACTGAAAAATGTAAATTTCCAATTTCAACCAAACATGCTAGAAATGCTCCAATTGAGCTAATTAGCTCATTGTGAGAATATTGCAATTGTCTGACAAAAGTGAAAAATCTAAATTTCCAATTTCAACCAAACATGCTAGAAATGCTCCAATTGAGCTAATTAGCTCATTGTGAGAATATTGCAATTGTCTGACAAAAGTGAAAAATGTAAATTTCCAATTTCAACCAAACATGCTAGAAATGCTCCAATTGAGCTAATTAGCTTATTGTGAGAATATTGCAATTGTCTGACAAAAGTGAAAAATGTAAATTTCCAATTTCAACCAAACATGCTAGAAATGCTCCAATTGAGCTAATTAGCTTATTGTGAGAATATTAAAAACGTCTGACCAAACTGAAAAATGTAATTTTCCAATTTCAACCAAACATGCTAGAAATGCTCCAATTGAGCTAATTAGCTCATTGTGAGAATATTGCAATTGTCTGACAAAAGTGAAAAATGTAAATTTCCAATTTCAACCAAACATGCTAGAAATGCTCCAATTGAGCTAATTAGCTTATTGTGTGAATATTACAACCATCTGACAACACTGGCAAATGTAAATTTCCAATTTCAACCAAACATGCTAGAAATGCTCCAATTGAGCTAATTAGCTTATTGTGAGAATGTTGCAATTGTCTGACAAAAGTGTAAAATGTAAAATTCCAATTTCAACCAAACATGCTAGAAATGCTCCAATTGAGCTAATTAGCTTATTGTGAGAATATTACAAACGTCTGACAAAGCTGAAAAATGTAAATTTCCAATTTCAACCAAACATGCTAGAAATGCTCCAATTGAGCTAATTAGCTTATTGTGAGAATATTACAACCATCTGACAACACTGACAAATGTAAATTTCCAATTTCAACCAAACATGCTTGAAATGCTCCAATTGAGCTAATTAGCTTATTGTGAGAATATTACAAACGTCTGACAAAGCTGAAAAATGTAAATTTCCAATTTCAACCAAACATGCTAGAAATGCTCCAATTGAGCTAATTAGCTTATTGTGAGAATATTGCAATTGTCTGACAAAAGTGAAAAATGTAAATTTCCAATTTCAACCAAACATGCTAGAAATGCTCCAATTGAGCTAATTAGCTTATTGTGAGAATATTAAAAACGTCTGACAAAACTGAAAAATGTAAATTTCCAATTTCAACCAAACATGCTAGAAATGCTCAAATTGCGCAAATAAGCCTACTGTAGGAATTTTACAACTGTCTGACAAAACTTAAAAATGTAAATTTCCAATTTCAACCAAACATGGTAGAAATGCTCAAATTGCGCAAATAAGCCTACTGTAGGAATTTTACAAATGTCTGACAAAACTTAAAAATGTAAATTTCCAATTTCAACCAAACATGCTAGAAATGCTCTAATTGCGCAAATAAGCCTACTGTAGGAATTTTACAAACGTCTGACAAAACTGAAAAATGTAAATTTCCAATTTCAACCAAACATGCTAGAAATGCTCCAATTGAGCTAATTAGCTTATTGTGAGAATGTTGCAATTGTCTGACAAAAGTGTAAAATGTAAAATTCCAATTTCAACCAAACATGCTAGAAATGCTCCAATTGAGCTAATTAGCTTATTGTGAGAATATTACAAACGTCTGACAAAAGTGAAAAATGTAAATTTCCAATTTCAACCAAACATGCTAGAAATGCTCCAATTGAGCTAATTAGCTTATTGTGAGAATATTACAAACGTCTGACAAACATGATGAATATAAATTTCCAATTTCAACCAAACATGCTAGAAATGCTCTAATTGAGCTAATTAGCTTATTGTGAGAATATTACAAACGTCTGACAAAAGTGAAAAATGTAAATTTCCAATTTCAACCAAACATGCTAGAAATGCTCAAATTGCGCAAATATACCTACTGTAGGAATTTTACAAACGTCTGACAAAACTGAAAAATGTAAATTTCCAATTTCAACCAAACATGCTAGAAATGCTCCAATTGAGCTAATTAGCTCATTGTGAGAATATTGCAATTGTCTGACAAAAGTGAAAAATCTAAATTTCCAATTTCAACCAAACATGCTAGAAATGCTCCAAATGAGCTAATTAGCTTATTGTGAGAATATTACAAACGTCTGACAAAAGTGAAAAATGTAAATTTCCAATTTCAACCAAACATGCTAGAAATGCTCCAATTGAGCTAATTAGCTCATTGTGAGAATATTGCAATTGTCTGACAAAAGTGAAAAATCTAAATTTCCAATTTCAACCAAACATGCTAGAAATGCTCCAATTGAGCTAATTAGCTCATTGTGAGAATATTGCAATTGTCTGACAAAAGTGAAAAATGTAAATTTCCAGTTTCAACCAAACATGCTAGAAATGCTCCAATTGAGCTAATTAGCTTATTGTGAGAATATTACAACTGTCTGACAACACTGAAAAATGTAAATTTCCAATTTCAACCAAACATGCTAGAAATGCTCCAATTGAGCTAATTAGCTTATTGTGAGAATATTACAAACGTCTGACAAAACTGAAAAATGTAATTTTCCAATTTCAACCAAACATGCCAGAAATGCTCCAATTGAGCTAATTAGCTTATTGTGAAAATTTTACAAACGTCTGACAAAAGTGAAAAATGTAAATTTCCAATTTCAACCAAACATGCTAGAAATGATCCAATTGAGCTAATTAGCTTATTGTGAGAATATTACAAACGTCTGACAAAACTGAAAAATGTAATTTTCCAATTTCAACCAAACATGCTAGAAATGCTCCAATTGAGCTAATTAGCTTATTGTGAGAATATTACAAACGTCTGACAAAACTGAAAAATGTAATTTTCCAATTTCAACCAAACATGCCAGAAATGCTCCAATTGAGCTAATTAGCTTATTGTGAAAATATTACAAACGTCTGACAAAAGTGAAAAATGTAAATTTCCAATTTCAACCAAACATGCTAGAAATGATCCAATTGAGCTAATTAGCTTATTGTGAGAATATTACAAACGTCTGACAAAACTGAAAAATGTAATTTTCCAATTTCAACCAAACATGCCAGAAATGCTCCAATTGAGCTAATTAGCTTATTGTGAGAATATTAAAAACGTCTGACCAAACTGAAAAATGTAATTTTCCAATTTCAACCAAACATGCTAGAAATGCTCCAATTGAGCTAATTAGCTCATTGTGAGAATATTGCAATTGTCTGACAAAAGTGAAAAATGTAAATTTCCAGTTTCAACCAAACATGCTAGAAATGCTCCAATTGAGCTAATTAGCTTATTGTGAGAATATTACAACTGTCTGACAACACTGAAAAATGTAAATTTCCAATTTCAACCAAACATGCTAGAAATGCTCCAATTGAGCTAATTAGCTTATTGTGAGAATATTGCAATTGTCTGACAAAAGTGTAAAATGTAAAATTCCAATTTCAACCAAACATGCTAGAAATGCTCCAATTGAGCTAATTAGCTTATTGTGAGAATATTACAAACGTCTGACAAAGCTGAAAAATGTAAATTTCAAATTTCAACCAAACATGCTAGAAATGCTCCACTTGAGCTAATTAGCTTATTGTGAGAATATTACAAACGTCTGACAAAGCTGAAAAATGTAAATTTCCAATTTCAACCAAACATGCTAGAAATGCTCCAATTGAGCTAATTAGCTTATTGTGAGAATATTGCAATTGTCTGACAAAAGTGAAAAATGTAAATTTCCAATTTCAACCAAACATGCTAGAAATGCTCCAATTGAGCTAATTAGCTTATTGTGAGAATATTAAAAACGTCTGACAAAACTGAAAAATGTAAATTTCCAATTTCAACCAAACATGCTAGAAATGCTCAAATTGCGCAAATAAGCCTACTGTAGGAATTTTACAAACGTCTGACAAAACTTAAAAATGTAAATTTCCAATTTCAACCAAACATGCTAGAAATGCTCAAATTGCGCAAATAAGCCTACTGTAGGATTTTTACAAACGTCTGACAAAACTTAAAAATGTGAATTTCCAATTTCAACCAAACATGCTAGAAATGCTCAAATTGCGCAAATAAGCCTACTGTAGGAATTTTACAAACGTCTGACAAAACTGAAAAATGTAAATTTCCAATTTCAACCAAACATGCTAGAAATGCTCCAATTGAGCTAATTAGCTTATTGTGAGAATATTACAAACGTCTGACAAAACTGAAAAGTGTAAATTTCCAATTTCAACCAAACATGCTAGAAATGCTCCAATTGAGCTAATTAGCTTATTGTGAGAATATTGCAATTGTCTGACAAAAGTGAAAAATGTAAATTTCCAATTTCAACCAAACATGCTAGAAATGCTCCAATTGAGCTAATTAGCTTATTGTGAGAATATTACAAACGTCTGACAAAACTGAAAAATGTAAATTTCCAATTTCAACCAAACATGCTAGAAATGCTCCAATTGAGCTAATTAGCTTATTGTGAGAATATTACAAACGTCTGACAAAACTGAAAAATGTAATTTTCCAATTTCAACCAAACATGCCAGAAATGCTCCAATTGAGCTAATTAGCTTATTGTGAGAATCTTAAAAACGTCTGACCATTCTGAAAAATGTAATTTTCCAATTTCAACCAAACATGCTAGAAATGCTCCAATTGAGCTAATTAGCTCATTGTGAGAATATTGCAATTGTCTGACAAAAGTGAAAAATGTAAATTTCCAATTTCAACCAAACATGCTAGAAATGCTCCAATTGAGCTAATTAGCTTATTGTGAGAATATTACAACTGTCTGACAACACTGAAAAATGTAAATTTCCAATTTCAACCAAACATGCTAAAAATGCTCCAATTGAGCTAATTAGCTTATTGTGAGAATATTGCAATTGTCTGACAAAAGTGTAAAATGTAAAATTCCAATTTCAACCAAACATGCTAGAAATGCTCCAATTGAGCTAATTAGCTAATTGTGAGAATATTACAAACGTCTGACAAAGCTGAAAAATGTAAATTTCCAATTTCAACCAAACATGCTAGAAATGCTCCAATTGAGCTAATTAGCTTATTGTGAGAATATTACAAACGTCTGACAAAGCTGAAAAATGTAAATTTCCAATTTCAACCAAACATGCTAGAAATGCTCCAATTGAGCTAATTAGCTTATTGTGAGAATATTAAAAACGTCTGACAAAACTGAAAAATGTAAATTTCCAATTTCAACCAAACATGCTAGAAATGCTCAAATTGCGCAAATAAGCCTGCTGTAGGAATTTTACAAACGTCTGACAAAAGTTAAAAATGTAAATTTCCAATTTCAACAAAACATGCTAGAAATGCTCCAATTGAGCTAATTAGCTTATTGTGAGAATATTGCAATTGTCTGACAAAAGTGAAAAATGTAAATTTCCAATTTCAACCAAACATGCTAGAAATGCTCCAAATGAGCTAATTAGCTTATTGTGAGAATATTACAAACGTCTGACAAAAGTGAAAAATGTAAATTTCCAATTTCAACCAAACATGCTAGAAATGCTCTAATTGCGCAAATAAGCCTACTGTAGGAATTTTACAAACGTCTGACAAAACTGAAAAATGTAAATTTCCAATTTCAACCAAACATGCTAGAAATGCTCCAATTGAGCTAATTAGCTTATTGTGAGAATATTACAAACGTCTGACAAAAGTGAAAAATGTAAATTTCCAATTTCAACCAAACATGCTAGAAATGCTCCAATTGAGCTAATTAGCTTATTGTGAGAATATTACAAACGTCTGACAAACATGATGAATATAAATTTCCAATTTCAACCAAACATGCTAGAAATGCTCCAATTGAGCTAATTAGCTTATTGTGAGAATATTACAAACGTCTGACAAAAGTGAAAAATGTAAATTTCCAATTTCAACCAAACATGCTAGAAATGCTCCAATTGAGCTAATTAGCTTATTGTGAGAATATTACAAACGTCTGACAAACATGATGAATATAAATTTCCAATTTCAACCAAACATGCTAGAAATGCTCTAATTGAGCTAATTAGCTTATTGTGAGAATATTACAAACGTCTGACAAAAGTGAAAAATGTAAATTTCCAATTTCAACCAAACATGCTAGAAATGCTCAAATTGCGCAAATATACCTACTGTAGGAATTTTACAAACGTCTGACAAAACTGAAAAATGTAAATTTCCAATTTCAACCAAACATGCTAGAAATGCTCCAATTGAGCTAATTAGCTCATTGTGAGAATATTGCAATTGTCTGACAAAAGTGAAAAATCTAAATTTCCAATTTCAACCAAACATGCTAGAAATGCTCCAATTGAGCTAATTAGCTCATTGTGAGAATATTGCAATTGTCTGACAAAAGTGAAAAATGTAAATTTCCAATTTCAACCAAACATGCTAGAAATGCTCCAATTGAGCTAATTAGCTTATTGTGAGAATATTGCAATTGTCTGACAAAAGTGAAAAATGTAAATTTCCAATTTCAACCAAACATGCTAGAAATGCTCCAATTGAGCTAATTAGCTTATTGTGAGAATATTAAAAACGTCTGACCAAACTGAAAAATGTAATTTTCCAATTTCAACCAAACATGCTAGAAATGCTCCAATTGAGCTAATTAGCTCATTGTGAGAATATTGCAATTGTCTGACAAAAGTGAAAAATGTAAATTTCCAATTTCAACCAAACATGCTAGAAATGCTCCAATTGAGCTAATTAGCTTATTGTGTGAATATTACAACCATCTGACAACACTGACAAATGTAAATTTCCAATTTCAACCAAACATGCTAGAAATGCTCCAATTGAGCTAATTAGCTTATTGTGAGAATGTTGCAATTGTCTGACAAAAGTGTAAAATGTAAAATTCCAATTTCAACCAAACATGCTAGAAATGCTCCAATTGAGCTAATTAGCTTATTGTGAGAATATTACAAACGTCTGACAAAGCTGAAAAATGTAAATTTCCAATTTCAACCAAACATGCTAGAAATGCTCCAATTGAGCTAATTAGCTTATTGTGAGAATATTACAACCATCTGACAACACTGACAAATGTAAATTTCCAATTTCAACCAAACATGCTTGAAATGCTCCAATTGAGCTAATTAGCTTATTGTGAGAATATTGCAATTGTCTGACAAAAGTGTAAAATGTAAAATTCCAATTTCAACCAAACATGCTAGAAATGCTCCAATTGAGCTAATTAGCTTATTGTGAGAATATTACAAACGTCTGACAAAGCTGAAAAATGTAAATTTCCAATTTCAACCAAACATGCTAGAAATGCTCCAATTGAGCTAATTAGCTTATTGTGAGAATATTACAAACGTCTGACAAAGCTGAAAAATGTAAATTTCCAATTTCAACCAAACATGCTAGAAATGCTCCAATTGAGCTAATTAGCTTATTGTGAGAATATTGCAATTGTCTGACAAAAGTGAAAAATGTAAATTTCCAATTTCAACCAAACATGCTAGAAATGCTCCAATTGAGCTAATTAGCTTATTGTGAGAATATTAAAAACGTCTGACAAAACTGAAAAATGTAAATTTCCAATTTCAACCAAACATGCTAGAAATGCTCAAATTGCGCAAATAAGCCTACTGTAGGAATTTTACAACTGTCTGACAAAACTTAAAAATGTAAATTTCCAATTTCAACCAAACATGCTAGAAATGCTCAAATTGCGCAAATAAGCCTACTGTAGGAATTTTACAAATGTCTGACAAAACTTAAAAATGTAAATTTCCAATTTCAACCAAACATGCTAGAAATGCTCTAATTGCGCAAATAAGCCTACTGTAGGAATTTTACAAACGTCTGACAAAACTGAAAAATGTAAATTTCCAATTTCAACCAAACATGCTAGAAATGCTCCAATTGAGCTAATTAGCTTATTGTGAGAATATTACAAACGTCTGACAAAAGTGAAAAATGTAAATTTCCAATTTCAACCAAACATGCTAGAAATGCTCCAATTGAGCTAATTAGCTTATTGTGAGAATATTACAAACGTCTGACAAACATGATGAATATAAATTTCCAATTTCAACCAAACATGCTAGAAATGCTCTAATTGAGCTAATTAGCTTATTGTGAGAATATTACAAACGTCTGACAAAAGTGAAAAATGTAAATTTCCAATTTCAACCAAACATGCTAGAAATGCTCAAATTGCGCAAATATACCTACTGTAGGAATTTTACAAACGTCTGACAAAACTGAAAAATGTAAATTTCCAATTTCAACCAAACATGCTAGAAATGCTCCAATTGAGCTAATTAGCTCATTGTGAGAATATTGCAATTGTCTGACAAAAGTGAAAAATCTAAATTTCCAATTTCAACCAAACATGCTAGAAATGCTCCAAATGAGCTAATTAGCTTATTGTGAGAATATTACAAACGTCTGACAAAAGTGAAAAATGTAAATTTCCAATTTCAACCAAACATGCTAGAAATGCTCCAATTGAGCTAATTAGCTCATTGTGAGAATATTGCAATTGTCTGACAAAAGTGAAAAATCTAAATTTCCAATTTCAACCAAACATGCTAGAAATGCTCCAATTGAGCTAATTAGCTCATTGTGAGAATATTGCAATTGTCTGACAAAAGTGAAAAATGTAAATTTCCAGTTTCAACCAAACATGCTAGAAATGCTCCAATTGAGCTAATTAGCTTATTGTGAGAATATTACAACTGTCTGACAACACTGAAAAATGTAAATTTCCAATTTCAACCAAACATGCTAGAAATGCTCCAATTGAGCTAATTAGCTTATTGTGAGAATATTACAAACGTCTGACAAAACTGAAAAATGTAAATTTCCAATTTCAACCAAACATGCTAGAAATGCTCCAATTGAGCTAATTAGCTTATTGTGAGAATATTGCAATTGTCTGACAAAAGTGAAAAATGTAAATTTCCAATTTCAACCAAACATGCTAGAAATGCTCCAATTGAGCTAATTAGCTTATTGTGAGAATATTAAAAACATCTGACAAAAGTGAAAAATGTAAATTTCCAATTTCAACCAAACATGCTAGAAATGCTCTAATTGCGCAAATAAACCTACTGTAGGAATTTTACAAACGTCTGACAAAACTGAAAAATGTAAATTTCCAATTTCAACCAAACATGCTAGAAATGCTCCAATTGAGCTAATTAGCTTATTGTGAGAATATTACAAACGTCTGACAAAAGTGAAAAATGTAAATTTCCAATTTCAACCAAACATGCTAGAAATGCTCCAATTGAGCTAATTAGCTTATTGTGAGAATATTACAAACGTCTGACAAACATGATGAATATAAATTTCCAATTTCAACCAAACATGCTAGAAATGCTCTAATTGAGCTAATTAGCTTATTGTGAGAATATTACAAACGTCTGACAAAAGTGAAAAATGTAAATTTCCAATTTCAACCAAACATGCTAGAAATGCTCAAATCGCGCAAATATACCTACTGTAGGAATTTTACAAACGTCTGACAAAACTGAAAAATGTAAATTTCCAATTTCAACCAAACATGCTAGAAATGCTCCAATTGAGCTAATTAGCTCATTGTGAGAATATTGCAATTGTCTGACAAAAGTGAAAAATCTAAATTTCCAATTTCAACCAAACATGCTAGAAATGCTCCAATTGAGCTAATTAGCTCATTGTGAGAATATTGCAATTGTCTGACAAAAGTGAAAAATGTAAATTTCCAATTTTAACCAAACATGCTAGAAATGCTCCAATTGAGCTAATTAGCTTATTGTGAGAATATTGCAATTGTCTGACAAAAGTGAAAAATGTAAATTTCCAATTTCAACCAAACATGCTAGAAATGCTCCAATTGAGCTAATTAGCTTATTGTGAGAATATTAAAAACGTCTGACCAAACTGAAAAATGTAATTTTCCAATTTCAACCAAACATGCTAGAAATGCTCCAATTGAGCTAATTAGCTCATTGTGAGAATATTGCAATTGTCTGACAAAAGTGAAAAATGTAAATTTCCAATTTCAACCAAACATGCTAGAAATGCTCCAATTGAGCTAATTAGCTTATTGTGAGAATATTACAACCATCTGACAACACTGACAAATGTAAATTTCCAATTTCAACCAAACATGCTAGAAATGCTCCAATTGAGCTAATTAGCTTACTGTGAGAATGTTGCAATTGTCTGACAAAAGTGTAAAATGTAAAATTCCAATTTCAACCAAACATGCTAGAAATGCTCCAATTGAGCTAATTAGCTTATTGTGAGAATATTACAAACGTCTGACAAAGCTGAAAAATGTAAATTTCCAATTTCAACCAAACATGCTAGAAATGCTCCAATTGAGCTAATTAGCTTATTGTGAGAATATTACAAACGTCTGACAAAGCTGAAAAATGTAAATTTCCAATTTCAACCAAACATGCTAGAAATGCTCCAATTGAGCTAATTAGCTTATTGTGAGAATATTGCAATTGTCTGACAAAAGTGAAAAATGTAAATTTCCAATTTCAACCAAACATGCTAGGAATGCTCCAATTGCGCAAATATACCTACTGTAGGAATTTTACAAACGTCTCACAAAACTGAAAAATGTAAATTTCCAATTTCAACCAAACATGCTAGAAATGCTCCAATTGAGCTAATTAGCTCATTGTGAGAATATTGCAATTGTCTGACAAAAGTGAAAAATCTAAATTTCCAATTTCAACCAAACATGCTAGAAATGCTCCAATTGAGCTAATTAGCTCATTGTGAGAATATTGCAATTGTCTGACAAAAGTGAAAAATGTAAATTTCCAATTTCAACCAAACATGCTAGAAATGCTCCAATTGAGCTAATTAGCTTATTGTGAGAATATTGCAATTGTCTGACAAAAGTGAAAAATGTAAATTTCCAATTTCAACCAAACATGCTAGAAATGCTCCAATTGAGCTAATTAGCTTATTGTGAGAATATTAAAAACGTCTGACCAAACTGAAAAATGTAATTTTCCAATTTCAACCAAACATGCTAGAAATGCTCCAATTGAGCTAATTAGCTCATTGTGAGAATATTGCAATTGTCTGACAAAAGCGAAAAATGTAAATTTCCAATTTCAACCAAACATGCTAGAAATGCTCCAATTGAGCTAATTAGCTTATTGTGAGAATATTACAACCATCTGACAACACTGACAAATGTAAATTTCCAATTTCAACCAAACATGCTAGAAATGCTCCAATTGAGCTAATTAGCTTATTGTGAGAATATTGCAATTGTCTGACAAAAGTGTAAAATGTAAAATTCCAATTTCAACCAAACATGCTAGAAATGCTCCAATTGAGCTAATTAGCTTATTGTGAGAATATTACAAACGTCTGACAAAGCTGAAAAATGTAAATTTCCAATTTCAACCAAACATGCTAGAAATGCTCCAATTGAGCTAATTAGCTTATTGTGAGAATATTACAAACGTCTGACAAAGCTGAAAAATGTAAATTTCCAATTTCAACCAAACATGCTAGAAATGCTCCAATTGAGCTAATTAGCTTATTGTGAGAATATTGCAATTGTCTGACAAAAGTGAAAAATGTAAATTTCCAATTTCAACCAAACATGCTAGAAATGCTCCAATTGAGCTAATTAGCTTATTGTGAGAATATTAAAAACGTCTGACAAAACTGAAAAATGTAAATTTCCAATTTCAACCAAACATGCTAGAAATGCTCAAATTGCGCAAATAAGCCTACTGTAGGAATTTTACAAACGTCTGACAAAACTTAAAAATGTAAATTTCCAATTTTAACCAAACATGCTAGAAATGCTCCAATTGAGCTAATTAGCTTATTGTGAGAATATTACAAACGTCTGACAAAGCTGAAAAAAGGTAGATTTCCAATTTCAACCAAACATGCTAGAAATGCTCCAAATGAGCTAATTAGCTTATTGTGAGAATATTACAAACGTCTGACAAAGCTGAAAAATGTAAATTTCCAATTTCAACCAAACATGCTAGAAATGCTCCAATTGAGCTAATTAGCTTATTGTGAGAATATTGCAATTGTCTGACAAAAGTGAAAAATGTAAATTTCCAATTTCAACCAAACATGCTAGAAATGCTCCAATTGAGCTAATTAGCTTATTGTGAGAATATTAAAAACGTCTGACAAAACTGAAAAATGTAAATTTCCAATTTCAACCAAACATGCTAGAAATGCTCAAATTGCGCAAATAAGCCTACTGTAGGAATTTTACAAACGTCTGACAAAACTTAAAAATGTAAATTTCCAATTTTAACCAAACATGCTAGAAATGCTCCAATTGAGCTAATTAGCTTATTGTGAGAATATTACAAACGTCTGACAAAGCTGAAAAAAGGTAGATTTCCAATTTCAACCAAACATGCTAGAAATGCTCCAAATGAGCTAATTAGCTTATTGTGAGAATATTACAAACGTCTGACAAAGCTGAAAAATGTAAATTTCCAATTTCAACCAAACATGCTAGAAATGCTCCAATTGAGCTAATTAGCTTATTGTGAGAATATTACAAACGTCTGACAAAGCTGAAAAATGTAAATTTCCAATTTCAACCAAACATGCTAGAAATGCTCCAATTGAGCTAATTAGCTTATTGTGAGAATATTGCAATTGTCTGACAAAAGTGAAAAATGTAAATTTCCAATTTCAACCAAACATGCTAGAAATGCTCCAATTGAGCTAATTAGCTTATTGTGAGAATATTAAAAACGTCTGACAAAACTGAAAAATGTAAATTTCCAATTTCAACCAAACATGCTAGAAATGCTCAAATTGCGCAAATAAGCCTACTGTAGGAATTTTACAACTGTCTGACAAAACTTAAAAATGTAAATTTCCAATTTCAACCAAACATGCTAGAAATGCTCAAATTGCGCAAATAAGCCTACTGTAGGAATTTTACAAATGTCTGACAAAACTTAAAAATGTAAATTTCCAATTTCAACCAAACATGCTAGAAATGCTCTAATTGCGCAAATAAGCCTACTGTAGGAATTTTACAAACGTCTGACAAAACTGAAAAATGTAAATTTCCAATTTCAACCAAACATGCTAGAAATGCTCCAATTGAGCTAATTAGCTTATTGTGAGAATATTACAAACGTCTGACAAAAGTGAAAAATGTAAATTTCCAATTTCAACCAAACATGCTAGAAATGCTCCAATTGAGCTAATTAGCTTATTGTGAGAATATTACAAACGTCTGACAAACATGATGAATATAAATTTCCAATTTCAACCAAACATGCTAGAAATGCTCTAATTGAGCTAATTAGCTTATTGTGAGAATATTACAAACGTCTGACAAAAGTGAAAAATGTAAATTTCCAATTTCAACCAAACATGCTAGAAATGCTCAAATTGCGCAAATATACCTACTGTAGGAATTTTACAAACGTCTGACAAAACTGAAAAATGTAAATTTCCAATTTCAACCAAACATGCTAGAAATGCTCCAATTGAGCTAATTAGCTCATTGTGAGAATATTGCAATTGTCTGACAAAAGTGAAAAATCTAAATTTCCAATTTCAACCAAACATGCTAGAAATGCTCCAAATGAGCTAATTAGCTTATTGTGAGAATATTACAAACGTCTGACAAAAGTGAAAAATGTAAATTTCCAATTTCAACCAAACATGCTAGAAATGCTCCAATTGAGCTAATTAGCTCATTGTGAGAATATTGCAATTGTCTGACAAAAGTGAAAAATCTAAATTTCCAATTTCAACCAAACATGCTAGAAATGCTCCAATTGAGCTAATTAGCTCATTGTGAGAATATTGCAATTGTCTGACAAAAGTGAAAAATGTAAATTTCCAGTTTCAACCAAACATGCTAGAAATGCTCCAATTGAGCTAATTAGCTTATTGTGAGAATATTACAACTGTCTGACAACACTGAAAAATGTAAATTTCCAATTTCAACCAAACATGCTAGAAATGCTCCAATTGAGCTAATTAGCTTATTGTGAGAATATTACAAACGTCTGACAAAACTGAAAAATGTAAATTTCCAATTTCAACCAAACATGCTAGAAATGCTCCAATTGAGCTAATTAGCTTATTGTGAGAATATTGCAATTGTCTGACAAAAGTGAAAAATGTAAATTTCCAATTTCAACCAAACATGCTAGAAATGCTCCAATTGAGCTAATTAGCTTATTGTGAGAATATTAAAAACGTCTGACAAAAGTGAAAAATGTAAATTTCCAATTTCAACCAAACATGCTAGAAATGCTCTAATTGCGCAAATAAACCTACTGTAGGAATTTTACAAACGTCTGACAAAACTGAAAAATGTAAATTTCCAATTTCAACCAAACATGCTAGAAATGCTCCAATTGAGCTAATTAGCTTATTGTGAGAATATTACAAACGTCTGACAAAAGTGAAAAATGTAAATTTCCAATTTCAACCAAACATGCTAGAAATGCTCCAATTGAGCTAATTAGCTTATTGTGAGAATATTACAAACGTCTGACAAACATGATGAATATAAATTTCCAATTTCAACCAAACATGCTAGAAATGCTCTAATTGAGCTAATTAGCTTATTGTGAGAATATTACAAACGTCTGACAAAAGTGAAAAATGTAAATTTCCAATTTCAACCAAACATGCTAGAAATGCTCAAATTGCGCAAATATACCTACTGTAGGAATTTTACAAACGTCTGACAAAACTGAAAAATGTAAATTTCCAATTTCAACCAAACATGCTAGAAATGCTCCAATTGAGCTAATTAGCTTATTGTGAGAATATTACAAACGTCTGACAAAAGTGAAAAATGTAAATTTCCAATTTCAACCAAACATGCTAGAAATGCTCCAATTGAGCTAATTAGCTTATTGTGAGAATATTACAAACGTCTGACAAACATGATGAATATAAATTTCCAATTTCAACCAAACATGCTAGAAATGCTCTAATTGAGCTAATTAGCTTATTGTGAGAATATTACAAACGTCTGACAAAAGTGAAAAATGTAAATTTCCAATTTCAACCAAACATGCTAGAAATGCTCAAATTGCGCAAATATACCTACTGTAGGAATTTTACAAACGTCTGACAAAACTGAAAAATGTAAATTTCCAATTTTAACCAAACATGCTAGAAATGCTCCAATTGAGCTAATTAGCTTATTGTGAGAATATTAAAAACGTCTGACCAAACTGAAAAATGTAATTTTCCAATTTCAACCAAACATGCTAGAAATGCTCCAATTGAGCTAATTAGCTTATTGTGAGAATATTACAAACGTCTGACAAAAGTGAAAAATGTAAATTTCCAATTTCAACCAAACATGCTAGAAATGCTCCAATTGAGCTAATTAGCTTATTGTGAGAATATTACAAACGTCTGACAAACATGATGAATATAAATTTCCAATTTCAACCAAACATGCTAGAAATGCTCTAATTGAGCTAATTAGCTTATTGTGAGAATATTACAAACGTCTGACAAAAGTGAAAAATGTAAATTTCCAATTTCAACCAAACATGCTAGAAATGCTCAAATTGCGCAAATATACCTACTGTAGGAATTTTACAAACGTCTGACAAAACTGAAAAATGTAAATTTCCAATTTCAACCAAACATGCTAGAAATGCTCCAATTGAGCTAATTAGCTCATTGTGAGAATATTGCAATTGTCTGACAAAAGTGAAAAATGTAAATTTCCAATTTCAACCAAACATGCTAGAAATGCTCCAATTGAGCTAATTAGCTCATTGTGAGAATATTGCAATTGTCTGACAAAAGTGAAAAATGTAAATTTCCAATTTCAACCAAACATGCTAGAAATGCTCCAATTGAGCTAATTAGCTTATTGTGAGAATATTGCAATTGTCTGACAAAAGTGAAAAATGTAAATTTCCAATTTCAACCAAACATGCTAGAAATGCTCCAATTGAGCTAATTAGCTTATTGTGAGAATATTAAAAACGTCTGACCAAACTGAAAAATGTAATTTTCCAATTTCAACCAAACATGCTAGAAATGCTCCAATTGAGCTAATTAGCTCATTGTGAGAATATTGCAATTGTCTGACAAAAGTGAAAAATGTAAATTTCCAATTTCAACCAAACATGCTAGAAATGCTCCAATTGAGCTAATTAGCTTATTGTGAGAATATTACAACCATCTGACAACACTGACAAATGTAAATTTCCAATTTCAACCAAACATGCTAGAAATGCTCCAATTGAGCTAATTAGCTTATTGTGAGAATGTTGCAATTGTCTGACAAAAGTGTAAAATGTAAAATTCCAATTTCAACCAAACATGCTAGAAATGCTCCAATTGAGCTAATTAGCTTATTGTGAGAATATTACAAACGTCTGACAATGCTGAAAAATGTAAATTTCCAATTTCAACCAAACATGCTAGAAATGCTCCAATTGAGCTAATTAGCTTATTGTGAGAATATTACAAACGTCTGACAAAGCTGAAAAATGTAAATTTCCAATTTCAACCAAACATGCTAGAAATGCTCCAATTGAGCTAATTAGCTTATTGTGAGAATATTGCAATTGTCTGACAAAAGTGAAAAATGTAAATTTCCAATTTCAACCAAACATGCTAGGAATGCTCCAATTGCGCAAATATACCTACTGTAGGAATTTTACAAACGTCTCACAAAACTGAAAAATGTAAATTTCCAATTTCAACCAAACATGCTAGAAATGCTCCAATTGAGCTAATTAGCTCATTGTGAGAATATTGCAATTGTCTGACAAAAGTGAAAAATCTAAATTTCCAATTTCAACCAAACATGCTAGAAATGCTCCAATTGAGCTAATTAGCTCATTGTGAGAATATTGCAATTGTCTGACAAAAGTGAAAAATGTAAATTTCCAATTTCAACCAAACATGCTAGAAATGCTCCAATTGAGCTAATTAGCTTATTGTGAGAATATTGCAATTGTCTGACAAAAGTGAAAAATGTAAATTTCCAATTTCAACCAAACATGCTAGAAATGCTCCAATTGAGCTAATTAGCTTATTGTGAGAATATTAAAAACGTCTGACCAAACTGAAAAATGTAATTTTCCAATTTCAACCAAACATGCTAGAAATGCTCCAATTGAGCTAATTAGCTCATTGTGAGAATATTGCAATTGTCTGACAAAAGTGAAAAATGTAAATTTCCAATTTCAACCAAACATGCTAGAAATGCTCCAATTGAGCTAATTAGCTTATTGTGAGAATATTACAACCATCTGACAACACTGACAAATGTAAATTTCCAATTTCAACCAAACATGCTAGAAATGCTCCAATTGAGCTAATTAGCTTATTGTGAGAATATTGCAATTGTCTGACAAAAGTGTAAAATGTAAAATTCCAATTTCAACCAAACATGCTAGAAATGCTCCAATTGAGCTAATTAGCTTATTGTGAGAATATTACAAACGTCTGACAAAGCTGAAAAATGTAAATTTCCAATTTCAACCAAACATGCTAGAAATGCTCCAATTGAGCTAATTAGCTTATTGTGAGAATATTACAAACGTCTGACAAAGCTGTAAAATGTAAATTTCCAATTTCAACCAAACATGCTAGAAATGCTCCAATTGAGCTAATTAGCTTATTGTGAGAATATTGCAATTGTCTGACAAAAGTGAAAAATGTAAATTTCCAATTTCAACCAAACATGCTAGAAATGCTCCAATTGAGCTAATTAGCTCATTGTGAGAATATTGCAATTGTCTGACAAAAGTGAAAAATCTAAATTTCCAATTTCAACCAAACATGCTAGAAATGCTCCAATTGAGCTAATTAGCTCATTGTGAGAATATTGCAATTGTCTGACAAAAGTGAAAAATGTGAATTTCCAGTTTCAACCAAACATGCTAGAAATGCTCCAATTGAGCTAATTAGCTTATTGTGAGAATATTACAACTGTCTGACAACACTGAAAAATGTAAATTTCCAATTTCAACCAAACATGCTAGAAATGCTCCAATTGAGCTAATTAGCTTATTGTGAGAATATTACAAACGTCTGACAAAACTGAAAAATGTAAATTTCCAATTTCAACCAAACATGCTAGAAATGCTCCAATTGAGCTAATTAGCTTATTGTGAGAATATTGCAATTGTCTGACAAAAGTGAAAAATGTAAATTTCCAATTTCAACCAAACATGCTAGAAATGCTCCAATTGAACTAATTAGCTTATTGTGAGAATATTAAAAACGTCTGACAAAAGTGAAAAATGTAAATTTCCAATTTCAACCAAACATGCTAGAAATGCTCTAATTGCGCAAATAAACCTACTGTAGGAATTTTACAAACGTCTGACAAAACTGAAAAATGTAAACTTCCAATTTCAACCAAACATGCTAGAAATGCACCAATTGAGCTAATTAGCTTATTGTGAGAATATTACAAACGTCTGACAAAAGTGAAAAATGTAAATTTCCAATTTCAACCAAACATGCTAGAAATGCTCCAATTGAGCTAATTAGCTTATTGTGAGAATATTACAAACGTCTGACAAACATGATGAATATAAATTTCCAATTTCAACCAAACATGCTAGAAATGCTCTAATTGAGCTAATTAGCTTATTGTGAGAATATTACAAACGTCTGACAAAAGTGAAAAATGTAAATTTCCAATTTCAACCAAACATGCTAGAAATGCTCAAATTGCGCAAATATACCTACTGTAGGAATTTTACAAACGTCTGACAAAACTGAAAAATGTAAATTTCCAATTTTAACCAAACATGCTAGAAATGCTCCAATTGAGCTAATTAGCTTATTGTGAGAACATTAAAAACGTCTGACCAAACTGAAAAATGTAATTTTCCAATTTCAACCAAACATGCTAGAAATGCTCCAATTGAGCTAATTAGCTTATTGTGAGAATATTACAAACGTCTGACAAAAGTGAAAAATGTAAATTTCCAATTTCAACCAAACATGCTAGAAATGCTCCAATTGAGCTAATTAGCTTATTGTGAGAATATTACAAACGTCTGACAAACATGATGAATATAAATTTCCATTTTCAACCAAACATGCTAGAAATGCTCTAATTGAGCTAATTAGCTTATTGTGAGAATATTACAAACGTCTGACAAAAGTGAAAAATGTAAATTTCCAATTTCAACCAAACATGCTAGAAATGCTCAAATTGCGCAAATATACCTACTGTAGGAATTTTACAAACGTCTGACAAAACTGAAAAATGTAAATTTCCAATTTCAACCAAACATGCTAGAAATGCTCCAATTGAGCTAATTAGCTCATTGTGAGAATATTGCAATTGTCTGACAAAAGTGAAAAATGTAAATTTCCAATTTCAACCAAACATGCTAGAAATGCTCCAATTGAGCTAATTAGCTCATTGTGAGAATATTGCAATTGTCTGACAAAAGTGAAAAATGTAAATTTCCAATTTCAACCAAACATGCTAGAAATGCTCCAATTGAGCTAATTAGCTTATTGTGAGAATATTGCAATTGTCTGACAAAAGTGAAAAATGTAAATTTCCAATTTCAACCAAACATGCTAGAAATGCTCCAATTGAGCTAATTAGCTTATTGTGAGAATATTAAAAACGTCTGACCAAACTGAAAAATGTAATTTTCCAATTTCAACCAAACATGCTAGAAATGCTCCAATTGAGCTAATTAGCTCATTGTGAGAATATTGCAATTGTCTGACAAAAGTGAAAAATGTAAATTTCCAATTTCAACCAAACATGCTAGAAATGCTCCAATTGAGCTAATTAGCTTATTGTGAGAATATTACAACCATCTGACAACACTGACAAATGTAAATTTCCAATTTCAACCAAACATGCTAGAAATGCTCCAATTGAGCTAATTAGCTTATTGTGAGAATGTTGCAATTGTCTGACAAAAGTGTAAAATGTAAAATTCCAATTTCAACCAAACATGCTAGAAATGCTCCAATTGAGCTAATTAGCTTATTGTGAGAATATTACAAACGTCTGACAAAGCTGAAAAATGTAAATTTCCAATTTCAACCAAACATGCTAGAAATGCTCCAATTGAGCTAATTAGCTTATTGTGAGAATATTACAAACGTCTGACAAAGCTGAAAAATGTAAATTTCCAATTTCAACCAAACATGCTAGAAATGCTCCAATTGAGCTAATTAGCTTATTGTGAGAATATTGCAATTGTCTGACAAAAGTGAAAATTGTAAATTTCCAATTTCAACCAAACATGCTAGGAATGCTCCAATTGCGCAAATATACCTACTGTAGGAATTTTACAAACGTCTCACAAAACTGAAAAATGTAAATTTCCAATTTCAACCAAACATGCTAGAAATGCTCCAATTGAGCTAATTAGCTCATTGTGAGAATATTGCAATTGTCTGACAAAAGTGAAAAATCTAAATTTCCAATTTCAACCAAACATGCTAGAAATGCTCCAATTGAGCTAATTAGCTCATTGTGAGAATATTGCAATTGTCTGACAAAAGTGAAAAATGTAAATTTCCAATTTCAACCAAACATGCTAGAAATGCTCCAATTGAGCTAATTAGCTTATTGTGAGAATATTGCAATTGTCTGACAAAAGTGAAAAATGTAAATTTCCAATTTCAACCAAACATGCTAGAAATGCTCCAATTGAGCTAATTAGCTTATTGTGAGAATATTAAAAACGTCTGACCAAACTGAAAAATGTAATTTTCCAATTTCAACCAAACATGCTAGAAATGCTCCAATTGAGCTAATTAGCTCATTGTGAGAATATTGCAATTGTCTGACAAAAGTGAAAAATGTAAATTTCCAATTTCAACCAAACATGCTAGAAATGCTCCAATTGAGCTAATTAGCTTATTGTGAGAATATTACAACCATCTGACAACACTGACAAATGTAAATTTCCAATTTCAACCAAACATGCTAGAAATGCTCCAATTGAGCTAATTAGCTTATTGTGAGAATATTGCAATTGTCTGACAAAAGTGTAAAATGTAAAATTCCAATTTCAACCAAACATGCTAGAAATGCTCCAATTGAGCTAATTAGCTTATTGTGAGAATATTACAAACGTCTGACAAAGCTGAAAAATGTAAATTTCCAATTTCAACCAAACATGCTAGAAATGCTCCAATTGAGCTAATTAGCTTATTGTGAGAATATTACAAACGTCTGACAAAGCTGAAAAATGTAAATTTCCAATTTCAACCAAACATGCTAGAAATGCTCCAATTGAGCTAATTAGCTTATTGTGAGAATATTGCAATTGTCTGACAAAAGTGAAAAATGTAAATTTCCAATTTCAACCAAACATGCTAGAAATGCTCCAATTGAGCTAATTAGCTCATTGTGAGAATATTGCAATTGTCTGACAAAAGTGAAAAATCTAAATTTCCAATTTCAACCAAACATGCTAGAAATGCTCCAATTGAGCTAATTAGCTCATTGTGAGAATATTGCAATTGTCTGACAAAAGTGAAAAATGTAAATTTCCAGTTTCAACCAAACATGCTAGAAATGCTCCAATTGAGCTAATTAGCTTATTGTGAGAATATTACAACTGTCTGACAACACTGAAAAATGTAAATTTCCAATTTCAACCAAACATGCTAGAAATGCTCCAATTGAGCTAATTAGCTTATTGTGAGAATATTACAAACGTCTGACAAAACTGAAAAATGTAAATTTCCAATTTCAACCAAACATGCTAGAAATGCTCCAATTGAGCTAATTAGCTTATTGTGAGAATATTGCAATTGTCTGACAAAAGTGAAAAATGTAAATTTCCAATTTCAACCAAACATGCTAGAAATGCTCCAATTGAGCTAATTAGCTTATTGTGAGAATATTAAAAACGTCTGACAAAAGTGAAAAATGTAAATTTCCAATTTCAACCAAACATGCTAGAAATGCTCTAATTGCGCAAATAAACCTACTGTAGGAATTTTACAAACGTCTGACAAAACTGAAAAATGTAAACTTCCAATTTCAACCAAACATGCTAGAAATGCTCCAATTGAGCTAATTAGCTTATTGTGAGAATATTACAAACGTCTGACAAAAGTGAAAAATGTAAATTTCCAATTTCAACCAAACATGCTAGAAATGCTCCAATTGAGCTAATTAGCTTATTGTGAGAATATTACAAACGTCTGACAAACATGATGAATATAAATTTCCAATTTCAACCAAACATGCTAGAAATGCTCTAATTGAGCTAATTAGCTTATTGTGAGAATATTACAAACGTCTGACAAAAGTGAAAAATGTAAATTTCCAATTTCAACCAAACATGCTAGAAATGCTCAAATTGCGCAAATATACCTACTGTAGGAATTTTACAAACGTCTGACAAAACTGAAAAATGTAAATTTCCAATTTCAACCAAACATGCTAGAAATGCTCCAATTGAGCTAATTAGCTCATTGTGAGAATATTGCAATTGTCTGACAAAAGTGTAAAATGTAAAATTCCAATTTCAACCAAACATGCTAGAAATGCTCCAATTGAGCTAATTAGCTTATTGTGAGAATATTACAAACGTCTGACAAAGCTGAAAAATGTAAATTTCCAATTTCAACCAAACATGCTAGAAATGCTCCAATTGAGCTAATTAGCTTATTGTGAGAATATTGCAATTGTCTGACAAAAGTGAAAAATGTAAATTTCCAATTTTAACCAAACATGCTAGAAATGCTCCAATTGAGCTAATTAGCTTATTGTGAGAATATTAAAAACGTCTGACCAAACTGAAAAATGTAATTTTCCAATTTCAACCAAACATGCTAGAAATGCTCCAATTGAGCTAATTAGCTCATTGTGAGAATATTGCAATTGTCTGACAAAAGTGAAAAATGTAAATTTCCAATTTCAACCAAACATGCTAGAAATGCTCCAATTGAGCTAATTAGCTTATTGTGAGAATATTACAACCATCTGACAACACTGACAAATGTAAATTTCCAATTTCAACCAAACATGCTAGAAATGCTCCAATTGAGCTAATTAGCTTATTGTGAGAATGTTGCAATTGTCTGACAAAAGTGTAAAATGTAAAATTCCAATTTCAACCAAACATGCTAGAAATGCTCCAATTGAGCTAATTAGCTTATTGTGAGAATATTACAAACGTCTGACAAAGCTGAAAAATGTAAATTTCCAATTTCAACCAAACATGCTAGAAATGCTCCAATTGAGCTAATTAGCTTATTGTGAGAATATTGCAATTGTCTGACAAAAGTGAAAAATGTAAATTTCCAATTTCAACCAAACATGCTAGGAATGCTCCAATTGCGCAAATATACCTACTGTAGGAATTTTACAAACGTCTCACAAAACTGAAAAATGTAAATTTCCAATTTCAACCAAACATGCTAGAAATGCTCCAATTGAGCTAATTAGCTCATTGTGAGAATATTGCAATTGTCTGACAAAAGTGAAAAATCTAAATTTCCAATTTCAACCAAACATGCTAGAAATGCTCCAATTGAGCTAATTAGCTCATTGTGAGAATATTGCAATTGTCTGACAAAAGTGAAAAATGTAAATTTCCAATTTCAACCAAACATGCTAGAAATGCTCCAATTGAGCTAATTAGCTTATTGTGAGAATATTGCAATTGTCTGACAAAAGTGAAAAATGTAAATTTCCAATTTCAACCAAACATGCTAGAAATGCTCCAATTGAGCTAATTAGCTTATTGTGAGAATATTAAAAACGTCTGACCAAACTGAAAAATGTAATTTTCCAATTTCAACCAAACATGCTAGAAATGCTCCAATTGAGCTAATTAGCTCATTGTGAGAATATTGCAATTGTCTGACAAAAGTGAAAAATGTAAATTTCCAATTTCAACCAAACATGCTAGAAATGCTCCAATTGAGCTAATTAGCTTATTGTGAGAATATTACAACCATCTGACAACACTGACAAATGTAAATTTCCAATTTCAACCAAACATGCTAGAAATGCTCCAATTGAGCTAATTAGCTTATTGTGAGAATATTGCAATTGTCTGACAAAAGTGTAAAATGTAAAATTCCAATTTCAACCAAACATGCTAGAAATGCTCCAATTGAGCTAATTAGCTTATTGTGAGAATATTACAAACGTCTGACAAAGCTGAAAAATGTAAATTTCCAATTTCAACCAAACATGCTAGAAATGCTCCAATTGAGCTAATTAGCTTATTGTGAGAATATTACAAACGTCTGACAAAGCTGAAAAATGTAAATTTCCAATTTCAACCAAACATGCTAGAAATGCTCCAATTGAGCTAATTAGCTTATTGTGAGAATATTGCAATTGTCTGACAAAAGTGAAAAATGTAAATTTCCAATTTCAACCAAACATGCTAGAAATGCTCCAATTGAGCTAATTAGCTTATTGTGAGAATATTAAAAACGTCTGACAAAACTGAAAAATGTAAATTTCCAATTTCAACCAAACATGCTAGAAATGCTCAAATTGCGCAAATAAGCCTACTGTAGGAATTTTACAAACGTCTGACAAAACTTAAAAATGTAAATTTCCAATTTCAACCAAACATGCTAGAAATGCTCAAATTGCGCAAATAAGCCTACTGTAGGAATTTTACAAATGTCTGACAAAACTTAAAAATGTAAATTTCCAATTTCAACCAAACATGCTAGAAATGCTCTAATTGCGCAAATAAGCCTACTGTAGGAATTTTACAAACGTCTGACAAAACTGAAAAATGTAAATTTCCAATTTCAACCAAACATGCTAGAAATGCTCCAATTGAGCTAATTAGCTTATTGTGAGAATATTACAAACGTCTGACAAAAGTGAAAAATGTAAATTTCCAATTTCAACCAAACATGCTAGAAATGCTCCAATTGAGCTAATTAGCTTATTGTGAGAATATTACAAACGTCTGACAAACATGATGAATATAAATTTCCAATTTCAACCAAACATGCTAGAAATGCTCTAATTGAGCTAATTAGCTTATTGTGAGAATATTACAAACGTCTGACAAAAGTGAAAAATGTAAATTTCCAATTTCAACCAAACATGCTAGAAATGCTCAAATTGCGCAAATATACCTACTGTAGGAATTTTACAAACGTCTGACAAAACTGAAAAATGTAAATTTCCAATTTCAACCAAACATGCTAGAAATGCTCCAATTGAGCTAATTAGCTCATTGTGAGAATATTGCAATTGTCTGACAAAAGTGAAAAATGTAAATTTCCAATTTCAACCAAACATGCTAGAAATGCTCCAATTGAGCTAATTAGCTTATTGTGAGAATATTGCAATTGTCTGACAAAAGTGAAAAATGTAAATTTCCAATTTCAACCAAACATGCTAGAAATGCTCCAATTGAGCTAATTAGCTTATTGTGAGAATATTAAAAACGTCTGACCAAACTGAAAAATGTAATTTTCCAATTTCAACCAAACATGCTAGAAATGCTCCAATTGAGCTAATTAGCTCATTGTGAGAATATTGCAATTGTCTGACAAAAGTGAAAAATGTAAATTTCCAATTTCAACCAAACATGCTAGAAATGCTCCAATTGAGCTAATTAGCTTATTGTGAGAATATTACAACCATCTGACAACACTGACAAATGTAAATTTCCAATTTCAACCAAACATGCTAGAAATGCTCCAATTGAGCTAATTAGCTTATTGTGAGAATGTTGCAATTGTCTGACAAAAGTGTAAAATGTAAAATTCCAATTTCAACCAAACATGCTAGAAATGCTCCAATTGAGCTAATTAGCTTATTGTGAGAATATTACAAACGTCTGACAAAGCTGAAAAATGTAAATTTCCAATTTCAACCAAACATGCTAGAAATGCTCCAATTGAGCTAATTAGCTTATTGTGAGAATATTACAAACGTCTGACAAAGCTGAAAAATGTAAATTTCCAATTTCAACCAAACATGCTAGAAATGCTCCAATTGAGCTAATTAGCTTATTGTGAGAATATTGCAATTGTCTGACAAAAGTGAAAAATGTAAATTTCCAATTTCAACCAAACATGCTAGGAATGCTCCAATTGCGCAAATATACCTACTGTAGGAATTTTACAAACGTCTCACAAAACTGAAAAATGTAAATTTCCAATTTCAACCAAACATGCTAGAAATGCTCCAATTGAGCTAATTAGCTCATTGTGAGAATATTGCAATTGTCTGACAAAAGTGAAAAATGTAAATTTCCAATTTCAACCAAACATGCTAGAAATGCTCCAATTGAGCTAATTAGCTCATTGTGAGAATATTGCAATTGTCTGACAAAAGTGAAAAATGTAAATTTCCAATTTCAACCAAACATGCTAGAAATGCTCCAATTGAGCTAATTAGCTTATTGTGAGAATATTGCAATTGTCTGACAAAAGTGAAAAATGTAAATTTCCAATTTCAACCAAACATGCTAGAAATGCTCCAATTGAGCTAATTAGCTTATTGTGAGAATATTAAAAACGTCTGACCAAACTGAAAAATGTAATTTTCCAATTTCAACCAAACATGCTAGAAATGCTCCAATTGAGCTAATTAGCTCATTGTGAGAATATTGCAATTGTCTGACAAAAGTGAAAAATCTAAATTTCCAATTTCAACCAAACATGCTAGAAATGCTCCAATTGAGCTAATTAGCTTATTGTGAGAATATTACAAACGTCTGACAAAGCTGAAAAATGTAAATTTCCAATTTCAACCAAACATGCTAGAAATGCTCCAATTGAGCTAATTAGCTTATTGTGAGAATATTACAAACGTCTGACAAAGCTGAAAAATGTAAATTTCCAATTTCAACCAAACATGCTAGAAATGCTCCAATTGAGCTAATTAGCTTATTGTGAGAATATTGCAATTGTCTGACAAAAGTGAAAAATGTAAATTTCCAATTTCAACCAAACATGCTAGAAATGCTCCAATTGAGCTAATTAGCTTATTGTGAGAATATTAAAAACGTCTGACCAAACTGAAAAATGTAATTTTCCAATTTCAACCAAACATGCTAGAAATGCTCCAATTGAGCTAATTAGCTCATTGTGAGAATATTGCAATTGTCTGACAAAAGTGAAAAATGTAAATTTCCAATTTCAACCAAACATGCTAGAAATGCTCCAATTGAGCTAATTAGCTTATTGTGAGAATATTACAACCATCTGACAACACTGACAAATGTAAATTTCCAATTTCAACCAAACATGCTAGAAATGCTCCAATTGAGCTAATTAGCTTATTGTGAGAATATTGCAATTGTCTGACAAAAGTGTAAAATGTAAAATTCCAATTTCAACCAAACATGCTAGAAATGCTCCAATTGAGCTAATTAGCTTATTGTGAGAATATTACAAACGTCTGACAAAGCTGAAAAATGTAAATTTCCAATTTCAACCAAACATGCTAGAAATGCTCCAATTGAGCTAATTAGCTTATTGTGAGAATATTACAAACGTCTGACAAAGCTGAAAAATGTAAATTTCCAATTTCAACCAAACATGCTAGAAATGCTCCAATTGAGCTAATTAGCTTATTGTGAGAATATTGCAATTGTCTGACAAAAGTGAAAAATGTAAATTTCCAATTTCAACCAAACATGCTAGAAATGCTCCAATTGAGCTAATTAGCTTATTGTGAGAATATTAAAAACGTCTGACAAAACTGAAAAATGTAAATTTCCAATTTCAACCAAACATGCTAGAAATGCTCAAATTGCGCAAATAAGCCTACTGTAGGAATTTTACAAACGTCTGACAAAACTTAAAAATGTAAATTTCCAATTTCAACCAAACATGCTAGAAATGCTCAAATTGCGCAAATAAGCCTACTGTAGGAATTTTACAAATGTCTGACAAAACTTAAAAATGTAAATTTCCAATTTCAACCAAACATGCTAGAAATGCTCTAATTGCGCAAATAAGCCTACTGTAGGAATTTTACAAACGTCTGACAAAACTGAAAAATGTAAATTTCCAATTTCAACCAAACATGCTAGAAATGCTCCAATTGAGCTAATTAGCTTATTGTGAGAATATTACAAACGTCTGACAAAAGTGAAAAATGTAAATTTCCAATTTCAACCAAACATGCTAGAAATGCTCCAATTGAGCTAATTAGCTTATTGTGAGAATATTACAAACGTCTGACAAACATGATGAATATAAATTTCCAATTTCAACCAAACATGCTAGAAATGCTCTAATTGAGCTAATTAGCTTATTGTGAGAATATTACAAACGTCTGACAAAAGTGAAAAATGTAAATTTCCAATTTCAACCAAACATGCTAGAAATGCTCAAATTGCGCAAATATACCTACTGTAGGAATTTTACAAACGTCTGACAAAACTGAAAAATGTAAATTTCCAATTTCAACCAAACATGCTAGAAATGCTCCAATTGAGCTAATTAGCTCATTGTGAGAATATTGCAATTGTCTGACAAAAGTGAAAAATCTAAATTTCCAATTTCAACCAAACATGCTAGAAATGCTCCAAATGAGCTAATTAGCTTATTGTGAGAATATTACAAACGTCTGACAAAAGTGAAAAATGTAAATTTCCAATTTCAACCAAACATGCTAGAAATGCTCTAATTGCGCAAATAAGCCTACTGTAGGAATTTTACAAACGTCTGACAAAACTGAAAAATGTAAATTTCCAATTTCAACCAAACATGCTAGAAATGCTCCAATTGAGCTAATTAGCTTATTGTGAGAATATTACAAACGTCTGACAAAAGTGAAAAATGTAAATTTCCAATTTCAACCAAACATGCTAGAAATGCTCCAATTGAGCTAATTAGCTTATTGTGAGAATATTACAAACGTCTGACAAACATGATGAATATAAATTTCCAATTTCAACCAAACATGCTAGAAATGCTCTAATTGAGCTAATTAGCTTATTGTGAGAATATTACAAACGTCTGACAAAAGTGAAAAATGTAAATTTCCAATTTCAACCAAACATGCTAGAAATGCTCAAATTGCGCAAATATACCTACTGTAGGAATTTTACAAACGTCTGACAAAACTGAAAAAGGTAAATTTCCAATTTCAACCAAACATGCTAGAAATGCTCCAATTGAGCTAATTAGCTCATTGTGAGAATATTGCAATTGTCTGACAAAAGTGAAAAATCTAAATTTCCAATTTCAACCAAACATGCTAGAAATGCTCCAATTGAGCTAATTAGCTCATTGTGAGAATATTGCAATTGTCTGACAAAAGTGAAAAATGTAAATTTCCAATTTCAACCAAACATGCTAGAAATGCTCCAATTGAGCTAATTAGCTTATTGTGAGAATATTGCAATTGTCTGACAAAAGTGAAAAATGTAAATTTCCAATTTCAACCAAACATGCTAGAAATGCTCCAATTGAGCTAATTAGCTTATTGTGAGAATATTAAAAACGTCTGACCAAACTGAAAAATCTAAATTTCCAATTTCAACCAAACATGCTAGAAATGCTCCAATTGAGCTAATTAGCTTATTGTGAGAATATTGCAATTGTCTGAAAAAGTGTAAAATGTAAAATTCCAATTTCAACCAAACATGCTAGAAATGCTCCAATTGAGCTAATTAGCTTATTGTGAGAATATTACAAACGTCTGACAAAGCTGAAAAATGTAAATTTCCAATTTCAACCAAACATGCTAGAAATGCTCCAATTGAGCTAATTAGCTTATTGTGAGAATATTACAAACGTCTGACAAAGCTGAAAAATGTAAATTTCCAATTTCAACCAAACATGCTAGAAATGCTCCAATTGAGCTAATTAGCTTATTGTGAGAATATTGCAATTGTCTGACAAAAGTGAAAAATGTAAATTTCCAATTTCAACCAAACATGCTAGAAATGCTCCAATTGAGCTAATTAGCTTATTGTGAGAATATTAAAAACGTCTGACTAAACTGAAAAATGTAAATTTCCAATTTCAACCAAACATGCTAGAAATGCTCAAATTGCGCAAATAAGCCTACTGTAGGAATTTTACAAACGTCTGACAAAACTTAAAAATGTAAATTTCCAATTTCAACCAAACATGCCAGAAATGCTCAAATTGCGCAAATAAGCCTACTGTAGGAATTTTACAAATGTCTGACAAAACTTAAAAATGTAAATTTCCAATTTCAACCAAACATGCTAGAAATGCTCAAATTGCGCAAATAAGCCTACTGTAGGAATTTTACAAACGTCTGACAAAACTGAAAAATGTAAATTTCCAATTTCAACCAAACATGCTAGAAATGCTCCAATTGAGCTAATTAGCTTATTGTGAGAATATTACAAACGTCTGACAAAACTGGAAAATGTAAATTTCCAATTTCAACCAAACATGCTAGAAATGCTCCAATTGAGCTAATTAGCTTATTGTGAGAATATTGCAATTGTCTGACAAAAGTGAAAAATGTAAATTTCCAATTTCAACCAAACATGCTAGAAATGCTCCAATTGAGCTAATTAGCTTATTGTGAGAATATTACAAACGTCTGACAAAACTGAAAAATGTATCTTTCCAATTTCAGCCAAACATGCTAGAAATGCTCCAATTGAGCTAATTAGTTTATTGTGAGAATATTGCAATTGTCTGACAAAAGTGAAAAATGTAAATTTCCAATTTCAACCAAACATGCTAGAAATGCTCCAATTGAGCTAATTAGCTTATTGTGAGAATATTGCAATTGTCTGACAAAAGTGAAAAATGTAAATTTCCAATTTCAACCAAACATGCTAGAAATGCTCCAATTGAGCTAATTAGCTTATTGTGAGAATATTACAAACGTCTGACAAAACTGAAAAATGTAAATTTCCAATTTCAACCAAACATGCTAGAAATGCTCCAATTGAGCTAATTAGTTTATTGTGAGAATATTGCAATTGTCTGACAAAAGTGAAAAATGTAAATTTCCAATTTCAACCAAACATGCTAGAAATGCTCCAGTTGAGCTAATTAGCTTATTGTGAGAATATTGCAATTGTCTGACAAAAGTGAAAAATGTAAATTTCCAATTTCAACCAAACATGCTAGAAATGCTCAAATTGAGCTAATTAGCTTATTGTGAGAATATTACAAACGTCTGACAAAAGTGAAAAATGTAAATTTCCAATTTCAACAAACATGCTAGAAATGCTCCAATTGAGCTAATTAGCTTATTGGAGAATATTACAAACGTCTGACAAAAGTGAAAAATGTAAATTTCCAATTTCAACCAAACATGCTAGAAATGCTCCAATTGAGCTAATTAGCTTATTGTGAGAATATTACAAACGTCTGACAACATTGAAAAATTTAAATTTCCAATTTCAACCAAACATGCTAGAAATGCTCCAATTGAGCTAATTAGCTTATTGTGAGAATATTACAAACGTCTGACAAAGCTGAAAAATGTAAATTTCCAATTTCAACCAAACATGCTAGAAATGCTCCAATTGAGCTAATTAGCTTACTGTGAGAATGTTGCAATTGTCTGACAAAAGTGAAAAATGTAAATTTCCAATTTCAACCAAACATGCTAGAAATGCTCCAATTGAGCTAATTAGCTTATTGTGAGAATATTAAAAACGTCTGACAAAACTGAAAAATGTAATTTTCCAATTTCAACCAAACATGCTAGAAATGCTCCAATTGAGCTAATTAGCTTATTGTGAGAATATTACAAACGTCTGACAAAACTGAAAAATGTAAATTTCCAATTTCAACCAAACATGCTAGAAATGCTCAAATTGCGCAAATAAGCCTACTGTAGGAATTTTACAAACGTCTGACAAAACTGAAAAATGTAAATTTCCAATTTCAACCAAACATGCTAGAAATGCTCCAATTGAGCTAATTAGCTTATTGTGAGAATATTACAAACGTCTGACAAAACTGAAAAATGTAATTTTCCAATTTCAACCAAACATGCTAGAAATGCTCCAATTGAGCTAATTAGCTTATTGTGAGAATATTGCAATTGTCTGACAAAAGTGAAAAATGTAAATTTCCAATTTCAACCAAACATGCTAGAAATGCTCCAATTGAGCTAATTAGTTTATTGTGAGAATATTGCAATTGTCTGACAAAAGTGAAAAATGTAAATTTCCAAATTCAACCAAACATGCTAGAAATGCTCCAATTGAGCTAATTAGCTTATTGTGAGAATATTGCAATTGTCTGACAAAAGTGAAAAATGTAAATTTCCAATTTCAACCAAACATGCTAGAAATGCTCCAATTGAGCTAATTAGCTTATTGTGAGAATATTACAAACGTCTGACAAAAGTGAAAAATGTAAATTTCCAATTTCAACCAAACATGCTAGAAATGCTCCAATTGAGCTAATTAGCTTATTGGAGAATATTACAAACGTCTGACAGAAGTGAAAAATGTAAATTTCCAATTTCAACCAAACATGCTAGAAATGCTCCAATTGAGCTAATTAGCTTATTGTGAGAATATTAAAAACGTCTGACAAAACTAAAAAATGTAATTTTCCAACTTCAACCAAACATGCTAGAAATGCTCCAATTGAGCTAATTAGCTCATTGTGAGAATATTGCAATTGTCTGACAAAAGTGAAAAATGTAAATTTCCAATTTCAACCAAACATGCTAGAAATGCTCCAATTGAGCTAATTAGCTTATTGTGAGATTATTACAACTGTCTGACAACACTGAAAAATTCAAATTTCGAATTTCAACCAAACATGCTAGAAATGCTCCAATTGAGCTAATTAGCTTATTGTGAGAATATTGCAATTGTCTGACAAAAGTGAAAAATGTAAAATTCCAATTTCAACCAAACATGCTAGAAATGCTCCAATTGAGCTAATTAGCTTATTGTGAGAGTATTACAAACGTCTGACAACACTGAAAAATGTAAATTTCCAATTTCAACCAAACATGCTAGAAATGCTCCAATTGAGCTAATTAGCTTATTGTGAGAATATTGCAATTGTCTGACAAAAGTGAAAAATGTAAAATTCCAATTTCAACCAAACATGCTAGAAATGCTCCAATTGAGCTAATTAGCTTATTGTGAGAATATTACAAACGTCTGACAAAAGTGAAAAATGTAAAATTCCAATTTCAACCAAACATGCTAGAAATGCTCCAATTGAGCTAATTAGCTTATTGTGAGAATATTACAAACGTCTGACAAAAGTGAAAAATGTAAATTTCCAATTTCAACCAAACATGCTAGAAATGCTCCAATTGAGCTAATTAGCTTATTGTGAGAATATTACAAACGTCTGACAACACTGAAAAATTTAAAGTTCCAATTTCAACCAAACATGCTAGAAATGCTCCAATTGAGCTAATTAGCTTATTGTGAGAATATTGCAATTGTCTGACAAAAGTGAAAAATGTAAAATTCCAATTTCAACCAAACATGCTAGAAATGCTCCAATTGAGCTAATTAGCTTATTGTGAGAGTATTACAAACGTCTGACAACACTGAAAAATGTAAATTTCCAATTTCAACCAAACATGCTAGAAATGTTCCAATTGAGCTAATTAGCTTATTGTGAGAATATTGCAATTGTCTGACAAAAGTGAAAAATGTAAAATTCCAATTTCAACCAAACATGCTAGAAATGCTCCAATTGAGCTAATTAGCTTATTGTGAGAATATTACAAACGTCTGACAAAAGTGAAAAATGTAAAATTCCAATTTCAACCAAACATGCTAGAAATGCTCCAATTGAGCTAATTAGCTTATTGTGAGAATATTACAAACGTCTGACAAAAGTGAAAAATGTAAATTTCCAATTTCAACCAAACATGCTAGAAATGCTCCAATTGAGCTAATTAGCTTATTGTGAGAATATTACAAACGTCTGACAACACTGAAAAATTTAAAGTTCCAATTTCAACCAAACATGCTAGAAATGCTCCAATTGAGCTAATTAGCTTATTGTGAGAATATTACAAACGTCTGACAAAGCTGAAAAATGTAAATTTCCAATTTCAACCAAACATGCTAGAAATGCTCCAATTGAGCTAATTAGCTTATTGTGAGAGTATTACAAACGTCTGACAACACTGGAAAATGTAAATTTCCAATTTCAACCAAACATGCTAGAAATGCTCCAATTGAGCTAATTAGCTTGTTGTGAGAATATTGCAATTGTCTGACGACACTGAAAAATGTAAATTTCCAATTTCAACCAAACATGCTAGAAATGCTCCAATTGAGCTAATTAGCTTATTGTGAGAATATTGCAATTGTCTGACAAAAGTGAAAAATGTAAATTTCCAATTTCAACCAAACATGCTAGAAATGCTCAAATTGCGCAAATAAGCCTACTGTAGGAATTTTACAAACGTCTGACAAAACTGAAAAATGTAAATTTCCAATTTCAACCAAACATGCTAGAAATGCTCCAATTGAGCTAATTAGCTTATTGTGAGAATATTACAAACGTCTGACAAAACTGAAAAATGTAAATTTCCAATTTCAACCAAACATGCTAGAAATGCTCCAATTGAGCTAATTAGTTTATTGTGAGAATATTGCAATTGTCTGACAAAAGTGAAAAATGTAAATTTCCAATTTCAACCAAACACGCTAGAAATGCTCCAATTGAGCTAATTAGCTTATTGTGAGAATATTACAAACGTCTGACAAAAGTGAAAAATGTAAATTTCCAATTTCAACAAACATGCTGCTAGAAATGCTCCAATTGAGCTAATTAGCTTATTGGAGAATATTACAAACGTCTGACAAAAGTGAAAAATGTAAATTTCCAATTTCAACCAAACATGCTAGAAATGCTCCAGTTGAGCTAATTAGCTTATTGTGAGAATATTGCAATTGTCTGACAAAAGTGAAAAATGTAAATTTCCAATTTCAACCAAACATGCTAGAAATGCTCCAATTGAGCTAATTAGCTTATTGTGAGAATATTACAAACGTCTGACAAAAGTGAAAAATGTAAATTTCCAATTTCAACAAACATGCTAGAAATGCTCCAATTGAGCTAATTAGCTTATTGGAGAATATTACAAACGTCTGACAAAAGTGAAAAATGTAAATTTCCAATTTCAACCAAACATGCTAGAAATGCTCCAATTGAGCTAATTAGCTTATTGTGAGAATATTACAAACGTCTGACAACATTGAAAAATTTAAATTTCCAATTTCAACCAAACATGCTAGAAATGCTCCAATTGAGCTAATTAGCTTATTGTGAGAATATTACAAACGTCTGACAAAGCTGAAAAATGTAAATTTCCAATTTCAACCAAACATGCTAGAAATGCTCCAATTGAGCTAATTAGCTTACTGTGAGAATGTTGCAATTGTCTGACAAAAGTGAAAAATGTAAATTTCCAATTTCAACCAAACATGCTAGAAATGCTCTAATTGAGCTAATTAGCTTATTGTGAGAATATTACAAACGTCTGACAAAAGTGAAAAATGTAAATTTCCAATTTCAACCAAACATGCTAGAAATGCTCAAATTGCGCAAATACACCTACTGTAGGTATTTTACAAACGTCTGACAAAACTGAAAAATGTAAATTTCCAATTTCAACCAAACATGCTAGAAATGCTCCAATTGAGCTAATTAGCTCATTGTGAGAATATTGCAATTGTCTGACAAAAGTGAAAAATCTAAATTTCCAATTTCAACCAAACATGCTAGAAATGCTCCAAATGAGCTAATTAGCTTATTGTGAGAATATTACAAACGTCTGACAAAACTGAAAAATGTAAATTTCCAATTTCAACCAAACATGCTAGAAATGCTCTAATTGCGCAAATAAGCCTACTGTAGGAATTTTACAAACGTCTGACAAAACTGAAAAATGTAAATTTCCAATTTCAACCAAACATGCTAGAAATGCTCCAATTGAGCTAATTAGCTTATTGTGAGAATATTACAAACGTCTGACAAAAGTGAAAAATGTAAATTTCCAATTTCAACCAAACATGCTAGAAATGCTCCAATTGAGCTAATTAGCTTATTGTGAGAATATTACAAACGTCTGACAAACATGATGAATATAAATTTCCAATTTCAACCAAACATGCTAGAAATGCTCTAATTGAGCTAATTAGCTTATTGTGAGAATCTTACAAACGTCTGACAAAAGTGAAAAATGTAAATTTCCAATTTCAACCAAACATGCTAGAAATGCTCAAATTGCGCAAATATACCTACTGTAGGAATTTTACAAACGTCTGACAAAACTGAAAAATGTAAATTTCCAATTTCAACCAAACATGCTAGAAATGCTCCAATTGAGCTAATTAGCTCATTGTGAGAATATTGCAATTGTCTGACAAAAGTGAAAAATCTAAATTTCCAATTTCAACCAAACATGCTAGAAATGCTCCAATTGAGCTAATTAGCTCATTGTGAGAATATTGCAATTGTCTGACAAAAGTGAAAAATGTAAATTTCCAATTTCAACCAAACATGCTAGAAATGCTCCAATTGAGCTAATTAGCTTATTGTGAGAATATTGCAATTGTCTGACAAAAGTGAAAAATGTAAATTTCCAATTTCAACCAAACATGCTAGAAATGCTCCAATTGAGCTAATTAGCTTATTGTGAGAATATTAAAAACGTCTGACCAAACTGAAAAATGTAATTTTCCAATTTCAACCAAACATGCTAGAAATGCTCCAATTGAGCTAATTAGCTCATTGTGAGAATATTGCAATTGTCTGACAAAAGTGAAAAATGTAAATTTCCAATTTCAACCAAACATGCTAGAAATGCTCCAATTGAGCTAATTAGCTTATTGTGAGAATATTACAACCATCTGACAACACTGAAAAATGTAAATTTCCAATTTCAACCAAACATGCTAGAAATGCTCCAATTGAGCTAATTAGCTTATTGTGATAATATTGCAATTGTCTGAAAAAGTGTAAAATGTAAAATTCCAATTTCAACCAAACATGCTAGAAATGCTCCAATTGAGCTAATTAGCTTATTGTGAGAATATTACAAACGTCTGACAAAGCTGAAAAATGTAAATTTCCAATTTCAACCAAACATGCTAGAAATGCTCCAATTGAGCTAATTAGCTTATTGTGAGAATATTACAAACGTCTGACAAAGCTGAAAAATGTAAATTTCCAATTTCAACCAAACATGCTAGAAATGCTCCAATTGAGCTAATTAGCTTATTGTGAGAATATTGCAATTGTCTGACAAAAGTGAAAAATGTAAATTTCCAATTTCAACCAAACATGCTAGAAATGCTCCAATTGAGCTAATTAGCTTATTGTGAGAATATTAAAAACGTCTGACTAAACTGAAAAATGTAAATTTCCAATTTCAACCAAACATGCTAGAAATGCTCAAATTGCGCAAATAAGCCTACTGTAGGAATTTTACAAACGTCTGACAAAACTTAAAAATGTAAATTTCCAATTTCAACCAAACATGCTAGAAATGCTCAAATTGCGCAAATAAGCCTACTGTAGGAATTTTACAAATGTCTGACAAAACTTAAAAATGTAAATTTCCAATTTCAACCAAACATGCTAGAAATGCTCAAATTGCGCAAATAAGCCTACTGTAGGAATTTTACAAACGTCTGACAAAACTGAAAAATGTAAATTTCCAATTTCAACCAAACATGCTAGAAATGCTCCAATTGAGCTAATTAGCTTATTGTGAGAATATTACAAACGTCTGACAAAACTGGAAAATGTAAATTTCCAATTTCAACCAAACATGCTAGAAATGCTCCAATTGAGCTAATTAGCTTATTGTGAGAATATTGCAATTGTCTGACAAAAGTGAAAAATGTAAATTTCCAATTTCAACCAAACATGCTAGAAATGCTCCAATTGAGCTAATTAGCTTATTGTGAGAATATTACAAACGTCTGACAAAACTGAAAAATGTATCTTTCCAATTTCAGCCAAACATGCTAGAAATGCTCCAATTGAGCTAATTAGCTTATTGTGAGAATATTACAAACGTCTGACAAAACTGAAAAATGTAAATTTCCAATTTCAACCAAACATGCTAGAAATGCTCCAATTGAGCTAATTAGTTTATTGTGAGAATATTGCAATTGTCTGACAAAAGTGAAAAATGTAAATTTCCAATTTCAACCAAACATGCTAGAAATGCTCCAGTTGAGCTAATTAGCTTATTGTGAGAATATTGCAATTGTCTGACAAAAGTGAAAAATGTAAATTTCCAATTTCAACCAAACATGCTAGAAATGCTCCAATTGAGCTAATTAGCTTATTGTGAGAATATTACAAACGTCTGACAAAAGTGAAAAATGTAAATTTCCAATTTCAACAAACATGCTAGAAATGCTCCAATTGAGCTAATTAGCTTATTGGAGAATATTACAAACGTCTGACAAAAGTGAAAAATGTAAATTTCCAATTTCAACCAAACATGCTAGAAATGCTCCAATTGAGCTAATTAGCTTATTGTGAGAATATTACAAACGTCTGACAACATTGAAAAATTTAAATTTCCAATTTCAACCAAACATGCTAGAAATGCTCCAATTGAGCTAATTAGCTTATTGTGAGAATATTACAAACGTCTGACAAAGCTGAAAAATGTAAATTTCCAATTTCAACCAAACATGCTAGAAATGCTCCAATTGAGCTAATTAGCTTACTGTGAGAATGTTGCAATTGTCTGACAAAAGTGAAAAATGTAAATTTCCAATTTCAACCAAACATGCTAGAAATGCTCCAATTGAGCTAATTAGCTTATTGTGAGAATATTAAAAACGTCTGACAAAACTGAAAAATGTAATTTTCCAATTTCAACCAAACATGCTAGAAATGCTCCAATTGAGCTAATTAGCTTATTGTGAGAATATTACAAACGTCTGACAAAACTGAAAAATGTAAATTTCCAATTTCAACCAAACATGCTAGAAATGCTCAAATTGCGCAAATAAGCCTACTGTAGGAATTTTACAAACGTCTGACAAAACTGAAAAATGTAAATTTCCAATTTCAACCAAACATGCTAGAAATGCTCCAATTGAGCTAATTAGCTTATTGTGAGAATATTACAAACGTCTGACAAAACTGAAAAATGTAATTTTCCAATTTCAACCAAACATGCTAGAAATGCTCCAATTGAGCTAATTAGCTTATTGTGAGAATATTGCAATTGTCTGACAAAAGTGAAAAATGTAAATTTCCAATTTCAACCAAACATGCTAGAAATGCTCCAATTGAGCTAATTAGTTTATTGTGAGAATATTGCAATTGTCTGACAAAAGTGAAAAATGTAAATTTCCAAATTCAACCAAACATGCTAGAAATGCTCCAATTGAGCTAATTAGCTTATTGTGAGAATATTGCAATTGTCTGACAAAAGTGAAAAATGTAAATTTCCAATTTCAACCAAACATGCTAGAAATGCTCCAATTGAGCTAATTAGCTTATTGTGAGAATATTACAAACGTCTGACAAAAGTGAAAAATGTAAATTTCCAATTTCAACCAAACATGCTAGAAATGCTCCAATTGAGCTAATTAGCTTATTGGAGAATATTACAAACGTCTGACAAAAGTGAAAAATGTAAATTTCCAATTTCAACCAAACATGCTAGAAATGCTCCAATTGAGCTAATTAGCTTATTGTGAGAATATTAAAAACGTCTGACAAAACTAAAAAATGTAATTTTCCAACTTCAACCAAACATGCTAGAAATGCTCCAATTGAGCTAATTAGCTCATTGTGAGAATATTGCAATTGTCTGACAAAAGTGAAAAATGTAAATTTCCAATTTCAACCAAACATGCTAGAAATGCTCCAATTGAGCTAATTAGCTTATTGTGAGATTATTACAACTGTCTGACAACACTGAAAAATTCAAATTTCCAATTTCAACCAAACATGCTAGAAATGCTCCAATTGAGCTAATTAGCTTATTGTGAGAATATTGCAATTGTCTGACAAAAGTGAAAAATGTAAAATTCCAATTTCAACCAAACATGCTAGAAATGCTCCAAATGAGCTAATTAGCTTATTGTGAGAATATTACAAACGTCTGACAACACTGAAGAATGTAAATTTCCAATTTCAACCAAACATGCTAGAAATGCTCCAATTGAGCTAATTAGCTTATTGTGAGAATATTGCAATTGTCTGACAACACTGAAAATTTTAAATTTCCAATTTCAACCAAACATGCTAGAAATGCTCCAATTGAGCTAATTAGCTTATTGTGAGAATATTGCAATTGTCTGACAAAAGTGAAAAATGTAAAATTCCAATTTCAACCAAACATGCTAGAAATGCTCCAATTGAGCTAATTAGTTTATTGTGAGAATATTGCAATTGTCTGACAAAAGTGAAAAATGTAAATTTCCAATTTCAACCAAACATGCTAGAAATGCTCCAATTGAGCTAATTAGCTTATTGGAGAATATTACAAACATCTGACAAAAGTGAAAAATGTAAATTTCCAATTTCAACCAAACATGCTAGAAATGCTCCAATTGAGCTAATTAGCTTATTGTGTGAATATTACAAACGTCTGACAAAAGTGTAAAATGTAAATTTCCAATTTCAACCAAACATGCTAGAAATGCTCCAATTGAGCTAATTAGCTTATTGGAGAATATTACAAACGTCTGACAAAAGTGAAAAATGTAAATTTCCAATTTCAACCAAACATGCTAGAAATGCTCCAATTGAGCTAATTAGCTTATTGTGAGAATATTACAAACGTCTGACAACACTGAAAAATTTAAAGTTCCAATTTCAACCAAACATGCTAGAAATGCTCCAATTGAGCTAATTAGCTTATTGTGAGAATATTACAAACGTCTGACAAAGCTGAAAAATGTAAATTTCCAATTTCAACCAAACATGCTAGAAATGCTCCAATTGAGCTAATTAGCTTATTGTGAGAATATTGCAATTGTCTGACAAAAGTGAAAAATGTAAAATTCCAATTTCAACCAAACATGCTAGAAATGCTCCAATTGAGCTAATTAGCTTATTGTGAGAGTATTACAAACGTCTGACAACACTGAAAAATGTAAATTTCCAATTTCAACCAAACATGCTAGAAATGCTCCAATTGAGCTAATTAGCTTATTGTGAGAATATTGCAATTGTCTGACAAAAGTGAAAAATGTAAAATTCCAATTTCAACCAAACATGCTAGAAATGCTCCAATTGAGCTAATTAGCTTATTGTGAGAATATTACAAACGTCTGACAAAAGTGAAAAATGTAAAATTCCAATTTCAACCAAACATGCTAGAAATGCTCCAATTGAGCTAATTAGCTTATTGTGAGAATATTACAAACGTCTGACAAAACTGGAAAATGTAAATTTCCAATTTCAACCAAACATGCTAGAAATGCTCCAATTGAGCTAATTAGCTCATTGTGAGAATATTGCAATTGTCTGACAAAAGTGAAAAATGTAAATTTCCAATTTCAACCAAACATGCTAGAAATGCTCCAATTGAGCTAATTAGCTTATTGTGAGAATATTGCAATTGTCTGACAAAAGTGAAAAATGTAAATTTCCAATTTCAACCAAACATGCTAGAAATGCTCAAATTGCGCAAATAAGCCTACTGTAGGAATTTTACAAACGTCTGACAAAACTGAAAAATGTAAATTTCCAATTTCAACCAAACATGCTAGAAATGCTCCAATTGAGCTAATTAGCTTATTGTGAGAATATTACAAACGTCTGACAAAACTGGAAAATGTAAATTTCCAATTTCAACCAAACATGCTAGAAATGCTCCAATTGAGCTAATAAGCTTATTGTGAGAATATTGCATTTGTCTGACAAAAGTGAAAAATGTAAATTTCCAATTTCAACCAAACATGCTAGAAATGCTCCAATTGAGCTAATTAGCTTATTGTGAGAATATTACAAACGTCTGACAAAACTGAAAAATGTATCTTTCCAATTTCAGCCAAACATGCTAGAAATGCTCCAATTGAGCTAATTAGCTTATTGTGAGAATATTACAAACGTCTGACAAAACTGAAAAATGTAAATTTCCAATTTCAACCAAACATGCTAGAAATGCTCCAATTGAGCTAATTAGCTTATTGTGAGAATATTGCAATTGTCTGACAAAAGTGAAAAATGTAAAATTCCAATTTCAACCAAACATGCTAGAAATGCTCCAAATGAGCTAATTAGCTTATTGTGAGAATATTACAAACGTCTGACAACACTGAAGAATGTAAATTTCCAATTTCAACCAAACATGCTAGAAATGCTCCAATTGAGCTAATTAGCTTATTGTGAGAATATTGCAATTGTCTGACAAAAGTGAAAAATGTAAAATTCCAATTTCAACCAAACATGCTAGAAATGCTCCAATTGAGCTAATTAGTTTATTGTGAGAATATTGCAATTGTCTGACAAAAGTGAAAAATGTAAATTTCCAATTTCAACCAAACATGCTAGAAATGCTCCAATTGAGCTAATTAGCTTATTGGAGAATATTACAAACGTCTGACAAAAGTGAAAAATGTAAATTTCCAATTTCAACCAAACATGCTAGAAATGCTCCAATTGAGCTAATTAGCTTATTGTGTGAATATTACAAACGTCTGACAAAAGTGTAAAATGTAAATTTCCAATTTCAACCAAACATGCTAGAAATGCTCCAATTGAGCTAATTAGCTTATTGGAGAATATTACAAACGTCTGACAAAAGTGAAAAATGTAAATTTCCAATTTCAACCAAACATGCTAGAAATGCTCCAATTGAGCTAATTAGCTTATTGTGAGAATATTACAAACGTCTGACAACACTGAAAAATTTAAAGTTCCAATTTCAACCAAACATGCTAGAAATGCTCCAATTGAGCTAATTAGCTTATTGTGAGAATATTACAAACGTCTGACAAAGCTGAAAAATGTAAATTTCCAATTTCAACCAAACATGCTAGAAATGCTCCAATTGAGCTAATTAGCTTATTGTGAGAATATTGCAATTGTCTGACAAAAGTGAAAAATGTAAAATTCCAATTTCAACCAAACATGCTAGAAATGCTCCAATTGAGCTAATTAGCTTATTGTGAGAGTATTACAAACGTCTGACAACACTGAAAAATGTAAATTTCCAATTTCAACCAAACATGCTAGAAATGCTCAAATTGCGCAAATAAGCCTACTGTAGGAATTTTACAAATGTCTGACAAAACTTAAAAATGTAAATTTCCAATTTCAACCAAACATGCTAGAAATGCTCAAATTGCGCAAATAAGCCTACTGTAGGAATTTTACAAACGTCTGACAAAACTGAAAAATGTAAATTTCCAATTTCAACCAAACATGCTAGAAATGCTCCAATTGAGCTAATTAGCTTATTGTGAGAATATTACAAACGTCTGACAAAACTGGAAAATGTAAATTTCCAATTTCAACCAAACATGCTAGAAATGCTCCAATTGAGCTAATTAGCTTATTGTGAGAATATTGCAATTGTCTGACAAAAGTGAAAAATGTAAATTTCCAATTTCAACCAAACATGCTAGAAATGCTCCAATTGAGCTAATTAGCTTATTGTGAGAATATTACAAACGTCTGACAAAACTGAAAAATGTATCTTTCCAATTTCAGCCAAACATGCTAGAAATGCTCCAATTGAGCTAATTAGCTTATTGTGAGAATATTACAAACGTCTGACAAAACTGAAAAATGTAAATTTCCAATTTCAACCAAACATGCTAGAAATGCTCCAATTGAGCTAATTAGTTTATTGTGAGAATATTGCAATTGTCTGACAAAAGTGAAAAATGTAAATTTCCAATTTCAACCAAACATGCTAGAAATGCTCCAGTTGAGCTAATTAGCTTATTGTGAGAATATTGCAATTGTCTGACAAAAGTGAAAAATGTAAATTTCCAATTTCAACCAAACATGCTAGAAATGCTCCAATTGAGCTAATTAGCTTATTGTGAGAATATTACAAACGTCTGACAAAAGTGAAAAATGTAAATTTCCAATTTCAACAAACATGCTAGAAATGCTCCAATTGAGCTAATTAGCTTATTGGAGAATATTACAAACGTCTGACAAAAGTGAAAAATGTAAATTTCCAATTTCAACCAAACATGCTAGAAATGCTCCAATTGAGCTAATTAGCTTATTGTGAGAATATTACAAACGTCTGACAACATTGAAAAATTTAAATTTCCAATTTCAACCAAACATGCTAGAAATGCTCCAATTGAGCTAATTAGCTTATTGTGAGAATATTACAAACGTCTGACAAAGCTGAAAAATGTAAATTTCCAATTTCAACCAAACATGCTAGAAATGCTCCAATTGAGCTAATTAGCTTACTGTGAGAATGTTGCAATTGTCTGACAAAAGTGAAAAATGTAAATTTCCAATTTCAACCAAACATGCTAGAAATGCTCCAATTGAGCTAATTAGCTTATTGTGAGAATATTAAAAACGTCTGACAAAACTGAAAAATGTAATTTTCCAATTTCAACCAAACATGCTAGAAATGCTCCAATTGAGCTAATTAGCTTATTGTGAGAATATTACAAACGTCTGACAAAACTGAAAAATGTAAATTTCCAATTTCAACCAAACATGCTAGAAATGCTCAAATTGCGCAAATAAGCCTACTGTAGGAATTTTACAAACGTCTGACAAAACTGAAAAATGTAAATTTCCAATTTCAACCAAACATGCTAGAAATGCTCCAATTGAGCTAATTAGCTTATTGTGAGAATATTACAAACGTCTGACAAAACTGAAAAATGTAATTTTCCAATTTCAACCAAACATGCTAGAAATGCTCCAATTGAGCTAATTAGCTTATTGTGAGAATATTGCAATTGTCTGACAAAAGTGAAAAATGTAAATTTCCAATTTCAACCAAACATGCTAGAAATGCTCCAATTGAGCTAATTAGTTTATTGTGAGAATATTGCAATTGTCTGACAAAAGTGAAAAATGTAAATTTCCAAATTCAACCAAACATGCTAGAAATGCTCCAATTGAGCTAATTAGCTTATTGTGAGAATATTGCAATTGTCTGACAAAAGTGAAAAATGTAAATTTCCAATTTCAACCAAACATGCTAGAAATGCTCCAATTGAGCTAATTAGCTTATTGTGAGAATATTACAAACGTCTGACAAAAGTGAAAAATGTAAATTTCCAATTTCAACCAAACATGCTAGAAATGCTCCAATTGAGCTAATTAGCTTATTGGAGAATATTACAAACGTCTGACAAAAGTGAAAAATGTAAATTTCCAATTTCAACCAAACATGCTAGAAATGCTCCAATTGAGCTAATTAGCTTATTGTGAGAATATTAAAAACGTCTGACAAAACTAAAAAATGTAATTTTCCAACTTCAACCAAACATGCTAGAAATGCTCCAATTGAGCTAATTAGCTCATTGTGAGAATATTGCAATTGTCTGACAAAAGTGAAAAATGTAAATTTCCAATTTCAACCAAACATGCTAGAAATGCTCCAATTGAGCTAATTAGCTTATTGTGAGATTATTACAACTGTCTGACAACACTGAAAAATTCAAATTTCCAATTTCAACCAAACATGCTAGAAATGCTCCAATTGAGCTAATTAGCTTATTGTGAGAATATTGCAATTGTCTGACAAAAGTGAAAAATGTAAAATTCCAATTTCAACCAAACATGCTAGAAATGCTCCAAATGAGCTAATTAGCTTATTGTGAGAATATTACAAACGTCTGACAACACTGAAGAATGTAAATTTCCAATTTCAACCAAACATGCTAGAAATGCTCCAATTGAGCTAATTAGCTTATTGTGAGAATATTGCAATTGTCTGACAACACTGAAAATTTTAAATTTCCAATTTCAACCAAACATGCTAGAAATGCTCCAATTGAGCTAATTAGCTTATTGTGAGAATATTGCAATTGTCTGACAAAAGTGAAAAATGTAAAATTCCAATTTCAACCAAACATGCTAGAAATGCTCCAATTGAGCTAATTAGTTTATTGTGAGAATATTGCAATTGTCTGACAAAAGTGAAAAATGTAAATTTCCAATTTCAACCAAACATGCTAGAAATGCTCCAATTGAGCTAATTAGCTTATTGGAGAATATTACAAACGTCTGACAAAAGTGAAAAATGTAAATTTCCAATTTCAACCAAACATGCTAGAAATGCTCCAATTGAGCTAATTAGCTTATTGTGTGAATATTACAAACGTCTGACAAAAGTGTAAAATGTAAATTTCCAATTTCAACCAAACATGCTAGAAATGCTCCAATTGAGCTAATTAGCTTATTGGAGAATATTACAAACGTCTGACAAAAGTGAAAAATGTAAATTTCCAATTTCAACCAAACATGCTAGAAATGCTCCAATTGAGCTAATTAGCTTATTGTGAGAATATTACAAACGTCTGACAACACTGAAAAATTTAAAGTTCCAATTTCAACCAAACATGCTAGAAATGCTCCAATTGAGCTAATTAGCTTATTGTGAGAATATTACAAACGTCTGACAAAGCTGAAAAATGTAAATTTCCAATTTCAACCAAACATGCTAGAAATGCTCCAATTGAGCTAATTAGCTTATTGTGAGAATATTGCAATTGTCTGACAAAAGTGAAAAATGTAAAATTCCAATTTCAACCAAACATGCTAGAAATGCTCCAATTGAGCTAATTAGCTTATTGTGAGAGTATTACAAACGTCTGACAACACTGAAAAATGTAAATTTCCAATTTCAACCAAACATGCTAGAAATGCTCCAATTGAGCTAATTAGCTTATTGTGAGAATATTGCAATTGTCTGACAAAAGTGAAAAATGTAAAATTCCAATTTCAACCAAACATGCTAGAAATGCTCCAATTGAGCTAATTAGCTTATTGTGAGAATATTACAAACGTCTGACAAAAGTGAAAAATGTAAAATTCCAATTTCAACCAAACATGCTAGAAATGCTCCAATTGAGCTAATTAGCTTATTGTGAGAATATTACAAACGTCTGACAAAACTGGAAAATGTAAATTTCCAATTTCAACCAAACATGCTAGAAATGCTCCAATTGAGCTAATTAGCTCATTGTGAGAATATTGCAATTGTCTGACAAAAGTGAAAAATGTAAATTTCCAATTTCAACCAAACATGCTAGAAATGCTCCAATTGAGCTAATTAGCTTATTGTGAGAATATTGCAATTGTCTGACAAAAGTGAAAAATGTAAATTTCCAATTTCAACCAAACATGCTAGAAATGCTCAAATTGCGCAAATAAGCCTACTGTAGGAATTTTACAAACGTCTGACAAAACTGAAAAATGTAAATTTCCAATTTCAACCAAACATGCTAGAAATGCTCCAATTGAGCTAATTAGCTTATTGTGAGAATATTACAAACGTCTGACAAAACTGGAAAATGTAAATTTCCAATTTCAACCAAACATGCTAGAAATGCTCCAATTGAGCTAATAAGCTTATTGTGAGAATATTGCATTTGTCTGACAAAAGTGAAAAATGTAAATTTCCAATTTCAACCAAACATGCTAGAAATGCTCCAATTGAGCTAATTAGCTTATTGTGAGAATATTACAAACGTCTGACAAAACTGAAAAATGTATCTTTCCAATTTCAGCCAAACATGCTAGAAATGCTCCAATTGAGCTAATTAGCTTATTGTGAGAATATTACAAACGTCTGACAAAACTGAAAAATGTAAATTTCCAATTTCAACCAAACATGCTAGAAATGCTCCAATTGAGCTAATTAGCTTATTGTGAGAATATTGCAATTGTCTGACAAAAGTGAAAAATGTAAAATTCCAATTTCAACCAAACATGCTAGAAATGCTCCAAATGAGCTAATTAGCTTATTGTGAGAATATTACAAACGTCTGACAACACTGAAGAATGTAAATTTCCAATTTCAACCAAACATGCTAGAAATGCTCCAATTGAGCTAATTAGCTTATTGTGAGAATATTGCAATTGTCTGACAACACTGAAAATTTTAAATTTCCAAATTCAACCAAACATGCTAGAAATGCTCCAATTGAGCTAATTAGCTTATTGTGAGAATATTGCAATTGTCTGACAAAAGTGAAAAATGTAAAATTCCAATTTCAACCAAACATGCTAGAAATGCTCCAATTGAGCTAATTAGTTTATTGTGAGAATATTGCAATTGTCTGACAAAAGTGAAAAATGTAAATTTCCAATTTCAACCAAACATGCTAGAAATGCTCCAATTGAGCTAATTAGCTTATTGGAGAATATTACAAACGTCTGACAAAAGTGAAAAATGTAAATTTCCAATTTCAACCAAACATGCTAGAAATGCTCCAATTGAGCTAATTAGCTTATTGTGTGAATATTACAAACGTCTGACAAAAGTGTAAAATGTAAATTTCCAATTTCAACCAAACATGCTAGAAATGCTCCAATTGAGCTAATTAGCTTATTGGAGAATATTACAAACGTCTGACAAAAGTGAAAAATGTAAATTTCCAATTTCAACCAAACATGCTAGAAATGCTCCAATTGAGCTAATTAGCTTATTGTGAGAATATTACAAACGTCTGACAACACTGAAAAATTTAAAGTTCCAATTTCAACCAAACATGCTAGAAATGCTCCAATTGAGCTAATTAGCTTATTGTGAGAATATTACAAACGTCTGACAAAGCTGAAAAATGTAAATTTCCAATTTCAACCAAACATGCTAGAAATGCTCCAATTGAGCTAATTAGCTTATTGTGAGAATATTGCAATTGTCTGACAAAAGTGAAAAATGTAAAATTCCAATTTCAACCAAACATGCTAGAAATGCTCCAATTGAGCTAATTAGCTTATTGTGAGAGTATTACAAACGTCTGACAACACTGAAAAATGTAAATTTCCAATTTCAACCAAACATGCTAGAAATGCTCCAATTGAGCTAATTAGCTTATTGTGAGAATATTGCAATTGTCTGACAAAAGTGAAAAATGTAAAATTCCAATTTCAACCAAACATGCTAGAAATGCTCCAATTGAGCTAATTAGCTTATTGTGAGAATATTACAAACGTCTGACAAAAGTGAAAAATGTAAAATTCCAATTTCAACCAAACATGCTAGAAATGCTCCAATTGAGCTAATTAGCTTATTGTGAGAATATTACAAACGTCTGACAAAACTGGAAAATGTAAATTTCCAATTTCAACCAAACATGCTAGAAATGCTCCAATTGAGCTAATTAGCTCATTGTGAGAATATTGCAATTGTCTGACAAAAGTGAAAAATGTAAATTTCCAATTTCAACCAAACATGCTAGAAATGCTCCAATTGAGCTAATTAGCTTATTGTGAGAATATTGCAATTGTCTGACAAAAGTGAAAAATGTAAATTTCCAATTTCAACCAAACATGCTAGAAATGCTCAAATTGCGCAAATAAGCCTACTGTAGGAATTTTACAAACGTCTGACAAAACTGAAAAATGTAAATTTCCAATTTCAACCAAACATGCTAGAAATGCTCCAATTGAGCTAATTAGCTTATTGTGAGAATATTACAAACGTCTGACAAAACTGGAAAATGTAAATTTCCAATTTCAACCAAACATGCTAGAAATGCTCCAATTGAGCTAATTAGCTTATTGTGAGAATATTGCAATTGTCTGACAAAAGTGAAAAATGTAAATTTCCAATTTCAACCAAACATGCTAGAAATGCTCCAATTGAGCTAATTAGCTTATTGTGAGAATATTACAAACGTCTGACAAAACTGAAAAATGTATCTTTCCAATTTCAGCCAAACATGCTAGAAATGCTCCAATTGAGCTAATTAGCTTATTGTGAGAATATTACAAACGTCTGACAAAACTGAAAAATGTAAATTTCCAATTTCAACCAAACATGCTCGAAATGCTCCAATTGAGCTAATTAGTTTATTGTGAGAATATTGCAATTGTCTGACAAAAGTGAAAAATGTAAATTTCCAATTTCAACCAAACATGCTAGAAATGCTCCAGTTGAGCTAATTAGCTTATTGTGAGAATATTGCAATTGTCTGACAAAAGTGAAAAATGTAAATTTCCAATTTCAACCAAACATGCTAGAAATGCTCCAATTGAGCTAATTAGCTTATTGTGAGAATATTACAAACGTCTGACAAAAGTGAAAAATGTAAATTTCCAATTTCAACAAACATGCTAGAAATGCTCCAATTGAGCTAATTAGCTTATTGGAGAACATTACAAACGTCTGACAAAAGTGAAAAATGTAAATTTCCAATTTCAACCAAACATGCTAGAAATGCTCCAATTGACCTAATTAGCTTATTGTGAGAATATTACAAACGTCTGACAACATTGAAAAATTTAAATTTCCAATTTCAACCAAACATGCTAGAAATGCTCCAATTGAGCTAATTAGCTTATTGTGAGAATATTACAAACGTCTGACAAAGCTGAAAAATGTAAATTTCCAATTTCAACCAAACATGCTAGAAATGCTCCAATTGAGCTAATTAGCTTACTGTGAGAATGTTGCAATTGTCTGACAAAAGTGAAAAATGTAAATTTCCAATTTCAACCAAACATGCTAGAAATGCTCCAATTGAGCTAATTAGCTTATTGTGAGAATATTAAAAACGTCTGACAAAACTGAAAAATGTAATTTTCCAATTTCAACCAAACATGCTAGAAATGCTCCAATTGAGCTAATTAGCTTATTGTGAGAATATTACAAACGTCTGACAAAACTGAAAAATGTAAATTTCCAATTTCAACCAAACATGCTAGAAATGCTCAAATTGCGCTAATAAGCCTACTGTAGGAATTTTACAAACGTCTGACAAAACTGAAAAATGTAAATTTCCAATTTCAACCAAACATGCTAGAAATGCTCCAATTGAGCTAATTAGCTTATTGTGAGAATATTACAAACGTCTGACAAAACTGAAAAATGTAATTTTCCAATTTCAACCAAACATGCTAGAAATGCTCCAATTGAGCTAATTAGTTTATTGTGAGAATATTGCAATTGTCTGACAAAAGTGAAAAATGTAAATTTCCAAATTCAACCAAACATGCTAGAAATGCTCCAATTGAGCTAATTAGCTTATTGTGAGAATATTGCAATTGTCTGACAAAAGTGAAAAATGTAAATTTCCAATTTCAACCAAACATGCTAGAAATGCTCCAATTGAGCTAATTAGCTTATTGTGAGAATATTACAAACGTCTGACAAAAGTGAAAAATGTAAATTTCCAATTTCAACCAAACATGCTAGAATGCTCCAATTGAGCTAATTAGCTTATTGGAGAATATTACAAACGTCTGACAAAAGTGAAAAATGTAAATTTCCAATTTCAACCAAACATGCTAGAAATGCTCCAATTGAGCTAATTAGCTTATTGTGAGAATATTAAAAACGTCTGACAAAACTAAAAAATGTAATTTTCCAACTTCAACCAAACATGCTAGAAATGCTCCAATTGAGCTAATTAGCTCATTGTGAGAATATTGCAATTGTCTGACAAAAGTGAAAAATGTAAATTTCCAATTTCAACCAAACATGCTAGAAATGCTCCAATTGAGCTAATTAGCTTATTGTGAGATTATTACAACTGTCTGACAACACTGAAAAATTCAAATTTCCAATTTCAACCAAACATGCTAGAAATGCTCCAATTGAGCTAATTAGCTTATTGTGAGAATATTGCAATTGTCTGACAAAAGTGAAAAATGTAAAATTCCAATTTCAACCAAACATGCTAGAAATGCTCCAAATGAGCTAATTAGCTTATTGTGAGAATATTACAAACGTCTGACAACACTGAAAAATGTAAATTTCCAATTTCAACCAAACATGCTAGAAATGCTCCAATTGAGCTAATTAGCTTATTGTGAGAATATTGCAATTGTCTGACAACACTGAAAATTTTAAATTTCCAAATTCAACCAAACATGCTAGAAATGCTCCAATTGAGCTAATTAGCTTATTGTGAGAATATTGCAATTGTCTGACAAAAGTGAAAAATGTAAAATTCCAATTTCAACCAAACATGCTAGAAATGCTCCAATTGAGCTAATTAGTTTATTGTGAGAATATTGCAATTGTCTGACAAAAGTGAAAAATGTAAATTTCCAATTTCAACCAAACATGCTAGAAATGCTCCAATTGAGCTAATTAGCTTATTGGAGAATATTACAAACGTCTGACAAAAGTGAAAAATGTAAATTTCCAATTTCAACCAAACATGCTAGAAATGCTCCAATTGAGCTAATTAGCTTATTGTGTGAATATTACAAACGTCTGACAAAAGTGTAAAATGTAAATTTCCAATTTCAACCAAACATGCTAGAAATGCTCCAATTGAGCTAATTAGCTTATTGGAGAATATTACAAACGTCTGACAAAAGTGAAAAATGTAAATTTCCAATTTCAACCAAACATGCTAGAAATGCTCCAATTGAGCTAATTAGCTTATTGTGAGAATATTACAAACGTCTGACAACACTGAAAAATTTAAAGTTCCAATTTCAACCAAACATGCTAGAAATGCTCCAATTGAGCTAATTAGCTTATTGTGAGAATATTACAAACGTCTGACAAAGCTGAAAAATGTAAATTTCCAATTTCAACCAAACATGCTAGAAATGCTCCAATTGAGCTAATTAGCTTATTGTGAGAATATTGCAATTGTCTGACAAAAGTGAAAAATGTAAAATTCCAATTTCAACCAAACATGCTAGAAATGCTCCAATTGAGCTAATTAGCTTATTGTGAGAGTATTACAAACGTCTGACAACACTGAAAAATGTAAATTTCCAATTTCAACCAAACATGCTAGAAATGCTCCAATTGAGCTAATTAGCTTATTGTGAGAATATTACAAACGTCTGACAAAGCTGAAAAATGTAAATTTCCAATTTCAACCAAACATGCTAGAAATGCTCCAATTGAGCTAATTAGCTTATTGTGAGAATATTACAAACGTCTGACAAACCTGAAAAATGTAAATTTCCAATTTCAACCAAACATGCTAGAAATGCTCCAATTGAGCTAATTAGCTTATTGTGAGAATATTGCAATTGTCTGACAAAAGTGAAAAATGTAAATTTCCAATTTCAACCAAACATGCTAGGAATGCTCCAATTGCGCAAATATACCTACTGTAGGAATTTTACAAACGTCTCACAAAACTGAAAAATGTAAATTTCCAATTTCAACCAAACATGCTAGAAATGCTCCAATTGAGCTAATTAGCTCATTGTGAGAATATTGCAATTGTCTGACAAAAGTGAAAAATCTAAATTTCCAATTTCAACCAAACATGCTAGAAATGCTCCAATTGAGCTAATTAGCTCATTGTGAGAATATTGCAATTGTCTGACAAAAGTGAAAAATGTAAATTTCCAATTTCAACCAAACATGCTAGAAATGCTCCAATTGAGCTAATTAGCTTATTGTGAGAATATTGCAATTGTCTGACAAAAGTGAAAAATGTAAATTTCCAATTTCAACCAAACATGCTAGAAATGCTCCAATTGAGCTAATTAGCTTATTGTGAGAATATTAAAAACGTCTGACCAAACTGAAAAATGTAATTTTCCAATTTCAACCAAACATGCTAGAAATGCTCCAATTGAGCTAATTAGCTCATTGTGAGAATATTGCAATTGTCTGACAAAAGTGAAAAATGTAAATTTCCAATTTCAACCAAACATGCTAGAAATGCTCCAATTGAGCTAATTAGCTTATTGTGAGAATATTACAACCATCTGACAACACTGACAAATGTAAATTTCCAATTTCAACCAAACATGCTAGAAATGCTCCAATTGAGCTAATTAGCTTATTGTGAGAATATTGCAATTGTCTGACAAAAGTGTAAAATGTAAAATTCCAATTTCAACCAAACATGCTAGAAATGCTCCAATTGAGCTAATTAGCTTATTGTGAGAATATTACAAACGTCTGACAAAGCTGAAAAATGTAAATTTCCAATTTCAACCAAACATGCTAGAAATGCTCCAATTGAGCTAATTAGCTTATTGTGAGAATATTACAAACGTCTGACAAAGCTGAAAAATGTAAATTTCCAATTTCAACCAAACATGCTAGAAATGCTCCAATTGAGCTAATTAGCTTATTGTGAGAATATTGCAATTGTCTGACAAAAGTGAAAAATGTAAATTTCCAATTTCAACCAAACATGCTAGAAATGCTCCAATTGAGCTAATTAGCTTATTGTGAGAATATTAAAAACGTCTGACAAAACTGAAAAATGTAAATTTCCAATTTCAACCAAACATGCTAGAAATGCTCAAATTGCGCAAATAAGCCTACTGTAGGAATTTTACAAACGTCTGACAAAACTTAAAAATGTAAATTTCCAATTTCAACCAAACATGCTAGAAATGCTCAAATTGCGCAAATAAGCCTACTGTAGGAATTTTACAAATGTCTGACAAAACTTAAAAATGTAAATTTCCAATTTCAACCAAACATGCTAGAAATGCTCTAATTGCGCAAATAAGCCTACTGTAGGAATTTTACAAACGTCTGACAAAACTGAAAAATGTAAATTTCCAATTTCAACCAAACATGCTAGAAATGCTCCAATTGAGCTAATTAGCTTATTGTGAGAATATTACAAACGTCTGACAAAAGTGAAAAATGTAAATTTCCAATTTCAACCAAACATGCTAGAAATGCTCCAATTGAGCTAATTAGCTTATTGTGAGAATATTACAAACGTCTGACAAAGCTGAAAAATGTAAATTTCCAATTTCAACCAAACATGCTAGAAATGCTCCAATTGAGCTAATTAGCTTATTGTGAGAATATTACAAACGTCTGACAAACCTGAAAAATGTAAATTTCCAATTTCAACCAAACATGCTAGAAATGCTCCAATTGAGCTAATTAGCTTATTGTGAGAATATTGCAATTGTCTGACAAAAGTGAAAAATGTAAATTTCCAATTTCAACCAAACATGCTAGGAATGCTCCAATTGCGCAAATATACCTACTGTAGGAATTTTACAAACGTCTCACAAAACTGAAAAATGTAAATTTCCAATTTCAACCAAACATGCTAGAAATGCTCCAATTGAGCTAATTAGCTCATTGTGAGAATATTGCAATTGTCTGACAAAAGTGAAAAATCTAAATTTCCAATTTCAACCAAACATGCTAGAAATGCTCCAATTGAGCTAATTAGCTCATTGTGAGAATATTGCAATTGTCTGACAAAAGTGAAAAATGTAAATTTCCAATTTCAACCAAACATGCTAGAAATGCTCCAATTGAGCTAATTAGCTTATTGTGAGAATATTGCAATTGTCTGACAAAAGTGAAAAATGTAAATTTCCAATTTCAACCAAACATGCTAGAAATGCTCCAATTGAGCTAATTAGCTTATTGTGAGAATATTAAAAACGTCTGACCAAACTGAAAAATGTAATTTTCCAATTTCAACCAAACATGCTAGAAATGCTCCAATTGAGCTAATTAGCTCATTGTGAGAATATTGCAATTGTCTGACAAAAGTGAAAAATGTAAATTTCCAATTTCAACCAAACATGCTAGAAATGCTCCAATTGAGCTAATTAGCTTATTGTGAGAATATTACAACCATCTGACAACACTGACAAATGTAAATTTCCAATTTCAACCAAACATGCTAGAAATGCTCCAATTGAGCTAATTAGCTTATTGTGAGAATATTGCAATTGTCTGACAAAAGTGTAAAATGTAAAATTCCAATTTCAACCAAACATGCTAGAAATGCTCCAATTGAGCTAATTAGCTTATTGTGAGAATATTACAAACGTCTGACAAAGCTGAAAAATGTAAATTTCCAATTTCAACCAAACATGCTAGAAATGCTCCAATTGAGCTAATTAGCTTATTGTGAGAATATTACAAACGTCTGACAAAGCTGAAAAATGTAAATTTCCAATTTCAACCAAACATGCTAGAAATGCTCCAATTGAGCTAATTAGCTTATTGTGAGAATATTGCAATTGTCTGACAAAAGTGAAAAATGTAAATTTCCAATTTCAACCAAACATGCTAGAAATGCTCCAATTGAGCTAATTAGCTTATTGTGAGAATATTAAAAACGTCTGACAAAACTGAAAAATGTAAATTTCCAATTTCAACCAAACATGCTAGAAATGCTCAAATTGCGCAAATAAGCCTACTGTAGGAATTTTACAAACGTCTGACAAAACTTAAAAATGTAAATTTCCAATTTCAACCAAACATGCTAGAAATGCTCAAATTGCGCAAATAAGCCTACTGTAGGAATTTTACAAATGTCTGACAAAACTTAAAAATGTAAATTTCCAATTTCAACCAAACATGCTAGAAATGCTCTAATTGCGCAAATAAGCCTACTGTAGGAATTTTACAAACGTCTGACAAAACTGAAAAATGTAAATTTCCAATTTCAACCAAACATGCTAGAAATGCTCCAATTGAGCTAATTAGCTTATTGTGAGAATATTACAAACGTCTGACAAAAGTGAAAAATGTAAATTTCCAATTTCAACCAAACATGCTAGAAATGCTCCAATTGAGCTAATTAGCTTATTGTGAGAATATTACAAACGTCTGACAAACATGATGAATATAAATTTCCAATTTCAACCAAACATGCTAGAAATGCTCTAATTGAGCTAATTAGCTTATTGTGAGAATATTACAAACGTCTGACAAAAGTGAAAAATGTAAATTTCCAATTTCAACCAAACATGCTAGAAATGCTCAAATTGCGCAAATATACCTACTGTAGGAATTTTACAAACGTCTGACAAAAGTGAAAAATGTAAATTTCCAATTTCAACCAAACATGCTAGAAATGCTCCAATTGAGCTAATTAGCTCATTGTGAGAATATTGCAATTGTCTGACAAAAGTGAAAAATCTAAATTTCCAATTTCAACCAAACATGCTAGAAATGCTCCAAATGAGCTAATTAGCTTATTGTGAGAATATTACAAACGTCTGACAAAAGTGAAAAATGTAAATTTCCAATTTCAACCAAACATGCTAGAAATGCTCTAATTGCGCAAATAAGCCTACTGTAGGAATTTTACAAACGTCTGACAAAACTGAAAAATGTAAATTTCCAATTTCAACCAAACATGCTAGAAATGCTCCAGTTGAGCTAATTAGCTTATTGTGAGAATATTGCAATTGTCTGACAAAAGTGAAAAATGTAAATTTCCAATTTCAACCAAACATGCTAGAAATGCTCCAATTGAGCTAATTAGTTTATTGTGAGAATATTGCAATTGTCTGACAAAAGTGAAAAATGTAAATTTCCAATTTCAACCAAACATGCTAGAAATGCTCCAGTTGAGCTAATTAGCTTATTGTGAGAATATTGCAATTGTCTGACAAAAGTGAAAAATGTAAATTTCCAATTTCAACCAAACATGCTAGAAATGCTCCAATTGAGCTAATTAGCTTATTGTGAGAATATTACAAACGTCTGACAAAAGTGAAAAATGTAAATTTCCAATTTCAACAAACATGCTAGAAATGCTCCAATTGAGCTAATTAGCTTATTGGAGAATATTACAAACGTCTGACAAAAGTGAAAAATGTAAATTTCCAATTTCAACCAAACATGCTAGAAATGCTCAAATTGCGCAAATATACCTACTGTAGGAATTTTACAAACGTCTGACAAAACTGAAAAATGTAAATTTCCAATTTCAACCAAACATGCTAGAAATGCTCCAATTGAGCTAATTAGCTCATTGTGAGAATATTGCAATTGTCTGACAAAAGTGAAAAATCTAAATTTCCAATTTCAACCAAACATGCTAGAAATGCTCCAAATGAGCTAATTAGCTTATTGTGAGAATATTACAAACGTCTGACAAAAGTGAAAAATGTAAATTTCCAATTTCAACCAAACATGCTAGAAATGCTCTAATTGCGCAAATAAGCCTACTGTAGGAATTTTACAAACGTCTGACAAAACTGAAAAATGTAAATTTCCAATTTCAACCAAACATGCTAGAAATGCTCCAATTGAGCTAATTAGCTTATTGTGAGAATATTACAAACGTCTGACAAAAGTGAAAAATGTAAATTTCCAATTTCAACCAAACATGCTAGAAATGCTCCAATTGAGCTAATTAGCTTATTGTGAGAATATTACAAACGTCTGACAAACATGATGAATATAAATTTCCAATTTCAACCAAACATGCTAGAAATGCTCTAATTGAGCTAATTAGCTTATTGTGAGAATATTACAAACGTCTGACAAAAGTGAAAAATGTAAATTTCCAATTTCAACCAAACATGCTAGAAATGCTCAAATTGCGCAAATATACCTACTGTAGGAATTTTACAAACGTCTGACAAAACTGAAAAATGTAAATTTCCAATTTCAACCAAACATGCTAGAAATGCTCCAATTGAGCTAATTAGCTCATTGTGAGAATGTTGCAATTGTCTGACAAAAGTGAAAAATCAAAAATTTCCAATTTCAACCAAACATGCTAGAAATGCTCCAATTGAGCTAATTAGCTCATTGTGAGAATATTGCAATTGTCTGACAAAAGTGAAAAATGTAAATTTCCAATTTCAACCAAACATGCTAGAAATGCTCCAATTGAGCTAATTAGCTTATTGTGAGAATATTGCAATTGTCTGACAAAAGTGAAAAATGTAAATTTCCAATTTCAACCAAACATGCTAGAAATGCTCCAATTGAGCTAATTAGCTTATTGTGAGAATATTAAAAACGTCTGACCAAACTGAAAAATGTAATTTTCCAATTTCAACCAAACATGCTAGAAATGCTCCAATTGAGCTAATTAGCTCATTGTGAGAATATTGCAATTGTCTGACAAAAGTGAAAAATGTAAATTTCCAATTTCAACCAAACATGCTAGAAATGCTCCAATTGAGCTAATTAGCTTATTGTGAGAATATTACAACCATCTGACAACACTGAAAAATGTAAATTTCCAATTTCAACCAAACATGCTAGAAATGCTCCAATTGAGCTAATTAGCTTATTGTGAGAATATTGCAATTGTCTGAAAAAGTGTAAAATGTAAAATTCCAATTTCAACCAAACATGCTAGAAATGCTCCAATTGAGCTAATTAGCTTATTGTGAGAATATTACAAACATCTGACAAAGCTGAAAAATGTAAATTTCCAATTTCAACCAAACATGCTAGAAATGCTCCAATTGAGCTAATTAGCTTATTGTGAGAATATTACAAACGTCTGACAAAGCTGAAAAATGTAAATTTCCAATTTCAACCAAACATGCTAGAAATGCTCCAATTGAGCTAATTAGCTTATTGTGAGAATATTGCAATTGTCTGACAAAAGTGAAAAATGTAAATTTCCAATTTCAACCAAACATGCTAGAAATGCTCCAATTGAGCTAATTAGCTTATTGTGAGAATATTAAAAACGTCTGACTAAACTGAAAAATGTAAATTTCCAATTTCAACCAAACATGCTAGAAATGCTCAAATTGCGCAAATAAGCCTACTGTAGGAATTTTACAAACGTCTGACAAAACTTAAAAATGTAAATTTCCAATTTCAACCAAACATGCTAGAAATGCTCAAATTGCGCAAATAAGCCTACTGTAGGAGTTTTACAAACGTCTGACAAAACTTAAAAATGTAAATTTCCAATTTCAACCAAACATGCTAGAAATGCTCAAATTGCGCAAATAAGCCTACTGTAGGAATTTTACAAACGTCTGACAAAACTGAAAAATGTAAATTTCCAATTTCAACCAAACATGCTAGAAATGCTCCAGTTGAGCTAATTAGCTCATTGTGAGAATATTGCAATTGTCTGACAAAAGTGAAAAATGTAAATTTCCAATTTCAACCAAACATGCTAGAAATGCTCCAATTGAGCTAATTAGTTTATTGTGAGAATATTGCAATTGTCTGACAAAAGTGAAAAATGTAAATTTCCAATTTCAACCAAACATGCTAGAAATGCTCCAGTTGAGCTAAGTAGCTTATTGTGAGAATATTGCAATTGTCTGACAAAAGTGAAAAATGTAAATTTCCAATTTCAACCAAACATGCTAGAAATGCTCCAATTGAGCTAATTAGCTTATTGTGAGAATATTACAAACGTCTGACAAAAGTGAAAAATGTAAATTTCCAATTTCAACAAACATGCTAGAAATGCTCCAATTGAGCTAATTAGCTTATTGGAGAATATTACAAACGTCTGACAAAAGTGAAAAATGTAAATTTCCAATTTCAACCAAACATGCTAGAAATGCTCCAATTGAGCTAATTAGCTTATTGTGAGAATATTACAAACGTCTGACAACATTGAAAAATTTAAATTTCCAATTTCAACCAAACATGCTAGAAATGCTCCAATTGAGCTTATTAGCTTATTGTGAGAATATTACAAACGTCTGACAAAGCTGAAAAATGTAAATTTCCAATTTCAACCAAACATGCTAGAAATGCTCCAATTGAGCTAATTAGCTTACTGTGAGAATGTTGCAATTGTCTGACAAAAGTGAAAAATGTAAATTTCCAATTTCAACCAAACATGCTAGAAATGCTCCAATTGAGCTAATTAGCTTATTGTGAGAATATTAAAAACGTCTGACAAAACTGAAAAATGTAATTTTCCAATTTCAACCAAACATGCTAGAAATGCTCCAATTGAGCTAATTAGCTTATTGTGAGAATATTACAAACGTCTGACAAAACTGAAAAATGTAAATTTCCAATTTCAACCAAACATGCTAGAAATGCTCAAATTGCGCAAATAAGCCTACTGTAGGAATTTTACAAACGTCTGACAAAACTGAAAAATGTAAATTTCCAATTTCAACCAAACATGCTAGAAATGCTCCAATTGAGCTAATTAGCTTATTGTGAGAATATTACAAACGTCTGACAAAACTGAAAAATGTAATTTTCCAATTTCAACCAAACATGCTAGAAATGCTCCAATTGAGCTAATTAGCTTATTGTGAGAATATTGCAATTGTCTGACAAAAGTCAAAAATGTAAATTTCCAATTTCAACCAAACATGCTAGAAATGCTCCAATTGAGCTAATTAGTTTATTGTGAGAATATTGCAATTGTCTGACAAAAGTGAAAAATGTAAATTTCCAAATTCAACCAAACATGCTAGAAATGCTCCAATTGAGCTAATTAGCTTATTGTGAGAATATTGCAATTGTCTGACAAAAGTGAAAAATGTAAATTTCCAATTTCAACCAAACATGCTAGAAATGCTCCAATTGAGCTAATTAGCTTATTGTGAGAATATTACAAACGTCTGACAAAAGTGAAAAATGTAAATTTCCAATTTCAACCAAACATGCTAGAAATGCTCCAATTGAGCTAATTAGCTTATTGGAGAATATTACAAACGTCTGACAAAAGTGAAAAATGTAAATTTCCAATTTCAACCAAACATGCTAGAAATGCTCCAATTGAGCTAATTAGCTTATTGTGAGAATATTAAAAACGTCTGACAAAACTAAAAAATGTAATTTTCCAACTTCAACCAAACATGCTAGAAATGCTCCAATTGAGCTAATTAGCTCATTGTGAGAATATTGCAATTGTCTGACAAAAGTGAAAAATGTAAATTTCCAATTTCAACCAAACATGCTAGAAATGCTCCAATTGAGCTAATTAGCTTATTGTGAGATTATTACAACTGTCTGACAACACTGAAAAATTCAAATTTCCAATTTCAACCAAACATGCTAGAAATGCTCCAATTGAGCTAATTAGCTTATTGTGAGAATATTGCAATTGTCTGACAAAAGTGAAAAATGTAAAATTCCAATTTCAACCAAACATGCTAGAAATGCTCCAAATGAGCTAAGTAGCTTATTGTGAGAATATTACAAACGTCTGACAACACTGAAAAATGTAAATTTCCAATTTCAACCAAACATGCTAGAAATGCTCCAATTGAGCTAATTAGCTTATTGTGAGAATATTACAAACGTCTGACAAAAGTGAAAAATGTAAATTTCCAATTTCAACCAAACATGCTAGAAATGCTCCAATTGAGCTAATTAGCTTATTGGAGAATATTACAAACGTCTGACAAAAGTGAAAAATGTAAATTTCCAATTTCAACCAAACATGCTAGAAATGCTCCAATTGAGCTAATTAGCTTATTGTGAGAATATTAAAAACGTCTGACAAAACTAAAAAATGTAATTTTCCAACTTCAACCAAACATGCTAGAAATGCTCCAATTGAGCTAATTAGCTCATTGTGAGAATATTGCAATTGTCTGACAAAAGTGAAAAATGTAAATTTCCAATTTCAACCAAACATGCTAGAAATGCTCCAATTGAGCTAATTAGCTTATTGTGAGATTATTACAACTGTCTGACAACACTGAAAAATTCAAATTTCCAATTTCAACCAAACATGCTAGAAATGCTCCAATTGAGCTAATTAGCTTATTGTGAGAATATTGCAATTGTCTGACAAAAGTGAAAAATGTAAAATTCCAATTTCAACCAAACATGCTAGAAATGCTCCAAATGAGCTAATTAGCTTATTGTGAGAATATTACAAACGTCTGACAACACTGAAAAATGTAAATTTCCAATTTCAACCAAACATGCTAGAAATGCTCCAATTGAGCTAATTAGCTTATTGTGAGAATATTGCAATTGTCTGACAAAAGTGAAAAATGTAAAATTCCAATTTCAACCAAACATGCTAGAAATGCTCCAATTGAGCTAATTAGTTTATTGTGAGAATATTGCAATTGTCTGACAAAAGTGAAAAATGTAAATTTCCAATTTCAACCAAACATGCTAGAAATGCTCCAATTGAGCTAATTAGCTTATTGGAGAATATTACAAACGTCTGACAAAAGTGAAAAATGTAAATTTCCAATTTCAACCAAACATGCTAGAAATGCTCCAATTGAGCTAATTAGCTTATTGTGTGAATATTACAAACGTCTGACAAAAGTGTAAAATGTAAATTTCCAATTTCAACCAAACATGCTAGAAATGCTCCAATTGAGCTAATTAGCTTATTGGAGAATATTACAAACGTCTGACAAAAGTGAAAAATGTAAATTTCCAATTTCAACCAAACATGCTAGAAATGCTCCAATTGAGCTAATTAGCTTATTGTGAGAATATTACAAACGTCTGACAACACTGAAAAATTTAAAGTTCCAATTTCAACCAAACATGCTAGAAATGCTCCAATTGAGCTAATTAGCTTATTGTGAGAATATTACAAACGTCTGACAAAGCTGAAAAATGTAAATTTCCAATTTCAACCAAACATGCTAGAAATGCTCCAATTGAGCTAATTAGCTTATTGTGAGAATATTGCAATTGTCTGACAAAAGTGAAAAATGTAAAATTCCAATTTCAACCAAACATGCTAGAAATGCTCCAATTGAGCTAATTAGCTTATTGTGAGAGTATTACAAACGTCTGACAACACTGAAAAATGTAAATTTCCAATTTCAACCAAACATGCTAGAAATGCTCCAATTGAGCTAATTAGCTTGTTGTGAGAATATTGCAATTGTCTGACTAAACTGAAAATTTTAAATTTCCAATTTCAACCAAACATGCTAGAAATGCTCCAATTGAGCTAATTAGCTTATTGTGAGAATATTGCAATTGTCTGACAAAAGTGAAAAATGTAAAATTCCAATTTCAACCAAACATGCTAGAAATGCTCCAATTGAGCTAATTAGCTTATTGTGAGAATATTACAAACGTCTGACAAAAGTGAAAAATGTAAATTTCCAATTTCAACCAAACATGCTAGAAATGCTCCAATTGAGCTAATTAGCTTATTGTGAGAATATTACAAACGCCTGACAAACATGATAAATATAAATTTCCAATTTCAACCAAACATGCTAGAATTGCTCTAATTGAGCTAATTAACTTATTGTGAAAATATTACAAACGTCTGACAAAACTTAAAAATGTAAATTTCCAATTTCAACCAAACATGCTAGAAATGCTCAAATTGCGCAAATAAGCCTACTGTAGGAATTTTACAAACGTCTGACAAAACTGAAAAATGTAAATTTCCAATTTCAACCAAACATGCTAGAAATGCTCCAATTGAGCTAATTAGCTCATTGTGAGAATATTGCAATTGTCTGACAAAAGTGAAAAATGTAAATTTCCAATTTCAACCAAACATGCTAGAAATGCTCCAATTGAGCTAATTAGCTTATTGGAGAATATTACAAACGTCTGACAAAAGTGAAAAATGTAAAGTTCCAATTTCAACCAAACATGCTAGAAATGCTCCAATTGAGCTAATTAGCTTATTGTGTGAATATTACAAACGTCTGACAAAAGTGAAAAATGTAATTTTCCAATTTCAACCAAACATGCTAGAAATGCTCCAATTGAGCTAATTAGCTTATTGTGAGAATATTACAAACGTCTGACAAAGCTGAAAAATGTAAATTTCCAATTTCAACCAAACATGCTAGAAATGCTCCAATTGAGCTAATTAGCTTATTGTGAGAATGTTGCAATTGTCTGACAAAAGTGAAAAATGTAAATTTCCAATTTCAACCAAACATGCTAGAAATGCTCCAATTGCGCAAATAAGCCTACTGTAGGAATTTTACAAACGTCTGACAAAACTGAAAAATGTAAATTTCCAATTTCAACCAAACATGCTAGAAATTCTCCAATTGAGCTAATTAGCTTATTGTGAGAATATTACAAACGTCTGACAAAACTGAAAAATGTAATTTTCCAATTTCAACCAAACATGCTAGAAATGCTCCAATTGAGCTAATTAGCTTATTGTGAGAATATTGCAATTGTCTGACAAAAGTGAAAAATGTAAATTTCCAAATTCAACCAAACATGCTAGAAATGCTCCAATTGAGCTAATTAGCTTATTGTGAGAATATTGCAATTGTCTGACAAAAGTGAAAAATGTAAATTTCCAATTTCAACCAAACATGCTAGAAATGCTCCAATTGAGCTAATTAGCTTATTGTGAGAATATTACAAACGTCTGACAAAAGTGAAAAATGTAAATTTCCAATTTCAACCAAACATGCTAGAAATGCTCCAATTGAGCTAATTAGCTTATTGGAGAATATTACAAACGTCTGACAAAAGTGAAAAATGTAAATTTCCAATTTCAACCAAACATGCTAGAAATGCTCCAATTGAGCTAATTAGCTTATTGTGAGAATATTAAAAACGTCTGACAAAACTAAAAAATGTAATTTTCCAACTTCAACCAAACATGCTAGAAATGCTCCAATTGAGCTAATTAGCTCATTGTGAGAATATTGCAATTGTCTGACAAAAGTGAAAAATGTAAATTTCCAATTTCAACCAAACATGCTAGAAATGCTCCAATTGAGCTAATTAGCTTATTGTGAGATTATTACAACTGTCTGACAACACTGAAAAATTCAAATTTCCAATTTCAACCAAACATGCTAGAAATGCTCCAATTGAGCTAATTAGCTTATTGTGAGAATATTGCAATTGTCTGACAAAAGTGAAAAATGTAAAATTCCAATTTCAACCAAACATGCTAGAAATGCTCCAAATGAGCTAATTAGCTTATTGTGAGAATATTACAAACGTCTGACAACACTGAAAAATGTAAATTTCCAATTTCAACCAAACATGCTAGAAATGCTCCAATTGAGCTAATTAGCTTATTGTGAGAATATTGCAATTGTCTGACAAAAGTGAAAAATGTAAAATTCCAATTTCAACCAAACATGCTAGAAATGCTCCAATTGAGCTAATTAGTTTATTGTGAGAATATTGCAATTGTCTGACAAAAGTGAAAAATGTAAATTTCCAATTTCAACCAAACATGCTAGAAATGCTCCAATTGAGCTAATTAGCTTATTGGAGAATATTACAAACGTCTGACAAAAGTGAAAAATGTAAATTTCCAATTTCAACCAAACATGCTAGAAATGCTCCAATTGAGCTAATTAGCTTATTGTGTGAATATTACAAACGTCTGACAAAAGTGTAAAATGTAAATTTCCAATTTCAACCAAACATGCTAGAAATGCTCCAATTGAGCTAATTAGCTTATTGGAGAATATTACAAACGTCTGACAAAAGTGAAAAATGTAAATTTCCAATTTCAACCAAACATGCTAGAAATGCTCCAATTGAGCTAATTAGCTTATTGTGAGAATATTACAAACGTCTGACAACACTGAAAAATTTAAAGTTCCAATTTCAACCAAACATGCTAGAAATGCTCCAATTGAGCTAATTAGCTTATTGTGAGAATATTACAAACGTCTGACAAAGCTGAAAAAGGTAAATTTCCAATTTCAACCAAACATGCTAGAAATGCTCCAATTGAGCTAATTAGCTTATTGTGAGAATATTGCAATTGTCTGACAAAAGTGAAAAATGTAAAATTCCAATTTCAACCAAACATGCTAGAAATGCTCCAATTGAGCTAATTAGCTTATTGTGAGAGTATTACAAACGTCTGACAACACTGAAAAATGTAAATTTCCAATTTCAACCAAACATGCTAGAAATGCTCCAATTGAGCTAATTAGCTTGTTGTGAGAATATTGCAATTGTCTGACTAAACTGAAAATTTTAAATTTCCAATTTCAACCAAACATGCTAGAAATGCTCCAATTGAGCTAATTAGCTTATTGTGAGAATATTGCAATTGTCTGACAAAAGTTAAAAATGTAAAATTCCAATTTCAACCAAACATGCTAGAAATGCTCCAATTGAGCTAATTAGCTTATTGTGAGAATATTACAAACGTCTGACAAAAGTGAAAAATGTAAATTTCCAATTTCAACCAAACATGCTAGAAATGCTCCAATTGAGCTAATTAGCTTATTGTGAGAATATTACAAACGCCTGACAAACATGATAAATATAAATTTCCAATTTCAACCAAACATGCTAGAAATGCTCTAATTGAGCTAATTAACTTACTGTGAAAATATTACAAACGTCTGACAAAACTTAAAAATGTAAATTTCCAATTTCAACCAAACATGCTAGAAATGCTCAAATTGCGCAAATAAGCCTACTGTAGGAATTTTACAAACGTCTGACAAAACTGAAAAATGTAAATTTCCAATTTCAACCAAACATGCTAGAAATGCTCCAATTGAGCTAATTAGCTCATTGTGAGAATATTGCAATTGTCTGACAAAAGTGAAAAATGTAAATTTCCAATTTCAACCAAACATGCTAGAAATGCTCCAATTGAGCTAATTAGCTTATTGGAGAATATTACAAACGTCTGACAAAAGTGAAAAATGTAAAGTTCCAATTTCAACCAAACATGCTAGAAATGCTCCAATTGAGCTAATTAGCTTATTGTGTGAATATTACAAACGTCTGACAAAAGTGAAAAATGTAAATTTCCAATTTCAACCAAACATGCTAGAAATGCTCCAATTGAGCTAATTAGCTTATTGGAGAATATTACAAACGTCTGACAAAAGTGAAAAGTGTAAATTTCCAATTTCAACCAAACATGCTAGAAATGCTCCAATTGAGCTAATTAGTTTATTGTGAGAATATTGCAATTGTCTGACAAAAGTGAAAAATGTAAATTTCCAATTTCAACCAAACATGCTAGAAATGCTCCAATTGAGCTAATTAGCTTATTGGAGAATATTACAAACGTCTGACAAAAGTGAAAAATGTAAATTTCCAATTTCAACCAAACATGCTAGAAATGCTCCAATTGAGCTAATTAGCTTATTGTGTGAATATTACAAATGTCTGACAAAAGTGAAAAATGTAAATTTCCAATTTCAACCAAACATGCTAGAAATGCTCCAATTGAGCTAATTAGCTTATTGGAGAATATTACAAACGTCTGACAAAAGTGCAAAATGTAAATTTCCAATTTCAACCAAACATGCTAGAAATGCTCCAATTGAGCTAATTAGCTTATTGTGAGAATATTACAAACGTCTGACAAAGCTGAAAAATGTAAATTTCCAATTTCAACCAAACATGCTAGAAATGCTCCAATTGAGCTAATTAGCTTATTGTGAGAATGTTGCAATTGTCTGACAAAAGTGAAAAATGTAAATTTCCAATTTCAACCAAACATGTTAGAAATGCTCCAATTGAGCTAATTAGCTTATTGTGAGAATATTAAAAACGTCTGACAAAACTGAAAAATGTAATTTTCCAATTTCAACCAAACATGCTAGAAATGCTCCAATTGAGCTAATTAGCTTATTGTGAGAATATTACAAACGTCTGACAAAGCTGAAAAATGTAAATTTCCAATTTCAACCAAACATGCTAGAAATGCTCCAATTGAGCTAATTAGCTTATTGTGAGAATGTTGCAATTGTCTGACAAAAGTGAAAAATGTAAATTTCCAATTTCAACCAAACATGCTAGAAATGCTCAAATTGCGCAAATAAGCCTACTGTAGGAATTTTACAAACGTCTGACAAAACTGAAAATTGTAAATTTCCAATTTCAACCAAACATGCTAGAAATTCTCCAATTGAGCTAATTAGCTTATTGTGAGAATATTACAAACGTCTGACAAAACTGAAAAATGTAATTTTCCAATTTCAACCAAACATGCTAGAAATGCTCCAATTGAGCTAATTAGCTTATTGTGAGAATATTGCAATTGTCTGACAAAAGTGAAAAATGTATCTTTCCAATTTCAGCCAAACATGCTAGAAATGCTCCAATTGAGCTAATTAGCTTATTGTGAGAATATTACAAACGTCTGACAAAACTGAAAAATGTAATTTTCCAATTTCAACCAAACATGCCAGCAATGCTCCAATTGAGCTAATTAGCTTATTGTGAGAATATTACAAACGTCTGACAAAACTGAAAAATGTAAATTTCCAATTTCAACCAAACATGCTAGAAATGCTCCAATTGAGCTAATTAGCTTATTGTGAGAATATTGCAATTGTCTGACAAAAGTGAAAAATGTAAAATTCCAATTTCAACCAAACATGCTAGAAATGCTCCAAATGAGCTAATTAGCTTATTGTGAGAATATTACAAACGTCTGACAACACTGAAAAATGTAAATTTCCAATTTCAACCAAACATGCTAGAAATGCTCCAATTGAGCTAATTAGCTTATTGTGAGAATATTGCAATTGTCTGACAACACTGAAAATTTTAAATTTCCAAATTCAACCAAACATGCTAGAAATGCTCCAATTGAGCTAATTAGTTTATTGTGAGAATATTGCAATTGTCTGACAAAAGTGAAAAATGTAAAATTCCAATTTCAACCAAACATGCTAGAAATGCTCCAATTGAGCTAATTAGTTTATTGTGAGAATATTGCAATTGTCTGACAAAAGTGAAAAATGTAAATTTCCAATTTCAACCAAACATGCTAGAAATGCTCCAATTGAGCTAATTAGCTTATTGGAGAATATTACAAACGTCTGACAAAAGTGAAAAATGTAAATTTCCAATTTCAACCAAACATGCTAGAAATGCTCCAATTGAGCTAATTAGCTTATTGTGTGAATATTACAAACGTCTGACAAAAGTGTAAAATGTAAATTTCCAATTTCAACCAAACATGCTAGAAATGCTCCAATTGAGCTAATTAGCTTATTGGAGAATATTACAAACGTCTGACAAAAGTGAAAAATGTAAATTTCCAATTTCAACCAAACATGCTAGAAATGCTCCAATTGAGCTAATTAGCTTATTGTGAGAATATTACAAACGTCTGACAACACTGAAAAATTTAAAGTTCCAATTTCAACCAAACATGCTAGAAATGCTCCAATTGAGCTAATTAGCTTATTGTGAGAATATTACAAACGTCTGACAAAGCTGAAAAATGTAAATTTCCAATTTCAACCAAACATGCTAGAAATGCTCCAATTGAGCTAATTAGCTTATTGTGAGAATATTGCAATTGTCTGACAAAAGTGAAAAATGTAAAATTCCAATTTCAACCAAACATGCTAGAAATGCTCCAATTGAGCTAATTAGCTTTTTGTGAGAGTATTACAAACGTCTGACAACACTGAAAAATGTAAATTTCCAATTTCAACCAAACATGCTAGAAATGCTCCAATTGAGCTAATTAGCTTGTTGTGAGAATATTGCAATTGTCTGACAACACTGAAAATTTTAAATTTCCAATTTCAACCAAACATGCTAGAAATGCTCCAATTGAGCTAATTAGCTTATTGTGAGAGTATTGCAATTGTCTGACAAAAGTGAAAAATGTAAAATTCCAATTTCAACCAAACATGCTAGAAATGCTCCAATTGAGCTAATTAGCTTATTGTGAGAATATTACAAACGTCTGACAAAAGTGAAAAATGTAAAATTCCAATTTCAACCAAACATGCTAGAAATGCTCCAATTGAGCTAATTAGCTTATTGTGAGAATATTACAAACGCCTGACAAACATGATAAATATAAATTTCCAATTTCAACCAAACATGCTAGAAATGCTCTAATTGAGCTAATTAACTTATTGTGAAAATATTACAAACGTCTGACAAAACTTAAAAATGTAAATTTCCAATTTCAACCAAACATGCTAGAAATGCTCAAATTGCGCAAATAAGCCTACTGTAGGAATTTTACAAACGTCTGACAAAACTGAAAAATGTAAATTTCCAATTTCAACCAAACATGCTAGAAATGCTCCAATTGAGCTAATTAGCTCATTGTGAGAATATTGCAATTGTCTGACAAAAGTGAAAAATGGAAATTTCCAATTTCAACCAAACATGCTAGAAATGCTCCAATTGAGCTAATTAGCTTATTGGAGAATATTACAAACGTCTGACAAAAGTGAAAAATGTAAATTTCCAATTTCAACCAAACATGCTAGAAATGCTCCAATTGAGCTAATTAGCTTATTGTGTGAATATTACAAACGTCTGACAAAAGTGAAAAATGTAAATTTCCAATTTCAACCAAACATGCTAGAAATGCTCCAATTGAGCTAATTAGCTTATTGGAGAATATTACAAACGTCTGACAAAAGTGAAAAGTGTAAATTTCCAATTTCAACCAAACATGCTAGAAATGCTCCAATTGAGCTAATTAGTTTATTGTGAGAATATTGCAATTGTCTGACAAAAGTGAAAAATGTAAATTTCCAATTTCAACCAAACATGCTAGAAATGCTCCAATTGAGCTAATTAGCTTATTGGAGAATATTACAAACGTCTGACAAAATAGAAAAATGTAAATTTCCAATTTCAACCAAACATGCTAGAAATGCTCCAATTGAGCTAATTAGCTTATTGTGTGAATATTACAAACGTCTGACAAAAGTGAAAAATGTAAATTTCCAATTTCAACCAAACATGCTAGAAATGCTCCAATTGAGCTAATTAGCTTATTGGAGAATATTACAAACGTCTGACAAAAGTGCAAAATGTAAATTTCCAATTTCAACCAAACATGCTAGAAATGCTCCAATTGAGCTAATTAGCTTATTGTGAGAGTATTACAAACGTCTGACAAAGCTGAAAAATGTAAATTTCCAATTTCAACCAAACATGCTAGAAATGCTCCAATTGAGCTAATTAGCTTATTGTGAGAATGTTGCAATTGTCTGACAAAAGTGAAAAATGTAAATTTCCAACTTCAACCAAACATGCTAGAAATGCTCCAATTGAGCTAATTAGCTTATTGTGAGAATATTAAAAACGTCTGACAAAACTGAAAAATGTAATTTTCCAATTTCAACCAAACATGCTAGAAATGCTCCAATTGAGCTAATTAGCTTATTGTGAGAATATTACAAACGTCTGACAAAACTGAAAAATGTAAATTTCCAATTTCAACCAAACATGCTAGAAATGCTCCAATTGAGCTAATTAGCTTATTGTGAGAATGTTGCAATTGTCTGACAAAAGTGAAAAATGTAAATTTCCAATTTCAACCAAACATGCTAGAAATGCTCAAATTGCGCAAATAAGCCTACTGTAGGAATTTTACAAACGTCTGACAAAACTGAAAAATGTAAATTTCCAATTTCAACCAAACATGCTAGAAATTCTCCAATTGAGCTAATTAGCTTATTGTGAGAATATTACAAACGTCTGACAAAAGTGAAAAATGTAAATTTCCAATTTCAACCAAACATGCTAGAAATGCTCCAATTGAGCTAATTAGCTTATTGTGAGAATATTGCAATTGTCTGACAAAAGTGAAAAATGTATCTTTCCAATTTCAGCCAAACATGCTAGAAATGCTCCAATTGAGCTAATTAGCTTATTGTGAGAATATTACAAACGTCTGACAAAACTGAAAAATGTAATTTTCCAATTTCAACCAAACATGCCAGCAATGCTCCAATTGAGCTAATTAGCTTATTGTGAGAATATTACAAACGTCTGACAAAACTGAAAAATGTAAATTTCCAATTTCAACCAAACATGCTAGAAATGCTCCAATTGAGCTAATTAGTTTATTGTGAGAATATTGCAATTGTCTGACAAAAGTGAAAAATGTAAATTTCCAATTTCAACCAAACATGCTAGAAATGCTCCAGTTGAGCTAATTAGCTTATTGTGAGAATATTGCAATTGTCTGACAAAAGTGAAAAATGTAAATTTCCAATTTCAACCAAACATGCTAGAAATGCTCCGAGCTAATTAGCTTATTGTGAGAATATTACAAACGTCTGACAAAAGTGAAAAATGTAAATTTCCAATTTCAACAAACATGCTAGAAATGCTCCAATCGAGCTAATTAGCTTATTGGAGAATATTACAAACGTCTGACAAAAGTGAAAAATGTAAATTTCCAATTTCAACCAAACATGCTAGAAATGCTCCAATTGAGCTAATTAGCTTATTGTGAGAATATTACAAACGTCTGACAACATTGAAAAATTTAAATTTCCAATTTCAACCAAACATGCTAGAAATGCTCCAATTGAGCTAATTAGCTTATTGTGAGAATATTACAAACGTCTGACAAAGCTGAAAAATGTAAATTTCCAATTTCAACCAAACATGCTAGAAATGCTCCAATTGAGCTAATTAGCTCATTGTGAGAATATTGCAATTGTCTGACAAAAGTGAAAAATGGAAATTTCCAATTTCAACCAAACATGCTAGAAATGCTCCAATTGAGCTAATTAGCTTATTGGAGAATATTACAAACGTCTGACAAAAGTGAAAAATGTAAATTTCCAATTTCAACCAAACATGCTAGAAATGCTCCAATTGAGCTAATTAGCTTATTGTGTGAATATTACAAACGTCTGACAAAAGTGAAAAATGTAAATTTCCAATTTCAACCAAACATGCTAGAAATGCTCCAATTGAGCTAATTAGCTTATTGGAGAATATTACAAACGTCTGACAAAAGTGAAAAGTGTAAATTTCCAATTTCAACCAAACATGCTAGAAATGCTCCAATTGAGCTAATTAGTTTATTGTGAGAATATTGCAATTGTCTGACAAAAGTGAAAAATGTAAATTTCCAATTTCAACCAAACATGCTAGAAATGCTCCAATTGAGCTAATTAGCTTATTGGAGAATATTACAAACGTCTGACAAAATAGAAAAATGTAAATTTCCAATTTCAACCAAACATGCTAGAAATGCTCCAATTGAGCTAATTAGCTTATTGTGTGAATATTACAAACGTCTGACAAAAGTGAAAAATGTAAATTTCCAATTTCAACCAAACATGCTAGAAATGCTCCAATTGAGCTAATTAGCTTATTGGAGAATATTACAAACGTCTGACAAAAGTGCAAAATGTAAATTTCCAATTTCAACCAAACATGCTAGAAATGCTCCAATTGAGCTAATTAGCTTATTGTGAGAGTATTACAAACGTCTGACAAAGCTGAAAAATGTAAATTTCCAATTTCAACCAAACATGCTAGAAATGCTCCAATTGAGCTAATTAGCTTATTGTGAGAATGTTGCAATTGTCTGACAAAAGTGAAAAATGTAAATTTCCAACTTCAACCAAACATGCTAGAAATGCTCCAATTGAGCTAATTAGCTTATTGTGAGAATATTAAAAACGTCTGACAAAACTGAAAAATGTAATTTTCCAATTTCAACCAAACATGCTAGAAATGCTCCAATTGAGCTAATTAGCTTATTGTGAGAATATTACAAACGTCTGACAAAACTGAAAAATGTAAATTTCCAATTTCAACCAAACATGCTAGAAATGCTCCAATTGAGCTAATTAGCTTATTGTGAGAATGTTGCAATTGTCTGACAAAAGTGAAAAATGTAAATTTCCAATTTCAACCAAACATGCTAGAAATGCTCAAATTGCGCAAATAAGCCTACTGTAGGAATTTTACAAACGTCTGACAAAACTGAAAAATGTAAATTTCCAATTTCAACCAAACATGCTAGAAATTCTCCAATTGAGCTAATTAGCTTATTGTGAGAATATTACAAACGTCTGACAAAAGTGAAAAATGTAAATTTCCAATTTCAACCAAACATGCTAGAAATGCTCCAATTGAGCTAATTAGCTTATTGTGAGAATATTGCAATTGTCTGACAAAAGTGAAAAATGTATCTTTCCAATTTCAGCCAAACATGCTAGAAATGCTCCAATTGAGCTAATTAGCTTATTGTGAGAATATTACAAACGTCTGACAAAACTGAAAAATGTAATTTTCCAATTTCAACCAAACATGCCAGCAATGCTCCAATTGAGCTAATTAGCTTATTGTGAGAATATTACAAACGTCTGACAAAACTGAAAAATGTAAATTTCCAATTTCAACCAAACATGCTAGAAATGCTCCAATTGAGCTAATTAGTTTATTGTGAGAATATTGCAATTGTCTGACAAAAGTGAAAAATGTAAATTTCCAATTTCAACCAAACATGCTAGAAATGCTCCAGTTGAGCTAATTAGCTTATTGTGAGAATATTGCAATTGTCTGACAAAAGTGAAAAATGTAAATTTCCAATTTCAACCAAACATGCTAGAAATGCTCCGAGCTAATTAGCTTATTGTGAGAATATTACAAACGTCTGACAAAAGTGAAAAATGTAAATTTCCAATTTCAACAAACATGCTAGAAATGCTCCAATCGAGCTAATTAGCTTATTGGAGAATATTACAAACGTCTGACAAAAGTGAAAAATGTAAATTTCCAATTTCAACCAAACATGCTAGAAATGCTCCAATTGAGCTAATTAGCTTATTGTGAGAATATTACAAACGTCTGACAACATTGAAAAATTTAAATTTCCAATTTCAACCAAACATGCTAGAAATGCTCCAATTGAGCTAATTAGCTTATTGTGAGAATATTACAAACGTCTGACAAAGCTGAAAAATGTAAATTTCCAATTTCAACCAAACATGCTAGAAATGCTCCAATTGAGCTAATTAGCTTACTGTGAGAATGTTGCAATTGTCTGACAAAAGTGAAAAATGTAAATTTCCAATTTCAACCAAACATGCTAGAAATGCTCCAATTGAGCTAATTAGCTTATTGTGAGAATATTAAAAACGTCTGACAAAACTGAAAAATGTAATTTACCAATTTCAACCAAACATGCTAGAAATGCTCCAATTGAGCTAATTAGCTTATTGTGAGAATATTACAAACGTCTGACAAAACTGAAAAATGTAAATTTCCAATTTCAACCAAACATGCTAGAAATGCTCAAATTGCGCAAATAAGCCTACTGTAGGAATTTTACAAACGTCTGACAAAACTGAAAAATGTAAATTTCCAATTTCAACCAAACATGCTAGAAATGCTCCAATTGAGCTAATTAGCTTATTGTGTGAATATTACAAACGTCTGACAAAAGTGAAAAATGTAAATTTCCAATTTCAACCAAACATGCTAGAAATGCTCCAATTGAGCTAATTAGCTTATTGTGAGAATATTACAAACGTCTGACAACACTGAAAAATTTAAAGTTCCAATTTCAACCAAACATGCTAGAAATGCTCCAATTGAGCTAATTAGCTTATTGTGAGAATATTACAAACGTCTGACAAAGCTGAAAAATGTAAATTTCCAATTTCAACCAAACATGCTAGAAATGCTCCAATTGAGCTAATTAGCTTATTGTGAGAATGTTGCAATTGTCTGACAAAAGTGAAAAATGTAAATTTCCAATTTCAACCAAACATGCTAGAAATGCTCCAATTGAGCTAATTAGCTTATTGTGAGAATATTAAAAACGTCTGACAAAACTGAAAAATGTAATTTTCCAATTTCAACCAAACATGCTAGAAACGCTCCAATTGAGCTAATTAGCTTATTGTGAGAATATTACAAACGTCTGACAAAACTGAAAAATGTAAATTTCCAATTTCAACCAAACATGCTAGAAATGCTCCAATTGAGCTAATTAGCTTATTGGAGAATATTACAAACGTCTGACAAAAGTGAAAAATGTAAATTTCCAATTTCAACCAAACATGCTAGAAATGCTCCAATTGAGCTAATTAGCTTATTGTGAGAATATTAAAAACGTCTGACAAAACTAAAAAATGTAATTTTCCAACTTCAACCAAACATGCTAGAAATGCTCCAATTGAGCTAATTAGCTCATTGTGAGAATATTGCAATTGTCTGACAAAAGTGAAAAATGTAAATTTCCAATTTCAACCAAACATGCTAGAAATGCTCCAATTGAGCTAATTAGCTTATTGTGAGATTATTACAACTGTCTGACAACACTGAAAAATTCAAATTTCCATTTTCAACCAAACATGCTAGAAATGCTCCAATTGAGCTAATTAGCTTATTGTGAGAATATTGCAATTGTCTGACAAAAGTGAAAAATGTAAAATTCCAATTTCAACCAAACATGCTAGAAATGCTCCAAATGAGCTAATTAGCTTATTGTGAGAATATTACAAACGTCTGACAACACTGAAAAATGTAAATTTCCAATTTCAACCAAACATGCTAGAAATGCTCCAATTGAGCTAATTAGCTTATTGTGAGAATATTGCAATTGTCTGACAAAAGTGAAAAATGTAAAATTCCAATTTCAACCAAACATGCTAGAAATGCTCCAATTGAGCTAATTAGTTTATTGTGAGAATATTGCAATTGTCTGACAAAAGTGAAAAATGTAAATTTCCAATTTCAACCAAACATGCTAGAAATGCTCCAATTGAGCTAATTAGCTTATTGGAGAATATTACAAACGTCTGACAAAAGTGAAAAATGTAAATTTCCAATTTCAACCAAACATGCTAGAAATGCTCCAATTGAGCTAATTAGCTTATTGTGTGAATATTACAAACGTCTGACAAAAGTGTAAAATGTAAATTTCCAATTTCAACCAAACATGCTAGAAATGCTCCAATTGAGCTAATTAGCTTATTGGAGAATATTACAAACGTCTGACAAAAGTGAAAAATGTAAATTTCCAATTTCAACCAAACATGCTAGAAATGCTCCAATTGAGCTAATTAGCTTATTGTGAAAATATTACAAACGTCTGACAACACTGAAAAATTTAAAGTTCCAATTTCAACCAAACATGCTAGAAATGCTCCAATTGAGCTAATTAGCTTATTGTGAGAATATTACAAACGTCTGACAAAGCTGAAAAATGTAAATTTCCAATTTCAACCAAACATGCTAGAAATGCTCCAATTGAGCTAATTAGCTTATTGTGAGAATATTGCAATTGTCTGACAAAAGTGAAAAATGTAAAATTCCAATTTCAACCAAACATGCTAGAAATGCTCCAATTGAGCTAATTAGCTTATTGTGAGAGTATTACAAACGTCTGACAACACTGAAAAATGTAAATTTCCAATTTCAACCAAACATGCTAGAAATGCTCCAATTGAGCTAATTAGCTTGTTGTGAGAATATTGCAATTGTCTGACTAAACTGAAAATTTTAAATTTCCAATTTCAACCAAACATGCTAGAAATGCTCCAATTGAGCTAATTAGCTTATTGTGAGAATATTGCAATTGTCTGACAAAAGTGAAAAATGTAAAATTCCAATTTCAACCAAACATGCTAGAAATGCTCCAATTGAGCTAATTAGCTTATTGTGAGAATATTACAAACGTCTGACAAAAGTGAAAAATGTAAATTTCCAATTTCAACCAAACATGCTAGAAATGCTCCAATTGAGCTAATTAGCTTATTGTGAGAATATTACAAACGCCTGACAAACATGATAAATATAAATTTCCAATTTCAACCAAACATGCTAGAAATGCTCTAATTGAGCTAATTAACTTATTGTGAAAATATTACAAACGTCTGACAAAACTTAAAAATGTAAATTTCCAATTTCAACCAAACATGCTAGAAATGCTCAAATTGCGCAAATAAGCCTACTGTAGGAATTTTACAAACGTCTGACAAAACTGAAAAATGTAAATTTCCAATTTCAACCAAACATGCTAGAAATGCTCCAATTGAGCTAATTAGCTCATTGTGAGAATATTGCAATTGTCTGACAAAAGTGAAAAATGTAAATTTCCAATTTCAACCAAACATGCTAGAAATGCTCCAATTGAGCTAATTAGCTTATTGGAGAATATTACAAACGTCTGACAAAAGTGAAAAATGTAAAGTTCCAATTTCAACCAAACATGCTAGAAATGCTCCAATTGAGCTAATTAGCTTATTGTGTGAATATTACAAACGTCTGACAAAAGTGAAAAATGTAAATTTCCAATTTCAACCAAACATGCTAGAAATGCTCCAATTGAGCTAATTAGCTTATTGGAGAATATTACAAACGTCTGACAAAAGTGAAAAGTGTAAATTTCCAATTTCAACCAAACATGCTAGAAATGCTCCAATTGAGCTAATTAGTTTATTGTGAGAATATTGCAATTGTCTGACAAAAGTGAAAAATGTAAATTTCCAATTTCAACCAAACATGCTAGAAATGCTCCAATTGAGCTAATTAGCTTATTGGAGAATATTACAAACGTCTGACAAAAGTGAAAAATGTAAATTTCCAATTTCAACCAAACATGCTAGAAATGCTCCAATTGAGCTAATTAGCTTATTGTGTGAATATTACAAACGTCTGACAAAAGTGAAAAATGTAAATTTCCAATTTCAACCAAACATGCTAGAAATGCTCCAATTGAGCTAATTAGCTTATTGGAGAATATTACAAACGTCTGACAAAAGTGCAAAATGTAAATTTCCAATTTCAACCAAACATGCTAGAAATGCTCCAATTGAGCTAATTAGCTTATTGTGAGAATATTACAAACGTCTGACAAAGCTGAAAAATGTAAATTTCCAATTTCAACCAAACATGCTAGAAATGCTCCAATTGAGCTAATTAGCTTATTGTGAGAATGTTGCAATTGTCTGACAAAAGTGAAAAATGTAAATTTCCAATTTCAACCAAACATGTTAGAAATGCTCCAATTGAGCTAATTAGCTTATTGTGAGAATATTAAAAACGTCTGACAAAACTGAAAAATGTAATTTTCCAATTTCAACCAAACATGCTAGAAATGCTCCAATTGAGCTAATTAGCTTATTGTGAGAATATTACAAACGTCTGACAAAGCTGAAAAATGTAAATTTCCAATTTCAACCAAACATGCTAGAAATGCTCCAATTGAGCTAATTAGCTTATTGTGAGAATGTTGCAATTGTCTGACAAAAGTGAAAAATGTAAATTTCCAATTTCAACCAAACATGCTAGAAATGCTCAAATTGCGCAAATAAGCCTACTGTAGGAATTTTACAAACGTCTGACAAAACTGAAAATTGTAAATTTCCAATTTCAACCAAACATGCTAGAAATTCTCCAATTGAGCTAATTAGCTTATTGTGAGAATATTACAAACGTCTGACAAAACTGAAAAATGTAATTTTCCAATTTCAACCAAACATGCTAGAAATGCTCCAATTGAGCTAATTAGCTTATTGTGAGAATATTGCAATTGTCTGACAAAAGTGAAAAATGTATCTTTCCAATTTCAGCCAAACATGCTAGAAATGCTCCAATTGAGCTAATTAGCTTATTGTGAGAATATTACAAACGTCTGACAAAACTGAAAAATGTAATTTTCCAATTTCAACCAAACATGCCAGCAATGCTCCAATTGAGCTAATTAGCTTATTGTGAGAATATTACAAACGTCTGACAAAACTGAAAAATGTAAATTTCCAATTTCAACCAAACATGCTAGAAATGCTCCAATTGAGCTAATTAGCTTATTGTGAGAATATTGCAATTGTCTGACAAAAGTGAAAAATGTAAAATTCCAATTTCAACCAAACATGCTAGAAATGCTCCAAATGAGCTAATTAGCTTATTGTGAGAATATTACAAACGTCTGACAACACTGAAAAATGTAAATTTCCAATTTCAACCAAACATGCTAGAAATGCTCCAATTGAGCTAATTAGCTTATTGTGAGAATATTGCAATTGTCTGACAACACTGAAAATTTTAAATTTCCAAATTCAACCAAACATGCTAGAAATGCTCCAATTGAGCTAATTAGTTTATTGTGAGAATATTGCAATTGTCTGACAAAAGTGAAAAATGTAAAATTCCAATTTCAACCAAACATGCTAGAAATGCTCCAATTGAGCTAATTAGTTTATTGTGAGAATATTGCAATTGTCTGACAAAAGTGAAAAATGTAAATTTCCAATTTCAACCAAACATGCTAGAAATGCTCCAATTGAGCTAATTAGCTTATTGGAGAATATTACAAACGTCTGACAAAAGTGAAAAATGTAAATTTCCAATTTCAACCAAACATGCTAGAAATGCTCCAATTGAGCTAATTAGCTTATTGTGTGAATATTACAAACGTCTGACAAAAGTGTAAAATGTAAATTTCCAATTTCAACCAAACATGCTAGAAATGCTCCAATTGAGCTAATTAGCTTATTGGAGAATATTACAAACGTCTGACAAAAGTGAAAAATGTAAATTTCCAATTTCAACCAAACATGCTAGAAATGCTCCAATTGAGCTAATTAGCTTATTGTGAGAATATTACAAACGTCTGACAACACTGAAAAATTTAAAGTTCCAATTTCAACCAAACATGCTAGAAATGCTCCAATTGAGCTAATTAGCTTATTGTGAGAATATTACAAACGTCTGACAAAGCTGAAAAATGTAAATTTCCAATTTCAACCAAACATGCTAGAAATGCTCCAATTGAGCTAATTAGCTTATTGTGAGAATATTGCAATTGTCTGACAAAAGTGAAAAATGTAAAATTCCAATTTCAACCAAACATGCTAGAAATGCTCCAATTGAGCTAATTAGCTTTTTGTGAGAGTATTACAAACGTCTGACAACACTGAAAAATGTAAATTTCCAATTTCAACCAAACATGCTAGAAATGCTCCAATTGAGCTAATTAGCTTGTTGTGAGAATATTGCAATTGTCTGACAACACTGAAAATTTTAAATTTCCAATTTCAACCAAACATGCTAGAAATGCTCCAATTGAGCTAATTAGCTTATTGTGAGAGTATTGCAATTGTCTGACAAAAGTGAAAAATGTAAAATTCCAATTTCAACCAAACATGCTAGAAATGCTCCAATTGAGCTAATTAGCTTATTGTGAGAATATTACAAACGTCTGACAAAAGTGAAAAATGTAAAATTCCAATTTCAACCAAACATGCTAGAAATGCTCCAATTGAGCTAATTAGCTTATTGTGAGAATATTACAAACGCCTGACAAACATGATAAATATAAATTTCCAATTTCAACCAAACATGCTAGAAATGCTCTAATTGAGCTAATTAACTTATTGTGAAAATATTACAAACGTCTGACAAAACTTAAAAATGTAAATTTCCAATTTCAACCAAACATGCTAGAAATGCTCAAATTGCGCAAATAAGCCTACTGTAGGAATTTTACAAACGTCTGACAAAACTGAAAAATGTAAATTTCCAATTTCAACCAAACATGCTAGAAATGCTCCAATTGAGCTAATTAGCTCATTGTGAGAATATTGCAATTGTCTGACAAAAGTGAAAAATGGAAATTTCCAATTTCAACCAAACATGCTAGAAATGCTCCAATTGAGCTAATTAGCTTATTGGAGAATATTACAAACGTCTGACAAAAGTGAAAAATGTAAATTTCCAATTTCAACCAAACATGCTAGAAATGCTCCAATTGAGCTAATTAGCTTATTGTGTGAATATTACAAACGTCTGACAAAAGTGAAAAATGTAAATTTCCAATTTCAACCAAACATGCTAGAAATGCTCCAATTGAGCTAATTAGCTTATTGGAGAATATTACAAACGTCTGACAAAAGTGAAAAGTGTAAATTTCCAATTTCAACCAAACATGCTAGAAATGCTCCAATTGAGCTAATTAGTTTATTGTGAGAATATTGCAATTGTCTGACAAAAGTGAAAAATGTAAATTTCCAATTTCAACCAAACATGCTAGAAATGCTCCAATTGAGCTAATTAGCTTATTGTGAGAATATTGCAATTGTCTGACAAAAGTGAAAAATGTAAAATTCCAATTTCAACCAAACATGCTAGAAATGCTCCAAATGAGCTAATTAGCTTATTGTGAGAATATTACAAACGTCTGACAACACTGAAAAATGTAAATTTCCAATTTCAACCAAACATGCTAGAAATGCTCCAATTGAGCTAATTAGCTTATTGTGAGAATATTGCAATTGTCTGACAACACTGAAAATTTTAAATTTCCAAATTCAACCAAACATGCTAGAAATGCTCCAATTGAGCTAATTAGTTTATTGTGAGAATATTGCAATTGTCTGACAAAAGTGAAAAATGTAAAATTCCAATTTCAACCAAACATGCTAGAAATGCTCCAATTGAGCTAATTAGTTTATTGTGAGAATATTGCAATTGTCTGACAAAAGTGAAAAATGTAAATTTCCAATTTCAACCAAACATGCTAGAAATGCTCCAATTGAGCTAATTAGCTTATTGGAGAATATTACAAACGTCTGACAAAAGTGAAAAATGTAAATTTCCAATTTCAACCAAACATGCTAGAAATGCTCCAATTGAGCTAATTAGCTTATTGTGTGAATATTACAAACGTCTGACAAAAGTGTAAAATGTAAATTTCCAATTTCAACCAAACATGCTAGAAATGCTCCAATTGAGCTAATTAGCTTATTGGAGAATATTACAAACGTCTGACAAAAGTGAAAAATGTAAATTTCCAATTTCAACCAAACATGCTAGAAATGCTCCAATTGAGCTAATTAGCTTATTGTGAGAATATTACAAACGTCTGACAACACTGAAAAATTTAAAGTTCCAATTTCAACCAAACATGCTAGAAATGCTCCAATTGAGCTAATTAGCTTATTGTGAGAATATTACAAACGTCTGACAAAGCTGAAAAATGTAAATTTCCAATTTCAACCAAACATGCTAGAAATGCTCCAATTGAGCTAATTAGCTTATTGTGAGAATATTGCAATTGTCTGACAAAAGTGAAAAATGTAAAATTCATATTTCAACCAAACATGCTAGAAATGCTCCAATTGAGCTAATTAGCTTTTTGTGAGAGTATTACAAACGTCTGACAACACTGAAAAATGTAAATTTCCAATTTCAACCAAACATGCTAGAAATGCTCCAATTGAGCTAATTAGCTTGTTGTGAGAATATTGCAATTGTCTGACAACACTGAAAATTTTAAATTTCCAATTTCAACCAAACATGCTAGAAATGCTCCAATTGAGCTAATTAGCTTATTGTGAGAGTATTGCAATTGTCTGACAAAAGTGAAAAATGTAAAATTCCAATTTCAACCAAACATGCTAGAAATGCTCCAATTGAGCTAATTAGCTTATTGTGAGAATATTACAAACGTCTGACAAAAGTGAAAAATGTAAAATTCCAATTTCAACCAAACATGCTAGAAATGCTCCAATTGAGCTAATTAGCTTATTGTGAGAATATTACAAACGCCTGACAAACATGATAAATATAAATTTCCAATTTCAACCAAACATGCTAGAAATGCTCTAATTGAGCTAATTAACTTATTGTGAAAATATTACAAACGTCTGACAAAACTTAAAAATGTAAATTTCCAATTTCAACCAAACATGCTAGAAATGCTCAAATTGCGCAAATAAGCCTACTGTAGGAATTTTACAAACGTCTGACAAAACTGAAAAATGTAAATTTCCAATTTCAACCAAACATGCTAGAAATGCTCCAATTGAGCTAATTAGCTCATTGTGAGAATATTGCAATTGTCTGACAAAAGTGAAAAATGGAAATTTCCAATTTCAACCAAACATGCTAGAAATGCTCCAATTGAGCTAATTAGCTTATTGGAGAATATTACAAACGTCTGACAAAAGTGAAAAATGTAAATTTCCAATTTCAACCAAACATGCTAGAAATGCTCCAATTGAGCTAATTAGCTTATTGTGTGAATATTACAAACGTCTGACAAAAGTGAAAAATGTAAATTTCCAATTTCAACCAAACATGCTAGAAATGCTCCAATTGAGCTAATTAGCTTATTGGAGAATATTACAAACGTCTGACAAAAGTGAAAAGTGTAAATTTCCAATTTCAACCAAACATGCTAGAAATGCTCCAATTGAGCTAATTAGTTTATTGTGAGAATATTGCAATTGTCTGACAAAAGTGAAAAATGTAAATTTCCAATTTCAACCAAACATGCTAGAAATGCTCCAATTGAGCTAATTAGCTTATTGGAGAATATTACAAACGTCTGACAAAATAGAAAAATGTAAATTTCCAATTTCAACCAAACATGCTAGAAATGCTCCAATTGAGCTAATTAGCTTATTGTGTGAATATTACAAACGTCTGACAAAAGTGAAAAATGTAAATTTCCAATTTCAACCAAACATGCTAGAAATGCTCCAATTGAGCTAATTAGCTTATTGGAGAATATTACAAACGTCTGACAAAAGTGCAAAATGTAAATTTCCAATTTCAACCAAACATGCTAGAAATGCTCCAATTGAGCTAATTAGCTTATTGTGAGAGTATTACAAACGTCTGACAAAGCTGAAAAATGTAAATTTCCAATTTCAACCAAACATGCTAGAAATGCTCCAATTGAGCTAATTAGCTTATTGTGAGAATGTTGCAATTGTCTGACAAAAGTGAAAAATGTAAATTTCCAATTTCAACCAAACATGCTAGAAATGCTCCAATTGAGCTAATTAGCTTATTGTGAGAATATTAAAAACGTCTGACAAAACTGAAAAATGTAATTTTCCAATTTCAACCAAACATGCTAGAAATGCTCCAATTGAGCTAATTAGCTTATTGTGAGAATATTACAAACGTCTGACAAAACTGAAAAATGTAAATTTCCAATTTCAACCAAACATGCTAGAAATGCTCAAATTGCGCAAATAAGCCTACTGTAGGAATTTTACAAACGTCTGACAAAACTGAAAAATGTAAATTTCCAATTTCAACCAAACATGCTAGAAATTCTCCAATTGAGCTAATTAGCTTATTGTGAGAATATTACAAACGTCTGACAAAAGTGAAAAATGTAAATTTCCAATTTCAACCAAACATGCTAGAAATGCTCCAATTGAGCTAATTAGCTTATTGTGAGAATATTGCAATTGTCTGACAAAAGTGAAAAATGTATCTTTCCAATTTCAGCCAAACATGCTAGAAATGCTCCAATTGAGCTAATTAGCTTATTGTGAGAATATTACAAACGTCTGACAAAACTGAAAAATGTAATTTTCCAATTTCAACCAAACATGCCAGCAATGCTCCAATTGAGCTAATTAGCTTATTGTGAGAATATTACAAACGTCTGACAAAACTGAAAAATGTAAATTTCCAATTTCAACCAAACATGCTAGAAATGCTCCAATTGAGCTAATTAGTTTATTGTGAGAATATTGCAATTGTCTGACAAAAGTGAAAAATGTAAATTTCCAATTTCAACCAAACATGCTAGAAATGCTCCAGTTGAGCTAATTAGCTTATTGTGAGAATATTGCAATTGTCTGACAAAAGTGAAAAATGTAAATTTCCAATTTCAACCAAACATGCTAGAAATGCTCCGAGCTAATTAGCTTATTGTGAGAATATTACAAACGTCTGACAAAAGTGAAAAATGTAAATTTCCAATTTCAACAAACATGCTAGAAATGCTCCAATCGAGCTAATTAGCTTATTGGAGAATATTACAAACGTCTGACAAAAGTGAAAAATGTAAATTTCCAATTTCAACCAAACATGCTAGAAATGCTCCAATTGAGCTAATTAGCTTATTGTGAGAATATTACAAACGTCTGACAACATTGAAAAATTTAAATTTCCAATTTCAACCAAACATGCTAGAAATGCTCCAATTGAGCTAATTAGCTTATTGTGAGAATATTACAAACGTCTGACAAAGCTGAAAAATGTAAATTTCCAATTTCAACCAAACATGCTAGAAATGCTCCAATTGAGCTAATTAGCTTACTGTGAGAATGTTGCAATTGTCTGACAAAAGTGAAAAATGTAAATTTCCAATTTCAACCAAACATGCTAGAAATGCTCCAATTGAGCTAATTAGCTTATTGTGAGAATATTAAAAACGTCTGACAAAACTGAAAAATGTAATTTACCAATTTCAACCAAACATGCTAGAAATGCTCCAATTGAGCTAATTAGCTTATTGTGAGAATATTACAAACGTCTGACAAAACTGAAAAATGTAAATTTCCAATTTCAACCAAACATGCTAGAAATGCTCAAATTGCCCAAATAAGCCTACTGTAGGAATTTTACAAACGTCTGACAAAACTGAAAAATGTAAATTTCCAATTTCAACCAAACATGCTAGAAATGCTCAAATTGCGCAAATAAGCCTACTGTAGGAATTTTACAAACGTCTGACAAAACTGAAAAATGTAAATTTCCAATTTCAACCAAACATGCTAGAAATGCTCCAATTGAGCTAATTAGCTTATTGTGTGAATATTACAAACGTCTGACAAAAGTGAAAAATGTAAATTTCCAATTTCAACCAAACATGCTAGAAATGCTCCAATTGAGCTAATTAGCTTATTGTGAGAATATTACAAACGTCTGACAACACTGAAAAATTTAAAGTTCCAATTTCAACCAAACATGCTAGAAATGCTCCAATTGAGCTAATTAGCTTATTGTGAGAATATTACAAACGTCTGACAAAGCTGAAAAATGTAAATTTCCAATTTCAACCAAACATGCTAGAAATGCTCCAATTGAGCTAATTAGCTTATTGTGAGAATGTTGCAATTGTCTGACAAAAGTGAAAAATGTAAATTTCCAATTTCAACCAAACATGCTAGAAATGCTCCAATTGAGCTAATTAGCTTATTGTGAGAATATTAAAAACGTCTGACAAAACTGAAAAATGTAATTTTCCAATTTCAACCAAACATGCTAGAAACGCTCCAATTGAGCTAATTAGCTTATTGTGAGAATATTACAAACGTCTGACAAAACTGAAAAATGTAAATTTCCAATTTCAACCAAACATGCTAGAAATGCTCCAATTGAGCTAATTAGCTTATTGGAGAATATTACAAACGTCTGACAAAAGTGAAAAATGTAAATTTCCAATTTCAACCAAACATGCTAGAAATGCTCCAATTGAGCTAATTAGCTTATTGTGAGAATATTAAAAACGTCTGACAAAACTAAAAAATGTAATTTTCCAACTTCAACCAAACATGCTAGAAATGCTCCAATTGAGCTAATTAGCTCATTGTGAGAATATTGCAATTGTCTGACAAAAGTGAAAAATGTAAATTTCCAATTTCAACCAAACATGCTAGAAATGCTCCAATTGAGCTAATTAGCTTATTGTGAGATTATTACAACTGTCTGACAACACTGAAAAATTCAAATTTCCAATTTCAACCAAACATGCTAGAAATGCTCCAATTGAGCTAATTAGCTTATTGTGAGAATATTGCAATTGTCTGACAAAAGTGAAAAATGTAAAATTCCAATTTCAACCAAACATGCTAGAAATGCTCCAAATGAGCTAATTAGCTTATTGTGAGAATATTACAAACGTCTGACAACACTGAAAAATGTAAATTTCCAATTTCAACCAAACATGCTAGAAATGCTCCAATTGAGCTAATTAGCTTATTGTGAGAATATTGCAATTGTCTGACAAAAGTGAAAAATGTAAAATTTCAATTTCAACCAAACATGCTAGAAATGCTCCAATTGAGCTAATTAGTTTATTGTGAGAATATTGCCATTGTCTGACAAAAGTGAAAAATGTAAATTTCCAATTTCAACCAAACATGCTAGAAATGCTCCAATTGAGCTAATTAGCTTATTGGAGAATATTACAAACGTCTGACAAAAGTGAAAAATGTAAATTTCCAATTTCAACCAAACATGCTAGAAATGCTCCAATTGAGCTAATTAGCTTATTGTGTGAATATTACAAACGTCTGACAAAAGTGTAAAATGTAAATTTCCAATTTCAACCAAACATGCTAGAAATGCTCCAATTGAGCTAATTAGCTTATTGGAGAATATTACAAACGTCTGACAAAAGTGAAAAATGTAAATTTCCAATTTCAACCAAACATGCTAGAAATGCTCCAAATGAGCTAATTAGCTTATTGTGAGAATATTACAAACGTCTGACAACACTGAAAAATGTAATTTTCCAATTTCAACCAAACATGCCAGCAATGCTCCAATTGAGCTAATTAGCTTATTGTGAGAATATTACAAACGTCTGACAAAACTGAAAAATGTAAATTTCCAATTTCAACCAAACATGCTAGAAATGCTCCAATTGAGCTAATTAGCTTATTGTGAGAATATTGCAATTGTCTGACAAAAGTGAAAAATGTAAAATTCCAATTTCAACCAAACATGCTAGAAATGCTCCAAATGAGCTAATTAGCTTATTGTGAGAATATTACAAACGTCTGACAACACTGAAAAATGTAAACTTCCAATTTCAACCAAACATGCTAGAAATGCTCCAATTGAGCTAATTAGCTTATTGTGAGAATATTGCAATTGTCTGACAACACTGAAAATTTTAAATTTCCAAATTCAACCAAACATGCTAGAAATGCTCCAATTGAGCTAATTAGTTTATTGTGAGAATATTGCAATTGTCTGACAAAAGTGAAAAATGTAAAATTCCAATTTCAACCAAACATGCTAGAAATGCTCCAATTGAGCTAATTAGTTTATTGTGAGAATATTGCAATTGTCTGACAAAAGTGAAAAATGTAAATTTCCAATTTCAACCAAACATGCTAGAAATGCTCCAATTGAGCTAATTAGCTTATTGGAGAATATTACAAACGTCTGACAAAAGTGAAAAATGTAAATTTCCAATTTCAACCAAACATGCTAGAAATGCTCCAATTGAGCTAATTAGCTTATTGTGTGAATATTACAAACGTCTGACAAAAGTGTAAAATGTAAATTTCCAATTTCAACCAAACATGCTAGAAATGCTCCAATTGAGCTAATTAGCTTATTGGAGAATATTACAAACGTCTGACAAAAGTGAAAAATGTAAATTTCCAATTTCAACCAAACATGCTAGAAATGCTCCAATTGAGCTAATTAGCTTATTGTGAGAATATTACAAACGTCTGACAACACTGAAAAATTTAAAGTTCCAATTTCAACCAAACATGCTAGAAATGCTCCAATTGAGCTAATTAGCTTATTGTGAGAATATTACAAACGTCTGACAAAGCTGAAAAATGTAAATTTCCAATTTCAACCAAACATGCTAGAAATGCTCCAATTGAGCTAATTAGCTTATTGTGAGAATATTGCAATTGTCTGACAAAAGTGAAAAATGTAAAATTCCAATTTCAACCAAACATGCTAGAAATGCTCCAATTGAGCTAATTAGCTTTTTGTGAGAGTATTACAAACGTCTGACAACACTGAAAAATGTAAATTTCCAATTTCAACCAAACATGCTAGAAATGCTCCAATTGAGCTAATTAGCTTGTTGTGAGAATATTGCAATTGTCTGACAACACTGAAAATTTTAAATTTCCAATTTCAACCAAACATGCTAGAAATGCTCCAATTGAGCTAATTAGCTTATTGTGAGAGTATTGCAATTGTCTGACAAAAGTGAAAAATGTAAAATTCCAATTTCAACCAAACATGCTAGAAATGCTCCAATTGAGCTAATTAGCTTATTGTGAGAATATTACAAACGTCTGACAAAAGTGAAAAATGTAAAATTCCAATTTCAACCAAACATGCTAGAAATGCTCCAATTGAGCTAATTAGCTTATTGTGAGAATATTACAAACGCCTGACAAACATGATAAATATAAATTTCCAATTTCAACCAAACATGCTAGAAATGCTCTAATTGAGCTAATTAACTTATTGTGAAAATATTACAAACGTCTGACAAAACTTAAAAATGTAAATTTCCAATTTCAACCAAACATGCTAGAAATGCTCAAATTGCGCAAATAAGCCTACTGTAGGAATTTTACAAACGTCTGACAAAACTGAAAAATGTAAATTTCCAATTTCAACCAAACATGCTAGAAATGCTCCAATTGAGCTAATTAGCTCATTGTGAGAATATTGCAATTGTCTGACAAAAGTGAAAAATGGAAATTTCCAATTTCAACCAAACATGCTAGAAATGCTCCAATTGAGCTAATTAGCTTATTGGAGAATATTACAAACGTCTGACAAAAGTGAAAAATGTAAATTTCCAATTTCAACCAAACATGCTAGAAATGCTCCAATTGAGCTAATTAGCTTATTGTGTGAATATTACAAACGTCTGACAAAAGTGAAAAATGTAAATTTCCAATTTCAACCAAACATGCTAGAAATGCTCCAATTGAGCTAATTAGCTTATTGGAGAATATTACAAACGTCTGACAAAAGTGAAAAGTGTAAATTTCCAATTTCAACCAAACATGCTAGAAATGCTCCAATTGAGCTAATTAGTTTATTGTGAGAATATTGCAATTGTCTGACAAAAGTGAAAAATGTAAATTTCCAATTTCAACCAAACATGCTAGAAATGCTCCAATTGAGCTAATTAGCTTATTGGAGAATATTACAAACGTCTGACAAAATAGAAAAATGTAAATTTCCAATTTCAACCAAACATGCTAGAAATGCTCCAATTGAGCTAATTAGCTTATTGTGTGAATATTACAAACGTCTGACAAAAGTGAAAAATGTAAATTTCCAATTTCAACCAAACATGCTAGAAATGCTCCAATTGAGCTAATTAGCTTATTGGAGAATATTACAAACGTCTGACAAAAGTGCAAAATGTAAATTTCCAATTTCAACCAAACATGCTAGAAATGCTCCAATTGAGCTAATTAGCTTATTGTGAGAGTATTACAAACGTCTGACAAAGCTGAAAAATGTAAATTTCCAATTTCAACCAAACATGCTAGAAATGCTCCAATTGAGCTAATTAGCTTATTGTGAGAATGTTGCAATTGTCTGACAAAAGTGAAAAATGTAAATTTCCAATTTCAACCAAACATGCTAGAAATGCTCCAATTGAGCTAATTAGCTTATTGTGAGAATATTAAAAACGTCTGACAAAACTGAAAAATGTAATTTTCCAATTTCAACCAAACATGCTAGAAATGCTCCAATTGAGCTAATTAGCTTATTGTGAGAATATTACAAACGTCTGACAAAACTGAAAAATGTAAATTTCCAATTTCAACCAAACATGCTAGAAATGCTCCAATTGAGCTAATTAGCTTATTGTGAGAATGTTGCAATTGTCTGACAAAAGTGAAAAATGTAAATTTCCAATTTCAACCAAACATGCTAGAAATGCTCAAATTGCGCAAATAAGCCTACTGTAGGAATTTTACAAACGTCTGACAAAACTGAAAAATGTAAATTTCCAATTTCAACCAAACATGCTAGAAATTCTCCAATTGAGCTAATTAGCTTATTGTGAGAATATTACAAACGTCTGACAAAAGTGAAAAATGTAAATTTCCAATTTCAACCAAACATGCTAGAAATGCTCCAATTGAGCTAATTAGCTTATTGTGAGAATATTGCAATTGTCTGACAAAAGTGAAAAATGTATCTTTCCAATTTCAGCCAAACATGCTAGAAATGCTCCAATTGAGCTAATTAGCTTATTGTGAGAATATTACAAACGTCTGACAAAACTGAAAAATGTAATTTTCCAATTTCAACCAAACATGCCAGCAATGCTCCAATTGAGCTAATTAGCTTATTGTGAGAATATTACAAACGTCTGACAAAACTGAAAAATGTAAATTTCCAATTTCAACCAAACATGCTAGAAATGCTCCAATTGAGCTAATTAGTTTATTGTGAGAATATTGCAATTGTCTGACAAAAGTGAAAAATGTAAATTTCCAATTTCAACCAAACATGCTAGAAATGCTCCAGTTGAGCTAATTAGCTTATTGTGAGAATATTGCAATTGTCTGACAAAAGTGAAAAATGTAAATTTCCAATTTCAACCAAACATGCTAGAAATGCTCCGAGCTAATTAGCTTATTGTGTGAATATTACAAACGTCTGACAAAAGTGAAAAATGTAAATTTCCAATTTCAACAAACATGCTAGAAATGCTCCAATCGAGCTAATTAGCTTATTGGAGAATATTACAAACGTCTGACAAAAGTGAAAAATGTAAATTTCCAATTTCAACCAAACATGCTAGAAATGCTCCAATTGAGCTAATTAGCTTATTGTGAGAATATTACAAACGTCTGACAACATTGAAAAATTTAAATTTCCAATTTCAACCAAACATGCTAGAAATGCTCCAATTGAGCTAATTAGCTTATTGTGAGAATATTACAAACGTCTGACAAAGCTGAAAAATGTAAATTTCCAATTTCAACCAAACATGCTAGAAATGCTCCAATTGAGCTAATTAGCTTATTGTGAGAATATTAAAAACGTCTGACAAAACTGAAAAATGTAATTTACCAATTTCAACCAAACATGCTAGAAATGCTCCAATTGAGCTAATTAGCTTATTGTGAGAATATTACAAACGTCTGACAAAACTGAAAAATGTAAATTTCCAATTTCAACCAAACATGCTAGAAATGCTCAAATTGCGCAAATAAGCCTACTGTAGGAATTTTACAAACGTCTGACAAAACTGAAAAATGTAAATTTCCAATTTCAACCAAACATGCTAGAAATGCTCCAATTGAGCTAATTAGCTTATTGTGTGAATATTACAAACGTCTGACAAAAGTGAAAAATGTAAATTTCCAATTTCAACCAAACATGCTAGAAATGCTCCAATTGAGCTAATTAGCTTATTGTGAGAATATTACAAACGTCTGACAACACTGAAAAATTTAAAGTTCCAATTTCAACCAAACATGCTAGAAATGCTCCAATTGAGCTAATTAGCTTATTGTGAGAATATTACAAACGTCTGACAAAGCTGAAAAATGTAAATTTCCAATTTCAACCAAACATGCTAGAAATGCTCCAATTGAGCTAATTAGCTTATTGTGAGAATGTTGCAATTGTCTGACAAAAGTGAAAAATGTAAATTTCCAATTTCAACCAAACATGCTAGAAATGCTCCAATTGAGCTAATTAGCTTATTGTGAGAATATTAAAAACGTCTGACAAAACTGAAAAATGTAATTTTCCAATTTCAACCAAACATGCTAGAAACGCTCCAATTGAGCTAATTAGCTTATTGTGAGAATATTACAAACGTCTGACAAAACTGAAAAATGTAAATTTCCAATTTCAACCAAACATGCTAGAAATGCTCCAATTGAGCTAATTAGCTTATTGTGAGAATGTTGCAATTGTCTGACAAAAGTGAAAAATGTAAATTTCCAATTTCAACCAAACATGCTAGAAATGCTCAAATTGCGCAAATAAGCCTACTGTAGGAATTTTACAAACGTCTGACAAAACTGAAAAATGTAAATTTCCAATTTCAACCAAACATGCTAGAAATGCTCCAATTGAGCTAATTAGCTTATTGTGAGAATATTACAAACGTCTGACAAAAGTGAAAAATGTAAATTTCCAATTGCAACCAAACATGCTAGAAATGCTCCAATTGAGCTAATTAGCTTATTGTGAGAATATTGCAATTGTCTGACAAAAGTGAAAAATGTAAATTTCCAATTTCAACCAAACATGCTAGAAATGCTCCAATTGAGCTAATTAGTTTATTGTGAGAATATTGCAATTGTCTGACAAAAGTGAAAAATGTAAATTTCCAAATTCAACCAAACATGCTAGAAATGCTCCAATTGAGCTAATTAGCTTATTGTGAGAATATTGCAATTGTCTGACAAAAGTGAAAAATGTAAATTTCCAATTTCAACCAAACATGCTAGAAATGCTCCAATTGAGCTAATTAGCTTATTGTGAGAATATTACAAACGTCTGACAAAAGTGAAAAATGTAAATTTCCAATTTCAACCAAACATGCTAGAAATGCTCCAATTGAGCTAATTAGCTTATTGTGAGAATATTACAAACGTCTGACAAAAGTGAAAAATGTAAATTTCCAATTTCAACCAAACATGCTAGAAATGCTCCAATTGAGCTAATTAGCTTATTGTGAGAATGTTGCAATTGTCTGACAAAAGTGAAAAATGTAAATTTCCAATTTCAACCAAACATGCTAGAAATGCTCAAATTGCGCAAATAAGCCTACTGTAGGAATTTTACAAACGTCTGACAAAACTGAAAAATGTAAATTTCCAATTTCAACCAAACATGCTAGAAGTTCTCCAATTGAGCTAATTAGCTTATTGTGAGAATATTACAAACGTCTGACAAAACTGAAAAATGTAAATTTCCAATTTCAACCAAACATGCTAGAAATGCTCCAATTGAGCTAATTAGTTTATTGTGAGAATATTGCAATTGTCTGACAAAAGTGAAAAATGTAAATTTCCAATTTCAACCAAACATGCTAGAAATGCTCCAGTTGAGCTAATTAGCTTATTGTGAGAATATTGCAATTGTCTGACAAAAGTGAAAAATGTAAATTTCCAATTTCAACCAAACATGCTAGAAATGCTCCAATTGAGCTAATTAGCTTATTGTGAGAATATTACAAACGTCTGACAAAAGTGAAAAATGTAAATTTCCAATTTCAACAAACATGCTAGAAATGCTCCAATTGAGCTAATTAGCTTATTGGAGAATATTACAAACGTCTGACAAAAGTGAAAAATGTAAATTTCCAATTTCAACCAAACATGCTAGAAATGCTCCAATTGAGCTAATTAGCTTATTGTGAGAATATTACAAACGTCTGACAACATTGAAAAATTTAAATTTCCAATTTCAACCAAACATGCTAGAAATGCTCCAATTGAGCTAATTAGCTTATTGTGAGAATATTACAAACGTCTGACAAAGCTGAAAAATGTAAATTTCCAATTTCAACCAAACATGCTAGAAATGCTCCAATTGAGCTAATTAGCTTACTGTGAGAATGTTGCAATTGTCTGACAAAAGTGAAAAATGTAAATTTCCAATTTCAACCAAACATGCTAGAAATGCTCCAATTGAGCTAATTAGCTTATTGTGAGAATATTAAAAACGTCTGACAAAACTGAAAAATGTAATTTACCAATTTCAACCAAACATGCTAGAAATGCTCCAATTGAGCTAATTAGCTTATTGTGAGAATATTACAAACGTCTGACAAAACTGAAAAATGTAAATTTCCAATTTCAACCAAACATGCTAGAAATGCTCAAATTGCGCAAATAAGCCTACTGTAGGAATTTTACAAACGTCTGACAAAACTGAAAAATGTAAATTTCCAATTTCAACCAAACATGCTAGAAATGCTCCAATTGAGCTAATTAGCTTATTGTGTGAATATTACAAACGTCTGACAAAAGTGAAAAATGTAAATTTCCAATTTCAACCAAACATGCTAGAAATGTTCCAATTGAGCTAATTAGCTTATTGTGAGAATATTACAAACGTCTGACAACACTGAAAAATTTAAAGTTCCAATTTCAACCAAACATGCTAGAAATGCTCCAATTGAGCTAATTAGCTTATTGTGAGAATATTACAAACGTCTGACAAAGCTGAAAAATGTAAATTTCCAATTTCAACCAAACATGCTAGAAATGCTCCAATTGAGCTAATTAGCTTATTGTGAGAATGTTGCAATTGTCTGACAAAAGTGAAAAATGTAAATTTCCAATTTCAACCAAACATGCTAGAAATGCTCCAATTGAGCTAATTAGCTTATTGTGAGAATATTAAAAACGTCTGACAAAACTGAAAAATGTAATTTTCCAATTTCAACCAAACATGCTAGAAATGCTCCAATTGAGCTAATTAGCTTATTGTGAGAATGTTGCAATTGTCTGACAAAAGTGAAAAATGTAAATTTCCAATTTCAACCAAACATGCTAGAAATGCTCAAATTGCGCAAATAAGCCTACTGTAGGAATTTTACAAACGTCTGACAAAACTGAAAAATGTAAATTTCCAATTTCAACCAAACATGCTAGAAATGCTCCAATTGAGCTAATTAGCTTATTGTGAGAATATTACAAACGTCTGACAAAAGTGAAAAATATAAATTTCCAATTTCAACCAAACATGCTAGAAATGCTCCAATTGAGCTAATTAGCTTATTGTGAGAATATTGCAATTGTCTGACAAAAGTGAAAAATGTAAATTTCCAATTTCAACCAAACATGCTAGAAATGCTCCAATTGAGCTAATTAGTTTATTGTGAGAATATTGCAATTGTCTGACAAAAGTGAAAAATGTAAATTTCCAAATTCAACCAAACATGCTAGAAATGCTCCAATTGAGCTAATTAGCTTATTGTGAGAATATTGCAATTGTCTGACAAAAGTGAAAAATGTAAATTTCCAATTTCAACCAAACATGCTAGAAATGCTCCAATTGAGCTAATTAGCTTATTGTGAGAATATTACAAACGTCTGACAAAAGTGAAAAATGTAAATTTCCAATTTCAACCAAACATGCTAGAAATGCTCCAATTGAGCTAATTAGCTTATTGGAGAATATTACAAACGTCTGACAAAAGTGAAAAATGTAAATTTCCAATTTCAACCAAACATGCTAGAAATGCTCCAATTGAGCTAATTAGCTTATTGTGAGAATATTAAAAACGTCTGACAAAACTGAAAAATGTAATTTTCCAATTTCAACCAAACATGCTAGAAATGCTCCAATTGAGCTAATTAGCTTATTGTGAGAATATTGCAATTGTCTGACAAAAGTGAAAAATGTAAATTTCCAATTTCAACCAAACATGCTAGAAATGCTCCAATTGAGCTAATTAGCTTATTGTGAGAATATTACAATTGTCTGACAACACTGAAAAATTCAAATTTCCAAATTCAACCAAACATGCTAGAAATGCTCCAATTGAGCTAATTAGCTTATTGTGAGAATATTGCAATTGTCTGACAAAAGTGAAAAATGTAAAATTCCAATTTCAACCAAACATGCTAGAAATGCTCCAATTGAGCTAATTAGCTTATTGTGAGAGTATTACAAACGTCTGACAACACTGAAAAATGTAAATTTCCAATTTCAACCAAACATGCTAGAAATGCTCCAATTGAGCTAATTAGCTTATTGTGAGAATATTGCAATTGTCTGACAAAAGTGAAAAATGTAAAATTCCAATTTCAACCAAACATGCTAGAAATGCTCCAATTGAGCTAATTAGCTTATTGTGAGAATATTACAAACGTCTGACAAAAGTGAAAAATGTAAAATTCCAATTTCAACCAAACATGCTAGAAATGCTCCAATTGAGCTAATTAGCCTATTGTGAGAATATTACAAACGTCTGACAAACATGATAAATATAAATTTCCAATTTCAACCAAACATGCTAGAAATGCTCTAATTGAGCTAATTAACTTATTGTGAAAATATTACAAACGTCTGACAAAACTTAAAAATGTAAATTTCCAATTTCAACCAAACATACTAGAAATGCTCAAATTGCGCAAATAAGCCTACTGTAGGAATTTTACAAACGTCTGACAAAACTGAAAAATGTAAATTTCCAATTTCAATAAACATGCTAGAAATGCTCCAATTGAGCTAATTAGCTTATTGTGAGAATATTACAAACGTCTGACAAAACTGAAAAATGTAAATTTGCAATTTCAACCAAACATGCTAGAAATGCTCCAATTGAGCTAATTAGCTTATTGGAGAATATTACAAACGTCTGACAAAAGTGAAAAATGTAAATTTCCAATTTCAACCAAACATGCTAGAAATGCTCCAATTGAGCTAATTAGCTTATTGTGTGAATATTACAAACGTCTGACAAAAGTGAAAAATGTAAATTTCCAATTTCAACCAAACATGCTAGAAATGCTCCAATTGAGCTAATTAGCTTATTGGAGAATATTACAAACGTCTGACAAAAGTTCAAAATGTAAATTTCCAATTTCAACCAAACATGCTAGAAATGCTCCAATTGAGCTAATTAGCTTATTGTGAGAATATTACAAACGTCTGACAACACTGAAAAATTTAAAGTTCCAATTTCAACCAAACATGCTAGAAATGCTCCAATTGAGCTAATTAGCTTATTGTGAGAATATTACAAACGTCTGACAAAGCTGAAAAATGTAAATTTCCAATTTCAACCAAACATGCTAGAAATGCTCCAATTGAGCTAATTAGCTTATTGTGAGAATGTTGCAATTGTCTGACAAAAGTGAAAAATGTAAATTTCCAATTTCAACCAAACATGCTAGAAATGCTCCAATTGAGCTAATTAGCTTATTGTGAGAGTATTAAAAACGTCTGACAAAACTGAAAAATGTAATTTTCCAATTTCAACCAAACATGCTAGAAATGCTCCAATTGAGCTAATTAGCTTATTGTGAGAATATTACAAACGTCTGACAAAACTGAAAAATGTAAATTTCCAATTTCAACCAAACATGCTAGAAATGCTCCAATTGAGCTAATTAGCTTATTGTGAGAATGTTGCAATTGTCTGACAAAAGTGAAAAATGTAAATTTCCAATTTCAACCAAACATGCTAGATATGCTCAAATTGCGCAAATAAGCCTACTGTAGGAATTTTACAAACGTCTGACAAAACTGAAAACTGTAAATTTCCAATTTCAATAAACATGCTAGAAATGCTCCAATTGAGCTAATTAGCTTATTGTGAGAATATTACAAACGTCTGACAAAGCTGAAAAATGTAAATTTCCAATTTCAACCAAACATGCTAGAAATGCTCAAATTGCGCAAATAAGCCTACTGTAGGAATTTTACAAACGTCTGACAAAACTGAAAAATGTAAATTTCCAATTTCAATAAACATGCTAGAAATGCTCCAATTGAGCTAATTAGTTTATTGTGAGAATATTGCAATTGTCTGACAAAAGTGAAAAATGTAAATTTCCAAATTCAACCAAACATGCTAGAAATGCTCCAATTGAGCTAATTAGCTTATTGTGAGAATATTGCAAATGTCTGACAAAAGTGAAAAATGTAAATTTCCAATTTCAACCAAACATGCTAGAAATGCTCCAATTGAGCTAATTAGCTTATTGTGAGAATATTACAAACGTCTGACAAAAGTGAAAAATCTAAATTTCCAATTTCAACCAAACATGCTAGAAATGCTCCAATTGAGCTAATTAGCTTATTGGAGAATATTACAAACGTCTGACAAAAGTGAAAAATGTAAATTTCCAATTTCAACCAAACATGCTAGAAATGCTCCAATTGAGCTAATTAGCTTATTGTGAGAATATTAAAAACGTCTGACAAAACTGAAAAATGTAATTTTCCAATTTCAACCAAACATGCTAGAAATGCTCCAATTGAGCTAATTAGCTTATTGTGAGAATATTGCAATTGTCTGACAAAAGTGAAAAATGTAAATTTCCAATTTCAACCAAACATGCTAGAAATGCTCCAATTGAGCTAATTAGCTTATTGTGAGAATATTACAATTGTCTGACAACACTGAAAAATTCAAATTTCCAATTTCAACCAAACATGCTAGAAATGCTCCAATTGAGCTAATTAGCTTATTGTGAGAATATTGCAATTGTCTGACAAAAGTGAAAAATGTAAAATTCCAATTTCAACCAAACATGCTAGAAATGCTCCAATTGAGCTAATTAGCTTATTGTGAGAGTATTACAAACGTCTGACAACACTGAAAAATGTAAATTTCCAATTTCAACCAAACATGCTAGAAATGCTCCAATTGAGCTAATTAGCTTATTGTGAGAATATTGCAATTGTCTGACAAAAGTGAAAAATGTAAAATTCCAATTTCAACCAAACATGCTAGAAATGCTCCAATTGAGCTAATTAGCTTATTGTGAGAATATTACAAACGTCTGACAAAAGTGAAAAATGTAAAATTCCAATTTCAACCAAACATGCTAGAAATGCTCCAATTGAGCTAATTAGCTTATTGTGAGAATATTACAAACGTCTGACAAACATGATAAATATAAATTTCCAATTTCAACCAAACATGCTAGAAATGCTCTAATTGAGCTAATTAACTTATTGTGAAAATATTACAAACGTCTGACAAAACTTAAAAATGTAAATTTCCAATTTCAACCAAACATACTAGAAATGCTCAAATTGCGCAAATAAGCCTACTGTAGGAATTTTACAAACGTCTGACAAAACTGAAAAATGTAAATTTCCAATTTCAATAAACATGCTAGAAATGCTCCAATTGAGCTAATTAGCTTATTGTGAGAATATTACAAACGTCTGACAAAACTGAAAAATGTAAATTTGCAATTTCAACCAAACATGCTAGAAATGCTCCAATTGAGCTAATTAGCTTATTGTGAGAATATTGCAATTGTCTGACAAAAGTGAAAAATGTAAATTTCCAATTTCAACCAAACATGCTAGTAATGCTCCAATTGCGCTAATTAGCTTATTGTGAGAATATTACAAACGTCTGACAAAACTGAAAAATGTAATTTTCCAATTTCAACCAATCATGCTAGAAATGCTCCAATTGAGCTAATTAGCTTATTGTGAGAATATTACAAACGTCTGACAAAACTGAAAAATGTAATTTTTCAATTTCAACCAAACATGCCAGAAATGCTCCAATTGAGCTAATTAGCTTATTGTGAGAATATTACAAACGTCTGACAAAACTGAAAAATGTAAATTTCCAATTTCAACCAAACATGCTAGAAATGCTCCAATTGAGCTAATTAGTTTATTGTGAGAATATTGCAATTGTCTGACAAAAGTGAAAAATGTAAATTTCCAATTTCAACCAAACATGCTAGAAATGCTCCAATTGAGCTAATTAGCTTATTGTGAGAATATTGCAAATGTCTGACAAAAGTGAAAAATGTAAATTTCCAATTTCAACCAAACATGCTAGAAATGCTCCAATTGAGCTAATTAGCTTATTGTGAGAATATTACAAACGTCTGACAAAAGTGAAAAATGTAAATTTCCAATTTCAACCAAACATACTAGAAATGCTCCAATTGAGCTAATTAGCTTATTGTGAGAATATTACAAACGTCTGACAAAACTGAAAAATGTAAATTTTCAATTTCAACCAAACATGCTAGAAATGCTCCAATTGAGCTAATTAGCTTATTGTGAGAATATTACAAACGTCTGACAAAAGTGAAAAATGTAAATTTCCAATTTCAACCAAACATGCTAGAAATGCTCCAATTGAGCTAATTAGCTTATTGTGAGAATATTGCAAACGTCTGACAAAAATGAAAAATGTAAATTTCCAATTTCCACCAAACATGCTAGAAATGCTCCAATTGAGCTAATTAGCTTATTGTGAGAATGTTGCAATTGTCTGACAAAAGTGAAAAATGTAAATTTCCAATTTCAACCAAACATGCTAGAAATGCTCCAATTGAGCTAATTAGCTTATTGTGAGAATATTAAAAACGTCTGACAAAACTGAAAAATGTAATTTTCCAATTTCAACCAAACATGCTAGAAATGCTCCAATTGAGCTAATTAGCTTATTGTGAGAATGTTGCAATTGTCTGACAAAAGTGAAAAATGTAAATTTCCAATTTCAACCAAACATGCTAGAAATGCTCCAATTGAGCTAATTAGCTTATTGTGAGAATATTAAAAACGTCTGACAAAACTGAAAAATGTAATTTTCCAATTTCAACCAAACATGCTAGAAATGCTCCAATTGAGCTAATTAGCTTATTGTGAGAATATTGCAATTGTCTGACAAAAGTGAAAAATGTAAATTTCCAATTTCAACCAAACATGCTAGAAATGCTCCAATTGAGCTAATTAGCTTATTGTGAGAATATTACAATTGTCTGACAACACTGAAAAATTCAAATTTCCAAATTCAACCAAACATGCTAGAAATGCTCCAATTGAGCTAATTAGCTTATTGTGAGAATATTGCAATTGTCTGACAAAAGTGAAAAATGTAAAATTCCAATTTCAACCAAACATGCTAGAAATGCTCCAATTGAGCTAATTAGCTTATTGTGAGAGTATTACAAACGTCTGACAACACTGAAAAATGTAAATTTCCAATTTCAACCAAACATGCTAGAAATGCTCCAATTGAGCTAATTAGCTTATTGTGAGAATATTGCAATTGTCTGACAAAAGTGAAAAATGTAAAATTCCAATTTCAACCAAACATGCTAGAAATGCTCCAATTGAGCTAATTAGCTTATTGTGAGAATATTACAAACGTCTGACAAAAGTGAAAAATGTAAAATTCCAATTTCAACCAAACATGCTAGAAATGCTCCAATTGAGCTAATTAGCCTATTGTGAGAATATTACAAACGTCTGACAAACATGATAAATATAAATTTCCAATTTCAACCAAACATGCTAGAAATGCTCTAATTGAGCTAATTAACTTATTGTGAAAATATTACAAACGTCTGACAAAACTTAAAAATGTAAATTTCCAATTTCAACCAAACATACTAGAAATGCTCAAATTGCGCAAATAAGCCTACTGTAGGAATTTCACAAACGTCTGACAAAACTGAAAAATGTAAATTTCCAATTTCAATAAACATGCTAGAAATGCTCCAATTGAGCTAATTAGCTTATTGTGAGAATATTACAAACGTCTGACAAAACTGAAAAATGTAAATTTGCAATTTCAACCAAACATGCTAGAAATGCTCCAATTGAGCTAATTAGCTTATTGGAGAATATTACAAACGTCTGACAAAAGTGAAAAATGTAAATTTCCAATTTCAACCAAACATGCTAGAAATGCTCCAATTGAGCTAATTAGCTTATTGTGTGAATATTACAAACGTCTGACAAAAATGAAAAATGTAAATTTCCAATTTCAACCAAACATGCTAGAAATGCTCCAATTGAGCTAATTAGCTTATTGGAGAATATTACAAACGTCTGACAAAAGTTCAAAATGTAAATTTCCAATTTCAACCAAACATGCTAGAAATGCTCCAATTGAGCTAATTAGCTTATTGTGAGAATATTACAAACGTCTGACAACACTGAAAAATTTAAAGTTCCAATTTCAACCAAACATGCTAGAAATGCTCCAATTGAGCTAATTAGCTTATTGTGAGAATATTACAAACGTCTGACAAAGCTGAAAAATGTAAATTTCCAATTTCAACCAAACATGCTAGAAATGCTCCAATTGAGCTAATTAGCTTATTGTGAGAATGTTGCAATTGTCTGACAAAAGTGAAAAATGTAAATTTCCAATTTCAACCAAACATGCTAGAAATGCTCCAATTGAGCTAATTAGCTTATTGTGAGAATATTAAAAACGTCTGACAAAACTGAAAAATGTAATTTTCCAATTTCAACCAAACATGCTAGAAATGCTCCAATTGAGCTAATTAGCTTATTGTGAGAATATTACAAACGTCTGACAAAACTGAAAAATGTAAATTTCCAATTTCAACCAAACATGCTAGAAATGCTCCAATTGAGCTAATTAGCTTATTGTGAGAATGTTGCAATTGTCTGACAAAAGTGAAAAATGTAAATTTCCAATTTCAACCAAACATGCTAGATATGCTCAAATTGCGCAAATAAGCCTACTGTAGGAATTTTACAAACGTCTGACAAAACTGAAAACTGTAAATTTCCAATTTCAACCAAACATGCTAGAAATGCTCCAATTGAGCTAATTAGCTTATTGTGAGAATATTACAAACGTCTGACAAAAGTGAAAAATGTAAATTTCCAATTTCAACCAAACATGCTAGAAATGCTCCAATTGAGCTAATTAGCTTATTGTGAGAATATTGCAATTGTCTGACAAAAGTGAAAAATGTAAATTTCCAATTTCAACCAAACATGCTAGAAATGCTCCAATTGAGCTAATTAGTTTATTGTGAGAATATTGCAATTGTCTGACAAAAGTGAAAAATGTCAATTTCCAAATTCAACCAAACATGCTAGAAATGCTCCAATTGAGCTAATTAGCTTATTGTGAGAATATTGCAAATGTCTGACAAAAGTGAAAAATGTAAATTTCCAATTTCAACCAAACATGCTAGAAATGCTCCAATTGAGCTAATTAGCTTATTGTGAGAATATTACAAACGTCTGACAAAAGTGAAAAATCTAAATTTCCAATTTCAACCAAACATGCTAGAAATGCTCCAATTGAGCTAATTAGCTTATTGGAGAATATTACAAACGTCTGACAAAAGTGAAAAATGTAAATTTCCAATTTCAACCAAACATGCTAGAAATGCTCCAATTGAGCTAATTAGCTTATTGTGAGAATATTAAAAACGTCTGACAAAACTGAAAAATGTAATTTTCCAATTTCAACCAAACATGCTAGAAATGCTCCAATTGAGCTAATTAGCTTATTGTGAGAATATTGCAATTGTCTGACAAAAGTGAAAAATGTAAATTTCCAATTTCAACCAAACATGCTAGAAATGCTCCAATTGAGCTAATTAGCTTATTGTGAGAATATTACAATTGTCTGACAACACTGAAAAATTCAAATTTCCAATTTCAACCAAACATGCTAGAAATGCTCCAATTGAGCTAATTAGCTTATTGTGAGAATATTGCAATTGTCTGACAAAAGTGAAAAATGTAAAATTCCAATTTCAACCAAACATGCTAGAAATGCTCCAATTGAGCTAATTAGCTTATTGTGAGAGTATTACAAACGTCTGACAACACTGAAAAATGTAAATTTCCAATTTCAACCAAACATGCTAGAAATGCTCCAATTGAGCTAATTAGCTTATTGTGAGAATATTGCAATTGTCTGACAAAAGTGAAAAATGTAAAATTCCAATTTCAACCAAACATGCTAGAAATGCTCCAATTGAGCTAATTAGCTTATTGTGAGAATATTACAAACGTCTGACAAAAGTGAAAAATGTAAAATTCCAATTTCAACCAAACATGCTAGAAATGCTCCAATTGAGCTAATTAGCTTATTGTGAGAATATTACAAACGTCTGACAAACATGATAAATATAAATTTCCAATTTCAACCAAACATGCTAGAAATGCTCTAATTGAGCTAATTAACTTATTGTGAAAATATTACAAACGTCTGACAAAACTTAAAAATGTAAATTTCCAATTTCAACCAAACATACTAGAAATGCTCAAATTGCGCAAATAAGCCTACTGTAGGAATTTTACAAACGTCTGACAAAACTGAAAAATGTAAATTTCCAATTTCAATAAACATGCTAGAAATGCTCCAATTGAGCTAATTAGCTTATTGTGAGAATATTACAAACGTCTGACAAAACTGAAAAATGTAAATTTGCAATTTCAACCAAACATGCTAGAAATGCTCCAATTGAGCTAATTAGCTTATTGTGAGAATATTGCAATTGTCTGACAAAAGTGAAAAATGTAAATTTCCAATTTCAACCAAACATGCTAGTAATGCTCCAATTGCGCTAATTAGCTTATTGTGAGAATATTACAAACGTCTGACAAAACTGAAAAATGTAATTTTCCAATTTCAACCAATCATGCTAGAAATGCTCCAATTGAGCTAATTAGCTTATTGTGAGAATATTACAAACGTCTGACAAAACTGAAAAATGTAATTTTTCAATTTCAACCAAACATGCCAGAAATGCTCCAATTGAGCTAATTAGCTTATTGTGAGAATATTACAAACGTCTGACAAAACTGAAAAATGTAAATTTCCAATTTCAACCAAACATGCTAGAAATGCTCCAATTGAGCTAATTAGTTTATTGTGAGAATATTGCAATTGTCTGACAAAAGTGAAAAATGTAAATTTCCAATTTCAACCAAACATGCTAGAAATGCTCCAATTGAGCTAATTAGCTTATTGTGAGAATATTGCAAATGTCTGACAAAAGTGAAAAATGTAAATTTCCAATTTCAACCAAACATGCTAGAAATGCTCCAATTGAGCTAATTAGCTTATTGTGAGAATATTACAAACGTCTGACAAAAGTGAAAAATGTAAATTTCCAATTTCAACCAAACATACTAGAAATGCTCCAATTGAGCTAATTAGCTTATTGTGAGAATATTACAAACGTCTGACAAAACTGAAAAATGTAAATTTTCAATTTCAACCAAACATGCTAGAAATGCTCCAATTGAGCTAATTAGCTTATTGTGAGAATATTACAAACGTCTGACAAAAGTGAAAAATGTAAATTTCCAATTTCAACCAAACATGCTAGAAATGCTCCAATTGAGCTAATTAGCTTATTGTGAGAATATTGCAAACGTCTGACAAAAATGAAAAATGTAAATTTCCAATTTCAACCAAACATGCTAGAAATGCTCCAATTGAGCTAATTAGCTTATTGTGAGAATGTTGCAATTGTCTGACAAAAGTGAAAAATGTAAATTTCCAATTTCAACCAAACATGCTAGAAATGCTCCAATTGAGCTAATTAGCTTATTGTGAGAATATTAAAAACGTCTGACAAAACTGAAAAATGTAATTTTCCAATTTCAACCAAACATGCTAGAAATGCTCCAATTGAGCTAATTAGCTTATTGTGAGAATGTTGCAATTGTCTGACAAAAGTGAAAAATGTAAATTTCCAATTTCAACCAAACATGCTAGAAATGCTCCAATTGAGCTTATTAGCTTATTGTGAGAATATTACAAACGTCTGACAAAACTGAAAAATGTAAATTTCCACTTTCAACCAAACATGCTAGAAATGCTCCAATTGAGCTAATTAGCTTATTGTGAGAATGTTGCAATTGTCTGACAAAAGTGAAAAATGTAAATTTCCAATTTCAACCAAACATGCTAGAAATGCTCCAATTGAGCTAATTAGCTTATTGTGAGAATATTGCAATTGTCTGACAAAAGTGAAAAATGTAAATTTCCAATTTCAACCAAACATGCTAGAAATGCTCCAATTGAGCTAATTAGTTTATTGTGAGAATATTGCAATTGTCTGACAAAAGTGAAAAATGTAAATTTCCATTTTCAACCAAACATGCTAGAAATGCTCCAATTGAGCTAATTAGCTTATTGTGAGAATATTACAAACGTCTGACAAAAGTGAAAAATCTAAATTTCCAATTTCACCAAACATGCTAGAAATGCTCCAATTGAGCTAATTAGCTTATTGGAGAATATTACAAACGTCTGACAAAAGTGAAAAATGTAAATTTCCAATTTCAACCAAACATGCTAGAAATGCTCCAATTGAGCTAATTAGCTTATTGTGAGAATATTAAAAACGTCTGACAAAACTGAAAAATGTAATTTTCCAATTTCAACCAAACATGCTAGAAATGCTCCAATTGAGCTAATTAGCTTATTGTGAGAATATTGCAATTGTCTGACAAAAGTGAAAAATGTAAATTTCCAATTTCAACCAAACATGCTAGAAATGCTCCAATTGAGCTAATTAGCTTATTGTGAGAATATTACAAACGTCTGACAACACTGAAAAATTTAAATTTCCAATTTCAACCAAACATGCTAGAAATGCTCCAATTGAGCTAATTAGCTCATTGGAGAATATTACAAACGTCTGACAAAAGTGAAAAATGTAAATTTCCAATTTCAACCAAACATGCTAGAAATGCTCCAATTGAGCTAATTAGCTTATTGTGAGAATATTGCAATTGTCTGACAAAAGTGAAAAATGTAAATTTCCAATTTCAACCAAACATGCTAGAAATGCTCCAATTGAGCTAATTAGCTTATTGTGAGAATATTAAAAATGTCTGACAAAACTGAAAAATGTAATTTTCCAATTTCAACCAAACATGCTAGAAATGCTCCAATTGAGCTAATTAGCTTATTGGAGAATGTTACAAACGTCTGACAAAAGTGAAAAATGTAAATTTCCAATTTCAACCAAACATGCTAGAAATGCTCCAATTGAGCTAATTAGCTTATTGTGAGAATATTACAACTGTCTGACAACACTGAAAAATTCAAATTTCCAATTTCAACCAAACATGCTAGAAATGCTCCAATTGAGCTAATTAGCTTATTGTGAGAATATTAAAAACGTCTGACAAAACTGAAAAATGTAATTTTCCAATTTCAACCAAACATGCTAGAAATGCTCCAATTGAGCTAATTAGCTTATTGTGAGAATATTGCAATTGTCTGACAAAAGTGAAAAATGTAAATTTCCAATTTCAACCAAACATGCTAGAAATGCTCCAATTGAGCTAATTAGCTTATTGTGAGAATATTACAAACGTCTGACAACACTGAAAAATTTAAATTTCCAATTTCAACCAAACATGCTAGAAATGCTCCAATTGAGCTAATTAGCTCATTGGAGAATATTACAAACGTCTGACAAAAGTGAAAAATGTAAATTTCCAATTTCAACCAAACATGCTAGAAATGCTCCAATTGAGCTAATTAGCTTATTGTGAGAATATTGCAATTGTCTGACAAAAGTGAAAAATGTAAATTTCCAATTTCAACCAAACATGCTAGAAATGCTCCAATTGAGCTAATTAGCTTATTGTGAGAATATTAAAAATGTCTGACAAAACTGAAAAATGTAATTTTCCAATTTCAACCAAACATGCTAGAAATGCTCCAATTGAGCTAATTAGCTTATTGGAGAATGTTACAAACGTCTGACAAAAGTGAAAAATGTAAATTTCCAATTTCAACCAAACATGCTAGAAATGCTCCAATTGAGCTAATTAGCTTATTGTGAGAATATTACAACTGTCTGACAACACTGAAAAATTCAAATTTCCAATTTCAACCAAACATGCTAGAAATGCTCCAATTGAGCTAATTAGCTTATTGTGAGAATATTACAAACGTCTGACAAAAGTGAAAAATGTAAAATTCCAATTTCAACCAAACATGCTAGAAATGCTCCAATTGAGCTAATTAGCTTATTGTGAGAATATTACAAACGTCTGACAAACATGATAAATATAAATTTCCAATTTCAACCAAACATGCTAGAAATGCTCTAATTGAGCTAATTAACTTATTGTGAAAATATTACAAACGTCTGACAAAACTTAAAAATGTAAATTTCCAATTTCAACCAAACATACTAGAAATGCTCAAATTGCGCAAATAAGCCTACTGTAGGAATTTTACAAACGTCTGACAAAACTGAAAAATGTAAATTTCCAATTTCAATAAACATGCTAGAAATGCTCCAATTGAGCTAATTAGCTTATTGTGAGAATATTACAAACGTCTGACAAAAGTGAAAAATCTAAATTTCCAATTTCACCAAACATGCTAGAAATGCTCCAATTGAGCTAATTAGCTTATTGGAGAATATTACAAACGTCTGACAAAAGTGAAAAATGTAAATTTCCAATTTCAACCAAACATGCTAGAAATGCTCCAATTGAGCTAATTAGCTTATTGTGAGAATATTACAACTGTCTGACAACACTGAAAAATTCAAATTTCCAATTTCAACCAAACATGCTAGAAATGCTCCAATTGAGCTAATTAGCTTATTGTGAGAATATTACAAACGTCTGACAAAAGTGAAAAATCTAAATTTCCAATTTCAACCAAACATGCTAGAAATGCTCCAATTGAGCTAATTAGCTTATTGGAGAATATTACAAACGTCTGACAAAAGTGAAAAATGTAAATTTCCAATTTCAACCAAACATGCTAGAAATGCTCCAATTGAGCTAATTAGCTTATTGTGAGAATATTAAAAACGTCTGACAAAACTGAAAAATGTAATTTTCCAATTTCAACCAAACATGCTAGAAATGCTCCAATTGAGCTAATTAGCTTATTGTGAGAATATTGCAATTGTCTGACAAAAGTGAAAAATGTAAATTTCCAATTTCAACCAAACATGCTAGAAATGCTCCAATTGAGCTAATTAGCTTATTGTGAGAATATTACAATTGTCTGACAACACTGAAAAATTCAAATTTCCAATTTCAACCAAACATGCTAGAAATGCTCCAATTGAGCTAATTAGCTTATTGTGAGAATATTGCAATTGTCTGACAAAAGTGAAAAATGTAAAATTCCAATTTCAACCAAACATGCTAGAAATGCTCCAATTGAGCTAATTAGCTTATTGTGAAAATATTACAAACGTCTGACAAAACTTAAAAATGTAAATTTCCAATTTCAACCAAACATACTAGAAATGCTCAAATTGCGCATATAAGCCTACTGTAGGAATTTTACAAACGTCTGACAAAACTGAAAAATGTAAATTTCCAATTTCAATAAACATGCTAGAAATGCTCCAATTGAGCTAATTAGCTTATTGTGAGAATATTACAAACGTCTGACAAAACTGAAAAATGTAAATTTGCAATTTCAACCAAACATGCTAGAAATGCTCCAATTGAGCTAATTAGCTTATTGTGAGAATATTGCAATTGTCTGACAAAAGTGAAAAATGTAAATTTCCAATTTCAACCAAACATGGTAGTAATGCTCCAATTGCGCTAATTAGCTTATTGTGAGAATATTACAAACGTCTGACAAAACTGAAAAATGTAATTTTTCAATTTCAACCAATCATGCCAGAAATGCTCCAATTGAGCTAATTAGCTTATTGTGAGAATATTACAAACGTCTGACAAAACTGAAAAATGTAAATTTCCAATTTCAACCAAACATGCTAGAAATGCTCCAATTGAGCTAATTAGTTTATTGTGAGAATATTGCAATTGTCTGACAAAAGTGAAAAATGTAAATTTCCAATTTCAACCAAACATGCTAGAAATGCTCCAATTGAGCTAATTAGCTTATTGTGAGAATATTGCAATTGTCTGACAAAAGTGAAAAATGTAAATTTCCAATTTCAACCAAACATGCTAGAAATGCTCCAATTGAGCTAATTAGCTTATTGTGAGAATATTACAAACGTCTGACAAAAGTGAAAAATGTAAATTTCCAATTTCAACCAAACATACTAGAAATGCTCCAATTGAGCTAATTAGCTTATTGTGAGAATATTACAAACGTCTGACAAAACTGAAAAATGTAAATTTTCAATTTCAACCAAACATGCTAGAAATGCTCCAATTGAGCTAATTAGCTTATTGTGAGAATATTACAAACGTCTGACAAAAGTGAAAAATGTAAATTTCCAATTTCAACCAAACATGCTAGAAATGCTCCAATTGAGCTAATTAGCTTATTGTGAGAATATTAAAAACGTCTGACAAAACTGAAAAATGTAAATTTCCAATTTCAACCAAACATGCTAGAAATGCTCCAATTGAGCTAATTAGCTTATTGTGAGAATATTACAAACGTCTGACAAAACTGAAAAATGTAAATTTCCAATTTCAACCAAACATGCTAGAAATGCTCCAATTGAGCTAATTAGCTTATTGTGAGAATGTTGCAATTGTCTGACAAAAGTGAAAAATGTAAATTTCCAATTTCAACCAAACATGCTAGAAATGCTCAAATTGCGCAAATAAGCATACTGTAGGAATTTTACAAACGTCTGACAAAACTGAAAAATGTAAATTTCCAATTTCAACCAAACATGCTAGAAATGCTCCAATTGAGCTAATTAGCTTATTGGAGAATATTACAAACGTCTGACAAAAGTGAAAAATGTAAATTTCCAATTTCAACCAAACATGCTAGAAATGCTCCAATTGAGCTAATTAGCTTATTGTGAGAATATTACAAACGTCTGACAAAACTGAAAAATGTAACTTTTCAATTTCAACCAAACATGCCAGAAATGCTCCAATTGAGCTAATTAGCTTATTGTGAGAATATTACAAACGTCTGACAAAACTGAAAAATGTAAATTTCCAATTTCAACCAAACATGCTAGAAATGCTCCAATTGAGCTAATTAGTTTATTGTGAGAATATTGCAATTGTCTGACAAAAGTGAAAAATGTAAATTTCCAATTTCAACCAAACATGCTAGAAATGCTCCAATTGAGCTAATTAGCTTATTGTGAGAATATTGCAATTGTCTGACAAAAGTGAAAAATGTAAATTTCCAATTTCAACCAAACATGCTAGAAATGCTCCAATTGAGCTAATTAGCTTATTGTGAGAATATTACAAACGTCTGACAAAAGTGAAAAATGTAAATTTCCAATTTCAACCAAACATACTAGAAATGCTCCAATTGAGCTAATTAGCTTATTGTGAGAATATTACAAACGTCTGACAAAACTGAAAAATGTAAATTTTCAATTTCAACCAAACATGCTAGAAATGCTCCAATTGAGCTAATTAGCTTATTGTGAGAATATTACAAACGTCTGACAAAAGTGAAAAATGTAAATTTCCAATTTCAACCAAACATGCTAGAAATGCTCCAATTGAGCTAATTAGCTTATTGTGAGAATATTGCAAACGTCTGACAAAAATGAAAAATGTAAATTTCCAATTTCAACCAAACATGCTAGAAATGCTCCAATTGAGCTAATTAGCTTATTGTGAGAATGTTGCAATTGTCTGACAAAAGTGAAAAATGTAAATTTCCAATTTCAACCAAACATGCTAGAAATGCTCCAATTGAGCTAATTAGCTTATTGTGAGAATATTAAAAACGTCTGACAAAACTGAAAAATGTAATTTTCCAATTTCAACCAAACATGCTAGAAATGCTCCAATTGAGCTAATTAGCTTATTGTGAGAATATTACAAACGTCTGACAAAACTGAAAAATGTAAATTTCCAATTTCAACCAAACATGCTAGAAATGCTCCTATTGAGCTAATTAGCTTATTGTGAGAATGTTGCAATTGTCTGACAAAAGTGAAAAATGTAAATTTCCAATTTCAACCAAACATGCTAGAAATGCTCAAATTGCGCAAATAAGCCTACTGTAGGAATTTTACAAACGTCTGACAAAACTGAAAAATGTAAATTTCCAATTTCAACCAAACATGCTAGAAATGCTCCAATTGAGCTAATTAGCTTATTGTGAGAATATTAAAAACGTCTGACAAAAGTGAAAAATGTAAATTTCCAATTTCAACCAAACATGCTAGAAATGCTCCAATTGAGCTAATTAGTTTATTGTGAGAATATTGCAATTGTCTGACAAAAGTGAAAAATGTAAATTTCCAAATTCAACCAAACATGCTAGAAATGCTCCAATTGAGCTAATTAGCTTATTGTGAGAATATTGCAATTGTCTGACAAAAGTGAAAAATGTAAATTTCCAATTTCAACCAAACATGCTAGAAATGCTCCAATTGAGCTAATTAGCTTATTGTGAGAATATTACAAACGTCTGACAAAAGTGAAAAATCTAAATTTCCAATTTCACCAAACATGCTAGAAATGCTCCAATTGAGCTAATTAGCTTATTGTGAGAATATTGCAATTGTCTGACAAAAGTGAAAAATGTAAATTTCCAATTTCAACCAAACATGCTAGAAATGCTCCAATTGAGCTAATTAGCTTATTGTGAGAATATTACAAACGTCTGACAACACTGAAAAATTTAAATTTCCAATTTCAACCAAACATGCTAGAAATGCTCCAATTGAGCTAATTAGCTCATTGGAGAATATTACAAACGTCTGACAAAAGTGAAAAATGTAAATTTCCAATTTCAACCAAACATGCTAGAAATGCTCCAATTGAGCTAATTAGCTTATTGTGAGAATATTGCAAATGTCTGACAAAAGTGAAAAATGTAAATTTCCAATTTCAACCAAACATGCTAGAAATGCTCCAATTGAGCTAATTAGCTTATTGTGAGAATATTAAAAATGTCTGACTATACTGAAAAATGTAATTTTCCAATTTCAACCAAACATGCTAGAAATGCTCCAATTGAGCTAATTAGCTTATTGGAGAATATTACAAACGTCTGACAAAAGTGAAAAATGTAAATTTCCAATTTCAACCAAACATGCTAGAAATGCTCCAATTGAGCTAATTAGCTTATTGTGAGAATATTACAAACGTCTGACCAAACTGAAAAATGTAAATTTCCAATTTCAACCAAACATGCTAGAAATGCTCCAATTGAGCTAATTAGTTTATTGTGAGAATATTGCAATTGTCTGACAAAAGTGAAAAATGTAAATTTCCAATTTCAACCAAACATGCTAGAAATGCTCCAATTGAGCTAATTAGCTTATTGGAGAATATTACAAACGTCTGACAAAAGTGAAAAATGTAAATTTCCAATTTCAACCAAACATGCTAGAAATGCTCCAATTGAGCTAATTAGCTTATTGTGTGAATATTACAAACGTCTGACAAAAGTGAAAAATGTAAATTTCCAATTTCAACCAAACATGCTAGAAATGCTCAATTGAGCTAATTAGCTTATTGGAGAATATTACAAACGTCTGACAAAAGTGAAAAATGTAAATTTCCAATTTCAACCAAACATGCTAGAAATGCTCCAATTGAGCTAATTAGCTTATTGTGTGAATATTACAAACGTCTGACAAAAGTGAAAAATGTAAATTTTCAATTTCAACCAAACATGCTAGAAATGCTCCAATTGAGCTAATTAGCTTATTGTGAGAATATTACAAACGTCTGACAAAAGTGAAAAATGTAAATTTCCAATTTCAACCAAACATGCTAGAAATGCTCCAATTGAGCTAATTAGCTTATTGTGAGAATATTGCAAACGTCTGACAAAAATGAAAAATGTAAATTTCCAATTTCAACCAAACATGCTAGAAATGCTCCAATTGAGCTAATTAGCTTATTGTGAGAATGTTGCAATTGTCTGACAAAAGTGAAAAATGTAAATTTCCAATTTCAACCAAACATGCTAGAAATGCTCCAATTGAGCTAATTAGCTTATTGTGAGAATATTAAAAACGTCTGACAAAACTGAAAAATGTAATTTTCCAATTTCAACCAAACATGCTAGAAATGCTCCAATTGAGCTAATTAGCTTATTGTGAGAATATTACAAACGTCTGACAAAACTGAAAAATGTAAATTTCCAATTTCAACCAAACATGCTAGAAATGCTCCTATTGAGCTAATTAGCTTATTGTGAGAATGTTGCAATTGTCTGACAAAAGTGAAAAATGTAAATTTCCAATTTCAACCAAACATGCTAGAAATGCTCAAATTGCGCAAATAAACCTACTGTAGGAATTTTACAAACGTCTGACAAAACTGAAAAATGTAAATTTCCAATTTCAACCAAACATGCTAGAAATGCTCCAATTGAGCTAATTAGCTTATTGTGAGAATATTAAAAACGTCTGACAAAAGTGAAAAATGTAAATTTCCAATTTCAACCAAACATGCTAGAAATGCTCCAATTGAGCTAATTAGTTTATTGTGAGAATATTGCAATTGTCTGACAAAAGTGAAAAATGTAAATTTCCAAATTCAACCAAACATGCTAGAAATGCTCCAATTGAGCTAATTAGCTTATTGTGAGAATATTGCAATTGTCTGACAAAAGTGAA